>NC_140484.1:137857994-138515494 GCF_964271855.1 Acomys minous
TCTTTGGTAAGAGAGAAAAGTACAAACCATGTAATGGACACTGGAGCCTGGTGAGGTCACGCGGGCCACCGCTGCTCTCTGACATCGTGCCAGGTGTTCTGAAGCACTGCTACCTCACCTGCTGTCTTTGTGTAAATATGAGAAATTTACTCTTGCTGTTTGTAATGACTGTGTCTGCGACACACACACACACACACACACACACACACACACACACACACCTATAAGGCTGTGAATCCATAAGATTGTAGCAAGCCCCAGAGTTTATAGGCCACAGCCTACCTTCCATAATTCAGGGTTTACATAGCAAGCAGCTACAGAGCTTCCCAGATGAGTTTCATCATTACCAAGTGGCCGTATCTATGCCAGGAATTCCTTGAAATGCTTGGCGTTCAGTGTTTAAGGAGGCAAGCTTTCTCCTCTCATGGTCCTCGCTCCATGACTGGACTTCTGAGCAAGCTGGTTTTTGGAAAGCATAGCCCAGAATTCATTTAGCAAGATGGAAATGTTATGAACTGGGTCAGAGGCCAGATGACTGCTGGTAAAAGAGGATGCGGGCTTTGTGTTATTTGACATGTTGTCTATGCCCAGGGGAATCCTGAGAGGTTGTGTGCTAAGAGAAATGAGCTCAAGGCTCACATGGGATTTATTTATTTATTTAATTGGTTATACACAGTATTTCACTATGTAGCCTTGGCTACCCCAAAACCTGCCGTAAAGACCAGGCTAGTATATAACTGTGATGTTCCTTTGGCCTCTGCCTCCTGAGGCCAGAAAGTAGATGCATATGTCACTATACCTGGCCTGTCGTGTTGAATTCATTTTTAATCTTTAGTGTGTGTGTGTGTGTGTGTGTGTGTGTGTGTGTGTACCCTTATGTGAATATGTATGCACATGTGCATATGCATGTGTGTAGAGACCAGAAGAAGCTGTCGTGTCTTCTATTACTCTCCATCTATTTCTTTCTGGCAGTCTCTCCCCACCTGGGTATCATGTTTTCTCAGCCAGTAAGGAAGCCCCCCCCAAATGATACTCCTATTTCTGCTCCCTCAGAACTGGATGAGAGATGAGTATAGGATGCCTGGCTTTTTATGTGTGTGTCGAGATCCAAAATATTGTCCTCGTGACTGCAAAACAAACACCTTCACTGTTGAGCCATTCTTCCAGCAGCACATTAAATTCTTAAGTCCTGTGTCTTGTTTACCCTGGATAATCCAGGGTTAGTAATCTTTTAAATTTTTTATTTATTTATATATTTATTTATTCACTTTACACCCTGATTGTAGCCCCTCTCTCCTCTCCTCCCGGTCCCTCCCTTTCTCTATCTTCTTCCGTTCCCCGTCTCCTACTCCTCAGAAAAGTGGACCTCACCCCCTCCACCCCCGCCCCAGCATCAGCACATCAAATCACATGAGGACTAAGCGCATCCTCTTCCCCTATGGCTTGAAGAGGCAGCCCGGCCAGGGGAGGAGTGATTGAAAAGCACAACAAGGGTCCATGCTGGAGACAGCCCGTGCTCTCCTTACTGGGGGGTCTACATGAAGACCAAGCTGTCCATTGGCTACATCTGTGAAGGGGCCTAGGTCCAGGCGTCGACCAGCTGTACAACCTACCCATCCCCCAACGCCACCCCACCTTTCTACCTGGGGATTTTTTTTTCCAGGGGGTTGGGGGTGGGACGGGGCATACCAAACAAGCCTTAAGCTCACTATGTAGCCAGGGAGGACTTTGAACTCCTGATCCTCCTGCCTCTACCACCCTGGATTACAAGCATGTGCCGCCATGAGCTATGCAGTGCTGCAGATCTTGTCCTGGACCTCACATACCAGGCAGGCATTCTGCCATCGAAGCTGCATCCCCAGCCCTGTGCCTGGGAGTTTTCATTTTTGCTTTGATTAGCACCCCTTCACTGGTTGGTCTTAAGTGTTTGGCACTGGCTGGCTTTTCTACAACAATTCCAGAAGTTCCTTCGTGTTGCTTAGTGATGATGCTATTCCTTGTAGGAAATTGATTACCTTGTTTCAGTGAGAGTTTCAGCTCAATCACGGCACCGGAACAGGAATCCCACTGTTACAAGCAGAAGTGTTATACTGTTTTACTACAACACAAATTGGCTGGGAGGCATGGGGTATCCATTTGATCCACCAGCAGCCTGGCAAGAACAGTTCCCACGATGAAACTATTATCATTTCGAAACAACAATCAAAGTCATGGTAAAAGACGTGCCCGGTAGCTGGTCAGCTTTATTCAGTCGATGAGTGGTGTAGGTCATATCAGGAATGTAATTTGCCACAAATCAGAACAGTTGTAAGCACTGACTTTTTTTTTTTAATTTCTCCAGAATGTGAACCTATGAAGGTATGACGTCCCTCTTCCCACTGTGTCTCCGAAGCCGATCGTACTGTCTGTCACATAAGGGAAATTCAGAGTATTCTAGTGGGAGCATTGCAGATTTTAAAAGTGACCAGTAGAGGAAAAACCTGGGGAGAGTTTTGGGGTTCTGGGACACAGAGTGGACATGTAGGACCATCCTTAAAAGTAGTGGTGTCAGGCGTTCTTCAGTCTCTCTGACCCTGTCTGGAGGCAGGAACCTGGATGAGACTGCATTCTGCCTTGAACGGTATGAACATAGCTATGGAATACTGTGCAGCCATGGTACTGTGGTCCCAGCTATGGAATACTGTGTGGCCATGGTAATGTGGTCCTAGCTATAAAATACTGTGTGGCCATGGTACCATGGTCCTAGCTATAAAATACTGCGTGGCAGTGGTCCTGTGGTCCTAGCTATAAAATACTGCGTGGTTGTGGTACTGTGGTCCTAGCTATAAAATACTGCATGGTCGTGGTCCTGTGGTCCACATACAGTCGCCACCTTTCCCTGCTGTACCGCCTTGTCCTTGCCCCTTCATGGCATGGCTGCAGACCTCCATGGTGGCATCAGCACCGGCTTCAGTTTAGAATTTTCTAATGGCGACTGAAGCCCGTTCTTTCTCCCTTGCTGTCTGCTGATGTGCTGCTGGTAAATGTTCCCTGTAGCTGCATTCAAGTCAGTGATGGACTGGAGTGGGTGAAGGAGCCTGGGACCTGCACGTCTTGGGTGAGGTGGGATAGCTCTGATGTGCACAACTCCCCTCCAGCAGCTTACCCTATGGCCCTTGCTGTGGTAAGTGGCTTGAAAACGCATTACATATTGACATTTCTCCAACTTTACCTGCCTGTGTTTTGTTTCACCTAAGAAAGAAAGAAAGAAAGAAAACCTCTTGTTCTTGAATAGATGCCCCAGGATCTACTACTGGGGAAATTGAAACTGTGCCAGTCTGTCTGGCTTCTGAAGACCTAAGTGGTAGGTATTCATGAGGCTACAACGCTCACTAAACACATGAACTTAGACCCTGAAAACCTTCACAGAAAGAAAATGTGATTTAATTCCTAAATTGAATGGCTCTTTGAGATGACAGGGTGATTTTTAAAAGACAGGCAAAAGTTATCTTCCCAGAAAACTTTAATGATAGGTGCTTCCTGTCGGCTAGAGTCTCGTTTGACTTGCAGGGCACTCAGCGTCTCCGTAAGTACATGGTGGTTTGTTGTCTCTAACCCCAGCTTGCAGTCAGTGTAATCTTTTCTCCCTTTGCTCCTGGAGCCTCTGGTGTAGGTCTGAATCCTTATTGTCAGGTACCACTTCAGCATCTCCCAGCCTGTCCTTCAGAACGAGTGAAGGAGATGGTCATTCTGCCTGGACTGCACACTGGGTGGCTCTGAGAGACAACATCACGCTGAATTTTTCTTCTTCTTCTTTGCAGATATCTCTGTGAGCCTGCTAACCCTTGTGGTTACCGCCTGTGGTCTTGCCCTCTTTGGTGTCTCTCTCTTCGTGTCTTGGAAACTGTGCTGGGTTCCGTGGCGAGAGCGAGGCCTGTTCTCTGGTAGCAAAGACAACAACCAAGAGCCTCTTAACTACACAGACACAGAAACAAATGAGCAGGAGAACAGCGAGGACTTCCTAGACCCACCCACGCCCTGCCCTGACTCCTCCATGAAGATCAGCCACACGTCCCCTGACATTCCCCTCTACACCCAGCCCGGTGGCCAAGAGAACTGTGCCCATGCCGTCCGTGTGCAGCGACAAGTCACAGAGCCAACGCCATCGGTTCGGTCAGTAATGCCTCTTCCCCTATGAATGCAAGGCAGGGACCACCCTACCCCCTTTCTTGCCAGCGATGTTACTGACTAGCTGAGGGTCACGCCATCTAGATGGCCACTTGGTCCCAGAAAAATAAAAATGGGGGAAACTCTGGCTCTTTGCTGGACCAATGCTTTGCTTAGTTTCCACGGAGTCCATAAAAGTTATGGCTAACATTACTCCCACATCATGTATTTATTATTTTTGTGTAATTGTACTGTTCTGACATGGGTACTATTATTTTCATTTTAGAGTAGATCTTTAGAGATTAAGAAGGAGGAACAGGAGTATGTACCCAGGTCAGGATCTGGATACCACAATCTGATTTTTAGCTACTTTTCTTTTTTTTTTCTTTGTTTGTTTTGGGTTTTGGTTTTGTTTTGTTTGTTTGTTTGTTTTTGAGACAGGGTTTCTCTGTGTAGCCTTGGCTGTCCTGGACTCAAATGCTGGTGTTACAGCCATGCACCACCATGCCCAGCTTAGCTACTTTTCTTATGGTCTCCTCCTAAAGCCATACAATTCCTGATCTATCCTGGCATCCTTCAGATGTCACACTATAACCGGAGGTCTTCTACCCTCAAGCTTTGTAATAATTGCAGACTACTAGGAGTGGGGCTTCTATTGTCCGGATGCTGTGTGTTCTTAAGCAGTAGATGAATAACAGTGTAGTGATTAAAAGTCTGTGTGGGCCCAGGCTGTGAAGAACTGCTTTATTGACCTATGTGGCATTGAACAAGTTACATAGCCTCCAGATGTGTCCGCTTCAGCTTCTGTAGTAGCTGAATGGTACCACACGCTGCCACAGACTGCGCTGGCTGCACTGTCCTCTGCCTTCCACACCACTGTTTTCACCGCCACTGTCACTGGAAGCATAGCTCTCCCAAGATGCTCACGTTGTACACTGAGAGGGAGGTACATCTTCTCCAAAACACCACGGCTGTGCAGAGGTAAATTTAAATCTAAGCAACCAGTTCTAACCACTGGATAGAAAACCTAATTTTTGGTAAGAGATTTTAGGGAAAAAGACACAGGAATCAACCCTTCTTAAATGAAAAGATTAACCTTGAGTGATAGCCAAAGGAATAACATGTGCAGTTATTTATTTTTAAAATATGAACATAGTTTGGATATTTTTAAAAATATCTTTCTATTCTCTAGAAACAAGAATAGTAATGACGTTTATCCTAGAGCCGGCTCTTATTCACGTTAAGTGTGATACAATATGACAGTATATAGCTTGATTTTTTTTTTCCAGAAACTTATTTTAGCATTATTTCCAGTTCTGTATCAAAAAACAAAACTTAAAATATCCTCCTTAAGGAAGTGGCTGGTTGTTTGCCATTTGATTTATAAGAAATCCTCAGATTTTATCACAAGGATTTCTCTCCTGATAACTAGAGTCGATGCCACCCTGGCGTTCACACAGTGTGACTGGTTTGCAATGCGATCTTTTTAGTGTCCCCAAGACCTGGTGCCTTTCATGTGTGTCGCTTCTCCAGATGTCTCACACTTGGTTCTCTCGGCATCCAGTTGCTCCTGTCTGGATTCTCTCAGGTGCAGAGTGATAAAAATGCTCTTATTACTCGCCTGCTCTTCTTACTGGTGTGGCCTGTACCTGCTCTGCATATATGTTATGTATGGCTGAGTGAGTAGCTTGGTGTTCTTTTGGAAATCTTAACAGTTGGGGTGGAGAGTGTCTCTGACTCTTTTGCCTTGTGAGACCCTTTCTCCCTGCTAGGTTGCCTTGTGCAGTCTTGCTGTGATGGTATGTACCTGGTCTTATTGTAGTTTGTTATGCTGTGTCTGGTTGATGTCCCTGGGTGGTGTGCTGTTTTCTGAGGGGAGGCAGTATGGGCACACTGGGTGGGGTGGGGTCATGGCATCTGGGGGGAAAGGGGCAGCAGGGGCAGAGGAGAGGCTAGGGAAGGAAAAGGAGGGGAAACTGCACTTGGGATATAACATATGATAAAAGATTTTTTTTGAAGTTCTTATTAGATTTAATCTGTGCATCCTGCCCTATATAACTCTAGCAAACTAGCGATGATTTCTCTGTAATTATCACAAGGTTTGTCATAGAAAATATTTAGATAGACTGTATATAAAGAAATGTGTTTAAAAGAGAAAATCCATTTGTGGAAATTGGTAGAAGAATTTTTTAAAAAAGAAGAATAAAAGGCTAATCCCTCTAAAGTGCATTTTATATTCAGATTATTTTAGATTTGAAGATATGCAATTAAATTATCTTTGAAACGGTGAGAATTGGGTTCAGTTAACAGCTGGACTACCATTAGCAATTTAAATGCTTTTCGGCTGCATTTGACCCAGTATTAACAATTTTGCATTGTTATGCATTTAAAACACTCATACCTAAATTACTACTGACATAATTCCATGGGTTCTTTCTGGAAATACATATCTTTTTCTAGCAGCATATCATACAGTGATCCTCAAATGTGGGGGGTGGCGTGGGGTGGGAAATAGATGGAAGGAGAGCATGCTGTGGGAGCTCTTTTCCCTGGGGGGAGTTGTCAACCAGCTCTCTCCTTGTGCAACACCACCAACAAGCCAAGGTATAATCCCATCCTTGTCTAACGTGGGAAAACAAGGAGCTTATTGGGTTAGTTACAGGAGCGTGGGTGACCCCAAAGCAGCTGCAGCAGCAGCAGCAAGTCTCACTCTGACATCGACAAGGACATCCATAAGTACATAGCGGGAGCTTTCCTCCACCACTGCCTCACTTAACATGCCATAGTCTGCATTCTCTCATACTCCTAGGACCCATGAGGTCACGTGGAATTAGACCAGATTGTATACAAGTGGCCAGAAGTTGCAGGGGGAGGGGCAGGAACCTTAGGCAAGGGTCCAATGCCCTTCTTTGACCTCTCCTTCTATGAGGGAACCCCAATAGTTAAGGAGCTCCATTTTAGGGAACTTTTACAAGTAATGACACCTGCTCTGATGAAGATGATGTCTTTATATGCTTGAAGGACCCTACTGTACTACAACACATACACATACACACATACACACACATAGACACACACAAATACACACACACACACACACACACACACACACACATACACACAAACTTCTTTATTTGTTGAAGACTGTTATTTTCTTACAGCTCTAGGGACCAAATCTAGGAGCCTGGAAATGCTAGGCACTGCTCTTTTACTGAGCTACATCACTGAGCTATATCCACAGCCTTCTAAATTATTTGTAACATTCTTTGTTGAAGTACCATGGTTGCAGAGGTAGGGGTGGGCCCTGCTGAGATGGCCCAGAACCTTCTTCCCTTCTTGTTTTTGCCCCTCTGTCTTCATCCGCTTGTGTCTTTTGCTTTCTCCCTGTCTTTCTGGTTCCATCCTGCCACTGTGATTTCTTGTGGCGTGATGTCGAGGGCGGATCCTAAGCCCAGTGCACACAGACAGCCAGTGCCCAGGGCTCTCTCCTTGTCACCATGGTTGGCGTAGCTTCTGCTGGCATGTTTATGTAGGAGATCACCACCTCACCTGGCTTCTCCTCCCTGGGGATTTTGGGATCACCCCTTTGCCACTGGATGATGAGCTATGCTTCGTCAGCATGGTGTCTGCTGTTCCCACAAAGCCAAGCATGTTAAAATTCTGCATCTTGTTAATTCAGTTGCTGCTGCAACAACCCAAAAATTTTTGTTACTTTTTTCCATCTAGGTAAGACTTTTCTTAAAGTATTGACCATATATGTTAGGAATGTGGCTGTCTTACTTTTCTCAGAATTTTACAATATCAGAGCTCTCTAAGAAAGCTTGAATATATGAAATTCCCTAGATCCTCAAAGTAAAAGGAAGCCAAAATGCTGTATACTCCATTTCTTGAGTCATGCCCCCATGATAAAGGCCCAAGTTTTGTAAAGCCTCCAGTGTCTTGCCTAACACTTTGCACTTACAGCAGCTGAGCTGGTCACACCACAACTCCTCATCAGCTCTGTGAAGGCCCCTCATCTGCCAGCATAGCTTTCCCTCCTGCCAGGGCCACGGTGGTGCACAGCTCTAGAGGTTACTGCTCACTTGGACTCAGTAGCAAGCTCTCCCCACTCCACTCTCCTCCCCGGCTCCCTCCAGTGATGAGCCTGTTCTTGCCTAGCCAGAGTCCTTGACACAGGCTGTTCCCCTAGCCAGGGATGCTTTTCCTTCTACTCCAGCCCCTCCTGTGTGCCTTTGCACCACTAATGTTCTAGATTAAATGTCTCTGCTCAGGGGGCTCAGACACCCCACCAGAAGGATGTGTTCTAGACTCTTCTGCAGTTGTTCGCAACCTGTGGGTTACAACCCCTCTGTGGAATGAAACAAGCTTTCCACAGGATTTGCATACAAGAGATGTTACATATCAGATATTTCCATTATGGTTTATATAATAGTAGCAAAATTACAGTTATGAAATAGCAGCAAAATAGTTTTATGGTTGGGGGTCACTACAACATAAGGATCTGTATTAAAAGGCCACAGCGGTAGGAAGGCTGAGATCCACGGCTCTACTGCCTCCTGTTTTTTATTTCTCCTTTTGCTTTTACTCCTTTGTAACATTCAATTCTGTTTCCAGTTTGTTTGTTTAACACCTGTATTTTTCCTCTAGACTCTTCTGTGATGTGGTGTGTGTGTGTGTGTGTGTGTGTGTGTGTGTGTGTGTGTGTGTGTGTTTTCTATATCTACTCCTTGGTACAGCTCCAGGAATAGCAGACTTTTTCTATGAATAGCTGACAGAATACACTGGCCAGTAGCAGGCCCCATTTCTCTTATTCTCTGACAACGATGGCAAAAGGTCAGAATTATAGATACATTGGTCCTATAATGGTGTGAGGCTGGCAGGAAGTCATTCACCTTGGCATCCACACTTATTAAGAGCCTCCCATGTAGACCTTTGACCTTATCTCTGAAGTAAGCAATCCACGGAGTCCTGGAAACACACTGACAGGAACTGAAGATGAAGCCAACCATCAGCCTTCGCATTTGGATCTCTTTGTTGGCTGCCACCCCAGTAAAGAGTACGGAGGCCAATGTTGTAATAAGTCTATGTAGCATTCTTATTTCTGTGGCTAGGATAAAACCTAGAGGCCCACACATCCTAGGCAAATGCTCTATCACTGGCTTGTATCCTCAGCCCTGAGTGACATGTTTCTATTAAGCCCTATTTTTGTACTGAGAGCAAAAAGGGTTTGTATTACTCTTAACAGATATTTCTTTAGATTTTAATAAGTGGGACAAGTCTGAAACTGGAAGTTGCTTAGAACCCTGAATTCCCATGCAACCCTGACAAGTATTTAATTATGAGAAGCTGTTACATCAATGGCAGTGATGTATTTACTGCAAACCTGCATATAAACATCTGCTGTGTGGAAAATTCTATAGTGGGTACTAATATTTTTTTTAAGCAGTCAAAGAACAAATAACCCTCTCCTCAAAGAACCTAAAGAAAAGCACCAGTCACACAGGTGGAAACAAGTCTGTCTCAGAGGTTAGTCTGTTAGAAATTCGTAACATCTTAAAAGAAAAGAAAGGAAATATGAAACATCTGTTGGATCCATGAACATGGGGCATGGGGGAAAAATTCAGACCTGCAGTGGTGACGACATGTGTAATCTGGGTGCAATTGGAAATGAAAAGAGATGGTTGACCAAAGCTACTTAAGAAAGGGAAATGTATTTGAAAACGACACCAAGGTTTCAAGCCTGGGTGACTTGGGAGCGAGTGGGCGGGGACAAGCCAGATGTCGGTGTATCTGGTTGCACTTAATTCCTCCACTGGGTCCAAGCAGGTCCCTTCATCATCATAAACTCACGCTTGAGAGAAATCCCCAAAGCCTCAGATTGCCACTTCTTCCTTCCCTTGCAGTGTGTTGATGTGTCCCCTGTCCAGGGCATCCCTCGTCTGTCTGGTTTAGAACAAGCCAACTCTCATCTCTCCATCACAGAGAGTTACAGAGGAGAATGGGGTCCCATCTCACTTGTTTATGTACTTTGTTGACCACAAGGGTAGTTCTGAAATTCAGCTTGCCTCTCTTTTTTCCCTTTGGCCTCTGAAGCCCGGGGGCAAGTAGATGAAGTTTTTGTCTCTAAGACGAGGTCACAGAGATGTAGGAACATATAGAGTGTCCTCACCCATGGTTGCACCGGAAACGTGAAGTGGAAGACATGCTGAGGGTCCTCAGCACTGGATGCTAGACAGGAGGCTTAGTGGGGAGCTTTGGCCAATGCTCCTGGGGCCAGAAGGAGAGCGCAGACCTTGATGAAAATTCACCTGTTTTCCTATTGAAGTCTCCAGTGTCGTAACTATGGAAGAGAATACAGATGGGGCAAAGCCAGCTCAACTTTCATCTCCTCCATAAACATTTTCTGAGCCAGAGCCTTTTCATCCTTTCCTGTTCCCAGACCCTCTAGCCTGTACTCAGTACTTGTCCCCACCTGTTGGGCTTCAGAACTGAGTCTTTGCCCGCTGGGCCAGGTGACACCTTCAAGACCTCGACAGGACTGTTTGGGTTTGTCCACACTGTCCGTCAAGTACAGTAATGCCCTCTTTCCTTTCTTTGTTAAGGTCTCGTGGAAATGATTGGCATTTGTGCTACTTCAGGCATTGATCCTAGAGCTGAGACTGGTTAATTCACATTGAAGGAAAGGGGAGGGAGAAAAGCCCCTTTGACCCTGGGCTTTTTCCCTGTCCTGTCCCAGGGCTGGGACTGAGTCTAAGGCCCAGATTCCTTCAGACATGAAAGTGCATTTGCAAGGATATCACAGGAAAAGTGCTCTACAAACTGTGTTACATATCTTTGAACCCAGACATCTTCCAAGTTCAGCTCAGGTCTGAGTGGCCAAGCACCAGTCTTTAAGTTCTTTTCCTGGCCTCGTATGAAAGGAAAGAGCATCTTCTGGCCCTGAGAGAAAGGAAGCTGGAGAAAGCAGAGAGCTACAACCCTGGTAGCCAGCTTCTCAGAGCCAGCACTAGGGTGTGGCTTATTTACAGAGGAGGCTGTCTCTCAAATTCCCCCAACCATCATCCTTGGACCTTACCTTTCCCTCCGTGTGTGTGTGTGTGTGTGCGCGCGCGCGCGCGCGTGCGCGCACGCGCACCTGCGTGGGTATGCATGTTTGCCTCCATGTATCTATGTGCAATGTACACATGTGTGGTACCCACAGGCACCAGAAGAGGGTGTTGGACCCCCTAGAACTGGAGTTATAGATGGTTGTGGGTCACAACGTGGGTGCTAGGAACTATACTGAAAGAGCAACAAATGCTTTTAACCGCTGAGCCATCTTTCCAGCCCCGCTTACCTCTCTTCATTCATGGTGTGTATTAAATCCCAAGGGTACCGGGCTCCCAGACCTACTCTGAAGGTAGAATTCTGTGTTTTAGGCAACGTCCTCCTTATCACAGTCATTCAGTGTCCCCGGTGTCACTCCAAGACACTACGATTCCAGACCCTCCCTGGGGAGCCTCTTGTATACTGCACTGGAGACCGTTCAGAGCCAGCCACTGCACCCGTGTGCGGAGCGCGCAGGTCACAACACTGCTCTGCCTTTCCTCTTTTCCTGTAGACTTGCCTTTTCCTCCTGCTTCCATCTCAGAGCTATGGAATATTGATTTTTCATTTCCTCTACCTCATCTTCTCCTTTGTGTCCCTGGGCAACCTCCCTGCTCTGTTTTCTCAGCTCACGGAGTGCTGTTATTCAGGGAAGCTGTGAGTTACACCCGTTCTCTGGCTCTTTCTCACTTCTCTACTCTATGTGTGAGACACACATGTACACGCAGACATACACACAACACACATGCACACACAAGTATGCATATATATGTACACACACACACACACACACACACACACACACACATATATATATATATATATATATATATATATATATATATATATATATACACGTGCACCACACAGAGAGAAACAGAAATATGTGTGCAACACAGAGACACATACACATAGAGACACACTTGCACACACAGAAATACACAAACACATGCAACTTCAATAAACTGTCTGCCTCTTGGAAGAAGCCCCTGGCAGAAAAGAGCTCTTGTACCCAGTTATAGCCTTTGCTTCCAACTGTTTTCCTGCTAGTAATTCTGGAGAGAAATTTTAGTAGGAATGAATTAACATGTAAAACATTTGTTGTGTGATATTCGTATTTGTGATTGATTTTTTAGAATAATATTTATTGTATGTGTGTCTGTGTGTGCAGTGGTGCTCAACCTCAACTGTTCCTGTCTACAACCTTTTCTTATGACACAGGGTCTCTCCTTGGTCTGGAACTCTACAAGCAGCTTACGCTGCCTGGCCACTGAGTACCAAGGGTCCTCCTGTCTCCACCTTCCCATTGCTGGGATCAAGAGTGTGTGCTGCCACACTCAGCTTTTATTTTTTGTTATAGAAAATTAAACAAAAAAAAATTTAAAGGTGCTGGAGGTTGAATTCAAGTTCTTTTTACTTTTAAATTTAATTTAAATTTTAAGTTAATTTATTTTATGTATGTGAACATTTTTGTCTGTATATTATGTATTGCACCACATGCATGCTTGGTACCTGAAGAGGTCAAAGAGGATGTTGGATCCCCTGCAGCTGGAGTTCCAGAAGGTTCTTAGCTGTGGGTGCTGGGAGTCGAGTCCAGGTCATTTGCAAGAACAGCAAGGCTCTTAACTGCCGAGCCACAGCTCCAGACCCCGAACTCAGGTTTTGTATATTCAAGGCAAGCACTTTACTGACCGAATTTGTTTTGGAATTTGGAATAAGTGCCTTCCTTCCCAGTTAGATTCTCAGGGATTGAGATTTTGCTTCTGCCTTTAAAGAGCAGATCTCTCAGTAATGCCCTCTCCAGCCCACCCCCTCTCCCTTCTGGCAGTCACTTAGTGGATAGGAAAAACTGAATGTAGAGTATGAATCTCTCCAGATTTCCCGTCTAAAGAGACCGGAAGTTAAGTAGCCATTTCCGTTTATTTTAAATTTAAATAAGTATGCTCCAGAGGTTAGTTCTGCAGACAAGGGTACGGACAAAATTTTGCTATGATAATGCTACAATCAGAACCTGCTCTGCACAGGGAGTCTGCTTAGCAGAAACCCAGGGAGAAAGTGGCCAGGCCACAGTGGCTGGGCCCAGTGCTGCCTGCAGACACAGGGTTGTTGTCTGAGCAGGATCAGGTCCTGAGGAGAAGCACTCAGTGATTGTCTTACACTGGCCTCCAGCTTGCCATGGAGCCAAGGATGGCCTTGAACTTAGGAGATCTCTAACCTCTGCTTCCTGAGTGTTAGGATGACCGGCATGTACCAGCATGCCCAGCTTTAGATGATGCTGAGGATTGAGCCCAGTGCTTGGTACCTGTTAGGTAAGCACTCTGCCAACTGAACCACATCCCAAGGCCACACCCAGTGGCTATTAAGGATGCACTTTTTGTTACATAAACAGTACCACTAACTAAGCGCACCCCAAATGGCCCATGCTATCACCTGTTAGTCCTACTAACTAGTCCTTAGCCAGAATGGTATAGCATGACTTGACTGAAGTGTGGACCTCTGGATCAAACTTGAAAAGAAAGATGAATAGCAGAAAGAGAAGGAGCTTGGTACCATCATGCCCTGCTGGTTTGTCTGCTGCAGGGCACTTGCTGCTCTATGCCGGTCCCTCTTGCACACACAGGCCAGCTGAGCAGGCTTAAGGCTCTGTTCTAGCTCCACAGTGGCTCCACTTCTCGATGAGGGAATGGCCTGGCTACACTAATGGACAGCCAGTTTCGTCACTTAAAAGCATCTCCTGCCTTCCTGACCTCCCCTAAATCATTAGATACGAAGAAACTTTAACACTGTGGATTTCTCTAGAGGAAACAGTAATCCGCGGCATCTGCCTTCAGACTGCAGTCTTTGTGCACTCGGAAGTTTCGTACCGGACATATGTCTGCTTGGTATATGGACTGTGTTGAGTGTGACAGGTACAAGTGACAGCCTGTGATAGCAATCTTAGGGTGCTATGTGGGTGATTAGTGATCAGGAGGCTATTTGGGGATGGATAGGGATATTCAGCGTGACAGCATCTGAGCTGTAGAAAGGAGAAGCGTTTCCAACATGTCTCGGGTCTGTAAATCCCATTTTCACATGATTCTTTCATAAGACAGTCTCAAGGAAGGAAAGGAAAACACATGCACATATTTACTCTGCCTCTTCAGCTATTCACCAATCCCCGAGAGACAGCTCAGCTGTCCCTGTCACTTTCCACTAGAGACATTATTTTAATTCAGATTATTGACTAGATGCTTAGCATACAGACTGTGCACTCTGAGTTGAAAACAAGAAAAAAAGTAACCTTTGGTACAGCCTTATTCTGAGCCTGTTGGTGCAGACCTATAATGCCAGCTACTGGGGCTAATAGGGAGTAATGTAGAAGGATCACAAATTCAGGGCTTTGGTGGACTGTGGACTGAGTTTAAGGGCATCCATGAACATTTGTGAGAGCTTATCTAAAAGTAAAAAGAAAGCTGAGATGTTAAATTCAGTTAGTGGAACATTTATGTAGTGTGTGGGAGGCCCTGACTTCATGCCCTTAGCACCACATAAAAAAAAAGCAGTTAAACAAATAACCAGCATCGTGTGTAATGACTGCTTCTTTCTCCTTATTAGAACTGACTTAGATAAGACAAGATTTAAAGAGAACATTGTAGAAATTTCTAGCTCAAAGCTTATAGATGAAGACTAGACTCCATTAGCAAAGTCTAGTGTGCTGTTATCAGCATCTAACCTTCCTTCAACTATTATCTCTAATTTATGGTAGCTCGTCTTTAATTTTTTTGTCAGCAATATTTACTTCAAAAGTAAAGCCTCTTGGGCCTGGAGAGATGGGTCAGCAGTTAAGAGCACTTGCTGTTCTTTCAGAAGACTGGAATTTTGTTCCTAGCATCCATACTGGGTGGCTCACAGTAATCTGTAACTCTAGCTTAGAGGATATGATGCCCTCTTCTTCTGGCTTTTGTGTGTACCCTTAGACATGCATGCATGCACACCCGCATACAAATAAATAATACATTTTTAGAAAGAAGTCTGGTTGCTGGCCACCATGTGGAACAGCAAAAGGCACAGTCTCTGTACTAACTTAGGCACCAGTCACAACCAACACAATCCCTTGCAAGCAGACATACCCAGTCTCACAAGTCTTTACAGTAGTAAATTATCATATTTACATATTTATCATAAAATAATTTTGTCTGAACCAGTAAGAATTTGTGTCTCGATAGAGCTGCAAGCTAGTGGTAGAGAACTTCATGCGATTTAGAGAAAGAAGATATGTTTAGTTTGGTTTGGTTTTTGAGCCTGGGTCTCACTCTGCAGTCTAGGCTGGCTTTGAACTCAGCAGTGATCTTTCCATCTCTGCCTCTCACGTGCTAGAATTACAAGCATCAGTCACCACACCCAGCTTGAGAAAGATGCATTCTCCCTAACACAACAAATTGCCAACTATTTCAGTGTGGGACTATTATCTAAAGTTGAATGCTTTTCTTCTTAAAGGAGCTCGTTCATGCAAACCTTCCCATCCTACCAGCCAGACAGGCCTTAAAGCACATTAAATCATCTAGAAGGTGCCTGAAAACCTTTCACCACGCTCTTGGGTCACATGTTCTTAAGTTCATTGCCCCATACAAGTTGTAGGGAGCAGCTTGACGCATTGCTTACATGATGAGCATTCTGAGTTTAGGCCGAAAGGGAAAAGAAAGAAGGGACCCACAGACATAAGCTCTTCTCAAAGTAGAGCAGTGCGCTGCTGTTCCAGGCGCAGGTTTCTGAAAGGCCCGCAGCTAATGAGTTATAACTCTGCTGTGTCTGCTCTTCATTTAAGGCATAACTCAATCCGAAGACAACTCAACCTGTCCAACCCAGACTTTAATATCCAGCAGCTACAGAGGCAGGAGCAGCTGACGGGCATTGGTAGGATTAAACCAGAGTTGTATAAGCAGAGGTCCCTGGACAATGACGACGGGAGGAGGAGTAACAGCAAAGCCTGCGGGAAACTGAACTTCATTTTAAAATACGACTGTGACTTGGAACAGCTCATCGTGAAGATCCACAAAGCCGTCAACTTGCCCGCCAAGGACTTCTCTGGGACCTCGGACCCTTACGTCAAGATCTACTTGCTTCCTGACAGGAAAACAAAACACCAGACTAAAGTTCACAGGAAGACCCTGAACCCCGTATTTGACGAGGTGTTTTTATTTCCCGTTCATTACAATGACCTTGAGGCTCGGAAGCTTCACTTCTCTGTGTATGACTTCGACCGGTTCTCTCGCCATGACTTGATCGGTCAAGTGGTGGTGGACCACTTCTTCGACTTGGCTGATTTCCCCAGGGAGTGCATCCTTTGGAAGGATATCGAGTATGTCACCAACGTGAGTCTAGCATTCCTTCATTTGGGGGAGGGGAAGGGGTTGCTTCTTAGTTTACACGAAACCCTACTGCTTACACGCATTATGTTATTTGGACGCAAACTATAAAAATTCGCATTGATGTTCTTCTGTTTTTAGGGGCTTTTTGTGTCTTTGGAGCGATAGGTTTTCATCAACACTGACTCTGATATATACAAGAATAAAACGCTAAAGGAATTCCTTTCTCACTTCTCTTCCTTAGTTGTTCTCTATCAGTCCTCACGGCGTTTTCTCGAGCGCTGTCTCAGGTTGTACTAACTGGGTCCTGGCATCCTGCTCACTGTATTCTACTGCGGAAAGTCCCCTGCCTGACTGTCGGCACCGAGTCCTTGCCTGGGTTCCCCTACTGGCTCTTCAGTGCTTCCAGGATCAGCTCCCTAGTTTTCACCTTGAGCGTGGGAGTTAGTATCATAATTCCAAATATAAAAGTCATAAGACAGACTTAAGTCTGGAAAGATGGCAAAACTGATCCGCAGAAGGTCAGACATCACTTTGGACATAGGAGAGGAGGCAGAGATCCTATGTAGCCATGTTTACATTTCAAACATGGGATCCCATGGGATGCTTTTACCACACTTACATCCTTGTCACTCCTGCTGAACCACCCTGAATCTCCAGACTGAGGAAAACTAGACTTTACTGGGGAGCTGATGTTCTCAAGTTTTGTATTTCTTTCTCCTGATCAGATTCCCTGGGGTGATTAGTGTACTTTGAAGCCAGCATTGCCCTCTTCACCTTGGCATCCAAAGGTACCAAGTGTCACCATCTTTGTCCTGCTCAAGCACTGGTGTGACTTGTAACTGAGCCTTGAGTGAGGCAAAGACTGACTCTGCCCAAGAAGAGTACCCCCCACATCTCTACCCAGGACCAAATACCAACCCCATGGTGCTCTGTAGTCCTCAGACACGTTCATGACTTGGGGACTCCCTCGCATCTTTAGGAGTTGTCTCTGAGAGCCCTAAAGTACCCATGCTAGCTTTTTCATGTTATTCACATAGGGAAAGTGTGGCCAGAGTCGAGGTGGCTCCTTCACATCTGGAAGGAAGAGAAGGTGTGGGAAATAGCAGTAGATAAAGCTAAAGTGATGTGGGCTGATGGGGGAGGAAATAAACGTCTTCATCTTGAAAAGCTGTAACATTTGGAAACTTAAAAATGGATGCAGGGAAGAGCAAGGATTATCTTCAAATCCCAGCTGCCAAGATCGGGAGAGAGGCAACTGAGGAGGCTTAAGAGAGGTGGGAAGGGGGTTGCGATCAGGATGTAAAGTAAATAAATACATTAATTAATGGAAAAACGTGTGGAGAAACATCAGCATTGTTGCGACTGTTGAAACAGTAAAAACAAACAAACAAAAATAGGTAGGCTGCTCATAGTAAGATGTGAGTGTTCCCAAATTAGTGCGCTCTTCTAGGGCATTTACCAAATCTGTGTGGGTATAGAACCTTCCGGCATGATGTTAAGGTGTGACGAGGTCTGATCTCAGGGCCAGATGGGGAGAAAGGCGTTGTTCACACAGGCCAATCTTTGTAATGCTCTGGCAAGTGGAGTCATAGACTAGGCGGAGAAGTGCCATGAAGCTCAGTGGGGAACTTCTGAAGTTGCCATCTAGGGGTTTTGTGGAGAGAGCAGCACCATATGCACAGGTGCAGGCCACCGTGCAGGCGAGGCAGGTCCCTGGTGGAAAGGTCTCCTCTAAAAGGTTCTTGCGGACAGGACTAGAATGGCAGGCAGCAGAGACCTCCTGGCCTCAGGAGCAATACCACTGCAGCCCTCTTCCAGAGCTAGGAGTTTCTGGATCGTTGTTGGAAATTTCTGGATTGCAAAAGCGTCAAGAAGAAGCTTGAGTCATTAAGAAGCATTTACCCAGGCTTATGATAGCCGTAGGAGAGGGGCGGCCCTATGAGTGGAATTACAGACTGCTTCATAGTTGTTGATGTGACTGTGTCCAGAAACTGAGCAGAGTGGTCTGAGATTCGCTAAGGTTTTTCTTTTATAATGAAGAAGCATGAAATACCCTATGTATAATATAATTTATACCAGCAGAACAGTGAATGAATATTTAAATGAGCAGGCGTGAACACACAAGCTGAAGAAGACAACACACCAGTGCTTTCACTGTTGGTGCCCTGTGCCCATAACCCCTCTGAGCTTTACTTATATTGTGACACGTGTGGGTTGAAGTTGTATTCCTGCTTTTCACAGCTCTTCTTTAACTTAGTGTTTTTTTACCCTCAACCTGAATTATAACATTTAACAATAGAGAGGAACGCAGGGGATGTGGTTTGTAACTGAATATGACAGTCCACTGTTCTAACACATGACAAGTTAGCATTCTTTCTGGAAATGTATTTTTTAATTTTATGTTTGTGTTTTGTTTGCATGCGTGTCTGTGTCTGTAACCTTTGGAGGTCAGAAGAAGGCATCTGGTCCTCTGGAGCTGGAGTTGCAGGCAGCTGAGAGCCACCATATGGGTGCTGGGGATTGAACCTGGGCTGGATCCTCTGCAAGAGCCTCAAGTGTTCTTAAGCACTGTTAAGAACGGAGCCGCTGTTCCATTGTTCCATTGACAGCATTCAAGCTTTTTGTGATTCTGAATAACATAACACAGGATGCTTTTGTGTCCATCTGTTGGTTCACAGGCGCCACCGTTTTCAGGTGTTCAACATTTCCAAGTAGTTACAAGGCCATTTCCACAGCGGCTCCTCAGCTCCCCACCGCTGCTCCTCCTCCTCGCCAGCTCTTGCTCTCCTCAGGCTAGTTAATGTGTCTGTGTGTCCACGCGAAGCACCATAAGACTGCGTTTTCTTCTTGGCAGCGGAGGTTGACCATCTTTTTATGTGTTGATTCGTCATTCCAGCTTCCTTTCTTATGCAGTGCTGTTCCGCACACTCTTCTGCTGTTTTCTCTTCCGTGTTGACCTAGGTTATTTCTATAATCTGTATGCAAGCCTGTGTTCGAGGCATTATAGTCTCATCTGTCAGTTCATGGGCGTGTGTGTATCGATTCTGTGGCGACATATTTTTGTGGCTTTATTTATTTGCGTGTGAAGGGGTGAGTGGGTTGGTATATGTGCCAAGCGTGGAGGTTAGAAGCCAGCTCGGCGGAGTTGGTTCTAACTTTGCACCTAATTAGGGCACAGTCCCTTTTTGATTTGCTGCTGTGCTTCATGCTCTAGGCTGGTCTGCCTTGAGCTACTGGGTAATTCCATGCCTGTCCCCTTCTCCCTGCAGGAGTGTGATGCATGCCACCATCCAGCTCCTACAGGTAGGACTTGGATGTCCAGGCTCATCATTTACCCGCTGAACTATCTGTCTAGACTCCATGGTGACTTTTGATAGGAGTTCATTCTTAAGCCTACTCTTGTAAAGAATACCAATGTTTTCCATTGTAAGGTAGTGTTGGTGTGGCTCAGTTAGGAAGTCTTAGTATGTCGTGAATATATTTCTCCTGTGTTTTCTATGGGAAGTTTTAAAGTTTGTGGGGGATGTGTTTGGTTATGTGTTGGAGATTGGGTCTCACCATGTATCCCTGGCTGACCATGAACTCAATATAGAGAGTAGATCAAGTTGGCTTCAAACTTATAATGATATTCCTGCCACTGCTGGGATGTCAGAAGGATGCTGCCGTGCATGGTCAGAGGTCTTAAACTTTTGACATCTTTATTTTTTGAAATAAAAATGTAGTTATATCATTTTCTCCTTTCTTCCCTTCTAACTCTTCTATGTACACCCCCCTACCACCAACACTCTCTCTCTCTCTCTCTCTCTCTCTCTCTCTCTCTCTCTCTCTCTCTCTCAATTCCGGCCTACTTTTTAAATTGTTGTTGTTTTATACGTGTGTGTGTGTGTATGTGTGTGTGTGTGTGTGTGTGTGTGTGTGTGTGTGTGTGTGTGTGTTTTAAATATAACTTGTCTTCCCAGAATGGATTTTTTTTTAAATCATGTAACACAGAAGCATCTTGAATTGCTCTGCTCTGGCTCCATAACAGGATCCCATAGGCTGAGAGGCTTAGCAGACATTGATTTCTCACAGTTCTGGAGCCCAAGAAGTCTAAAACCAAGGTGTCAACAAGGCTCACTTCTGATGGGGCTCTCTCCCTCTTTGCTTTCCCCTTGGCCTCATATGGTAAAGAGGGCCCGAGCTCTCACCTAAGAGGAAGCACACTAGCTCCACTATGGGGCCCCACACTCATGGCTTCATTTAAACCCAGCCACTGTTCAAAGGACGCACCCCAGTCCACCATTACACTGAAGGATTGGACTCCAGCTCACTTTGTGGCACATCCACATTTATTTTTCTAGGTAAGGCATTGTCTGGAGCATTTCCCAGCAATACACAGTGTGGTGCATGGCTCTGACACATGCGGGTTTCCGTATGGGGAGAATCTGTGTCTGGATTCTTTCTCCTTTCCCTTGTGCATCTTCAAAGTGCATGGTTTGCCAATTACTCATAGTCCAGAATTCACCGCAACATCTAGAAAAGCAGATCTAGCCTTCTCTTAGTTTAGTTTTGGCTGATACTTGACTTTTTAATATAACTTGTAGAGCTGCAGTTTCAAACAGAAAATTCTTTCTTTTGGGATCTTAAATTATTGATACTTTACAATAACCAGATTACAGGAAAATATAGTTTTGTAAAGGTTAAAATTTTCTCCCTTTCATTTTCAATTTGTCTTTACCACGTGCTGATACAATTCTGTAGTCTGTAGTCTGCCCAGGGACTCTGAATCCTCAAGTTCAACTGAAAATATTTTTGAATGTGTTTGGTTTTTTGTTGTTTTTAAATTCATTTTACATATACATTTATATTATTAAACATATATACAATAGATTACCTATAACAAGAAGAACCATGACACAATCAGGAATTATATAGATGCTACATTCTTAGTGTTTTCGCTATTTGTATTTGACATCCTTGAAAAAAATGTCTTTCCTATCTTGGTGCATTTAATTTCTGAATGTAAATCAATCTCTGTCACATATTGTCATTATCAACTTAAAACATCTAAAAACATCTTAACCCCTAAACAACTAAGCTTCATTGTAAAACTAAGCTACCTGGTCTTCAACTCCATCAGAGACTTGAGGAGGAATAAACTTGATTACCTGAGTATGCCGGGAGTGCAAGTTAGTAGTATTCCAAATGACAGAGACAGAAGATGACAGAGACAGTTTGCTACCTGAACAATCACCTAAAACTCTCTATAATGTTGGAGCATCTTCTTTGGCCTTTTGGCCCTAATATATCTGACAGACATATTAGTGAGGCAGGAACTATTGAGGACTTGCTTACCCTTTTTTAGGCAGAATTCTGTCTGTGGTAGAAATGAGGACATTTTGCCCAGTGGCTTGTTCGCCACATTTGAAGCCACCTTCATAAGGAGGTTCTTTGATGTGTGTCATCCTCTTTGAAGCAGGCTGGGTGTTGCCAGGAATTAACCTGTCTCACTGTCGGTGAATCTTTAAAATAATAAAAACATTTTAAATGCCATATTCTGCATGTCTCTGGGGGATTTTGAAGACCTCACCTAACTATGCTACCTTATCTTTCTATAGAGTAATATCTGTGGCACATTTGTACAGCACCAACATTGCATTACATGTTGTGGTCTAGAGGAGTTTGGTACAGCATTGGCCTAGCATGGCAAAGGTTCCTTCCTGTCTGATTTGGGAGGGAATGGGCAGTATGAGAGAAGTTTACATCTATCTATTCATAGTGTTCTTTCCATTTATATAGTCTTTACTTTAAAGTCTTGCCTTCAGGTGTTGTGGTTCTTCTACATAAAGGTCTTGTTACACTCTTGCTAGATTTGTCATTAGATACCCATTTTTGTTACGTTAAATGTTAACTTCTAAAACAGTGTTTCTGACTGTTACAGGTATATAACTGAAACTTTGTATGTCTGTCTTTAAAAATTCTTAATTCTTATAGGTGCTTCTGCGTTCTCTTTGTAAATAACCCATCATGTATGAGTTATGATGGCTTTGTTGTTGTTTTCTGGTCTGTGCTTTTTATTGATTAGTCCCTTTGGGTTTTTTTGTTGTTGTTGTTGATTAATATATGAAGTAGGATATCCAGGAGAGTATGAAATCGTAAATATTGGAGCATGCATCTTTGACTTGTTCCACATTTTAGTAGAATGTCCTTATATTCCTATAGAATATAGTTTTTCCTAGAGGTATTTTGTAGACGCCTTCATCCTATTCAGGTTGCATGCCTCTGCCAAGGATGGTATCTCACACCCTCAATTCCAGCACTCAAGAAACTGAAGGGAAAAAAGTCATGAATTTGAGGTCAACTTGGGTTGCATAGTGAAACCCTGTCTCAAATAAGTGTACCTCTGTCCCTAACAGACTGAACTCAGAACCATTATGAATGGTTGTCCCTTTCTCAAATGCTATGATTCGAGAGGCCCCTTTAATCTACTATTATGACCAACTATGTTCATCAGGTTCCTCACTTTCATTCACGCTTCTGTTCGTAGATTAGTCCAAACTTGCCATGATGCGCCGCCCTTTCCGTGCGCTGCGGGGTTCAGTTTGCTGGTGTGCTGCGTTGATGCTTGCGAGTGGTGCATGGAGTGCTGTGCACTCTTCCTGTCTGCTTTGAAAGCTGGGAACCTGTACTTCACATCAGTTGGAGGACTACTTTGGACCTTCCAGGCACTCCTGCTTGGTGCCCCTGGAGGTCTTGAGGTTTTTACTTGTCTCTTTTCATGCTGTAAAAGCTCCCGTGGTGTCTGGCTTCTTCTGAGGGTCACACAACACAGAACACAGAAATGAAGAGAACGAAGATGGAATGTCTATTTCTTGGAATGTCCATAGACATTCAAGTCAAACCCACAGCTCTCAAATGTGTCTTTGTTTTGAGATTCCTCTTTGAAGGGCACTTTTCTGGGAATAAAAATTTAGGTGAACGAAACTCTCTTGTTACTTTGATTTTGCCAATGTGAAGCAATCATTTCATTCTTTCCTAATGCCGTTTTTATAAGTCAATATTTAGTCTGCCGTTAATTACCTCGACTGTCAATTTTCCTTCATTATTGATCTCTGGCTCTTCTTTTCCTCCTAAGTGTTGTGTGCTTCGATCATAGCATTGGCATTGAGGCACTGCTTTCTCTTTGTCGCAGTTAGAATATAGCCCCGAATCTGAGCATCTTTTCTTGAGTCAGTTCTGGAAAATTCTTAGCCATTTCTTTCTTTCCACTATTTAATATTTTTATCTTTGCCTAATTTATTTAATAATTTCTTTTCCCCCTAATATGCTTCCATTTCTTTTCTACACTTATATGCATACACATGTATAGATATGTATGCATGTATATGTATATGCAGGTATGTATGTATTTCACTATTCCAAATACAGTCGCTTTTGTATTTTGCTCCTCATCGCTCCAGTAACTGTGATCTGGTTCTTTCCCGTGGCATTTCCATTAACTAATGGCTCATGGGTCTTACTGCCTATTTCACTTGTGACTTTAAGTTTATCCAGCTTGAAACTTTATGGAAATCTCCACGTATGCATTTAAAATACATTCCTCCCACCGTGACTTCACATGGTGTCTATAAGATGCCTAGTCACACTGCCAACATGGAACACTCTAAGCTAAACCCTGAGCTTTAGAGTTTTGGGTGCTTGGCAGTTTGTATTATTGTTTAGAAACTGGTTTTCTCTGCATTTTCTAGGGCAAGTCCAAGACAGGATGAAGCCCCACTATCGGCCTGACTCATTTATCTCTTCAGAATGTGACCCTTGGGCTCTGGGACTCCAGCTTTAGGCAGGGCTGTCTCACAGTCCTTTAAATACCAGGAGCTTAACACGGAGCACACCCCCTTCCTTTCAGCCCCAGCTCCAGGGCTTAATCGCCTCTGTGGATTCATAGTTATTGTTTCTGGTCACTGAAAAATTCTATTTCTGCCTCATTAGCTCTGCTGTGCACTTAGAAGGATTTTATAACCTAGTGTTATTTCTTACCTGGAGGAGTTTCTGTGAATACTTGCCTTAATAATCGAAACCGCTGTACTGCTTGAAGCTTTTTTAAAAAAAGTTGAGTTTTTTTTTTTAAATCTTATACTAAGTGAACACCATCTATTATGTTTGCTTTGCCATCTAATAAAACTCTACAAGTTCTACAATCTAAATTCTTCATTCTGCAGATGAAGCTTGATGGAGGCCCAATTAGGAGATTCAGCCAGGGGTTCATAGCTGGGTAGCAGCTGGATGGGCCGCTTTCAGCAATCACTCTGAAAGCTTAGTTCCCGGGATAGAGCCTCTGTCTCTTTGCCTGCTAACTCCTACCAAGCTTTTAGACCCCAACTTAAAGATGAACTTTCTGAGTCCTGGGTTGGGGGAGGTCCTCCTGATACCTGCCTTCCTTGTCACTCTGTACTCCTACCATTACGCATGCTCTTTTCTTCTGTGCATTTGCCCGTTCTGTGCACTTGTTAGTTCTTCCCTTGTTGAGAATGCTGTTCAGTGCAAAAGCCAAGTTCAAGTTCCTGACTTGTACCCCACCTCTAGAATAGTGTCTAAAAGGATGATTTTCAAGTTTTCTTTTATGATAGGCTCTTGTTGTCTAGACCAGGCTAGCCCAGCATTGGCAATCCCCCTGCCTCAGCCTTGTGTGTATTGGGATTAAAGTTGTGCACCACATGATAATTCAAGACCATCTTTTATTGTATTAAGATAGTGAATAAAATGAATCTTCTTGTAAAGGACTCATTTGGTGGGGCTCTAGGGACACTGGACTTGAAGATGTTATATAGTGGTGAACCTGGGCACCAATTAATCTCTGTTACGTTTTTATTCCTCTGGAGAGAGTGTGAGCTTTATAAATATTCACATTAAAATAAAACTTAATCTTTATGCTTCCTGGGGAGGAATAAAATTGAAATTATTGTGTACAAAAATGACGGGTTTTGCTCTCAGCCACAGAAACTAGATCATAATAATATAATGGACCTTGGTGGGGATTTTTCTTAGTCAAGAGTAAGAGGAGAGTTCCTGGTGGGAGGTCAGCATTTCAGAGAGCCCCTGCCCTCCACATATACCTCTGGCTCCCTGAAACACATCAGAAATCTCTCCTTGGTGGTCGCTTCTTGGCTTGTGGTTTAGAGGCTTTCAGTGGTCATCTCAACCTCTTCCTGGGAAAGGATGCCACAGTTCTCACCTGGTGACAGTAGATAGGAGATACGTTTTCTGACAATATGGATAGATTGCAGTTCAGAAAGAGGCATGGTACAACATAGGCCTTTAAATTTTTAAATACTTAAAGCCTGTGTTGTCATCAGACTTTACTTAACTAAGCCATTCCCAGCAATTTGTAGTGGCAAATTTAGAAATTTCCCTGTATGTTCCATGAGCATCATGCCATTTCCAGATCTGATAGAAGTGAGCACATGGTTCTGCCCAGACAGGAAAGGATGGGTGGGATGTCCAGAGTGTGTGTTCTGCATGGTTGGATGCAGATGAAGCAGACACATTCTGTAATCAAAGCTTACTAGTTTGAATGTAAATTGCCTCATTCTTTCTCAAGTCACAAGCAATGATCATATACATTTATAATTGTGTCATATTTAGAGTTATGCTGATAGATAGTGTCACCAGGGTGGAGGTCGGGGCCAGGGGAGAAAGAAAGGAGAGCAGCTGACATGTGGCGTTTGCTGATTCTTGGGTTGAAATTACTCCCAGAGAGCCTGACTTCAGATTACCAGTCTGGGACCTCATCGAAGGCAAAGTTGGGAGAAGGGGCTGATAACACCAGCTCAGGATATCACCACATGTGAGACTAAACATCTAAGGACTGCTTGGTTCACTGATCCCAAGGACAGGAGAGTCCTACAGAAAGCCCTTGGTTTACAGTCGCTGGGAAGCTGAGATCCATTCAAGTGGCTGTCAGGAATTGGCCAGCGCTAGGTTAACTGACTGTGTCTTTGCTAGAACCCACCGACTCTCACCCTGCAGTTCTTTTTTTCTACTCATTACCCACCAGACACATAATCACCCTGCTGCCTGACTGCTTAGCTTGCAAAGTGGCAGAAAGAGCTGTGGGATGGGACACCTGAAACAAAGGGGGTGACACTCCAGGCCTCTTGCAGAGAAGACCCCAAGAGCTTTCATGATAACATGATTGTTGTGACAACTCAAAGCATATAACTTTTGAGATCAGTGGCTCTCAACCTGTGAGTTGTGACCCATTTGGGGTTGAATGACACTTTCACGGGGGGGGGGGGGTCATATATCAGATATCCTGCATATCAGATAGTTACGTGACAATTCATAGCAGTAGCAAAATTACAGTTATGATTTTTCTGAATCTATTGCACTAAGCCCGCAAATTGCATCTTTGATCTTTTAATGTTATACGACTGTTCTCTAGAGTTTTTTTTGAAAACTTACTCATGATCTGTTGTTTTTCATAAACAGGTATACATGAGTGTGTGTGCAAATGTGTTTTTCTGATAGTTGGTTTTACAATGTTCACATTTTTGCAACTAGACTCATGAGTGAAACCAGCTGTAATTTGTTTTCTTGTTCAGCTAGATGTATAATCTGGGTTTTTTTTTTTATGATCCTTTTAGATGAGTTATAGAGCTAGGCATTGCTGCACACCCAGGTGATCCCACTAGTAGGCAGGGTGAAACAGTTACAAGTCAGCCTGGGCCACATAGGACATGTCTTTAAAAACTAACCAACAAGTTAGGGAACCTTGTATCTTTTCCTCTTCTCTGAGGATTTTGTGTACATATCAAGTCATGTTTCCCCCAGTGATGAGTGGAACGTGGCCTGCCGTGTTCGGGTCACGTGTTTTCTTTGAAGGACATTGTTTAGCTACATTGAAGGCTGGGAGACCAATGCCATTTTGTTGTTTTTCCTAACACACTGGTTGGTGGTTTAGACTTGTTTGAGACTTTATTTCATCTGTCTTAAATGCATCGGTTGCAGTTCTTCCCAGCCACTCTGTGCTGTCTGTGTGTAATAACACCTCTTCTTCTTGGTCAGTATCACCAGAACTCTGTCAGCATCACAAGGCTCTTCGGGGCATCAAATAGCTTATTCTACTCTGTTTTTGTCTTCTACTTTTTAATTCAATTTTCCCATTATTTCCCAAGTATTTTCCTCTTTAGTAACTTTCGACCGTTTACTGTTAAAAATATAGATTTAAAAAGTAGGACTCAGCTTTGGAATAATGGCCAATTTTGACCTTCTCTTATGTTTTTTTTTCTTAATTTTTTAATAGTTTATTTTGATATAGCTTACAAACCATACAGTGTACCACTTGAAATATACAGTTCAGTAGGCTTGGTATGTTGCAATTGCAAGTTTCTTTAAATCACAGTAATATAACTGTGTCATAAAACTTGTCCTTTTTAATAATATTAATGTACAGTTCAGGGGCACAAATTATATTCATAATGTGTGTAACCATCTGTGTTACTGCTGTGTAACTCAAAACACTTTCCCAAGGAGAAGCTATGTAATAGTCCCACACCCAACAGCCCCTGAAACCTCTAGTTTGCTTTCTTTGACTAGGAATTTGGTTACCTAGGTATTCTGTGTAAGTCAAATCATACAGTATTTGTCTTTTGGCATCTTGCTTATTTTACTTGGCAGATTTTTGTGTAGTTCATTCCAGTTCATCGCTAACTGGTATCTTATTTCATATATACCATAAGTTGCTTATCCAAGAAAACATAGCTCTGAAGGGTTCCTGAAGTCTTTTGGAGACAATAGGAAATGGAAATACACAAATGAATTACAAAATCTGAGTCCGAACGTAGAAACTACAGTTGAAATTTCACAATGACCATCAGTCTTATAAGTCCCAAAGCCAAACTGAGCTGGAAGAAACCACAAGATTTCTTCTATATATTAAAACTGAAGTAAAGATACCATGAGACTTCATTATCCTATAATAATATGATATTGCCTCTTATGAGGAATTTCTTCTGCCATATACTCTACCCTCCTAAATGAGACATAATTAATTTTTATTTATTCATAATTCTTTTATTTTTTATTAAATATTTTATATATACATTTATATTATTACACATATACAATAAACTACCTAAGCAAGAAGAGCCATGACAAAATCAGGAATTATATAAGTGTTACATCTTTTATGTTTTTAACTTCCTGGTGCCCTTGAAGTAGACTTTTATATCAACTAACCAGATACAGTCAAGCCTTTGCATTCTCTCTGAAGTGTACTACAGCCACATGTCCAAAAATCCCAGGATTTTGTGTTTTCATCTTTCTAATGTCAAGTGTGACTCTTATGTGTTATTTCAAATATGTTCTGTGTTTTGTTTTCAGTAGACTGTTGTAACTTAATGCAGATGTGAACAGATAGCATGGTTGGCTTTCTAGATGCTTTACCAGCTCGTCTTTTATTTGTGTTCTTTTACATGTTGGATTTTATAAAGGTGCTGGGTACATTTGCAAAGGTCACCACCTTACTTTCTCACGGTGACTGACATTTCTGTCAGTCTCACCTACCAATTATTGATACAATATGGTTTGAGAGTTCCTACTGTGGTGATGGATTTTCAGTTCCTTATCAGCAGTTGCATCAGCTTTTGCTTCATATACATTTAAAGTTATAATAATAATAGCACCTGTTTATTTCTGGCCCATTGAGGGGTGTGTGTGTGTGTGTGTGTGTGTGTGTGTGTGTGTGTGTGTGTGTGTGTACATAGAGACCTGAGGTTAATGTTGACTGTATTCCTTTATTTCTCTACACCTTTTTTTTTTTACTTACTATTAGTGTTTTGCCACACAGGTGGGGTGGTGTATCCATGTTATAACTCACCTGCAGAGGTCAGAGGACAACTTTCGGGAGTTGCTCCCAGGAGTTGAACTCAGGTCTTCAGGCTCAGGTCATCCCACTGACATCTACCTTGTTTTTTGAAACTGGTCTCTCTCTTGTCAGGAGCTCACCCGTTAGCTGGCCTGGCTAACCACTGAATTCCCAGGACCCTCCTCTCTGTACTTGCCAAGGCTGGGTGCCAAGTGTGCACTGCCATGCCTAGCGTTTCATATGGGTACTGGGGAACTGACCTTGGTACGCAAAGCACTTCACCCTCTGAGCCAGTGCTCTGCTCACTGAAGGTTTTGTCATTATATTCTGTCTTTCAGAAACATCTTCTCCTTTAAGTATCCTTTGTTATTTATAGAATCACACAGCTTTTTGCTAACTTTGTCTTGTATTCTTTCTATCCCTATAGGGGTATTTCTAGTACCCCTATACTTGAAAGGTAAAAAAGCAAAATTAATGAGATTATATTGAATTAGTTGCATTCTGAATCCTCTGATACCTATGTGTTTGACTTCTTCTCTATTAGGGCAAATATTGTGACTTAGCACAGTAAATGTTTGTGTGGATAAAAGAATCATAAAAAGAAAATCGTTCCAATATACTTGATGTGTCCTAAACTGGACCCCTTGGAAGCCGGGGCTGGGAGGGAAATTGTAAGGGGGTGGTAGGGTCTCATATGTCCAATAGATAGTGGCCTGCAACTCTTGGTGGAGCCCAGGGGCACCTTTTATTTCAGATCTTGCCTTCACATCTTGAGTACTGAAATTACAGATGTATCCCGCTATGCCTGGATTTTTGAAGAGCTAGGGAGTAGCTCAGGGTTTTGTGCATGCTGGGCAAGCACTCTACCACCTGAGCTATATCTCTAGCATTGGCAGCTCTTCTTGCCCAAGTGGTTTTTTATTGTCCACGCTGGTGAAACCAGTAAAAATGAGTGGAAATTAGAGAGCTTAGGGTAGAGAACTGGGGAAGGAAGATGAGGGGCTTGCTGAAGTCTGGGAGAACTGGAGCACAAAACAGAGGTACCCCTACCTGAGGTCAGGGGGCTACACATCACCTAGAGAGGAGAGGACAGAACTCGCCAGTCATTTTAAAGATGGCTCCCATGAGCTGAGAAGAATTCTCAGAAGGCAGCACAAGCTGTAAGCTTCCTATAAGAACTCCGAAGGAGTGTGCACGCCAGTCTTGACAAGATCCAGGCAGGGCACAATGATGGCGTGACAGAAAGGTGGGAAAGGAGTAAGAGGACACAGGAGGGACTGTGAAATAGAGGAAAGTGATGGAGATGTCCCCTGTCACACCTCCCACCCCATACTCTTCTAGGCCACTTGGCTTGCCTTGGGGTGAGTATCAAAGTGTAAGATGGCTTCTCCTGAGTCAGAGGCTGGAAACAGGACTGAGTTCCACACCGCTTCCCTCCCACAGTTCTGTTATCCCATGGCTGAGCACATGGGCTGCGTGGAAAAACTTCCTTAGGTCCTGGAACAACTCAAGGAGAACTTAATAGATTTGTCAAGGACAGCAATTTCATCTCTGAAGGAAGGTGACACTAGTCAGGTAGAACGTCCCCCCGGGACGAGCTTTAATGATCTTCTACCTTTGGAAGCATTACTGTCCAGAACAGCAAGCCAGCTTCCTGACGGAAAGCCTCCTCCCCAGGATTGACATATACTTGCTTGGAAAATGAGTTTTGAGCCTTTGGAGAATCAAAGCAGTCTGTGGTATTTACAATACTGCCTTACTGTCCAGTAGCTAAGTGTGGTCTAATTCTGACAGATGGCTCTCCAGGGAAATGTTCCTTCAGATTGGATTATGCCTGCATGCTGAAATGCTCTAATTAAGGGGAGTTTAAATAAACATGGTGGGGGAGTGAGGGGGGAGAGCTGTTTCTTAGGAAGATGCTTTGGAAAGCAGCCATGTTTGCAGTCTTTATCTCCCCAGCCCCGCTCTCCTGCTTGCATGGGGAATCTAGGCCATTGCTCTGCTAACGACAGGAAGCACTGGGTCAGTGGCCAGTCAGGCTTCGTTTCTTGCAGAGCCCATCCCCATCTGGTTTCTTCCGTTGTTAACTGTCGCAAGGTGAAGCGCCCAGAATACATGTTAGTATTAAGCTGAGCTTGACTGGCTTTTAAACATTCCAGCTGACCTACAAATTCAGCCATGCCACACATCACTAACATTTCTCTTAGAAGCCTAGTTAACATAGAACATTTCTCCTTCCATCCCTCCCCCCCTACATTTCCTTTTTCTCCTTTCTTTCCCTCCCCTGGCTTCCCTTCAGTTTTTTCTTGTGCTAGGAGTAAAACCCAGGGCCTTACACATGCCAAACTGCACCTGAAGCCTTCTATTGTGTGTGGAGATATATATATATATCTGCATATGTACACGTGTGTGTGTGTGTGTGTGTGTGTGTGTGTGTGTGTGTGTGTGTAGTATGGCATGCATGTGGAGGTCAGACAAAAGGTGTGGGAGCTTATTTTCTCCTTTCAGTGTGTGTGCTCTAGTGCCTGTAAGAACGTCTCCAGGCTTGACAGCCAGCACTGTTGCTTGCTAAGCCATACACACCACAGCCCATTTACTGTATTTCACAACATTCACCAGGTGACCTAAAATCACTACAGGGGAAAGTACGCCCTAATGTCGGACACCTATGGATGGGTTTCTGCGTAGGTGGCTTGAGAAAAACAATCTGTGTTGGAAGTCAAGGAGTGGCTTTTGGGTCAGAAAGTGAGTTCTGGTTCTGTCTTGTAGTCTTTATTCGTTGCTTTTTTTGCATGGAGGCAGCACCCCGGCCAGGGACGGCATAGTGGTCTCTATTGTTTTGAAGCTTGGAAGGAACAGATCATGAGTAAGCCACACAGGTTACTTGCTCGTGTGGCTGGCACTGTGAAGGAGATGCCAGTGAGTGTGCCAGGCTTCTTGGGAGAACTCATTAAAGACTAAAAGATGGGTCAGGAGTTTGCCTAGGTAAGGGCAAAGTCCCCAACAAAGAGACTGGGCCTGCAAAAGCTCTGCAACAGGAACAGTGTTGTCAAGTCCAGGAGCAGATCATGCAGGGTGATTTTAAAAAAAGAGAGAAAAAAAGGACGAGATACTAGAACTCAAACAGGGTCAGTATGGAGGGTCTTGTAGGCAAGAACAAGTGTTCGGGTCTTTTTCAAATTAATTAATTAATAAATGTACTTATTCACCTTACATCGGTGGTCATAGCACCCTCCCTCCTCTCCTCCTGGTCCCACCCTTCTTCCCTCTTTCCCCATCCCCCCTCCTCTACTCCTCAGAAAAGAGGAACCCGCCCCCCAACCCACCCCAGCACATCAAGACTGAACACATCCCCTTTCCCTGTGGCCTGGTGAGGCAGCCTAGCCAGGGGGAAGTGATCGAAAAACAGGCAACGGAGTCCATGTCAGAGACAGACCCCTCTCCACTTACTAGGGGACCCACAAGAAGACCAAGTTGCCTATTGGGATTATAGGGGGCCCAGGTCCAGTCCATGCATGGTCCTTGGTTGGATGTTCAGTCTCTGCAAGCCCCCTGGGCCCTGGCTAGTTGTCCCTGTTGGTCTTCTTCTGGAACTCCTATCCATTCTGGGTCCTTTTATCCCCCTCCCCACTCTTCCACAAGATTCCCAACGCTCTGCCCATGTTTGGCTGTGAGTCTCAGCATCTGTTTCACTCTGCTGGGTGAAACCTCTCGGAAGACAGCTGTGATGGGCTCACACCTGCAAGCATAGCATAGTATCGTTGCTAATGTCAGAGGTTGTCTCTCTCCCATGGGGTAGATCTCAGGTTAGGCCAGGTATTGTTTGGACATTCCCTCAATCTCTGTTCTATTTTTATCCTCACACATCTTTATAGGCAGGGTAAATTTTGGGTCAAAGTTTTTTTGTGGGTGGGTTGGTGTTGTTTTCCCTCCACTAGGAGTTGTTTCTACCTAGAGGGTGTCTTCTTCAGCCTCCGTGACCCCTGCTACTAGGAGTCTTAGCTAGAGTCACTTCTCTATACTCCCAGGAGCCTACCCAAGTAGGTGGGTCTTGATGAGTCATTTTTGAAGGATTTTAAGCCACACGGTAACATGAATAGATTACATCTTCTTAAATCATTACTCTATAGCCACGTGCAGAATAGACTCTTGGTCTGAGAGGGAAAGGTCAGCCTGTTGTCAAAGGCTAGAGGGAGAGAGTAATTCTCACTGGTGTGCTGCTCATAGACACAGAGGAAAGTGGCAGATTCTAAATGTGTGTCAAAGCAGTCTTACTGAGGGATAATTGGCATATAATAAAGTGCGTATGTTTGAAGTATGCAATTTTACAATAGTTGACATGTGTTTACATTTGTGAAAACATCCCCCATAATCAAAATAATGAACATATCCATTACCCCAACAGTCGCTTGTGTCCCTTTGTGACCCCAGTGCCTCCAGTGCCTGACACTCATCTCCAAGCCCTTGGGCAACAGGATCTGTTTTCTGTCACTCTGGATTAGTATGCATTTTCCAGGATTTTTATGTAAGTGGGAATCATACAGAGTGTGCCTTAGCGTCTTCAATCAGAATAGTTATCGAGAGCTGTATCCGTCCTGATGTGTGCATCTGTAGTTCTATCCTCCTCTTGCCCAGTGCAGTTAAATTATAAAGATGTCCCTGCTGCTGGCTGCTGGAAGGCCTTACCTGTGGGTGAGCACTAGTTTATTTTCAGTTTGGGATGTTACAAATAAAGTTGACATAAGTATCATGTCAACTTTTCACACTCTTCCCTAGGACCAGGATGGCTGGGTCATGTCATAGGCATATGTTCCATTCTTTTAGAACCTGCCAGACCGATTACCGTAGTAGTTTTGTTGGTTTTGACTCACTCACACTATCAGTGTGTCCCCACCAGTCACTGCGGAACTTGTCCTTAAATTTTAAGACATTCTAAAAGATGTGAAAGAGAAGCCTGCTGTGGTGTGCCTCTCCCTGGTGGCACATGCTGCCAAACATGTTTTCATGTGCATAGTCACCATCTCTTCCTCTTCCATGAAATGCCAGCTCAACTCTTTTGTCTGTTAGATACGACTGAGCTCTGAGAGTTCTTTATATATAATGGATGTCTGTCTTTATCAAATGTCTGGTGGGTAAGCGTTCTCTCCAAAGCTATGACTTATATTTTTTTTTTATCCTCTCAGCATTGTGTTTTGGAAGGGCAAAGTCCTTACTTTTGTTAAGTCTGTTTTACTAACCTCATCTTTATTTTCAGTGTGCTGCTTTAGTAGTGTGTCAAAGAAATCTTTACATGATCCAGATTCACGTAGTGTGGTTTTGTGTTCTTGGAGCTGCATATTCTTACCTGCTACATTTATGGCTTTGACCTACTGGAGCTGTTGTTGATAATATGGGTATAGTAGGAGGCATGGAATTTTTTTTGTTTGTTTGTGTTGTCCGTTGTTCCAGCAACATTTCTCAACAAGGCTATGCTTTAGTCACATGATTTCCTTTAATGTTTCTGAGGAAAATCAGTTGATCATATAGTTTATTCCTTACTCCTTTTCAATCTATCTCTTTAGCATCATTCCACAGTATTTGAATTGTACATCTCCTAAGTCCTAAACTCAGGAAAACTGCGAACTCTAACTTTGCCCTACTTTTCCAGAATTGTTTTGGTTTTCCTGTATTCTTTGCATTTCTGTATGTATTCTATAATCAGCTTAGATGTGCATAATCTTTTGAAGTTTTGATTAAGATTACATCAAGTATAAAGTCAACTGGAAAATTGAAATTTTTAAAATACTGAGCCTTCCTAGTGCGTTGAGAGCATCCGCCTCAATTCTCCTCAACCGTGGCCCTCTGGTGGTTCATGTTTCTTCTGCCTGGTTCTCTCACCTTCAGACTCTGGCTGGATTTGTCTTTGTAGATTCCCAAGACCATTTCTTCAGCTGGAGGAGCCCTCTACCCTCTGCCTGGATTTCTGTCTTGTAGAAACTCTAGGTCTGAGCTCTGCTATCCTCTTTCTTTCTTTCTTTCTTTTTTAAAGATTTATTTATTATTTATACAGTATTGTGCCTGCATGTGCATTGGATCTCATTACAGATGGTTGTGAACCACCATGTGGTATCTGGGAGTTGAACTCCAGGCCACTGGAAGGGCAGACGGTGCCCTTAACCTCTGAGCCATCTCTCCAGCACCTGTTAGCCGCTTTCATCTTTCAGCCTCTTTCACAGACCAAGTCTTCACTGCTCGATTCTGTATTTTGGAAACTATTGCATCATTAAAGCTCCCTTCCAAAAGACTGATCTAATGTCAGATTTTGAAAAAGTCAAAGATTGGTGATTTTTCTGGCTTCCAGCATGAACAGCCTAAAGAAAGATCTTGTATTTAGTGAGTACCTGCTCTTAGGTAAAACGTAGGTAGGGTGTTTGCCAGTTCTGATTGAGCCTGACAACTTGAGTTAAATCCCCAGAGCCCACATGGTGCAGGGAAAGAACTGACTCCTCAGAGTTGTCCTCTGACCTCTACACGTGTGCCCCTACACATACACACAGAATATACATATAAATAATATGAAAACAAGAAGGTCTTTTATTCATATGAAAGACAGATGAGTATGGACTTGAGCTAACATATGAGCAGGGTTTGATGTAGAAATATAAATTCCCACCATCCATTGGTTTATACCCTTTGGATACTAGGCATTGGTGAAATTACTTCATATTAAAACGTAAAATGATAAAAGCGGGTGTGGGATCAAATTCTGAGGAATAATGTGTAGAATTAAATGGAATAGACCTCAAAGAAACCAGAAATGGAACAGCCCAATAAGTAAAGTGGCCTACTTTATTATGGCAGTCACTAGAGGGATATTTCAGAGGCATGTGAGAGGGCAGATAGGTCAAAGGCCAATCTGATGTCACTTGAGAAAGGCTTGAAAAGAACACCCTGGATCCTAAGACAGGAAAAGTGTTCAGTCACTTTGGACAATGCCCAGATTGTCCAAACAGGAGGAGTGGAACAGAAACCAGAGAGAGTATTTTCCCCCCAAGCTGGTAGGGACTATGTTCTCTGCATACTAAGATGCAAGAGCACATCCTAAGATACAAGGAAGGGAGGGTGTGAAACAGTAGGTGAAGGCCATGGCTAGAGCCCACTGGAAGGTAAGGGCAGCAGGGCCAGACTGGAGCTGGGGAGTCACTTTTCATAAGGTGCTTCTGCCTGTGCCCTAAACAGAGAGAAGAGGACAAATGTATTTTTTGCACCCATGCAAAGTCAGCGAAGCCCAAATGGCATGTCAAGGCTGGGGCTGAGTGAGTCTGCAATGCCCCCACCTTCAGGGAGCTAGTAGTTCTAGAGGTTGTCTCTGTGGGTTTTTTTGTTTGTTTGTTTCTTTAATGTATTCATTTTACATCCTGATTGTAGCCTCCTCCCTTGTCTCCTCCCAGTCCCACCTTCCCTTCCCCCTCCCCTTTGGTCCTCAGAAAGGAGGAGCCCTTCTCCCCTATCATCTGACCTCAGCCTATCAAGTCTCATTAAGAGTGCATCCTCACTTATATCAAGACACCAGTCCAAGGGGTACATCCCATGAAAAACTTTACTTACCAGGAAAGTGGGTCAGAGGAGAGGACATCCTATTGAGACTTTAGGTGAGAGTAGCATGGAAGAATGGGGAAATAGTAGGATCCACAGGGTCCTGGAAACCTACAAGAAGAACTTTATGACAGGCAGATCTGGGGCCTGGGGTCCTCCTCAAACTAAGGCACCAGCCAAGGAGAATATAGGCAGTAAACTTCAAACCCCTACCAAGACCTAGCCAACAAACAGGATATTCTCCACCAGTGAGTGGAGAGTGAGATCTGACTCTCACACGAACTCTGGTGCCCCTTTTCTGACCACATCCCCTGGATGGGGAGGCCTGGCGGCACTCAGAGGAAGGATAGCAAGTTACCAAGAAAAGACTTGATAATCTTAGAGCATATATAGGGGGAGGAGGTCTCCCTCAATCACAGACATAGGGGAGGGGAGAAGGGGGGAAGTGGGAGGGAGGGAAGAATAGGAGGAAACAAGGGAAGGGCTAACAATCTAGATGTAATATGAATAAATTAATAAAAAATTGTGATGGTACATAAAAAAAAGAGTGCATCCGCTTCCTCTGTGGCCCAGCAAAGACGCCCTGCCAGGGAGAAGTAATCAACAAGTGGGCACCAGAGTCCATGTCAGAGGTAGCCCCTCACTCCCCATATTATGAGACCCACAAGAAGGCTGTGCTGCCTACCTGCTATATCTGAGCAGAGAGTCTAGGTCCTCACCATGCATGGTCCTTGGTTGGTGCATCAGTCTCTGCAGCCTCCTCCCGATGGGTCAGGGCAGATTTGTTTGCTCCGTTGGTCTCCTTGTCCAGTGGAGGGACGGGGGAACAGGGAGCTCCTGTCTCCTACAGATCCATCTATCCCCCAACTCTTCCATAAGACTCCCATGAGTCTCAGCTTCTGCTTCGATCCTATGCTGCATGGGGTCTTTCAGAGGACCTCTCTGGTAGGCTCTTGTCCATGCCTTCTCTTCAGCCACTTCTGGTGTCTATTCTATTTGCCCTTCTGAATGAAAATATTAAGCATCCTCCCTAGGGTCCTCCTTGTCATTTAGCTCAAGTGACAGCAGATGCTGGCGAAGATGTGGAGAAAGGGGAACACTCCTCCCCTGCTGATGGGAGTGCAAACTTGTACAACCCCTGTGGTGCTTTCTCAGAAAATTGAAGGTAGTGCTACCTCAAGACCCAGCTATACCACTCCTGGGCATATACCGGAAACATGCTCCACCATATAACAAAGGCATTTGCTCAACTATGTTCATAGCAGCTTTATTCATAGTAGCCCAAACCTGGAAACAACCTAGATGTCCCTCAACTGAAGAATGGATAAAGAAACTACAGTACATTTACACAGTGGAATACTACTCAGCTATTAAAACAAGGTAATCAAAAATAATAATAATAAAAAAATAAAAACAAGGTAATCTTGAAATTTTCTGGCAAATGGATAGCTCTAGAAAGTATCATCCTGAGTGAGGTAACCAAGACCCAGAAAGACACGCATAGTATATACTCACTTATAAGTGGATATTAGCTATGCAATACAGCATAACCATACTACAATACACAGATCTTTGGATTCTTTCTTTCCTTCTTTCTTTCTTTTTTCTTCTTTTCTTTCTTAAAAGATTATGTATAAAATGCTCTGCCTGCACTCCAGAAGAAGGCACCAGATCTCATTACAGATGGTTGTAAGCCACCATGTGATTGCTGGGAATTGAACTCAGAACCTCTAGAAGAGCAGCCTGTGCTCTTAACCTCTGAGCCATATTTTGAGCACTGGGTTTCTTTTATTTTAACTACAAAACACTTTTCCTTTACTCCTTTCTTCCTTCTTTAGATTTTTCCTTTAAGGTTTCCTTCTCTAGCCTTGTCTGGCCTAGAACTTGCTATGTAGAACTTGCTATGCCTCAAACCTACTTCAGTCCTTCTCCCTCTGCCTTTGAGTTCAAGGATTATAGGCATGCACCATCATGCATAGCTTCAAATTAGGACACTTGAAATTCAATCTCACTTTAACTTCAGGGTTTTTTTTTACTTTAGAATATATTTTACTTTTCAAAAACAAGGTGGTATCTTTTTCCTTTATTAAATAATCTGCTTGACTTAAAAAAATTAAAGTAGAATAGTAGACCATCCTGAATATCTTCCATAATCCCTCTGCCCCAAAATATCCATCTTTAAAGTTCTGCCTTTCCTTGGCTTGGCCTCTGTCCATGGTATTTCATTTGTGAGTGCTGTTAGTAGTTCTCAACTCTCTTAATGCTGTGACACTTTAATATAGTTCCTCATGTTGAGGTGACCCCCCCACCAACTATATCATTATTATTTTGATTCATAAATGTAAAATTTCTACTGCCATGGATCAGAATATAAATGTCTAATATGCAGAATATGTGACATGTGAACCCTGTGAAAGGGTTAGGTCAACCACCAAAGGGGTCGTGACCCACAGGTTGAGAAACACTGAAAGAAGCAGAGTAGGTGTGCGTCTTCAAGCGTTCTCTCTGCTTGTCCCTGAAGACTCGGCTGGTCTTCCTCCCCACCCAGCCAGGTATTCCCAAGCTCCCAGGTCCTGCACTGAGCCTTCAAAGAAGCTCCTCTCCCTTCTCTGTGGGGGCTTATCTTCCTGTCTGGGAAAGAGGCTGGCACCGATCAGTTGGCCACTACTGCGTTCAAATAGCCTTCATTGACATTTCCAGTGAGAGCATGGCCGCGGTCATAGGGCCAGCACCGAGGAAGCTCATTTACAGCATTAGTGATAGTGGTTGTAGCATCTCTGCAGTTAAGGCACACCGCAGGTCCTGGGAAGTGGAGGAGAGGGCAGGCGAGGCTCCCATTTGGCCTAGAAGAAAATCCTGTTGGCACACGAATAGCAGCTTGTCAAGAAGGTGGGAAGCAGAACAGAGAATTTTATTTCCTTGTCATGTTGAAATGGGGATGAGAAACTCGGTGAAGGCCGAGCTCTGAGGAGTGAGCCAAGGGCCAGCAAAGCCTTTGATCTTTAAAAGCATAGGCCCAGGATTGAGCACTGAGGCATATGTAGAAACTGAGGAAGGTAGAGATGAGGGACTGGTAGCTCAGTTGGCAAAGTGCTTGCTTTCCAGGCATGAGGACCCGGGTTCCATCCTTAGCACCCGTGTAAAAAGTCAGGCATGGTGGCTGCATTTGAGGAGGTGGAGACAGGCAGACACTAGTAGCTCTGGCCACCTAGGCTAGCCTAATCAGTAGCCCTAGTGAGATGTATGAGTGTGTGTGTGTGTGTGTGTGTGTGTGTGTGTGTGTGTGTGTGTGTGTGTGTGTGTACATGGACACATACGCATGTGCACACACATACACTCTCATGGAGAAAGGGACTGCATGCTGCCAGGAGGCTGGCTCTGTAGCATTATAGCAGGAGTGATTCTATAAAGAGCAAACTGCCTCTAACTACATTTATATTCTTACCCTGGAGTACCAAGGCAGGAGGTTTGTAATTTAATGACAGGGAATTCACAGTATTACCTAGGCTTTATGTTGATTAATACTTTCAGAATTAAAAGATGCTCTACCTTCACTGAAGAAGCACTCCATCCAGTCAGTATTTAATAATTATTGTATGACAACATTCTCATAGAAAAACAAACAAACAAAAAAGAGGGGACATCCTTCAAAGATGTGCACAGCACCACAGAGCCACCTGACAATCTTGTATTGGCCCCTGTACCAACACTGCCACCTTCCCCGGTCTCTATTAATCTGTTCCCAAAAAGAAATGTCACCAGATGGCCATGCAAATGTCACCTGGCCGTCAGCATGGCTTTACTCAAAACAGGGCAGTGCGAGAAAAATCTGTCTCCACCATAGTTTGTTTCCTTCGTTGCAGATCAGTTTGACATCCCTCAGAGACTTCTTTAAAAACTGGGTCAGGGAGGAAGATCCACAGTCCTGCTGCCGTTGACGTGTGTTGCCTTAGGTTGACTGGAGGAAGGTCCCACTGACCCACAATTCTGAAGAATTCTTCTCTCATTAGCATTCCATGCCAGGTGCCACTGCCCTCAGCTTCATGAGCTGCTTACTCCCTGCGTATTCTTAATGCCTTGCTATTTTTGGCATTTAATCCCTCCCACGTATCAGGGCCATCAGACCTCCTGTTTGCTTTATAGAAAAAGAAAAGAAAATCCTCTGTGTTTCCAGCCACTATCTGGCTGGATGTCCCTTAAGAATTGAGCCGGTCCTTTTTAAGAAGCAGTGAGCCTCTCCCTCCCTGTCTCTTAGATGTCGTGTCTGCCCAATTGTGGGCTTTGTGGCTCTAGTCTGCGTGTTTCTTCATTCTAACAGGTTTTTGAAAAATATTTTTATTTATCTGTATATAGTATGTTTTGTTCATATTCAATCCCCTTCCTTAGCTCGCCTTGGAGTATATGATTGACCTACCAGAGGTCACATCATTAAAGACAAACTGCGCTCTCGCCTAGCAGCTATAAAAAGCCAGTAGCTACTCAGCTAGTAATGGGGCCTCCCCTCCGCATGCTGAGGTTTTGTCTGGTTTGATCTTGTACACATCTTGTGCATTCTGTCTCAATCTTTGGAAGTCCCTTTGTGCATCTGCCCCGTCCTGTCCAGAAGACACTGTTTCCTTGATGTCATCCGTCTACTGCCTCTGTCCCTCATACCCCTCCTCTCCCCCAGTCTAGCTTTTTTTTAAAGAAGTAATTAAGGCCTGTTTCACTAAGTTAGAAAGGAAAAAGGAGCCTGATCTCTTACCCAGCATCAACTGAACAGATTCCAGGGCCACAGCGGGGCAGCAGTACTCTTGACCATCAGAAAGAATGGCCGAACACACCGGTGTGGCTCTAACCTGCCTGCATCATTCAGGGAGTGCCTTCCAGGGATGTCAGGAATGCACAGCTGGGTTCCGAATAGGAAATTTCAAGTTCGAAACCTCTTCAGGGTGGCCAGCGGTGGGGGACAGGAGGGTTGCTTAATGGCTCCAGAGTGTCTGTTTGGGATGATGAGGTTAATGGAGAGGAAGAGTGCTGATGGCCACAAATTCTGAGTGTGCTAATAGCAGCCGAACTGCACACTTACAGATGGCTAAAGTGGTGAGTGGTGTGTCATGTTGACTCCACCGCAGTGAGAAGCGCAAAACAAAGCTTCCTCCGATTCCCAGAACCCGGCCGCGTTATTCCGCCATTATCTGACTTCCCAGAGTCCACCTGCTTCCTTTTCTCTCCTAATTCTCTGATCTCATCACCCATAGGCAAGGTTATTTCCTGAATGCACTTGCTAGACAAATAAACAGAAGTCGGGATTAAAGGTTCCTACTGGCTGAGAGACTCCACTGTTCCCAGCAGAGCCTCTGCCTGGCCAGGATTCTTAAGCCTACAGCAGGAAAGAGAAACAAAAGGCATCCACACTTCCTCTGTGCCACACCTGGCTTCCTAGTTAATTGACACACACATGAAATGGGTATTATGTCCTTTATACGGGAAAGGAAACTGAGGTAGACAGGAAGGGACCCCTGACTTCAGCATGTTTGTACTCATATTAAAAAGTGAGCCCAAAGCCGGGCGTGGTGGCGCACGCCTTTAATCCCAGCAGTCAAGAGGCTGAGGGAGGCGGATCGCTGTGAGTTCGAGGCTAGCCTGGTCTACAAAGTGAGTCTAGGACAGTCAGGGCAACACAAAGAAACCCTGTCTCGGGAAAAAAAAAAAGTCAAGCCAGGTGTGGTGGCGCACGCCTTTAATCCCAGCACTCGGGAGGCAGAGGCAGGCGGATCGCTGTGAGTTCGAGGCCAGCCTGGTCTACAAAGAGAGTCCAGGACAGCCAAGGCTACACAGAGAGACCCTGTCTCACAAAACCAAAAAAAGAAAAAAAAATAAAAAAACAAACAAACAAAAAGTGATCCGAAGTTTGAATACAGGTCTATGTCCCAAAACCTACACTTTTGGTTTTCTGTTACAGCATCCGTCACACTTTGTGTGTCGGTATGGAGGTTTACTTCTTGTTACTGTTTTGAGATGTGGTTTCTGTAGCTCAGGCTGGCCTCAAACTTACTATGAGCTCCCCATCTTCCTGCCTTCACCTCCCAAGTGCTAGGATTATGGGCACGAGCTGCCATGCCCTGCTTTTCCCAGTCCCTTCCCCAACTCTGGGTTGAAGAATGTGACTGGATTCCTGCACACCTGTGGTGATCACTCACTGGTTCCCATTACACTCTACCTGGTGAGTCACTCGTGCCAGCAGGACCCACCCCCCCACCCCCCCACCCCCCGTGTCTTGTGCCCACAGTCTGGTTTTTGCTCAAATAGGTGCTACATCAGAGTGAGAAGAAGGAACAAGCTGGCCAGACAGATTTCCAGAGAGCCGATCGATAATGGTCCTGTAACACGGAAATGGAAATGACTATTAATCACTTTTCTTTCTGGGAAAACATTACCTTGGGTTGGAAACAATACTTTAATAAGCCAATTAGGAAGAGTGATGTCACTTCTCATAGCTCGGGTAGCAGAGAGCTCACTAGCCAAAGTGTCTTTTGACAGCGTTGGACCATCTAAGTGGCAGAAGAGAAAATAATACTAGCCCCCTTTTACCAGGCAGATAAGTTCTGGCGTGGCATGTAAATTAATACCAGTTTGAAGGAGGGCCAAAGTCATGTCCTGCCTGAGTTGCCTACGTGCACTAGTCTACCCCATAGACTATAAATCTCCAGCCCTCTTTCCTGTACCTCCTGTGGCTTAACCCAGCCTGCCTCACAGGGATGCTTCATGGACCTCCACAATGCACTCTAGTGGCCTGGCTGACTTTTACCTCTTTCTCTCTTTCCCCTATTGCCTACTTCTTAATGACTGAACAAAATGAAATTTGGTGGGGAAAGAAACTAGAAACCCAACAATTCCCAAGATCTTTATTAGAGAGCTATTACCAGTGTGTCATTTGGGGCAGTGGCCATGTTTTTGAGAGTGCTTTCTGTGCTAATTGACCAAAGATGTGTCTAGCCAGGGTCCGGTTCCCACAGTCAGTGCAAAAAGGCCTCGAGTCTCCAGGCAGCCTGCCTGATGGCAGCTACCTAGTGCCCGGTGCAGCACTGAGCCTGGCCTACTTTTGAGAGCAGCTCCTGAGTGACACTGCCCGTGTGGGAGCTGTGTGCCCCACTGGAACTCCAGACTGTCCATTCCCGCCCGGAGCCTTACCCTGTCATTATTGATTTTATGCGGGCAAGCATTTCCTTTTGTAAACACCAGCCATCATCTTCAATAAGATGATGTAATGGGATTAACGACGCACTTTCCAGAATCTTCATCGATTGTGAAGATGGAAGTAGAAACTTGAGATGGAGCTGAGCTAGCTGTGTTTTGTCAACAGTTTGCTGCTCTGGAGAGCAGAATATTCTCAAGCAGTAGGCGAGTGTTTGAATACCACCGAGGGCTGGGAGGGTTCTGTCAGTAACTATCACCAGGATTGTGGCTGTCAGGCATATAAGGGAGGACGGTGGAAGTGGGGGGAAAACCTAGTAAGTGGCCAACAACTCTGTTCCAGAACCTGTGAATAGGGGAGCTGGCAGTAATGGGTTGAGATTGTGTTTTCTGGGAGATAAACGTTTCTGTAAGAGGAGAGGGGAGCAGACGGGATTGAGGGGAGCTGATACAGCAGAAGGTATGCATCTGTTCTCAGGGAGGCCCAGATGTTGATGATACAGTAGAAGGTATGCATCTGTTCTCAGGGAGGCCCAGATGTTGGGCATGTGTTTTCTTTGGCCAGGTCCCAGCTAGCTTAATAGAGCATTGGCCACCCCCAGGGGTTTGGAAAATAGATGTTTTTGTAAAGTGATATGATATCTTACCCAGAGTAGAGCACTCTGCCTCGGGCAGACTTCTGACATACATGATTTCAAAGAAAGTGGGTTTATTTGTTTTCTTCCAGGAGCAGCTTAAACAGAGGAGGTTCTGTAAACTGTTGTCTGTGCGAATCAAGAGACAGGAAGGAAGCTGGGCTACAGAGCACTAAACGTCTGAGCTGGGATGCCAGAGGGTCTCTTTAAGCAAAAAGTTGGGACTTCAGCTCTCAGTACTGACTTCAATAAACACACTCTGTAAGGCACCCGTTCCCCTGGCATCCTGGATGCTGGAGATCTGTAGTTTAAAGTTTGAGAACATATGGTGCCTTTAGCTGGTTATGGCCCGAATAACAAACATAAATGAGAGACTGAGGTTCATATTCATGTCATTTTAGAATACCCAGTGACTCAACTGACCTGTGGTGACAATGCCAAATTTTTGCCTAGTTCTCAGGGGTTAATATAAAATAATGTATTTTAAATATAAAATAATGTATTGTGAAGTTATTAGAGAAGATAAGACAACCTAGAAAGCATAAGTAGCAACACAAATAGGACACCCGCAAAGATCCAAAATGCAAAGATAGCTTTGAGCTAGGAAGATGTGACAGTTGTCACGGAGAAAGCAGGAATGACGTACAGTCGGATGCAAGAACAAAACACTAAGCGTTCCATGTATATTTTGTCAACTGTATTAATTTCTTTTTATACGCCTAGATAAACACAAATTAATACACACATGCAGTTTTGTAAATCAGTATGCATCCGTGAAGGTGTGAGTTACAGGCAGTTGTAAGCCACCCATTTTGGGTGTAGCAACCAAACTCAAATCTCATGGGAAAGCAATAAGCACTCTTAACTGTTGAGCTATCCCTCCATCCTGTTCTTGCTTTTTTTTTTTTTTTTTTTTTTTTTTTTTGAGAGACAGGGTCTCATGTAGCCGAGGCTGGCTCTCTATGTAGCTAAGGCTGACTTTTGATGCTCCAGTTTGCACCTCTTGAGTATTGGGATTGTCAGTATGCATAACCAGACCAGTCTGTTTAATTCATCATGTGAAAATAACAAAGCATTTCCATTTTATTACTATGCAAATTTGCTTTTGTTTGATTTGTATGTGAGCCAAACAATTATTTTAAAATAGGTTTTGCTATGATTTAGTCTCAGTTAATGTTTGATTCATACACTCATTTCAGATGCCTGTATACCCAAAGTATAAAAAAAAGTTGTTGGCTGTAAAAGTATCCTAAGTAGAAAAGTTTAAAAGATATGCTCAAAGTCACTTCCTCACCTCACTGGTTGTCTTTCCCTACACTGCAACCACAGTGATTCCCAGAAAAACCATGCTACCCTCTTCCTTGAAGACACATTGTTGGCTCCTTGTTATTCTTGGAGTAAACTAAGCAGCTTCCCCGTAGAGCATTTTGAGCTGGCTGCCAGTATACATCATCAGAATCCTTTGGCTATCGTGGATCTGGTGTGCAAACACTAATAGGATCAACCCGTTGTCTTCCCCACCTGTCCTGTCACTTACTCTCTCTCACCCCACAAACACACTGATAGGAGGACGTATTCTGAGGACACTTATACCAGAGTGTTTCCTGTGGGAACCCAGATCCGAGTTTAGGTTTCAACCAGATAGGTGACCTCTTCCTCAGCTCCTCACCAAGTCAAGTGGCTTACGGTCCTGCCTCCCACTTGTCCCAGCAGATGGATGCTTTCCTCTGTTGTTTCTTCAGCAGGATGCTTTGATGCTTTCTGGTAAGAAGCTGCTCACAGACCAGGCCACTCTTGTGCTTTACAATGTGCTCTTGGAGGTGGAGATGCCATACAAAATACACCCATCATCTTCCTTGACACTGTCACCCCAACACTCACCCACAGACACAGTGCTGCCAGGTGGTACCTCCTGAAATGCTCTAGTGCCATTTTTTCTGAGCATCACTTTTCTCAGGAAGTTCTTACTCACCTATGGAATTTCTGTAGAAAACATGGAGTGAGCGTGTGGAGTGGTGATGTCAGTAGACATTGCTGTCTTTGGAAGGCCCATAAGAAACAGGAGTGCATTCTATATGTTTTCTTCCTACTTCTCTTTTCACACACTCGCACACCTCACCCTACCTGAAACCTACTTTAGGACTCTTGGCACCGAGCTTCCCAGTTGACATAAGCATTCTAGACGTAGAACATGGCTGTGGCACACATGACCTCCAAGTGGGCTAAAATACTAATTGCTCCTCGCCATCCTAGGAGAAAGGTGAGCTCTCTTCTTCACTTACAGTATGTGCTGTAATTGTCACTTTCTGTGTTCCACTCAAAACAAAAATAGGGAGTGTGCATACAGGCTTTATTTACTCTTTCTCCTTTCTCTTCTCTTGGCCTTCTGGATTCCAACACAGATTCTACCTTCCTTCTAGATTCTTCTCTGGTTCCTCATATAGAGGAATACAAACACGCATGTGGCGTAGGTCAGCCTGCCTTCCTCCATAGGCTTCTTCTGCAGCTGTGGTGTGATTAGACAGTTAAACAGAGGCTTAGCTCTTGCCTGGGGTTATCTCTTATATGTTATTGCTCTGTTAAAGAGCGGAGAGGAAGCAGTGAGAGTGATAGACTTAACCGTAGACCTCCGAGCTCATCTTGTCCGGTGTTAAAAGGCAAGAGAAAGGTCCCTGTCAAGGCTTCAGTGGAGTTTACCCAAGGTCACCTGGAGCTGGAATTGGAGTTCCTGTATTCGTGTAACTAGTTCACAAGCACACTATTGCTGTTTGTCTACTGGGTCTTCTCTTCCACCCAAGAAGTCCCTAGAGGCCCATTTCTCTGAACAACTTATGTCTTACCCTGGCCAGGGTCTCACACAGAGTAGGAGCTCATGAAATCTTTCTGTCACATCCAGCCTAATTGGTCACTTCCAACCCTTGACCTTGATTTGGGAATTACCCAAGTCATCCAAAGATGATAATTTCTTTTCTACTTATCATCGATGTCAAGGCTAGGCTGAGTACCAGCAGTGCATTTGACCCTGCCTGGGGATTGATATTGGCTACCGTAGTTAGTGTCAACAAGTAGAAATAACCTCTCAAAGATAGAGGAAGCACCCCCATGAGGCAATTGTCTGAATCCTGATTGCAGCCTTTGCATCCTGTCAGAAAAACTAGAAGATTCTAAGCAGCTTCTAATTCCTATAATAGCATTTTAAATTTCCAAGTCTAGTTTTGTTTGACTTTTAGCTTTTTGAAACAGAGTTTCTCTGTAAAGCACTGGCTGTCCTGGACTCACTTTGTACACCAGGCTCACCTTTGCCTCCCAAGTGCTGGGATTAAAGGCGCATGCCACCACCGCCTGACAGACTTTTTGTTTTTCATAGATGTAAAACACACCTAAAGTAAACATCCTTGCAAACAAAGTGAAGGTGAGTCATCTGTGGGTCACCGCTGTAGTGTGAGGCTGGAGTCTCATCCTGCTTTTGCCTCTCACATGCTAGGATTGACAGGCTTGCACCACCACACTTAGCCTGAGGTCATGTTTACAGATACTATGGTTCCTTAATTTAAAAATTAATAATAGTTCCTAAGGCAGCAGAGATGACTCGGCTAATAAAAGCACTTGTTGCCATTTAGAGGATCGAGTTTAGTTCCCAGGACCCGCGTGGCAGCTCACAGCTGCCCATGGCTTCAGCACCAGGGGATTCAGTGCCCGTTCTAACCTCCTCAAGCACCAGGCACACAAGTGGTGCACAGACATGCATGAAGGCGAAGCACTTACGTACATATATAAATCTAAACAAAACAGAGACTGTCTTCCCGCCATCCTCAGATCCACACTCACATATACGTCTCCTAGATCAGGCTTAATTAATGATTGTATTGTTCAAATAATCTATAGTCTCATATGTTGTCTGCCTAGGTAATCCTTTAACTGAGGATTGTGTAGCCATTTCTGTCATCGTAGAATTGTTGATTTTCTCTCTAGTACACATCTGCTGGATCAGGGCCTCTTTCTCCTGTTGAAAATGTCATCATCTTTATGCTATGGTTGGCTAATTGAGAAAAAAAATTCATTTTTCTCAAGAACCAAGAAGTCTAGTAATAGACAGCTTAGGCTGGTCATCCCAGATAAGGAGATTTTCAAGGCCAAACACCCTCCTCGTTACCTGCTCCTCCATCTTACAATCTTACTTGTAAATTCATAGCCACTAAATGGCTTCGTCCCTTCCAAAAAGCGTTATGGTGTGACATACAAGATGATGCTGGAAGGTGGAAGGTGAAACAGTCATATGCCAGCTATTTCTGTTTTTCTAAGCCTTGTTTACTTACTTACGTTCTGTATGTATGCTTGCCTGCTGGAAGAGGGCACCAGATCTCATTAAAGTAGTTGTCGGGAACTGAACTCAGGACCTCTGGAAGAGCAGCCAGTGCTCTTAACCTCTGAGCCATCTCTCCAGCCCACAACTATTTCTTTAACTCTGGAAAATAGTTGAAATTCCCAGATTTGTCATTCAGTAGATTTCTACCTACATACAACTGGCCAGAAATGTTCGCTGTTTATCTCTTGAAGAAAGACTAGAAAACTGAGTGAGCTGGGCGTGTTCAGCTGGTGTTCTCCTAGGTGAGAAGAAAAGAGGTTAATGTTAGCTAGAAAATCAGCATGCTGAACAATATAACATAAGCTTTTAGTTTGGTGACCACATACAGATATTTGCGTTACTTTCAAATTAATTTTCTATATGTTATAACTTATGTAATAACAGATCTAGATTTTTAAACTTCAGTGTTCATCTTTAAAATGTGAGTGAAGTCTGCTTACATATTGATAAACATATGTGACTTTATGTCCAGCATCTTATCTTTTGTGTCTTCTAGTTAATATGCTGGGGTTTGTTTGGTTGTTTGCTATATTTTGAGGGGGAATACTTTTTTTTGCCTGTAATCTCTTACTTTCTATATGTTGGACTGATCTTTTTATTGGATGACCAACTATGATCATCAGTGTTCATTGTCAACTTGACAAAAGTTACAGTCTCCTGGGAGATGGAATTATTTAGACTATTTCAGCTTGGGTGGGAAGACTCAGCCAGCCACTGTTGATGGTATCAGTCCCTTGGTAGGGGATCTTGGACTTTATTATAAGAATTGAGAAAGCTACTGAGCATTAGCATTTATGCATGTATTGCTGTCTTCTGTCTGTGGATGGACGTGATGTGACCAACTCCCTCCAGCTCCTGCCACTGAGAATTTCTACCTTGATGGGCTGTACACTGGAACGATGAGATAACATAAGCCCTTTCTCCTTTAAGTAGTTTTTGTCAGGGTCTTTCATCGCAACAACAGAAAAAAAAACAGAACAAAACCCTCAAATACCACTGTATTTTCTTTCACTTATTTCTTATTAAGAATTTAGGTTTCTTATTCCTTTCCATCAACCCTTCTTTTAATTACTTATGTCTCTTTATGCATACAGTCAGTAAGAATTTTCCCTGCTACTACCTTGGTTCAAACTATCATTGTGCTGAGTTTGTTTGGCTTTGCCTAACTATCTTATTAGCCTCCTGGAGTCATCTCTGCTTTCTGAATGACTTTTTTGAGTGAGGTATAACTATTAGATAGACTTTCTCAAATCTACTCGAGTGTTTTGTTATTATATTAACACCAGTAGCCCATTAAAAAGGGCACAGTGAGAGTAAAGTCTCTCATGTTAGCATCCAGGTAAGTTATGAGTCCATTGGTAGAATCCAGAATACTAGGAGTAATACACTTTAAAAATGGAAGTGTGTAAATTCTTGTACACAGTGAAGGTGGGGCTTCCGTGGGTCACTATGGGGTGAAGCCAGGGAGACCATTAGACACATGGGAGACAGGGCTGGTCCAGCCACTTGGGGAGGATCTGAATGCTAGAGGATCTGGAATAAAAAGGAGGCCGTGACTGCCACCAAGCCATGGACACATCTTACATCAGAAGAGCATGGAATAAAAGTTTCCTTAAAGGCATGGGAAAACATGGAGGAAGCAAGCAAGCAACACAAGTATGGAATCTAGAAGTGAGTGTGTTCAGAAGGAAGAAGTCATCTCTTCCCTCAAACGCCTCTGAGACATCCAGATGAGGATGGAGGGTGTCGGTTCAGCAAAGTGGCCAACACTTTATTGTCCAGATAGAGTCCAGTTGCACAAGCCAAATAGACATAGCTGAGGAGTGAATGGGAGATAAGGAAGTGAATGAAGTTTCTTTGATCGAACAATCCTATAGGGGACTTTGGCTAGATATGAGGAAAGTGACAGGCTGGGAAATAGCCACCTTTTCAGCGAAGAGGTTTATTTTTAAGTTACAAGGTATATGTTAAAAGTCCCAATACAGGAGCTCTATTGGAAAAGGAAATGCTAAAGACTGGGGAGGGCAGAAGTAAGCCATTGTGTTTCCAGAAGCGCTTAGTAGGCTGCGGTATTCATCCTGCTAGATAAGTTATGGGATGCATCTTCTTAGGCTGGAAGGGGGATGGCAGCACAAGGCTCTTCGTAAGGATGCTGGCGGCATTATATGCATTCCTATTTAATGGCATCTACTTTCTCTGTGAAGTACAAAGCAAAGCCATTTTCTCATAGATAGAAATGAGCAGAGATCTGGGAAGGAATAGGAGGCCTGTACAATTGGGAAATAATAGCTAAGGTTTGCCAAATGTCCAGTGTAAAAGGCACATGACTTTCTATAGTCCACAAAACACTGTTTTTCCCACTCTATAATCACAGAAACAAATGGTCAATAACTCACCCTAACTCACAGAGTTGAGATGTATGCCACAAGTAACAGAACGCCAAATCTATTTGTCTTTAAAAGTAATACTGGTTTGAAAAAGTTAACAATGTGACAGAGACAGAAGTAGTTTCCTAGTTTAGAAATTTTCACTATCCCTTTATTAGCCTTTCTGTATTTCAAATGAACATGCATATATGTGTAAAAACACACATACAGTGTGTAGGGGTGTGTGTATATGTGCATGTGTGTGTCTATATGTATGTGCGTGTTTGTGTGTATCTGTGTGTGTGTGTGTGTGTGCGTGTTTGTGTCTGTGCATTTATGTGTGTGTGTGTGTGTGTGTGTGTGTGTGTCTGTGATGTCACACAGCCCAGCCTGGTCACAAACTGGCTGTAGAGCTGAGAGTTTCATGTGGAGAGATGTAAGGTCTCTTTGTGACCCAGTTGAAAAGTCTAACCTACCTGAGCAGAGTTAGCTGCTCCGGTAGTTGCCTATGTCTCTGATAAACGCCAGGCATCACCAGGACTAAAATAGAATTCGGGGTCAGATCCCTTCATGGCTGGGGAACTCTGCAGCTGTGACAGATGGATGAGAGAGCAAATGCTAGAGGGAGAGAAGAAAGAAAAAAAATCTGTCCTAAACTGAACCTTCTGCCCAGACAGGGAAGGCTTGCCTCCCCGACAGGCTTTACGGATGGCCAGGGGTTCTTAGCTTGCTGTGTGTCTGGGTGGCCAAGCCCCTGGAGCATCTCCCTTCTTCCCAGGCTCACGCTGCCTTCATCCCACCCTTACTCCACTAGGCGAGGCGTAGGAAGAGCCCTGACAATGCAGTCCTAAGTGGTTTTGCTTTTAAAACAGAAGGAAAGCAAAGTAAGGAGGTTCTAGAAAAATCCTCATGACGGGTGGGAAACGGGCACAGATGACTCTGTGGGAAAATAACCACTCTGGTCTTTTAGGATCCTTTATTCTCTTCCTACTTGCACAGAACACTTGATTGTGTCTTCTCCACTAAAGATGGAAAACTCAAATTTCTCATTTCTCTCTTAATCAAACACTTTAAAACAAACAAACAAACAAACAAACAAACAAACCCAAGGTTACTCTGTGCATCGTCCTCATAGTTTGACACGTTGTTCTTTGTGAGAACTTTGCCCATGTCAGTTAACAGACATGCACATCTTCATTTTAGGTTATACCCTTTCTGACTATTGATGTTTGGCTGCATATGCAGATGTACCATAATCTACATTAGCCAGTCGCATCTTGATTAATATTTAACTACTAATTTTTTGCTTTATACTAAGATGTAAATTCTCATATGTGTATTTTTTATACATGGTTATTTCATCAGGATTATTTCTGATATAGACATGTTAGGGCTTCCTATGTGCCTTGTCAGTTTGCTCTCCAGTGAAGAGTTACTATTTTGTGTTTCCATAAATCACATCTAAATGCCAGTTTCATCATTCTTTTATAAACATTAAATTGACTTTGCTGTGGGTGTAAATGTTTGTATTATAAATGTTCATGTGGTGGTTCTATGGCTTATGGAAACTGTCCCTGATGCTTAATAGACATTTTAATCTCTGCTGTATCCTAGCCATAAGGAAGGCCAGTGTCCTCCTGTCCTCACGTCTCTTTCCTACATGTTCTGGTTACTATTTAATTTAGGGTGGCCCTCCCAGGCTTTAAAAAATATTATAATGGGCTAAAATCGTATGTTGATGTTTGCTAACTTGAAAGGTAAACTATGGCATGATTTGTAAAACATTTTTATTGGAAAGATTATTTTGATGTAATTTGGCTTTAAAAATATTGATAAGGGTAATATCATTTTCTACGTGTAATGACCATTTTTATGTTACTTATTCTTTAGCTTTAGTTTACTCTTACATCAGATATTACTTTTTAAAGTAATTTTTAGATTTCTTTTAAGTTAAAATTGTCAGCATTTATTTGCCTTCGCTGTTATTGTTTGTGAACTGACGTATGTATGTTCCCCTTCGGGAAGTTCTGCCTTGCAGTCATACTTAGAACATCCCTCCCGCTCACACCTTTGTTTCAGGGATCATAATGACTGCCCATTTGAACCACAGCAGTGCTAAGAACTGACATTTACTGAGTGAGTGCCAGGTCTTCCTGTAAGAAGTCTGCATGTAGCGTCTTCTGCATCCCTCACAAAACCCTCTGTGGGTCAAGTGGTTTTCATAACAGCAAGTGACAGATCTTGGAATCAAACCTGGATGGTCTGACTCCAGGGGCTGCAGTGTAAAACTACAATCTTGACTTTATAGTGTGAGTCCATTAGAAGTTAACGCGGTGTCTTATGAACTAATGATCTTAGCTAAACTATTGGCAAATAACTCATTAGCTCATTCCTATCCAAATAAACCAACATTCACTGAACAACCAATATTACCATATAACAATTTCAGATATTTTTAAGTTTTGGCACAGGCATAATGTAGAAGCATGAAAAATGAAATAAAATTAAGATAAATATGGAAATAATTAGAATATAAAAGCTGTTCATTGTTGTCTTTACACAGACGTCCTCTTACTCTAAGCATGTTGGTCGTGGGACTTACTGGAATGAAAGACAGTGTTGAGAGCGTATTGTTTAGAATTTTTAAATTTTATTTAATTAATTTCTTCAGATTACATCTCAATTGTTATCCCATACCTTGTGTATTCCCGTTCTTCCCTCCCTCCCACTTTCACCCTATTCCCGTCCCCTATGTCTGTGACCACAGGGGACCTCCTCTCTTACTATATGGTCAGAGGCTATCAAGTCTCATCTTGGTAGTCTGCTTATTCTTTCTCTTAGTGCCATCAGGCCTCCCCACCATGGGGAAGTGGCCAAATATAGGGCACCAGAGTTCATACTGAGTGAGTTAACCCAGAAGCAGAAAGACTCACATGGTATATACTTACTTATAATTGGTCACTAGCCCAAGAGTTATGTCCCATGAAAGTCTTCACTTACCAGGAGATTGGGGATAGTTGTGAGGTCATCCTTTTGGGACTCTAGGTGAGAGAAGCATGGGAGAATGGGGAAATAGAAGGATCCAGAGGGCCCTAGAAACCTACAACAAGAATATCATGGTGGGCAGATCTGGGCCCACGGGTTCTGCTCAAACTTCTACACCAACCAAGGACAATACTTGCAGTAAACATCAAACCCCTTCTCAGATCTAGCCAATGGACAGGACATTCTCCACAGTTGATTGGAGAACAAGGACTGTCTCGGATATTTTTTAGAATTGTTGGAGAGATGGCTCATTGGACTAAGCACTTACTGCACAGCCATGAGGACCACAGTTCAAATCTCCAGAACTCGCATGAAAGATTGGCAGGTGTGGAAGATGGCTGTAATTGTAGCATTTAGGAGGCACAGATTAGAGACCCCCTCAGGACAAGCTGGAATTGGTGAGCTCCAGGTTCAATGAGAGACCCTGCCTCAATTAATAAAGTAGGACATGATCTCAGAAGATACCTGACTTCAACTCCAGGCCTGCACATGTACATGCAGGGGTGTGTGCATGCGTGCGCGCACGCCCACATATGTAGATACACATCACACATGCACACCAAACCCATGTACACCTGTAAATAGAAACACATTGTGCTATTAGTATGTGTTTGGGGTTCAGTAGAATTTAGTTCTTAGAGAATAAACACCCCCTCTATAACATCTGAGTATGTTTTATATGAACTTTATTTCATGTGTTATTATGAGATAATAATACACAAAGTAGTCAGTACCTGTGTACTTTGGTTGCTATTTTCACTTTAAGTTTTTTTCCACTAATCTTTACTTTTCTAATAGCGATAATAGAAAATATGTTTTATAATAATTTGTCTTAACCATCTAACTTAACAGGTTCCCTTTTCTTTTCTTGGTTTTTCAAGACACGGTCTCTCTGTGTTAGCCTTGGCTGTCCACCTGCCTCTGCCTCCTGGGTGCTGGAATTAAAGGCATGCGCCACCACACCCCACCCTAATCTTTGTAATACTATTTTTATTACTTCTTTGAGAATTTTATACTTGTATGCAGTGTATATTTTTTTATATTTATTTCCTATTTCTTCCTGAAACTCCTCCCCATGACTTCCCCCGTGACTCCTCCAAGGCCCAACCTTTACCTCCTCTCAACATTTTGTCATCTTAAAAAAAAATAAATAAATAAATAAATAATTCAATCCAATTTGTACTACATATATACTCACCACATGGTTGACTTAACAGGGGTCAAACCATCAAGGAAACTGACACTCCCTTTCCTGGAAACAGTTTTACCAATATCCCTTCATCTAGGGATAGAAACTCATGAGGTTCTCTCCCATCCCCGTTTACAGTGGTGACTGGCTTGATCTTGTCATGGTCATGTTCAGACAACCACACCCAGCGTGAGGTAATAAGAGTAGCAATCCTGTCATGTCCGGAAGACGGTTTTGCTCTGGTCCTCCCTGACTTCTAGCTGTCTTTCTGTTGAGTCTTCCTTGATGATCTCTGAGCCTTGGGGGATAGGACGTACTATTTGTGACTGAGTGCTTCAGGGAAACTTATTCTCTATGTGAGTTAACCACCATCCACTGTGCGTGTGCACACGTTAGCTGATGAGTATCGATTATGGTATGTATTGTATCTGTTTAGCGTCCCATGGGTTCTTGGCCATGATTATGACACCAGGCATGTGTTTCCTCCTGTCGTGTGGGTCTTAAATTTAACCACAAAGCAGTTGGTTACCGTCATAACATTTGTGCCACTATTACAGCCATGGGAAGAAGCTTCCATACCCTTCATTATTATAGCACATAAGGTTTACAGGTGGATAAGATCATCGATGACTTTTCCTCCAACGCCCTTCATAGCTCCTTCAGGTACTATGAACGCTAGCTAACAGGGAGGAAGCCTCCTGTTCAGCACCAACTTTATTTCTTCACATCCTATAGCTGAAGTGCTTGGTATTTTCTGCAAGGATATCTTCTTTTCTTCCTCTCCCTCCTTTTCCCCCTCCCCCCTCCTCCTCCCCCTGCTTTTACCCCCTCCCCCTCTTCATCTTCCTTTTTGTGGGCGAAAATAATGTTTTTGAGACAGAGTGTCACTCTGTCGGTTAGGCTGACCTGGAGCTCACTTCACTGTAGGTAGGTTGAACTTGGAGTCATGATCTCCTAGTTAACCTCCTGAGTGCTAGGATTACAGTTATGTGCCTCCCACACCTAGCTTATACATTTTCTCTATTTAAATTTGTTATATACATATTTTTTTACTGGCATTGAGAAGTAAAATTTTTACCTTTTTAAAATAGTTTGCCTTCCATTAAATTGAAGCACAATTATATTTATTAAAGTGCACAGATCTTCGGTGCTTAGTTCAGTTTGAAGAATTTAACATTTATGTCCTTCATGTCAGACCAGGTATAGCGAATTTCTGTTGCTGCTGAGAGTTCCCTGGTCCCTTACTCCTTTCAGCCCCTCCAAGAACAACTTACGTTCTCACTTTTGTTCCCGTGGTTTCCTGCCCTTGATCTTCACACTTGAGTGTATGTACAGGGACGGTTTCTCTACTACATGTGATGTTTTTGATACTCAGCTCTGATGTGGAATGTGGCAGTAGCTTTGTTTGGGTTTTTTTCCCCCTTTTTGGATGAGCAATGTTACACTCTATACGAGAATTTATTCCATTCTCTGCTCTTGGAAATTTGGGCTGTTGGTTTTTGATTATTTGATGGTTAGAAAATGTGAATATGAAAAAAAAGTAAAAAGAAAAGAAAATGTGAATACGTGGATAGTCTTAAATAAGTCTTGTATAGTCAAGAATTTATGTCTTGACTAAACACCTAGGAGTAGAGTTTCTTGGTGCTAAGATAGATTTGTGTTTATTAAAAATAAAAACTAAGGGACTCAGTGTTAAGAGGACTTCTTGTTCTTGCAAAGGATCAGAGTTCAGATCCTGGCACCCACATCAGGCAGCTCACAGCAGCCTGTAAGTAACTCCAGCTCTGGAAGATTGAATGCCCTTTTCTGGGCACTAGCACGCACTTATATATTCATAGTCTCTCTCTCTCTCTCTCTCTCTCTCTCTCTCTCTCTCTCTCTCTCTCTCTCTCTCTCTCTCTCTCTCTCTCTTTCACACACACACACATACACACACACACACTATACATATTTGTTATGGCATGGTAGCACATACCTGTAATACCAGGTGTGGCAGGATTATGAGTTTAAGATCTGCCTAGATTATTTGTAGTGCATTTTAAAACAACCTAGGCTACTTTGCAAGACTGTGTCTCAAAAACAATCAAACAGAAAGGGAAATGAAGGTGGTTTTTCAAAGCACTGTTTTATATTCATGGCAGCTGTGCATGTATGCTCCAGCTGTGCATGTGTGCTCCAGCTGTGCATGTGTATGTGCTCCAGCTGTGCATGTGTGTGCTCCAGATCTGCGTGCGTGCTCCAGATGTGCATGTGTGTGTGATCCAGCTGTGCATGTGTATGTGCTCCAGCTGTGTATGTGTGTTCTAGCTGTGTATGTGTGCTCCAGCTGTGCATGTATGCTCCAGCTATGCATGTGTGCTCCAGCTGTGCGTGTGTGTGCTCCAGCTGTGCATGTGTGTGTGCTCCAGATATGCACGTGTGCTCCAGCTGCTTCACGTTCCTGCCACTGTTTGCTGTTGGCATTGTTGCTTGGTCCGTTCTAGTGAAGGTATGTTATTGTGATTCCTTTATAACTAATGATTCAGAGAACATTCCTATATATTCATTTATTAAATTTACGGTTTAGTTTTTGTTGTTGAGTTTTAATTGGGTTGTTTTTTATCTTCTGATTTGTAGGAGTCTTTATTTCTGCCCACTTGTAATTAGCCACCTGTCTCATTAGCTTCAAAAATGTTTTACTTGGTTATCTTGGATTGTCAACTAAGTTCTCATTGCCTCTTTGAATAATTAGATAGCAACTGCTTTTTAAAATCATGTTTGTTTTACTTATTTTTCACATTTTACAGTATTTCATAGAACATGCCAAACTATTTAAAAAGAGTAAGGGCAGGAATTTGGTTCTGCTTCGTAAATTCAATGATGATAGCCTTAGTGTCACTGTACTAAGTTTTGTATTTGTTTATTAGACTGGATCTCAAATTATATATGATATGTTATCCTCTGTTTAAATTTGTATGTGTGCTTATGTTCATATGCATGCAAGTGTGAGTGACGGCCAGAAGGTAACATCAGCCACACAATAGCTTCTTTGATTACTTTCCACCTTAGTGTGTCTCCTTCTCTCTAGAGGTGTCTGTCTGTCTGTCTGTCTGTCTGTCTGTCTGTCTCTCTCTCTCTCTCTCTCTCTCTCTCTGTCTCTCTCTCTCTCTCTCTCTCTCTCTCTCTCTCTGTGTGTGTGTGTGTGTGTGTGTGTGTGTGTGTGTGTGTAGGAGTCAATAGCTGCTGTCTTCCTCTATTGCCCACCACCACTACCACCACCATCATCATCATCATCATTTTTGTAGTAGTAGCGATTGAATCTTGCACCTCACACCTGTGAGGCAATCACTCTGCCACTGTGCCACATCCTCAGCCTTTCCATCTTGTTTCTGAGACAGGTCTCTCACTGAATCTAAAGCATGGAAGTTCAGCTGGAGGGTCTCTGAGCCCCCAGGGTCCAGCTGGCTCCCTCGATGCAGGGTGGAGCTTACAGGCATACCCTGCCATGCCCAGATTTTAAGTGGATGCTGGGGTCCCAGCGCAGGTCCCCATACTTGCTCAACAAGCACTTGATTCGCTCAGTCCAGCTATTTCACTAGCTCTGTAATCTTTCTGTTGAGATATTTAATGGTTTTCCTCTAGCTACTAATGTGATTCATTAAATTCCTCATTCACTGATTTTTGAGTCACTATATGCCTGGAAATAAACCTACTTGCTCAAAGCATAGTAACACCAATAGATATATTAGTTAATATGTGGGACTTTCCAGCCACACTTCTGTAACAGTTGACCTATCACTTTATACCGTGCTTGTTATTGTTTTGGTGGCACTATTGATATTGTGAGTCTTTGTCACATCTTCGTTTTAGGATTAGACCAGACTCAGAGGAAGAAGTAAAACAGTTATGATGCCCTCTTTGTCAGATCTTTAACTAAACTGATGATGCACGTCACTCTGTCACTACCTGTCTCTTTTGCCCTGGAGTGAGTTTTCTCCACCTCAAATCTCGTGCATCCATAGTGCTGTTGGCGTCCTGCGCTGAGCCCCACAGTCCCCCGTGGTCACATCTTTACCTGATTCGGACCTGATTCTGCAAGTTTAGTCTTTGGCAGAATCCTTGGCTGCCTGCATGGTTCAGGGTGGATTTTCTTTGTGGATATGTTCCATCAGCTAAGCCGGAGGGCATGTAATGGCCGCATCTGGGGCCACGGTCATCACCGTTCTCACCTTGAGCTGTGACTTCAGCTGGACGACATAAAATTTACGGTATGCTATTTTTGACCTACAAAAAAGCAGCTGCACATTATTCTGGCTGTTTCCTCTGAGGTGGCTTGGGGCTCCTGGAGTCATTGCACAGAAGGAAGAAAAAAAAAAACCAAAGTCTTCTTCATGAACATTTCAAGCTCTTTTCACAGCTTGCTTACTTTCTTCACCTCTTTTGTTTTTGTTTTAAATTTGTTTAATTTATTTTTTTTTTAATTTTTAAATTGGGGGGAGGGGTGGAGGGCTGGGTATGTGGATATGAATACAGGTGCCTAAAAGGCTAGAACAGGGCGCCAGATCCCCCTGGAGCTAGAGTTAAAAGCGGTTGTGAGCTGCCCAATTCCATGTTGGAAGCCAAGCATGGAATCTCCAGAAGAGCAGGAAGTCCTCTTGACCCCTGAGCCATCTCTCCAGCCGCTTAGTATTTTTGTTTCTGTTGTTTTAAGGAAGAATCTAACCACAGGGGCTGGAGAAATTTCTCAGTGGTTAAGAGTGTTTCTTGCTCTTACAGAAGACCTGAATTCACTTTTCAGCTCCCAGATCGGGTAGCTCCCAGCTGCCTGTAACTCCAGCTCCTGGGATCTGATGCCTCTGAAGTCTGCAGCTATCTGCACTAATATGCACATACCCATCACATAGACACACACATATACATAATTAAAAATAATAGAATAAACCTTATAGTTTAAACTGGCTTTGAATTTAATATGTAGCGTAGGATAGCCTTAAACATAGTCCTCCGAGTGCTAGGATTATGTACGTGTTCTACCACCCTTGGTTCCTCTTACATTTTTTTCTCTATTGTCCTAAACTTAGAGGTCTTCTTGCTTTGCCATCCCTGAGTTCCTGGGGAGAATATTTTCTTAGTCTCCTTTCACAACCCTTTCTAAACAAGAGAAGCCTGTTTCCATACACTGCTGTATCTAAAGCAACAATACTTTCTAGTCACTAGAGACCTTATACAATCCTAGACAGTCTTAAGAACTTAGCTAAAAACAGCAGTTGAATGTCTAAACATGTTCCTAATGGTCTCTACTAGCCCCTTAATCTGTTACCTATACAGAAGCTGAAGTGATCATTTGAAGTTGAATTGTATCACTAATTTCATCGTAGTAAAACCTGAATCTTGGGCCAGAGATGGAGCTCAGTCGGTCGAGACCTAGCATGCAAAGGTCCTAGGCTCAGTGCCCGGTACGACATAAACTGCCTGTGGTGGTGCTCGCTTGCCTGTAATCCCAGCACTCACAAGGTGGCAGCAAGAGCATCAAAAGTCCAAAGTCGTCCTCAATAATGAGTTCAAGGGCAGCTTGGGATATATGATGCCTTGTCTTAAGAAAACAGCACAAAGCCAGAGTTCTTCTTGACCTCCAGGATGTGGACCAGACCTTCCCCACCGTTCTCACCTCTACCACCATCCTGCACACTTCCCCACTCCAGCTACATGAGCCTCCTGGCGTTACTCAGGCCCACTCTTTCCCCAGAACCACTTTGTCTAAGTAGCTACTTCCCTTGTCACCATCAGCCTTGAACTTTGACTTCTTTTGGTTCTTCTCTGAAGGCCCCCTGGTCATCCTATTTAAACTTGCATTTCCCCTCACCAGATCTGATCACCCTTTAGCTTATTAGTCAGCTCTTTCAATATAATAGAGTTGCTTTGTTCCTTGGGCTCTGCAGTGACAGTTTATGTGGCTACTCCATTTCAGCAAGAATTTTTATTCTTTCCTCTTCTTTGCATTCTCAACACCTAGTATAATGTCTAGGACATAGAAAATATCCTGCCAAGTGTTTGCTAAATAAGTGAGCAAGTATATTTAAATAAGGGTTTAGGTAGCTCTATGGGAGAGGACTAGCCTAGCATGTTCAAGCTCTGGACTCAGTGTACACACACACACACACACACACACACACACACACACACACACACACACACACACATTCTGTGTGTGTGTGTGTCTCTCTCTCTCTCTCTCTCTCTCTCTCTCTCTCTCTCTCTCTCTCTCTCTCTACTACAAGAGGAAGTCCCTTCTTTTTCAGAGTACTGGATGGAGAAAACTGCCGCTCTTACCCCCACCCACATGTGTCACCCTGGAAATTTTGAACTAGGACATTTGTTTTGGGATTCTACTAATATCATTTGACATAACTCAAAAATCATCTTTTAATGAAGATGTGGAGATCATGGGGATGGATGAGAAATATGCTGCAGATCCATTCTTGACACTGATCAACTTTATGACTGTGGGCCAGTGGCTCAGCCTGTGGGCTGATGGTTTACAATGATAGTTTGTCATTCTTCCTGAAGAAGAAAAAAATCTGTCTGCTACAAAGGGAGTCCTTTCAGCATACTTCTATCTCGTTTATCCATACTGTAAAACAGACTATAGAGGATCTTTAAGGAGAGGCGTTGTTGCCTTGAGCTGTCCCTGATCAGTCTGTCTGTCCCTTCTGAAGAGTCACCTGCCACTCATCACTAGTGTGCTAGTTTTCTATGGGCCCACTCTGTGCTAGGCCCTGTTAGGTATGGTGAGGGAAGACATGAGTTAACACGTGTGTATCAGATGCTGTGCTAACTCCTGATGCATGTTAGTTCAGGGGGTGAGTTCAGGCTCACAGTCTGTGATGGCCCCTACTTGAAATGTGCCTAAGATGGCTCATTACAGCTCCTAAAAACACCCTTTATTGTACAAAATTTCCTCTTTCCCTCAATAGTGTTAGAAAATTGGACACAGAAAAGTACTCTGATGTTTGCGCTTTGATGAAACGTAGATCCTCTTTGGCTAAAGCACCATTTGCCCCAGTTCTCAAATTGGATTTAGTCGAGGTACTGCCTTCCTCTCTTTTTCTCCTCTAGTTGAGAAGGCAAAATCAGTTCCTTATGATAAAGTTTGAGACAAAAGTTCATTCCTAAGGGTGGAAGTATTATATGGCCAAAGGAAGAATCTATATTCTTTTTTTTTTCCCTCCTGATCAACTTTTCCAAGTTCCCCCCAAATCTTCACTATTAAAGAAAGTGACCACCTTCCCTTTAGCAGAGCAAGCTTCAAAGAGAATGTTGGCCCCCACCTGAGGGAGCTGTAGGATGTTCACTCAGGCTGCCCAGCTACCTGGTTGGGAGGTATGGCTCTCACACTAAGTATCCCAATGACCTTGGGCAAGCTAATTAACCTCGACCACTTCCCTGGATCAATGTGGCAAAAGGGATACACTGTTCTTGCCTTCTGCATCTTAGATCACAACTATTTTTTTTAATACAGTATTTCATGTAGCCCAGGCTGGACTTGAACTTGCTGTATAGCCGTAGATGACCTTGAAGTTCTCATCCACCTGCCTCCATCTCCCAAGTGCTGCAATTACAGGCATCCACCACCAGGCCTGGTTTTATGTGGTACTGGGGATGAAAGCCAGTGGGATTCATGCATTCTATGCAAGGACTCTACCAACTGAGCCAGATCACCAGCCCTATTAACTTCATATGACAGTAGGAAAATGGGCAAGGAGTTACCAGAGCAGACATCACAGGCTTTGAGACATTCTGAATATTGCAGAGTGATATAACATGGCAAGCTGAAAGAGGAGGAGGAGGAGGAAGATGAAGAGAAGGGGGAGGAGAAGGAGGAGGAGGAGGAGGAGGAATTTGGTATGGTGATGAACTCATAGTCCCAGCACTTGAGTAAGGTAGAAGGATCTTCCAGGCCAGCCCAAGTTATATAAGTAGTTTTTGCCAACTTGGTCTATGGGACACTGTCTCCAAAAATAAATAATTAAAAAATTTTGAAATATCCAAAATAATCTTTTGCATTGGAAGTGAGGTTACTTAGGGAGAAGTAACAGCACTCGGAATGAAAGGCAGAAGGGGGCGGTGGGGTGGGACTGAACGCAGACTGGTTGGAGAAACAAACGTGCATTTTAGAAGAATGACCAGCAGAGAAGCCTTTCCTAGGCCGTACTGCAAGGTTTAGATTTTAACAGAAGAACATCTGGGATGTACTGGAGAGTTTAAGGAAGGAGTTAAGTGATGAGATCTGTGAGCACAGAGGGTGGTAAGTTACTGTGCATCTTCAGAAACTGTTTCAAGGGAGGATCAAGAAGAATTGTGATCAAAACACATTTGAGCCAGAAAAGATGGCTCTGTGATTAAGAGCCCTTGATGCTTTTGCAGAGGACCCCAGTTTCATTCCCAGCACCCATGTGGCAGCCTCACAATCAGCCCCAACTCCGCTTCTAAAGGATCTGACTCCCTCTTCTGGCCTCTACAAAAGACTCGTACAGATAAAATAAATGAATCTAAAAATAACCCTGAAGACACATCTGAGATAAGGAACACAGTATCAGCTGCCAGGGTCCTATGATTAGGACAGGAGCTGTTAATGAGGATAGAGAGGGAAGATGCATAATGCTTGTATCCAACCACAAATACTACTGAAAAACAAAATAGCTCTATGTTGTTTAATTGTCATTGGGCAAAATCTACATCCAAGGCAGAATAAAAGTGGGCTTTCTTTGTGACTGTGCACACTCCGGACATGTTGGTCTGGCTCCGTTTTCCACTAAGCTTCTCTCCACAAGACATCTTTACTAAGAGTTCCACCTTCTTCAGTTTTGATAACCTGAGTTCTGAGATGGAAAGTTTCAGAAAGACAAAGATGCTGAGGATGCACTGTGAATTCAAAATCACTTTCAACACATCTTAATGTTTCCTTTAAAAGCCAGTGAAACATGTTGTACCCAACCAAGCCAGCACACAATGCTCAATTCTGAGGATGCACTGAGATTCCCGTGGCCTTTAAATAAGAAGAAATTTTCATCTAAAATTACTTTTGTGAATTTTTTTCTATTGACATCGGAGGATCTAGTATTTAAAAAAAAAACATTCTGAATAGTTTTTGAACATTCAAATTAAATATAGAGCCTTCTTTGGACCCTTTAATCTTTGAAAACAGCTGTCTTTGTTTTATCCAAGGACCCTCTAGCTAGACATGACCCCTGGGAAAAACAGAAGGATAAAAAAGAACCATGCACAAGTCTCCGAGTGTCTGTTAGGAAGGCAGTGTTGAGGAAAGAAAGGGGAAGAAGGGGGCGGGGAGCGGGGAGAAGGTCTGATATCCCAGAGTTCTTTGCCAGGGTCACAAAGGTTTGGGACTCAGCCACCCATCACCGGCTCCTTTTATGCTCCTAGGATATGAACTGACGTCATTAAGCAACAGACCTCATCCCAGCTTTTCCTTCCAAGACAATCACATGCACTCTACCTAGCCACACCTCCTTAGCCATGGTTCCCATAACGCCGTGAGTAGCCCTAGCGCAGAAATCTGTTATCTTTACATCTCTTACTATCCGGCCAAGTGTCTCCAGGTTCTTGGCTTTTTATTTAAGAATCGTCCCAAAGATGCACACATATTGCAAAGTAGCAAGAAAACTTGAAGCAAAGCAATAATGAAATGAAAAAAGAAAGACACTCTGCCGGTCGTGACACCAGGCTGTGTGAGTGAGGAACTCAGGAAGGGGAGGGGTGTAATTGTTTGCATCTTCTTTTACAGGACTCAAGGAAAGGAGTTCGGTTGTGAAGGACATAATAGCCATGTTTCTCCGTTTTGATTGACAGGCTTGAATTCCATAAGGCTGCCCACTGCAAATGCCCCTTCCTGTGATACATCTGATTTTGATAATATACAAGCCGATTATATATAGGCATAAGATGGCAAATTGTGTGTTTCCTATAAGTTTTCCCTGAGGACAACGTTTATTTTATTGAACATGCACCCAAAACCAAATTCAGCCCAGGTGGACTTCCCTCCCTTGATTTTAGGATATGTTCTAGGACGTGTTTAAATAGAGACAAGGCATTATCAAGTAGCTGCTAAGGAGAATAACGCACCTCCGTTGTTTACAGCAGCCTAATGCATTGGGAGTGCGCCAGCAGGTTACCTAGGTGCATAGCCAAGCCAAGTGGACTCAAGTCGCTAAGCTTGTCCCTGTGTTTGCCTGCCTCATTACCTGTCCCCTTGTGTCTGTGTCTGATCCGTGGCATTACGGGGGATCAGGACAGCAGGAGAGAAAAGCCTTCCCGTTTGTTCAACTGCCTTATTGATACCTGATTCTTCTCTAACACATTGAGACCTGCCAACAGATGGCGAACACGTTGCTTTCAAAGACAGCAAGCCCATGGGTGATGGAAGAGAATACTATAGATTTCCTGTGGCTCTCACTCATGGAGCCTAATTCTTCTTGTTGGAACTATTAAGAGCAAATCCAGCCCCTCTTCTGTGGGACAGAAATTCACGTTAGTGCCAAAAAGAATCTTGTGCTTCCTGGTGATTATTATTTTTTTTTTCCTTAAGGCTTACAGACTTACCAGTTTCTCGCTGCTCCTCCTGCGGTTCTTGCAGAGTGGCAGCTCTAATCACCATTTACCTTCCAACTACTTCCATCTCTCAAAAATCCCAATGCCCAGAAAAGAATTTGTTTTCTTTTTTTTTTAAGATTTATTTATTTTATGTATATGAGTACAGTGTCTTCATGCACACCAGAATAGGGCATCAGATCTCGTTATAGATGGCTGAGAGCCACCATGTGGTTGCTGGGAATTGAACTCAGGACCTCTGGAAGATCAGCCAGTGCTCTTAACCTCTGAGCCATCTCTCCAGCCCCAAGAATTTGTTTCCAAGTGGGGGAGAGGGGTGATGCACACAACCTTCCTCTTCAAGCTGTGCCTCTGTTGGTGTAGCCTAATGCAAAGTTAGTTTCTGATCACTATATCACATTTTGGCTTAAAAAAAAAAAGAATAAAACCTATGATTGTCACATGCAACATCTATTTTTAAGAATTGTACCATTAAGCCTGGTGTGGTGGTACACGCCTGTAATCCCAGCACTTGGGGAAGCAGAGGCAGGCAGATCTCTGTAAGTTCAAGGCCAGCCTGATCTACAGAGTGATTTCAGGACAGCCAAGGCTACACAGGAAAACCCTGTATTGAAAAAAAGCTAAACAAAACAAAATTGTACCACTGACTTTTTAGGTCCTCCAATAATTTATCTTACTAAATGTATATTATTGGGCTTTATACATCTCACCTGTCAGGACTTTTGTGGATATTGAATTTGGACTCCCATGTACTCATCAGGGCTGTTGTATCAAATTCTACTTCTTCCAGTCTATTGACAAAATTTTGGAACTGGATAAAATCCAGGCTGTTGAATCATTTGCCAACACCATTTACATATGGTGGTCACTTGGGGTGTGAGCTCACCTTCACTGTTGTCAAAGCTAAATCATCCAGATCATTCGCAAAGTTTCAGGAGCAGACTCACCATACACCACGGTGAGGTCACACTTACCGTGCCCACATAAGCTCACAAGCTTCCTGTTCGGAGTCCAGTAGTGTGGTCATAAAAGGAAGTGGCATTACTCTGACAGCAAATTTTTTTTAATGAACTTATTAACTAAATGAGTTCTAGTATTGGGGAGAGGGATACATGTTCATGCATGTGTGCAAGTGTGCATGTGTATGGTTCACATGCTTGTAGAGCAAGCATACTCAACGATTTTTGAAAGGTTTGGGAACAGCCTAGGGAAGTCTCTGAGAAGAGAACCATGTTTGATTTTTCTGGGAAAGTGGCTTAGTTTTTCATACTTGGGAAGATGGCTTCCCTGTGCCAGCTGGGACCCAGGACGACAGCTCTGTGGTGAAGTTCTGCTATGTATTCCCAGTTTGTTGGCTCTAGTATGACAGAAAATATTTGCCTTTGGTACTAGAAAAGCTGTGGGCCTAGTAGTCGGCTCTCTCACAGTGAGATGGTACCACCCAAGTATGTGAGTGAGTGCTTGCCAGATAGATACACAGCCAGATTCCAAACCAACAAAGCCATGTTTTTCTTATAGGAAGGGAAAGTGTCTCCAAGTTCCTCCTAGTGTTAGTATCATCAGTCCCACCTGCCACTGCAGCGCTGGGATGCAGCTGCCTTCAAGGGTACTCAGCTGAGGTGAGAGCTCTCCAGCCACCTCCCAGAAGCCTTCGAAGGGAAAGCCCTAGTCACATGCGATGATCAGGCACCAGGACTCACTTCTCCAGATAGACAGCCCTTGCCTGAATCAGCCCCATGTGACTCCTCACTGAGGGCCAGAGTCTCAGAGCCGTGCTGCAGTGCATGTACAAAATGATGCTGCCATGCAGTGGGGGTAGCGCTGTAGAGGGAAATATTGGGAAGATTCTAGATATTTTTGAAGGGAAAAATGACACGACTTGCCGATATGGGAGGGTGAGAGAAGAGGTGGAATACACATACAGTGACAACTAGATTTTTAACTTCAGCCCCTGGGAAGCTTTGCCACTCTAAGATGGAAACGGTCTGGGTAGGAAGGCTCGGGCAGGTGAGGGAAAGGAGCTCCATTTGTAAACATAGTTAAGATTGAGATGCCTGTTAGAGAACTTGCCAGGGATCTGAAGATGACTGGGCTAGATTTCTAAATATTGCAACTAGTAAGTGTCATATTAAACCAGGGAACTAGAGAAGACCAGATAAAAGAATGCTGAGAAATTCATTACTGACCACAAAGAGCATTACACATGTGTGATGTTAATTACCTTGTTCATTCTTAGGGTCAAAGATGAACTAGATCTAGAATCCTTTGAGAACATGTCATATGAGGCGGGGGGCGGGGCGCAGGGGAGTGTGGGTCGATCCCAGCCTCCCCCACTACCCTGTGATGGCTGCAGGTTCACTTGTGTCCCAGCAGCAGCAGCTCAGAAAGTGTCATCCTCCAGGCACATTTCCAATGCAATTAATCATGTTAATACCTATAAATAAAGTGCAACCAACAGTTACTTTAACAGTGCATGCTAATTATCAGTAGGATTGTCACTGCCAGGGGGCCTCTCTCTCTCTCTCTCTTTATATTTTTGTCCATTTTACCATGTCTTGAGGTAGTATCAGGAATACAGTCAGAGTGCCTGAAAAAGATGGGATGAGCAGATCATTAACAGAGGCCATGTTATAACAGGATCCAGTTTTGGTCCGCCCCCCCCCCCATGTAATTGTTACTGCTGAAGATAAAGGCCATCCAGAGGGAATCTCGCAACTAGGATTGCACTTTCTGCTGTTTCTTACAAGGTTTCTATTTTTGAAAGGGGCGATATAAAAACAGGGGTTCTCGGTGAGCCAGTCACACTGAGGAATATGATACTGGGAGGAAGAGTAGACAGGACCAGAAGTTCCATAGCCTTGTGGCTCATTGGCCTAGAGCTCAGCTGTCTGGACAGCAAGCCCCAGGCATCTGCCTTGTCTCTTGTTTCTCCGGTGCTGGGGCTCATGCCAGCACACCATGCTCTTCACGTGGGCTCTAGGGATTAGTCTGTGGTCCTCCTGCTTGCAAGGCTATCACCACAGCTTCCATGTGTTATTGAATTTTTGTTATTATCAACCTCGTGTTTAGATACCATTCCCCCAAAGGACAAGTCTAAGAAGAGCTGAGACGTGACACTGCTTCTCTAAGTCTAAGTAGGCAGAGAGGCTCTAACTGAGCTTCAATTAGTCATGCTGTATCTAAGCATCAGGAACTTGTAAATACAAAGATTTAGATCAGTTATTTGTTTTGTTTTCAAGACAGGGCTTCTCTGTGTTATAGCCCTGGCTGTCCTGGTCTCTCTTTGTAGACCAGGCTGGCCTCAAACTCACAGAGATCCACCTGCCTCTGCCTCCCTGAGTGCTGCGATTACAGTAGATCATTTATTTCTAATGCCATTATTGAGATGGTTTCCTTTAAGTTTGTCATCTTATAATTTGCTTTTTATTTCTATTAGATTTTTTTCTCTCTGGTCCTGTCCCTTTTTCATATTTATTTGTCCTTTTTTATTATATTCACATACCTATATTATTTTTACATACCTATATTATTTCATTTTTATTGTTTAGCCACAAATGCCTTGGATTATTTTAGCTCTTCCTTTGGCATGTCTTTTATACATCCTTAACAGACATAAGTCACCTTAAAGCGATGTTATTCTATGTTTACTATACATCTTGCAGAAACCACACAATTTTAGTCTTCTACCTTCTAGTGGATATCAGTAAAATGACAATATTTTTACTATTTAGTTATCAATTTGAGGAATGACTCTAAAACCCAACCCATTTGGGCTATGTACCCATCCTTTGTCCCATCAAGGCACAGGGGAGTGGATATTGTGGTTAGCATACTTCCTGCAGCATCCTTCTAGAATGTCAAGGTGAAGGGAAGGGATTCACTAGGAGAATTCAGGAAGAATATAAAAGTGCTGTAGCGAGCCCAGAAAAAACAATTGACATTGACCACTGCAAGCATGGTCAGAGTAAACAGATTACAGGTTGGCAGACTTACAGAATTTCCCAGTGTGCTTTGCTGACGTGCTGCACTTGACCACAAAGCAGGTGTCAGTGAGGCATTTCCCATCATCCCCTTGTATCCTCCAGGGCACTCCATACCAGTGACACTTCCGCATTCTGATTGTATCTGCCTGAAAAAGAAGGCAGGCGTCCGCTTCTTGACATTTGGCTCTTCTCAGCATTCCTGAAAATGTACTAAGAATCTCGACACTCCTATACACGTAGGTTGCTCAACCCTGGCACAAGTCACATTTTGGACTAGATAACCAAGGCCTAGCTGTGTGATGCTCTTGCAGATGTCAGTAACAGGCCCCTGTCCCCAGAGGGGACAATCAGAAGTTGCTACAGATTGTGTCAAATATCCTCTGGGGAGCATGTTCACTTCTGACTGGGAAGGACTGATTCATGGCATATCCAAACGCATAGAGAACCACAGTTTCTTGCTCCCAAAGCTGCATCAGCGGATAGGAGGAAAACAACATTACCATCAGATGCCAGTGGTCGCCTGGCCCACCGCCAGGGAAGCTCACGGCTCCTCAAGGCACGATGGCTCTGAATTCCTATTGCAGCCCCAAGACTCTGAGAGAACAATGTTCAATTTAGAGCCAAAAATGGGGTTCTTTTGTTTTGTTTTGTTTTTAGTTTTTCGAGACAGGGTCTTTCTGTGTAGCCTTGGCTGTCCTGGACTCACTCTGTAGACCAGGCTGGCCTCAAACTCACAGCGATCCGCCTGCCTCTGCCTCCCAAGTGCTGGGATTAAAGGCATGTGCCACCACCGCCCGGCCCAAAAATGGGGTTCTTAAAACAAGGAAATGAGGAGATAGAGCGATGACCCGATGGTTAAGAGCACTTGCAGAGCACCCACATTCAGTTCTCACCATCCACATGGTGATCCACGGCCATTTCTAGTTCCAGGTCCAGAGGACCCAATGCTCTCTTCTGATCTCTGTGGACACATGGTGCACATACATATACACAGGCAAAACACATGAATAAAATGAAATAAATCTATAAAAACTAAAAGAATGGGTGAATGAATGAATGATTGAATGAATGAATGCCTTGATGATTACCCACAGTGTTCTCTGAGGAAGAGTGGCATGAGGTAGAATACATAGGAAAGGAGGATGTTTTTCACTGCTTTACTTAAGTCTTTCAATATTTGAATCTTACTGTCATTTTACTTTTTAATACTCATTTTATTTTATTTTTTTAATATTTATTTATTTATTATGTACACAGTATTATGCCTGCATGTACACCTGCAGGGCAGAAGAGGGCACCAGATCTCATTGTGGATGGTTGTGAGCCACCATGTGGTTGCTGGGAACTGAACTCATGACCTCTGGAAGAGCAGTCAGTGCTCTTAACCGCTGAGCCATCTCTCCAGCCCTTAATACTCATTTTAAATCTTGTGTGTGTGTGTGTGAACACGTGTGCAAGCATGTCACTGTGTGCACATGAGTGCAGGCGCTGGACCTGGAGTCACAGGAGGTTGTGAGCCTCCCAGTGTGAGCCCTGGGACTTGAACTCCGGCCCTCTGTAAGGGTAGTGTACACTCTTAACCACTGAGCCATCATTCCAACGTCATTTTTGTGTAGTTATTTTAAAGATAAATACTTCTATGCATACAATTTTAGAAAATATTTACAAGATTCCTTTCTTGAGGTGTGGTCTCACGTAAGCCCAGTCTCTCTCTCTGCATTCCTTATGTAGCCACGGAGACCTTAAACTTCTGACCCTCCCGCCTCTACTTCCCAAGTGTCGGGAGTGTGCCACCGTTCTTGGTCCTACCATTCATGGCGCTGTACCAACTGAGCCACACACACAAGGTTCGCTTTGATAATTACTTGTTTAACTTCGATGTTTTTAAGATACAAGTATGGGTTTTAGTCTGAGAGTTTTCTTGCTTCCTTTCAACTCATGACTCCATTGTCTTACAATAGAAATGTTTGTGAATGGGATTCTTGGTGGGGGAAAACCACAACGCCACATGCTTAGGGCAGAAGGAATCTAACACCACAGTTAACTGTGCGCTGGAGAGCCAGGAGTAGAATGAGCGTGCTTCAAGTCTACAGCCGCACTCTGCCAAGTCAGGGTCAATAGTTCCTGCCCTGCGAACAAGTCTGGCAGAGATATTAGACCAGAAAGCTGAAGCTGAGGCTCCAACGTTATAAAGTGTATTGGGTGACTGGTCAGGCAGTAAACCGTCTTAAGTCAATTTGTACATTTTGGAAGCTGCTAACCCACACTGCTGGTTCACTCGGGAATTTAAGTTTTATTCCTTCTCAAGTCTCTGAGGGGCATTGAAGACAAGATAATATAGTTTTACAACCAAGCTTAGCTGATTAGGGGACAAGATCATTTTAGACCAAGATAAAAGACGTTAAGCTATTAGAGTTGAGATAGGATAGATATTGAATCTCATTTGGAAATTTAGACCCAACAAGACAGGAAAAACACTTACTTCAAATGGGACTAATGCAGATGGCCAAGTCACTATGAATGTAACATGTATAGAACTCATTATTCTCATGATGGTCACATGATTCTCCCTGCTATATGTAGTTTGTTTTATATGTGTGTAATACAATTAAAGTATTTTAAAAACTGAGCGTGCTTTACACTGCAAGCCTTTCAGAGTGAGGTATACAGTGTGAGCACTCAGGAAATACATGCAGAAAGAACTGACTATGGCACCTTCACAGCCATGATATTGGCCACTTTGAGAATTGCTTTCTCAAACTGGGATTCTCTGGGTAGGATAGGAGAGCAAGGGGCTGGGGAAAGGGAGAATAGAAGTCAAGGACACAGGAGTGGCCTGAGGTATAGAGAGCAAAGAGAAGGTTAGGTTCCTGCAGATGAGAACACACAGCCGGAACCTGCCACGTGTAAAACCTCAGTCCTGTACAATGCCCCCAACCTCTCCCCACAGAGAAAGGTCTGGCCACCCAGGTCTCCTGAGGTCAAGCCTCCAGAAACCAGGGCAGCCTTGGCTGCAAGGTGAGGTGATTTATTTGCCTGAAGACACAGACCAATGCATCTGCCTTAGCTACCAAACAGATCCCTTCGCCGCCTCCTCCTCCTCCTCCTCCTTCTCCTCCTCTTCCTCCTTTTCCTCTTCCTCCTCCTCCTCCTCCTCCACCTCCTCCTCCTCCCTTGGAAGCAGTCAAGGCAGGAGGTTGGCAAGGTGACCTTCCAAAGCTGAATCTGTGCTTCTAAAAATAGAAGCATCCTCCAAGAACCCAGAAGGGGAGGGGAGGCTGTGGATGTGGAGGGCCAGAACCCAAGTCCCCAGAGCATTGCCAGTATAAAACCGTATTAATTAGACACAGGCACCCAGATCCGTAACCTCAGGTGTCTCGCAGAAATGGAAACTAAATGAACTGGCTCTTTTGCTCTTCCTAGTTACACTCTCCTGGGCTTTGAGAAAAAAAAAAGAGAGAGATTCATAACTTCCGACCTATTTGGATTGGCTGTATATTGCCCAAGGAGATGCCTTCCCCAGCATCCCAGTAGAGAGAATCAGAGCTCTTTGAGACACATTCAAAATGGGATGGGCCTAAATGGGACCTCAAGGAGCAGACAACAGGGCTCCCTTAAGTCTGGCTTCTGAACTTTTCTCGTTGCGTGGGTGCTGTACAGAACTCGATTTGTCTCCCAGTGTGTCCAATTATGTGGGAACAGGAGGTCAGAGGCTGCCACTGCCATGCTCATGCATGTCCTTGTCCAGAGTTAATGAGGAGCTAGAAGATTCCATGAGCTGGTGGAACTGCCTGCTACTGATCTACAGCGGTTGTTTGCGTGTGGTACTCTAAGGTACGTGTGGCAGTGTGGAGTACTGAGGAGACTGGGCTCTGCAGGAGTGTATGGGAACAGCGTGGCTCATTTGAAAGCTCTGTGTAGCGAGGCAAGCACAGAGGCTAGAGTGAAGCCCTGCTGGAAAGCCCACAGGAAGCTGAGTGGGGTTGTGGGCAGAGTCTCTGCGCTTTGCTGGGGTGATCAGCCCTGTAAGGTGCCTCTTTTGCATGGCTTTGTGCGGTGAACTCGGATTCTCACATGATTCTCCCAGCCATATGGCCCTCTGGGAATGCTGTGTTCTGGGCTATGGGAAGCTATGTGAGGCTGTGCGTGTGGTGGCTTCCTGTGGACGGGCCTCCTCAGTTCTGCCGCCATCTAAAAATGCATTGTGCTTCCATAGGTGTAGAGTGGAGTTTCTGTGCCATGAGCTGAACAAAAGGGAACAGACTGTCCTTTCTAACTCTGCCCGGCAGCTGAGCCTCCCGCACGTGGGCTGAGGACTTTCTGATGCTTCGCTCTGTGCTTTTTTAACAGGACAACGTGGATCTGGGCGAGCTTATGTTTTCACTCTGCTATCTTCCAACGGCTGGGAGGCTAACCATCACCATTATAAAAGCAAGGAACTTGAAGGCGATGGACATCACAGGCGCATCAGGTAGGACATCCTTCAGTCCGCCTTCCAGTTCTAAGTCAGCACACTGTAAAGTTCCTGTTGTGGTGCCGTGGGTCTGAAACTGAGTTGCCTAGGTTTAATCATGTACCTGCCACCACTGGGTACCGTGTGACCTTGGACAAGTCAAGTTCTTATCTGTAAAGCAAGAGGAAGATTAGTATCCGGCCCATCAAGTTGTATTAACTGAGTTAATATGTATAAGGCCATAAACGTCTGTGATATATTAAGATGCTACATGATGTTGTTTGACTCCTGAGCCTTTTCTTACCCATAATTGGGACTCGGCCTGCAGTCTGCATGTTCTGCGCTGGTCTGTCTACCCAGTTAGGCCGTCCCTCTGACTTCACTGTCTTGGGCTCATTGAAGCTCGGCAACAATTCTGACTCCTTATGAAAGTGAACTATAACTTGTCTTTTTCAGTGAACCAAACGTATATACCCTTACATTGTAAACCCTGACCCAAAAATGTCTCAATATGCAGAACATGCTGTGCACGTTCATACCTGCTTTGTCCAAGTGCTCAATAACACACAGAAAAAAAAAAAAACAGATGGTTTTTCTGGTTCATGATTGCACACGCCCACGCGCACACACAGGTACCTGTGTATACATGTAGACATAAAAACCAGAGGTCAGCCTCTGGTGTCATTCCCCAGGCATCACCCCATTCTACCTGACTAGCCCCTCACTACTGTCCAGCTAAAAAGGGAGCCCTGTTTCTCTCTGCCTAAGTATATGATCCCTGACCCCTAACCTCTGACCCCGGCCCCCTCTGGAAGGTACTTCAAGTCGAGAGTTTTTGTTTTGGTTTGGTTTTGTTTTTTTGGTTTGGTTTTTGCTTGCTTAGAAACAGCCTGTAACAGAATAGACCACTATCTTAGAGTAAATGCCATCACTGACTTTGATTTCTGATAAATGTTCTCTCTGAGACCTGGGCTTGCTGTTAGGCTATGACAGGACAGCAAACACTAAAGATCCTCTTGTCTCCACTTGCCTTGCTCTGGGATTACAAGTGCTTGCCACCCTCCATGCCTAGTTGTATACAGTATACATGGAAGGTAGGCTCTAACTCAAGGCTTATGCTTGCATGGCAGGCTTGTTACTGACTGGTATTTACTCCAAGATGTTATGTTCTATGTTCTATCCAGGCTGGTTCTAAGCAAGGAAAAAAAAGATACAGCTACTCTGGCTTTAAAGTACCTTCTGGAAGGGGTGAGGGGTCAGGGCAGCATGTGGTTAAGCCGAGAGACACAGGACTCCCTTTTGCGCTACATGGCATTGAGAAGCTAGTGGGACCAGAAATGCTTCATCCAGAGCACAGCCAGCCTGGGCAGCTGTTCTCTGCCATGGCTATGCTGTGAACATCCCCTGTCCTCCCTCTTACTGATTAATGGACAGCCTCTCCTTTCACAAACACACTTCCAGGAGCTCCCAGAGCTTAGGGCCATCCACTCCTGCAGGCTGCCGCATTCTCTAGGAACCTACAGAACTAGCAGCATTCCCCTGCTTACAGGCCCTATCGTTAAGCAAAGACTTCCATAGGCATCTCAGCATCCGGCCACTGATTCCAGCCTTCCACTCCTTGGAAATGTCTGGGTCTCTGTTCCTTTCATAGGCAGACAGGTCCTCAATTCTGGTTGGGATGTTTTTTTCTAACTTGGTAACAGATGTTTTCACCCTATTTTTAAATTTCATGAATTTTGAGGAGACAGTGTCCTGTGCTCTTTCTTGAATGAATAACTTAATTATTCTAAGTAGTCGCTGCCCACACCATGTATCACATGAGTTAAAAGTCTTCCAACTCTAGTCTCCCGACAGGGAAAGGAAGTCTGCCTCCACTGGCCAGGCGCACCCGGCGTCTCCATTTGCCCTCACAGTGCCCTGTTCTCGTGCCCGTGCAGATCCCTATGTGAAAGTCTCACTGATGTGTGACGGCCGTCGACTGAAGAAGAGGAAAACATCCACCAAGAGGAACACGCTTAATCCCGTTTACAATGAAGCCATAGTTTTTGACGTCCCTCCTGAGAGCATCGATCAGATCCACTTGTCCATAGCTGTCATGGACTATGACCGGTGAGATGCCAGGAGCTCTTTCTCTGTGCAGTCTTGCTGTCCTTGGGGTAGGACGGGCAGACTAGGGAGACACGGGACATATGCTCAACTGGGCACAGGGTGACCGAAGGGGCAGCAGAAGGAAAGCAGCATGACAGATGACAAGGAGTGACATCATGACTACATTTCTCCACTCTCCCTTTCTTTTCCTTCTTCTCTTCTGCCCTCCCACATTTCACCCTTTCCTTCCCACCTCTGCACACTTCCTGGTATCTGTGTGGAGAGTTACAGCCCTACAGGTCTTGTTTTCCATTGAGCAGTCCTGGCTCCTTTAGTGGATGGAAAGCTTCTACCCACAACACAGAATGATTACTTTAGCCACGCCTCCAATGTTTCTAAATATATGACTTCAATCTTTTTTTCCCTTCTTGCAGTGTGTTTAATAAAGATCATTTCCATCCACTTAGGTCTGAAAGCAAACATAGAAATGTTCTCTTGAAAATGCTGGATTCCGTATGGATGACAGGGTACATTAAAATGTATAAGATGCTAGACTTTTTAATTAATACAGCACAGAGGAGATATTTATAGCCTGCATTGTAGCCAATTGTGTATTTAAAGGACAGATTTGAAAAACAGTCATTTTAATATGCAAAGGAAGTACCAGCAGGGAATTATACATGTTAAACCAGTCATTAGACTGAAATGCAGAGTCTCTTTTTAATTAGAAACCTCCCACGTGGTCTGGGCACAATTATAAATGAAAAAGAATCAGTCTGACTTCTAATATAATCTTACAAATATTATTTGTAGCTAAAAATTTTTTCCATCTACCTCTGAAATATCAGCACAGCAGTCTCAGTGACCTCGGTGCTTTTCCAGTAGATCCCTACACGAAGCATGCCTTGTCTTCCGACACAGGTGCCCATGAGTGTGACAGCCCATGCTGGGCAGGGACCTTGCCCTGTCTCCTCTGGACACAACAACACCTTAATGCCAAGTCCCAGGAGGGGATGCTGCCCACCAGCTGTAGAAGGCAAGGCTAGCACTTCCCAAACTATCGCCAAGGTTCCTGCAGCAACAAATCTGATTATGCGATCTGTGCCTCAATTTAATTACCAGTAAACTCATGAATCTGGCCTGGAAAAATCCATGGCAGTATCTACAGGGCCTCTGCATCTGGCTTTAATGAGCATTGACTTAAATATCCCAGACATTCCATCCCCACCCCTCCTCCTCCTTCCGACACAAACGGAAAGAGTTTCTGGGAGGAAAGAGCTTATCCCAAAGAGTCGAAGGATGGGCCACATCCTTCCAGTTATTTCAAGGGACTATTTTTTGTTTATAATTGCTAAGGGAAAAAGTAAACTGACTCAATGCAGAGACCGACTCACAAAAATTTTCAGGCTATTAGCCCTAAGTTAAAGAACCTGGTTGGCTGTCAGAGTTGAAGACTCAAGTTGGCTCAGTGAACCAAAGCCGAGTGTAGAGAGAAGGGAGTGTGCAGAAGATGGTGGCAATGGTCTCTCACGGAACACGGAGCAGGAAGACCCAGGCGCCCAAGGCCCTGGACTCCACCATGCCATCTTGGTGGGGATTTGAATGGGTGTTACATCAGACACTCCTTCTTAAGGTCTTCCTTTCGTTTCATTCCATATATCTGGAGGCCAGCTTAGCCTGCAGATCCAGAAGTGGTACCATTAGCACACATCAAAGAGCTCTTTGAGCAATGGTTCTCAGGGCCAAGTGAACCCATGTCATCGTTAGAAAAGTTGGCTATAATGTTTTTTTTAATTTATTATAATTTATTCAGATTACATCCTGATTGTTATCCCCTCGCTTGTATTTTCCAAGTTGGCTATAATACTGTACCCTAGGTCTTTTTGCTGTTTAACCTGGACTGTAGTTTTAAATTAGAGATTTTTTAAAAAAATAGTCTACTACTTCTGAATTCCCTCCACACATTTGAGTTGTTGCTCTTACTCAGTGGTTCTCAACCTTCCTAATGCTGAGACCCTTTAATACAGTTCTTCATGTTTTTTAACTTTTTAATTGATTAATTAAACTTAATTTTCTTTAAATTATAGTTAAGTTCATAACTGATTTTGCTGCTGTTATAGACTGTAATGTAAAAATCTGATATGTAGGTTATCTGACATATGACACACACACGCCCCCCCACAAAGGGATCACAGCCCACAGGTTAAGAACCACTGTTTCTATTTCTGCATACCAAAATTTTAAGAAAAAACTGTTGTGGCCCATTTTCACAGTATAGGTCACAATGAGGTCATCGGCGTGTGCCAAGTAGGCAACGAGGCTGAGCGACTGGGCAGAGACCACTGGAGTGAGATGCTGTCATACCCTCGGAAGCCCATTGCGCACTGGCACTCTCTGATGGAGGTGAGACCTACCCCCACGTGTTTCACTCTGTAGATCACATGCTTTGCTGCTGAAATACAAAGCTGTTAATAGGATGACTGTGCTAGGCTCTTCTGTCACCAGCACTGTCCCTGGTAAGGCTTCCCAGGGCCATTGGGACTTGCACGAAATCTGAGGTTTGATATAGTCCCTCACCAGCCTAGGACATTTGGATCAGGGACCATCCTTCATTTTTATTGTCTTTTAAGGGGATCAAGATTCTGACTCCATGTTGACAGCTTTGGGTCGGCATTTGGAGGTCATCTGAGGGAGACAGAGGGAACTTTCAAGTTGAGTAATGTCTCTGGCCCTGGCCTGTGAATCTTATGTTGGTTAGCATCAGGTTCTAGTTTATTTAATAAAAATAACAAAGAGCAAACAACAATAGAAAGTAGAAAGTAAACTCCTCTCTTCCTTACATACAGCAAATCAAAAGGAACACAGTGTGAGGTGTAGCACCATGGCCAACAGAAGCCTAGACTTCTCCAATCTGGTTTCTGAGCCTCCCAAAGCCCAAGAACTTCTGCGTCCCTGTTTTAAATGTAGTCAGGAAGGTCACTGGGACCAGGCCTGTCTAAGGCCTCATAAGCCATTCTGACTATTTACAAGGTGCCAGTAAGAGGGACTTGAGCTACTGAGCGTCCTCATGTCCCTCGGGGTGGGAGGCCATCAGACCTCCAAGCCTCTTCAGCCCATCTCCTAGGTCTGACCGTGGACCACATTATACACATTTTGATGCTAAGCTCAAAACCAGCATACCTTTCATGCCACGGAAATGTGGAGCGAGGGGAGGGTCAAAAGAACTCAGTGCTTCTCCCAGGGCTCTCTTTGAGATCTTCCAAGACACTGCTTCTTACGAGCGATTTAGCCACAGGACTTTGAACGCGTCCACCTTCAGAGGAAGGTAATAAATACATTTGTTTTTATTATGTACCTAACTAGAAGTAGGGTTTTATTAACAAAGAAGGGGAGAACGCATATTGGCCATCTTCCCGCCGCGTTCCCCTCGTCCACTCATTTCCCTGTCGCTTCTCATCCATTCTTCTGTCTGTCTTTGCTTGTTGACCCATTTATTTGGGCATTCTCTCAGCACGAATTTTGACTGAGGGGCATTTCTGAGGATCACATGACATGAGGGTACATGAAACACACATGAGAATGAAAGTCCACTTTTTGTAGCTCTCATAGATAATTTCAAACAGAAGAATGAACTTATGTACTTGCTTACTTATTGGTTGTTCACGTGTGTGGAGACGGGAGGACAACTTTTGGGAGCTGGTTTTCTCCTTCTATCAGATGCATCCTGGGGATTGAACTCGGGTTATCAAGCTTGACAACAAGAGCATTCACCCACGAGCCATCTCACTGGCCCGAGAGTGTGCAGTGGAGTGTGAGTCATTAAAGTGCGTAGACATAAGCTTTGTGGCTTACAGGATTAGCTGCCTGGACACATGGGAGAGGGGCTCACTGACTTTAGAAGAGACGTGAGCTGCTGGGAATGAAAACACCGGGAAGCAAGCAGGGGTCATTGGCCTAGGCTAGGTGGGTTCCAGGCAGAGGACTGTCCTCTGTTCTCCCAGTGTAGGCAGCTGCTCCCTGCCTGCATCGGCACCCTGAGAGTAAAAGAGGTCACTGTCCAGTGTTGGTAGTGCCTCTGCCCTTGAGAGTCTGCTGAGTGTAGTGGGGTAAAGATGCAGGCAACTGGAGAGGAGGAGAGACTCCAACCCAGGCCTGAGGACAAGGGCACGCCTCCTTTGAGAGAATGGTACAGAGAGGAGGCTCCAAGCATGAACGGTTCCGGCTATGTCCAATGATAGACTAGAGTCCCCAAACTCGCAGACCCCTGAGCATATATCTCTACATCTGGCCGTAGAAGCCAGACCTCTCTCTCTTTTGGCATCAAAATTAATCCCTAAGGGAGACCTCAAGACCTGTGAGCCACTCGAAAAAAAGCCAGGGAGCTATGCCTCATTTCCTCAGCTCTTGGCGGATTTCTCAAAGGACCCTTTTGTGGACTTTGTAAATTGCCCACTGGTGAGTGGCAGTGTAATCTACCTTCTGTACTCTTAGAAGTCACTTCTGACTTAAATTCTCCTTTGTGGTCATAACTTTCAAAAGTCTGTGGCAGGTACGGGGGCAGGAGTAAGGTCCACAGCGGCTGGGGTGAGCCCTAACCCAAGCAGGACTTTCTCACTGGCCTTGGCAGACAAGAAACCTTGGTGAGGCGGGGCCACTTTCTAGGTACGGGGGGCACCACAAAGCAGGGGTGGGAGGCTCTGTGGAGGCTTCTTCCGCTTTAGAGGGAAGGATCTTGCTCTGTTTTGGTCCCTGGAGGGTGCTCCTTAAACCCTTAGCTCCCAGCTTTTTGCAAGTCTGTGTTCAGCAGTTATGTAAGTAAGAAATAAATGTCTTGAGGGTTAAAGTAATGAAACTTGGGAGTCCTTTGTACAGCGGCCAGAATTACCTCAGCTCGTACAATGGCCGCGTCCCAATGGTTGCAGTGGAACTAAGGAAATGAAATGCCTATGTCCCTGATGTGAAAGGCAAGCGAGGGCGCTCCTTCTCTGTGGCCTCTTGCCTGTCTTTGAAGTCATGTCTTGAACTCTAGATCCGTCTCCAGAGGGGGAGCGCTGCCTTCTCTTTTAAAAATAAACATGTAGCTGGCAAAATGAGGGCAATGGTACCAGATGAGATTAAAGAAGGCGGGAGGTAGCGGGCGCTTTGGTCAGGCACTGTGTGGATGGAGGTGGTCACAGGCAGTTCAGGGACGTATGTGTGCTGGGCTTGGCTGGACCTAGATTCACGCCGCTGTGCAGCCACGTGCTGCCTGAGTTTTCCTCACCTTTGGCTTTTCTCATCTGTCAAGTTGTCATAACTGCCTTTCTCTCAGGGGCAGTTGTAAAGATTACGGCTTTTAAGGGGGTGAGTGGTTTGAGGTGGGGTTTTATGTAGCCAAGGTTTGATCTTGATATATAGTGGAGGATGAACTTGAACTTCTAAACCCCCTTGCACCTCATGGGTGGAGACTTCACCACACCCATCTCACCAGTACCAGGGATTGGACCAAGGTATTTTTACTGATGGGCAAACATCCTATAACTGAGCTATAACCCAAGTATAAACTAAATTAATCTGTGAAAAATTCCACTCCTTGGCCAGCCTCTAACCAGTGTGCAATAAAGTTCTTATTATTGTGTATCCTCCATTCTGATGGAACCCTGTAACAGAAGGAAATGTATGTCACCCATGTTGTTTTTTCATGGCAGCAGCTGGGAACCCCAGTGAGTGCCTTCCCAGGTTGGAAGAGTGGGTTACTCAGCGCTTGGGTGGACATGGGTATACAGTTTTTTGTTTGTTTGTTTGTTTGTTTGTTTTGGAGATGGGGTTTCTCTGGGTAGCTGTGGCTATCCCAGAACTCACTCCGTAGACTAGGCTGGACTTGAACTCAGAGATCTGGCTGCCTCTGTTTCCCAAGAGCTAGAATTAGAAGCATGCCCCACCAGCACCCTTCAGGCGGCTCAAGTATACAGATTTAAGAGGTCTACCCTCTTTTTCCTTTAACTCAACTGCAAAGAAAACCTGCTATTATGCTCTCTTAAATCAAAAGCTGCTGGATCCTGGGCTTCTTAGTGCATGTGTGTGTTTGTACATGTGAACACGTATGTATGGAGCACATGGAAGAGTAAACAAGATACGCATGAGTTGGGATTTAATGTGAAAGGAGGTTGGCCTGACAGAAACTCCTTGCTGCTAGGGGCCAAGGCACTAGGTTATTAATGGACCCCAATTCCTGCAGGGCCCTGGCCATCTACTCAGGGCTGTATCAAACATACCCTGATATTGCCAGGGCATGTAGCAGATGGAGTCTTCAGAGCCAATGAGTTCAGAAATCCATTACTCTCTCTGGGGCTCAGCGTGGCTTCACTGCACACACAAAGGTCAGCCAGTGCCTCTCCCTTTACTCTTCATAATGCCATTAATTCAAAAAGCTGCGTAAGTTCACCCAGAGAAGTGTTCCTGGAACTGGGAGGTAAGACTCCCTTCTGTGGGGCTGTGGGAGACGATAGAGTGCCAAGGGCTCCCTTATCACAGCCTCTTCCTCTGTGCATCCCGGATAAGATGGTGTTGATCTGGGCGTGTCCTCCCACCTTCCGCGCCCTCCTGACAGTCAAGTTGACCTGCATCCGGAGCCCCGGGAAATTAACAGGCAGTAGTTCCAGGTTTAGCATGGCTTCCCTGTGAAGTGCTATGTAATGTCTGGATTAAAACTTGGAATTATGGGAAACCAGATGCAGATGCCATTTGTTAAATCATGCTTTACTTTTCTGAGATGATAATAACAGACAGTTCGCTAAGAATATATTGTAAAGTTCTTTTCTTGATTCATAGGATGCAATAATGACCTCATTTATTTAATTATAACATGTATATACATATATATGTGTGTGTGCCTAGCTTTTGTACAGACATGTATGCATCAGGCCAGAAAGGTTTTACACCAGAACGGCTGGCTGCTGAGATCACCTGATTAAGCCCTTACTCGGGACAATATGATAGGACACAGGACACAGGATATACTGTAATGACCAGTGTCCTCTTTGTCTTCCTCGGGCTCAGTTAAGTTACACATTAAGTGCTGTGAAGAACCTAAAGCAAGCATCCGTTACCGGGCCTTCCCTCAGTGTCCCTTTAAAACATTTCTAGGTATTTCCTATCCAGTGCTCAACAGAACCCACTTGGAGTCTTGAATCTACACATTCCCAGGAGAGGACATCTGATTTCCCAGGCTGAGCCAGAGAAAGGTAGCTAATAACCCACTCCATCAACAGTGTAAGCGGTATAGCTCTCAAGAAAGGTACCAACAAGACCAGGAAACTATAGGAAGATCATGGCTGCTTCCCAAAAGTGCAAGAGACTTAAACACTCGGGGAGGTTGCTATGCACTAACTACCTAGGCAGGCAACAGGAGCACTTTTCAAGAAAGGATGTTAGTGGAAAGAACACGTGGAGCTGTGGGAGCCTGGGCACCATCACAGACCTGTACAGTTGTGTGCCCGCTGCCGCCTTGTCCCTATAGCTCGTGATAGTCCAGGGGACACTTTTGCATTTAGCTCCTGCTTCAGCCCATCTGATGATAGTTTCCTACATGGGCTAAACCAGAGTCGCTTCTCCTTGCTCCCAGGCTTTCTCCCTCTGGGATTTGGCATGGCTTCACTGCAGACCCAGAGTTCATCTATGAGAAATGCATCTCCACAGCTGGTATCTAACCAGTGCTCAGTAAATTTCTCATGATCACTGTGTGGCCTACACTCTGATAGGCCTCTGCGTGTCCTCGTGGGACTTTGCCTAAGGCCCTCCAGAAGCTCCCTTTCTGACGTTGTATGATTCTTCTGCACCTGTGAGTTATCTCCCAGGTGCCAAGGTGTCCCCTGACCATGTAAAGGAAATGTTTGGAGATGAGGCCCAGCTCTCTGAGAGACTGAGCATGGACTGTGCTACCAGCCTTCAGTTTGCATTACTTCAGCGCGTGGGACATGAGTCATAGACAACAAAGGGTCACCCCTGTTTACAGAGAGAGGGGGTTAACACCTGATTAGCTTGCAGCAAACAAAGGAGATAGTAATGGAGTCCACGGGGTTCCTTTAGCGAAGCTGCAGAATCTCCATTCAGCAGAATCCACAGTAGAAGTAGGCAGGTGTGGAAGCCACTGAGGTGAGTCTGTAGCAGGTGTTTGAATAGCGCTGGCTTTTCTGAGTTGCTCTAAGCTTTGCTTCCTTCTCTACTTACGGGCGCATGAACAGACATCATCCCCTCCACCCTTCCCAGTTACTACACAATCAACGTGGCATTTTGAATACGACCAAGATGGCATCCAAATCAACTGAGCATCCTTAGGGAAGCGCGAGGTGAAGTGACTGGCTGGGTGCTAGGGCACTTGGTACCTGCTTCCAAAACACAGAGGAAGTGCACAGGCATCCCAGTGGCCAGCAGCAGTACCCTGAGTGACAAGGACATTAGCCCTTGAGTTGGCTTTTCTCACCAGCCAGGAAAACATTTCAGTTCCATTTTTGTACTGTGGCATGGCTTGACGCACTATCTGTGCAAATAAAAAAGAAGAAAAGAGAAGGAATTTTTTCGGACAGTAGAAAGAACCTGTGTTTCAATTTTTTTTTGCAATAATTTTTTTTTTTTAGAGGCAGAATGGAGCGTAGCAGTGTCCATGCACACTGAGGGAGCTCCTGAAGCTGAGCTAACAGTGCTGGGTGGTTAGGATGAAGTCGCCTGTTATAACAACCTGTGCCCGTGGATGTAAAGCAGTCAGAATACCGTTGGGTAAATGGGCACAGTACAGTTAGGGAAGCACTACCGGGGTTTCCTGCTGGTGTGGCCAGCGAAGCCCAGACAGTTGAGACTTTCACAAGCAACTCTTACTTCTTACATTGAACTACCTGCACAGAAAGAGAGGGTGCTAAGTATTTCCTCATTTTCAGAGAAGACACAAAATCAGGAACTTTCCCAAAGGTTTGTAGAGATAAAAGTCAAACAAAACACAGGAGCACTCAAAGCACCCAATAGAGACTTTAAATGTGATGCAATATAATGCACACACACACACACACACACACACACACACACACACCCCTTTCATAAATTACCTAGCCATGGCACCTTCTGCCCATTGGGCTTATGTTCCCATAATTACTACACAGAAGGTGGATGACAATGGACTTGCACTTCTGCTCCCCTCCCCCCACATCTCCAGAATTCAGAGGAGACTCACTGACACAGGACAGGCTGATTCTTCACAAATGAAATTAATCTGAGTTATGCCACTCCTGAAAGAACCACTTTCAAATGCTAAGCTGCTAATCATCTGGGGGACTGCCCCTTGCCTGGGGCAAAAGTGTAACATCCTGACAGAAGTCACTCTGAGAGGCTGCTGCTTCCAGAAAGGAGGCTTCCAGGAGATGCTCTGGTCAAATGCTGCCTCCCACAGGTCACCCGTACCACCTGCTGATAGCCTGGAATTTCTCAACATTTAGAAACTGGACCGCCAATGCTATTCCTAGCTTGTTTAACCATTTCCCCTATTTTATTTGGGCTCCTACAAAGGTATTATTTGTCCCAAATCAGCCAAAGAAACCTTTTAAGGGGGTGGGGTAGGTTTTTGGTTGTTTTCTTGGGCTATAGAAGGTTATTTTCAATGGGAGTTGGTTATAAGTTATATTGGTCTTAATTAGAGAAAAAACAAGGATAGACTTAGGGATGTCTCTCTTTTCCTTTATCTTCAAATCTTAGGTTTGGAGATAGGGGTTGAAAAGAAAGAAGGGGGAGTATAGAGATATATAGGGAAGAAAGAACAAGAATTAGATTAGTGAATCTACTCCTCAACTTAATGCCTTAATTGTTATTCACAAGGTTTTTTAACTTACTGGTATAGAATTTTGTATACATGCAAAATAAGTTTAATTTTAGATACAGTGGTATAGAATTCAAATATAAGATTTTTCTAAATGCACATATATATATTTCTACTCTAATAGGTAGTATTGTACCCATATAACTCAATTATAAGGTTTACCTCCAATACTTTGAAAGTGCTATTGCAAGTTGTTTAGGATAGATAAGTTAATACAAGTTAATTGTTAGCTGATCAAATCATGGTCATATCAATTACTAGTATATTTTTATCACAAGAATATACATCTTAGGTACAACAAATAGATATGATTCTATAGATAGGTAAGGTCTTCAAAAACCTCAGAGACATACAGAATATGGCATTTTAAAATGTTTTTATTATTTTAAAGATACACTGACAATGAGATAGTTTAACTCCTGACAACACACAGCCTCACAGAGGACGATGAGCATCAAAGAACCTCCTTATGGAGATGGCTTCAAATGTGGCAAACAAACCACTGGGCAAAATGTCCTCATTTCTACCACAGACAGAATTCTGCCTTAAAAAGGGCAAACTTGGATGCAAGCAGAGTTGACAGCCAAACTCTGCCAAGACAGCGTAAGCAAGTCCTCAATAGTTCCTGCCTCACAAATATGTCTGTTGGATATGCTGGGCCAGAAGGCTGAAGATGATGCTCCAATGTTACAGAGAGTTTTGGGTGACTGCTCAGGTAGCAAACTGACTCTGTCATCTTCTCATTTGGAAAGCTACTAACCTGCACTCTCTGTATACTCAGATAATCAATTTTATTCCTTCTCAAGTCTCTCATAGGGTTGAAGACCAGATAGCTTTACAATTAAGCTTAGTTGTTTAGGAGCTAAGATGTTTTTACGTCTAGAAAGATGTTGTCAGTTGATAATGGCAAGATGTGATGGAGATTGATTTACATTCAGAATTTTAGACACAACAAGATAGAGAAGATGTTTTCTTCAAGGCTGTCAAATACCAATAGCCAAAACACTAAGAATATAACGTTTGGATAATTCCTGATTATTCCATGGTTCTTCTTGCTGTAAGTAGTTTATTATATATATGTATAATAATATAAATGTATATGTAAAGAATATTTAATAAAAAGGCAGACAGACATTCCACTCTCAGGATACACCAATATTGTATACAGTTTAGGGAAAAAAATCTCTTTCTTCTGTTTCTATGTGCTGCTTTCCAGGGGGCTGGGAGTGGGGCGGATTCCGTTCCTGCATGGAGCTGAAGGGCCTATAGAAAGCTCTCCATACAGCGTTGCTCCCTAGTTTGAGGAGGGCACAGTTTCTCAGCTCCCTCATGCGCCCCTTCTTCTCCACAGCACCTCCTTCACTATGTTCCAGTTGACTTAGAATGAAAGTGTCAGTGAGATGTCTAAGTTGGGAAAAAGACATTTGCTACCAAGCTTGATGCCCTGAGTTTAATCCCTGGGACCTAAACCGCAGGGGGGGGGAGGGTGACGGGGAGGGAGAGAGAGAGACCCAGTCCAAACTCCTACAAATTATCTTCTTACTTCCATATGCATGCTGTCAGGAACAGGCACAGGTGCTCTCTGTGTGCAGGACACACACACACACACACACACACACACACAGATATGTAATTTAAATTTGAAAATTACTTTTAATATCAATATCTTTAGTAACTTTATCTTTTACTCAAGTCACTTTATTTTTAAATAAATCTCAATGGTTTGAGAGTTGGCAATCAGGAGTGGTAGGATCACACCTTTTAGCCCATTTTAAGTAAAATCCAGGGCATGATATGTGATAACATTTACAATTGAATATCTTAAAGGATTTTCTCAAAACCAAGAAAATCTTCACAAATTGTTGGCAATTACATGAAGCAGTCTCAACTTTCAGGCACCTGCTGTGCAATGGTGCATCACACTCCAACTGTCCAAAACAAGCACTGTACGAGACAGGAAACATCAAAGTGGTTTTGCTCTATGTGGCTGAGGGTCTGGGTGGCACCTGCTTGGGAGGTACCTTAATATTGATAAATAAATGTTCAGGTTGACAGTTGACAAGAGAAAGGTCACAAAACCAATCAGGCAAGTAAATGTCATCCAAAAAGATTAAGATTGGCTACAAATTATAAAATGGGAACCTTCTGGATTTTTCTTCCTGTTATTAATGCTTAATGAAGTCTCTGCAGGGGACGTGGAAATTTGGATCCAAAGAAAGCCACATCTGTTTGTGTTTTTCTCTGGGCCTTATCAACATCTTATCTCTGTGATGGTCTGAATATTTGTTTGAAGGAAGGGAGGAAGGAAAGAAAAGAAATCTTGTTAAAATCAGATCCCCAGTTAGCTATCGAAAGGTGGGGAATGATCTAAGTGAGAGGCAGAGCTGGGGCCTCACAAAGGAAGCCTACCGCATAAAGGCACAGCAAGGAGGGTGTGGCCATGAGGTCTTAGAGGACAGCCCTTGCCAAACACTGAAGCAACAGAGCCTTCATCTTGGACTTCACGGTCTCCAGAACTGTTGGTGGTAAATTTCCGCAACCCACAGATGATCTAGCCTAAGGTACTTGGCCCGAAAGACCAAGGGACCCTCCTTGCTAAGAAAAGACAGGAATTGCCCCTGGATACAGACACATCAGACTTCATCAACATGATACTGAACATCATCTGGTTTGTGTCCTTTCTCCAGAAGCTTCTCTGCAGGGTAATAGGTAAATCTCTTTATAGTGGAATTGACATCCCAGAAGGGGACAAAAGACCTCTTCACTGCAAACTTTAAGGACTAGAGTAGGGTCTTATCTAGAGGATCCTGGCCTATCAGGCTGGGTCACTCTGGTGGTAGAATTGAACTGTGCAAGAGCTTCTCTCTTTAGTACACACGGTCCAAGAACGCGTTGACAACCAAGGCCTCTTGGCTATGGAAGATGGCATCACATAATCCTAAAGCATGAAGTGCAGCCGTAGGAAAGCAGGCCCTCTCTTTGTTCCTTGAGTCTGCAGGGTGACATCACCATACCTGGGTTTCTAGATGAGGAGGCTGTAGAGTTTGATCTTTCAACTGCATTTTAAGTCTTGTATTCATAGAAGTTGCAGAATATCCACTTGCAGGTTCTTATGTTACTGTTTATAAATGGTGTGACATCAAGTGTCAGACCAACATGTGTGAATACTGGCTTACCTAGATAGAAGTCTCATCAGGACTGAGAAAGAAAGAGACGATGCCTGAGAGAAGCCCTGTACTCTCGGTGTAACCGAGGAAAATCAAACACACTTCTGCTGAGTCTCTGTTTGAGAAGGGCAGACTATGAAGTCCTTACTCATGGCTTACCATCCACATCAGCTCCAGCTTTTTGGCTTTTTCCACATAGCAGTGGGCATAAAAGAGTTACTAGCAAAGGCCTTGAACAGCCCTCTCCTTGTTACAGGAGAATCACTCTCAGCTCCAGTTGCTGCTGTCAGATGAGCTGCTTGAGGGGGAATAATAGGGAAGAAAAGGAGTTTTGAATCACATGGGAGTTTTTGAGGACTACTCAGTCAGGAAGATGTTCCTCTTACTGTTTTAAGCTGATAATTCTCTCAAGCCCCCAAGCACGGATATATAGCCTCCCCATCATTACAGATTCTGGTGGAATTCACGGGTGCCCTGGACACTGCCCTGTTAAGTAAGAGCTCCCTTACTAGCAGAGATTGAGCAGGGTGGATACTAGAAATGACCCTAGAACTAGGGCTGGGCTCTCACCACCATGCTAAATGAGGAAAGACATCAACAGTCTTCTCCGCTGTGGACCCTGAGTGCGGTACTCCTGACCTTCCAGGCAATAGTGGTAAGTCTGTGCTGGGGGTAACTGAGGCCCACTCCACCTGACAGAAATCACTATAAGCCAGTTAAGATTCTGTGGCTAAGGATTTCATAGGCTCTAATGAAGAAGCTACAGCCACTCTTTTGTTACATGGCTGGGATGTGCCTCAGAGAATGGTAGAACCATAAACTCCGTAGGTAAGCACTCCGTAAGATAGGGTAGTGTGAACCACTGAACAGTAGATCTGGACCAGATTCCTGGCTGCACTCAGGCTTATCCTAGAAGGAATGAGAAGCTGAGCACTAAGCTCTTTCTAACTCTAAACTCATCCGTGCTCAGAGAGCAATAAACGGCTACTGGTTTTAGATGTTAAGTGACTAAATGGATTTGTTTGCTGGGTGGCTACTGGGGTAGGGTGGGGCCATAAGACTCCTTTCATATGACTGAAGAAACTGGAGAAAGAATACACTTTGAATACAGACAAGTGCTAGAGCAGCAACCAGCCGATAGTCATGAAATTGCTTAAATTTGTATTAACATATATTATATAAAATGTAGTGTTTCATTGTATTTTAAGACATGCATATAATGTACTTTGATCGTATTCACACTCTCTCCCATTACCCTCTCCTGTCCCCCACCTGCTCCCACTAATCCTTTCTCTTCCCAACCAGGCCCCTTCCTACTTCGGTTGACTTTTTAAAATGACTCAGTGAGTTTCATTACGGCTGCTTACAGGAGCGTGGGCATCGAGCCAGTGGGTATGCCACTGAATAAAATGCCTCACCCATTAACTAGCCATTAACTGTTTAGGTTTTCTTTGAACTCATTCAAGTCTGATTTGAAATATGAATGTGTAAAACAGATCCATGCAAGCACTACTGTGGTCAAAGCAACAGGATATTGAGAAAGTGAAATCACTTAATCAGAGAGAAATCCATGGCTCAATTAAACATCTCGGTGGGCTACCCAATATGCTGTTGTCGCTGGTGTTTAACAGGAGGGGTGTCGTGCCAGCTCTGCCACTCAGCGCTGCTGAGCATGAGCGAGTTACCTGATTTCTCTGAGGATCGGCTCCCTCCCCTGTCAACAGGAGCATCAGCGCCAAGCTGTAAACACCTGTTGTGATTAGACGGAAAGGATCTGGCAATAGAATATGCTCAGCAAGTTTCTATCCTTTTCCAGCCTAGAAAATCTTGGTTTTCTTCTCCTCCCACCCACTTGTTTCTCAAGACAGTCCCCCCAGATTGACTGGGAGCCCACAACCCCCTAGCCTCAGCCTCCTGAGTGTGGGGATTGACTGTAGGTGTGTGCCAGCACACACACACACACACACACACACACACACACACACAGAGCTTAAGATTTTTATTTTCTTTTCCTGTGGTGATAGCCAGCTTTGGGCCTTGCACATGGCAGCTAGGTGGGTGCTTTGCCTGTTCCGCTATGTCCCTCGGCTCAGTGCTTGCCCTCCATGGTGTCACTGTGATACTCAGATGAGACTCCAAGTTACACTCCTCCTCTTCCCCCTGCCTCCCTCCTCCTCCCTCCCTTTTCCTACCCACCCTTGGAGTTTTCAGTGGTTCACAGAGATTTTGGTGCCGAAAACATAAGTTGTAGCACAATATTGGAACAAGTTCCCCATCACACCTGGATTAGAGCGGGGTATATTTGTTCCTCACTTGTGCTTGCCTCTGATCCACAGTAAGAAACACATTTGAGCTGAGCATGGTATTGTGTGCCTATAGTCCCATCCCTCAGGAGGCTGAGCTAGCCTGAGCTAATAGCAAGACTTCGCATGTGCGCGCACATACGCACGTGCATACACACACACACACACACACACACACACACACACACACTCAAAGAAATAAACAGAATGAATATATGAGAAAGAAAAGGAAAAATACATTTGACACTCTAGACACATAATTGTAAAACTTTTTTAAAGGCTTAATAAAAAAAAGTGCATGCATGTTCTTTGCATTTTCATTTCAGCTTTAAAGGAATACTTGTCAGGATCATTAAATGAATTTCATATATCCAGCAATGGATAAATATTTTCAATGCAAAAAATTGTTGAGTTAAAGGATGCACACATTCAGAGACGCATGTGCAGTTTTGGTCCAGAATGGGTCATTGATGAGGGAGCTCTGGAATTGAGTCGTGACTGAGTGTGTACATACGGGGCTGGGTATATAGCTTAGTGGTAGCACATGCACTGCTGATCACCAAAATAACAAACCTGCACACATTTTTGGGGCCTGTATATCCTAGCCTTTCCTCTGAAAATCCAGAATTCCAGACTTCGCTTCACAGGCACTCACCAGGAATCAACATCATCCCTTGGTTTTAAACTCTGAATAGGATGCTGCAGGCTGGTTTTTGTTTCTGAAGTTTCATGAGCGCACGTAAATTGTTTTACCTTTGCGGTGGAGCTGGGTTTACCTGTAGATGCCAAACACCATAGAGACACCAACTGTGTTTGACTTTGAAGAACCATGTTGTAAAGCCGGAGAAGGAAGAAGTGGCAATTTGTACTGACAGTAGGCCCCCACCTGCTATGAAAGCGCTCTCTCCATGGTCTCCTTCACTCCTGCTGGGGGCCAGGTCCCACACCGAGTGCTGCAACTACAGGGGTGAAAACTAAGTGCTGGCTTTCAGGAGGCAGGGCAGGTAGATGGACAGTAAACTGTTCCCAGGTAACACAGTCAATTATATAATTGGTGTTTTCACGGCGTGTAAGGGAGCACAGTGGATGGGGGTTCCCATGCCTCCATTGGGAGGGGCCAGTACCCAGACACATGCTGACCCTATGTGACAGGCTTTTGGAAATGGGTAAGAATTCTCCTATTGAACAGAAAGGAGGAGGAAAAGGAGAAATCTGTAGATTAAAAGGCACAGAGATGTGAAAGGAAAGGAGCAGCACCCGGGACAGTTCAAATGACTGAACTCCAGGCCACTGGGGGAAGGGGGAACACAGATGACACCCAGAAGGGGGTGGGGTGCCCTTTCTGTCAGAACTTTAGAATGACTTTCAGACGAACGGCAGCATGTTCAAAGTGATATTTTAAAAGGACTGTGATGACCATCTGGAGGAGATGGGCGCAGGCTGGAGACAGATGACAGCAGTGGTCACGATGGGTGTGCTGAGGCCGAAAGGCAGAAGTAGACAGCTCCGGAGGGGGCGAGTCAACTCGGATGGGTTATAAGCTAACATCACATGGAAAGTCGAAGAGAAGGAAGAGGTGGGGATGATAGCCAGATCTCCATATTGGCCAGATGGATGGTCCTGCTGCTTAACCAAGCTACAGAGTGCAGGGAAGGGGGCTGGAGTAAAGGCTGGGAAAAGGGGGAAGCCACCGATAGGAGAAGGGGAAGATTAAGGAGGTTTGTGTGTTGTACTCACTACCTTCAAAAAGAGGCCCCTCTTAAAGACACATTGAGTTCAAAACAGTTACTTAGAGTTAACCATCACTGTCCTACATGGACACAGGGAGGGACATACACACACACACACACACACACACACACACACACACACACACACACACAGTGCTCTAACAGTGGCAGGCTGGTTCACTAATTATTATTATTTTTTTCTTTCAATGAAGATGTGCCAATAATCTGCTAACCAACGACTAATTAAGCTCCGGATCCCTTGGCAAGGAGCATGAGAGAAAGCTCAGCACTGAGCTGAAAAGCTTTTCATGAACTGAGAGCGCTTGCACTTGGTAGGGATGGCCTGTTTTCTAGTGTTTGATGACTCCAGACTCGGCTGAGGCCTTAGTGTGACGAGAAGGGACTTCAGTTCAGACTGCTAGGGTCTAGCTCTTGCCACCCCTCCCTAAGGAGGACAAGAATGTGGACTAGCAGACAAGACTGTCACAACAAGAAAGTGGTGAAAAAGGGTGGTCCCGGGAGAGATACGCCAATTACATTAATAGCACTATACGCAGCAGGTCATGCAAATTAAAGGCCTGAAATCTGCTCAAATAAATTTCTATCTCAATTTAATAATAATTTTAAATTGTGCCGTGGCCTAGGAAAATAGCTGATTCAGTCAAGACTTGGCCGTCAAAGCATGAAGACTTGTGTGTGGTTCCCCAGAGCCCATATTAACAGCCAGGCGTGCTGCTGTGTGCTTATAATCCCAATGCTGGGGAATCAAGGCAGGTGGCTTCTTGTTTCTGGCCAGCTAGTGTAGCCAGTGTGGTGAGCTTCAGGCCAAATGAGAGACTCTTATCTATAAATAAATAAATAAATAAATAAATAAATAAATGGTGAAGGTGGCTGACAAGCAACAGCTGAGGTTGTCCTCTTACCTACCCCACATGCCTATGAATATCTGTGATATAAACATGGCCATGCATGTGCACACATGTGTACTTACACATATACATGAAATGATTCCTCAACATCATGTGCTGTCTTTAAACTGCTTGTCATTCTGCGCACAGGTTGGACTGACTACATGAGATTTTTGGTTGCCTAGCATTGAAGAAAGTAGTTTCAAAGGAGTTATCTGGAGGCCTCCTGATTGGAGGGGGGGCGGGGGGAGATTGAGATTTAGAAAGTAAGGAGGTAGAGTCCATGGCTATAGATAACACCCTCAGGTGTCCTGACAGAAAGGAGGAAGGTGGAAGACAGGCTGGTAGCTAGAAAAGGATGAAGGGTCCTGAGAGTGGAATGATTTTCCCTTCCAAAAGCAAGAAATGTGAACATTACATAGAATAAGAAAAGCCCAGCCAGGCGTGGTGGCCTCACGCCTTTAATCCCAGCACTGGGATTGTTGTGAGTTCGAGGCCAGCCTGGGCTACAAAGCAAGTCCAAGACAGCCAAGGCTAACACGAGAAAAGTCCAATGGGAGAAACTGGGTTGATACAGGAAAAAGAGGGGATACCTGCTGTGTGGCTCTACCTAGGAACTCTGCCCACTTCCTCCCACACTGTATGAAGGATGCCCTGCCCCGCTAACAGGCCCATCATGGTGCCATCTTGCCTCCATGGTATGTGCAAATGTTACTGTTCCATGAGAAGTGGTAGGAAGTACCCTGTGTGCTTCTTTCAGCCCAGGAGCAAAGAACCCAGCATTATGCAGTGTCCCCTTATGACATCCCCCAGCTACTGGGACTGGGACACCATCTGCCTCCTGTCCCCCAGGGCTTCCTGGTTACCTGGGTTTCCTCTGTATTCTTACTACACACTCTAGTGTCACGGAAGCAGCTCTGCCCTCTTCTGTCTAGCCTCAAAGGGGCTGCTTTCCCACTTTGGCCCTACTGGGCCTTTTGCCAGCCTCAAGACCAGAAGTTCTTAACCTGTGTGTCGAATATCTGATACCCTGCATATCAGATATATACACGACCATTTGTAACAATAGCAACATTACAGTTATAAAATAGCAACTAAATAATTTTATGGTTGGAGGTCACCACAACATGAGCAAAGGGTCCTGGCATTAGGAAGGTGGAGAAACATTGCTCTAGACCCTGTACTTACTTTCTCATCTACCCTCTCTGGATTGTCTAGAATGACCCATCTCTTTTCCCATGCTCTGCTCTGCACTTGAAACTTCACTCCCCGGGTGCATCCCGTACCCTCCCACATCCCGCCCCTAACTCTTGGATGTCACGGGTTTGTTAATACTCCATCTCTGGCTTCAGCGTCAGCTCCCAACCCAGAAGCTTGTCCCTGCTAACTCGTCTCCTCCCAGGTCCGGTTCAAGGCTCACACTTCCATTTATGTTCAGCAAGTCCAGCTGTGAGCAAGCTTTGAGCATTTGTCCTAAAACTCTAAAGCTCCCATGCTGGTACAAGAGACAACCTCCACCATGCATAAAGCGGCCCTTGTGCCTCTTGGTTTCAGTGAGACAACCCGCAAGGCACTCAGAAAAGAAAAGCAATCAGTCTGAAAAATGTTTGTAAAAGCCCAGTTCAGTAGAGAGCACAAACACCAGCAGGGAATGGAAGTGCACATAGGTTGGATCTATATTGGCCAGTAAAGACATGAGGAACGTACATAACATAGAAGGAAAGGAAAAGTCACTCAATCCACTAGTTTGCTGATGGAGTGAGACCTTTATCTAGTTTAAGATGTGAATGCTAGCACTTTGAGAAACCAGAAGAAAAAGGCTAAGGAAACTGTTTGGGAGTCCAAGTAGATTGGTGAAGGAGAGCACCCTGTCTAATCTCAAATCTCCTATACCGCCAAGGAGGCAGCCTCAGGACCACTGCTCAGGACCACTGGGCCACACCTACTGAGGCTGCTGGGGAAGCATTTCTAGGGAGTAGAGTTCGCACCCCGCCACAGAAACTGTCATCAAGCAACATCAAAAGACGAGATCAACACTGTGAGAGAAACTGAGAATATAAGCACGTGGAAGAGGGTCAGTACACAGAGAAGACGAGAGACAAATCCATGCTGGACCATGTGACCTGCAGCCCCTGCTCAGGCTCCCCTGCACATGGCCAGGCCTCCCTTTCCCTGTTGAAGAAGCATCCTAAACACTATGGTTTATAAAGTATGTGTGCCTGGCCTCAGAGGAAGAGGGCCATGTTTCCAGCCGCCACTCGGTGGGCTGCCCTGTGACTGATGACACAGTCTAATACACCATGCTACACTGTGACAGTTGTGTTGTATCTCCAAACCTGGAAATATCATGAACATGTCCAAGAGGCATCAGCGGAACCAGAACTCGAAACATCAGATTTTTACAGAGAGAACTGAGGAGCCTTTATAGGCCATGAAAGGTAAATTGTAAGCATCACAGACACATAATGAGAAGAATTGTCTGTAAACTAGTGGGTAAAGAACCCAAGTGGGAAAAGAAGGACAGAAAAGCAATGAAGTAAGCAACGAACTTTTATTAAGAAGCAGAGGCCAGTTCAAAACACTATGGAGGTTCTGCTGCTGAGGTCCTGGGGATTATCTTGGATTGCAAAGGAAATTCCTGCAACCATTCCCAGCATGGTTCCTTCTGTGGAGCTTCTATAAGAATCCACTGCTAGCTGAGCGTGGTGGCGCACACCTTTAATCCCAGCACTCGGGAGGCAGAGGCAGGGGGATCTCTGTGAGTTCAAAGCCAACCTGGACTACAAAGAGAGTCTAGGACAACCAAGGCTACACAGAGAAACTCTGTCTCCAAAAACAAAACAAAACAAAACAAAACAAAAAGCCACTGCTATTATTATTCATGAGTATTTAAATCATCTCAAGCAAGCTCATCCAGGGGAATATTAAACATGCATGAATGACCCTGCAGTCTTTGCAGCCCAAGTGCTGACCAGAACTAGTGTGGCTTCGGGCATCTCCAGAGCCAAGGAGAGTACAAGTGTTTGCCCTGGACATTTGTTTATACACAGGATGCTGCAGTCTGGCTGTGCTGGGGGAAAAAAAAGTGAAACCTTAAATGGTGGCGATCTTCATAGAAAAGATACCGCAAGAAGTAAAGTTAACACAAGCAGAGATGAGGTTCGTCCCATTGGAGGAAAGCTAGCCCGTCTGCAAAAGCAGCAGATGAGAGCGCCTGCACCACAGCGTGACTAAAGCTGCATGGGGACCAGCTAAAAAAGATCAGTACCAACCACGGTTCGTTGTGACGCATGAAGGAACTGTGAGGGCTGCGCATGCAGCTCGGTTGGCAGAGTGCTCGCCTCCTGTACGAAGCCCTGGGTTCCTCGGCAGAAGTGTATGAAGCAGCAGGCCAAGGTGGCAAATGCCTGTAATCCCAGCACTCAGGAGGTGGAGGCAGGAGGCTCAGGAGTGCCAGGATCAACCTGGGTACAAAAAAGGGGGAGGGAGTGAAGAAGAGAGAGAGAGGAGCTACAAACACAGAGACTGTGACAGAGAAGCAAACTTAACTGTGTGGAGGACCCAAAAGGTCCTAAAGCAAGATGCTGCCCTGCCACTGAATAAGGTGTGGAGTCTGCTAAAAGTGGCCAAACTCACTGCCTCTTGCAGGCACAGAAATCCCCACAGGAGTGAGCATGGGTGTGCCATCAGAGGCAGGGTTGGGTTGGCTTAGTTTCTGCCGGGAAAATGATGAATTCACACGATCCAGGTGGTGCCCTCCTTCCAGGTGTCACGCTGGAGGGCTGAGCCATAATCGGAGGTGATGGTTTATGCCTGTTTGTGTTCGTTTTGAGAACTGTCCTTTGTTATTGTTTAGCTGTTGAATTTTACAGTTCTCTATACATTTTGGATATTAGCTCCCTATCCAGGGTATACTTGGTAAAAAGTTTCTTCCATCCTGTGGGCTGTGTGCTCTGCCGATAATCATGCTGTGCAGAGATTTTTGATTTCATAAAGTTCCATCTGTTGAACCTTGGGATTGCCTTCTGTGCTGTTGGAGCTCTGCTCACAAAGCTTCCAACACTATCTTGGCTTTCAGATAACAAAAGGAATCATTTTCTATCCAAGAACACAGATAATCTTAGAAAGACGTGAGGCAGTATTTCTCAGAGACGGGTTAGCTAACCTCATCAACATTAAAACCTGATGTCAGAAAGTAGGGAGCCAACAGAATCCAATAATCCGTGATATGATTTGAAGTGAATGACATTAGGTTGGATATGGGAAAAAAAGAGTCTTAAAACAAGTGTCCAGTAAATCACAAATTAAGATGGGAAGCTCAGTTACCTGAAATGTGAGTGAATACACCCTTCACAGAGAACAAGCAGAATGGCCCAGGCCGGTGTTACAGCCTTGCAGGCATCACTGGTGTCCAAGCAGGTCAGCAGACCACTTAGAGGTCACCCATGTGAAAGGGCACTGCCTCCCTGGAAAGCTGTGCATCTGAGGTTGAAAACTTCTTGAAGAGCTGGTGCAGAGTTGAGCTGAAATTACCCATAAGGGAATATCCAGTAAGGAGCGGAGATTCTCAAAGTCAACCACGACCCTAGTGCAGAGAGCCAGCTAGTTATTCCTGACACACTTCCTGGAAAGTTTTTTTGTTTTGTTTTGTTTGTTTGTTTGTTTGTTTGTTTGTTTTTGTTTTTTGTCAAGGTCATGGTATCTGACAAGTCCTCAACTTGGCTTAGCCATGAGAGAGTCATTGGGTTACTTTCTGTGCAAACAACAGAAATTCTCTGACTCAATAGATTAAGCAAGGAGAAAATGCGTTATCTGGCCAATGGCTCTAGAGAGGAGATAAGAGCTGAGGGATTGGAGGTTCAACAGCTAGCGATGACACCAACATCATGGCCATCTTTCCTTTGTATCAGACAAGTGACATCAGACTTCAGACATTAAGTCCAGAGGAAATGGTAAAACTATACTTCCTGGAGCTCTCACATAGGAACAAAGGGAAACTTCCTCAGGTCCCGGTCAGACTTTCCACTTACATTCCATGGCCATAAATTTGCTGGTTATTGAAACAATGTGGTCCAAAGAGGCCTAACCCTGAAAATGAATTGCCTTCTGAGACGCCATTAAAAGCACCTCTCCTTCCCTGGGAAGACTTGTCCAACCTTCTAACAGGCTCTCCCTGTCCACTCAAAATCTACCCTGGACTAGAGACTCTATCTTGGGATTCCAAAAGGCTCAAGCCAGCATGGGTGCCACACATCAGCAAGTCAAGAACATATTCAAACCCTTCGCATACCAGCAAGTCCCACAGGCCCTCTCCAGACAAGAGGTGGTCTGTCTAGAGACCTTTTGATGCCTGTTGCCCGGCTACAGCCTGTCATATCTCAGCATATGGCTATCAATACTCTTTTCTCTGGTGATAATGGAAGATAGGGGGCTTTTTCTTGAAATCCCACGCCCTACCTCTGATTCACCTAGGAAAAGAACCAGCACTATGATGCTAACCTACCTCGTTTGGAATCCAGGCTTTCAACTCTTTGCATCCAGCAATCCCAGCACTGGACACTGGCTTCTCCAGTTTTCAGTCAAATGATTTCCTTCCTGTGTAACACTAAGATTCCATAGATACTTGTCAGGGATTTTTTTCCAGTCCTATGACCCTCTGTGTTAGCAAATAGTCAGTGTACATTATCGGATCCTTGTATCCATGCTAAGGATCTATCTCCCAAAGAGCACATAGTGGAAAGGAGGGGACAGAAGGTTGGGCGCTCTACAGCATCACTCTACTACTCTCTGCTGCCCTCCCCTGGCCATTGATACCAGTGCAAGAACCTCTTGCCGGGTTGGTGGATGCATTCTTCCAATACCGAACAGTTCCTTACAAAGTTCATGCACTGAGGAACAAATATGTGATCCAATAAGAAGAAAGCTTTCTACTTCCCAAGAGAAAATGGTTGTACAAGAGAAGATAGACTGAGGGGCGTGAATAGATCCATTTTGTAGAGTCTCACCATCCTACTCCCCAACATCCCTGCTCACAGGAGAACGCTTGGAATTACCTTCCTCCCCCTTTGAGAGTAGAGTTGGAAGTCCTTGGCTTCCTCTAACCAGTGGCTAACTAGCTTATCATGGCTGCCTCCTTCCTCCATAGCATTTTAAGACTTGCTTTTTGAATAAAGCAAACATTTTTGGACAGAAACTTGACACTGGACAGTGTTCGACACTTTGGCAAACTCCAAGGCAAATGCTGATTTCACCCCCATAACTAAATAGGCACAGTGTGTTTAGGAACCGTTCTGATGTCACCTGGTACTGTGGTCTGTGTGATTCATACCCAGTGAGAGTTCTGCGTGGCAAGGATAGAACTCCAGAGCTATGTTTTCGGGTGCACTTTGAATGAATAACAGAAAAGCACAAACTGTAAGCATGTAAAGCACCCCAGGAATGCTGAATGCCTTAGAGGCTTTGAGGCTGACAGGGACACGTGTCTCTGGCCAGCCCAACTGTTAAGTTAGGAGCTCTTGTACACTCCCTTCAACTCTAGCATGTCCACTTACTCATGAACTATTTGCCTCTAGATACAGCTCCTGATGTCTGAGACTGGATTGTTGCCAAGTTCAAAGTCAAGTCCAGGAAAACCCAAAAGCCACAATAGCGTGGTATAGGGCTGTGTCTACTCTATATATCATTGTATTTTCTAGGCTTTCATATAGTACCCACAACATTGTTTTATACATGTAAGCAATTCCTAAGATGCTAACGAGGAAGAGAGCAGTTGTGATGAGCCTAACCACTGGCTAGAAGGAGGTCAGCGATGTCCCATTATGCATCCAAAGTGGAAAGAATAATCAATTTTAAGGGTTTATTTTTTTTAAAGGAAATTTTTAGGTATAAAATGGTGAGAATCTACAAAATAATGAACAAACGTCAGCTTCCAGAGGCACACCAGGAGAACTCAGTCCTCTCCAGCTTTCCGTAGTTGGTGTTGAATGAACATATGATGGTTTGCCTGAGTATCAAACAAGAACTGAGCCTTTGAAGACAATTTGGCATAGTTAAACTCACCGGATCCTTAGAGGCACTCATCCCTGTCTACTCTGGCCAAATGTAGACAGGAACTCTAATTGGCCCGTGGGTCACCAACAAGGGGCAGACCTGGGACTGTCACGATGTCGGTCTTCCTCAGTGTAAGGGCTCCGGCACCATCACAGAGTGGACTTGAGAGTGCCCCACCCCATTGAGTTCACTGTCTATCCTCTAGGGCACAGTGTCAGTAACTGCTAACTGATCTGAGAAGTCTTCCTGGCAGAAGGAAAAGCAGGAAGAAAGATTTCCTGCAGCAAGGAAGAGCAAGCAAAGCAGTGCAGTGACAGTGATGGGCCCTGGGAGAATAGGGCCCCAAGGCTCTGCTCCCTCTTAGACTGGCCCTAAGGGGACTCCTGTGCTGCTGGTGACCGACTTTTCCTTAAAGATCCTGCAACATAGTTTGCTTAAAACTACAGCTGGTTTGTAATTTTGGCCTCAGACAGTAATTACAGCTGCCAGGGCTCCTCGGAGAGATAATTACGGGAAGGATTCGGCACTCTCATTTTATCTACACACTTAACCATCAATTAAATCATTACCATCTAATCCTATCCCAGAGTCTAGAAATGTTCTGTGAATATATAATTTTGAAGACACTGAGGTTTGTTTTCAGATGGTTTTAAGTGAAAAATTGCTCAATTTCCATAGCCCACACAGGCCCACGTGTGTGCTATCCTTGTGAAGGTAGAGCCAATGTCTCCTAGCCTGTGGTCACTGCCTCCCTGAAGGCCTTTGCCACACAGAGGGCTGAGCTAGGGTGGGTTGGCAGGCAAGAGCTTTGAGTTTGCCTTTGATCTCTACTGGAGTTCATGCTTTCCAAAGTAGGGTTCCTACTGGTACTTAGAGGTTAGTAGCTGTGAGGGGAATAGAGGAGGGAAGGTGGAGCAGGTCAGAGCTCTGTTCTGCAAAGAAGTTTCCAGAAGGGCCTTTCCCTGCTGGGTTTCTGAAGGAGCCCTGGGCTACTTACTCTTCCCTGACTCAAGCTCAGTCTCTTCCTGTTGGAAGCTCAGGGCTCCAGAGTCTGACCACTGAGTTCATATTTTGCCTGACGCTTCTCAGCTGTGTGTCCTTGAACGAGGAGCTAAATTGATTTAAACCAGATTAGTGAACTCTTCAACCACCTAATCATGGAGCCTACCAAATAGCGAGGGCTGTGGCTAGTCTTCCATGAGAATGCGAATGCAATGTGTTTAACACGGGGCCTGGCACTTACTGGATGCTATGTAGGATTTAATAGTCAATGTTATTCAATATGTTAATATGTACAGGGAAGGGAGGTAAACAGGGAGAATAGGAGGGTCCAAAAATATGATTCCAGGCTCTGAGAGCTCTTGGAGTGATTGGCCAGTGCTGACACTGGGATAGTTACTTCCTTGGGCCTCCATATTTAGCCATGGACTTCACAGCCCCTTGGTTCTTACCTTCCTGACATGGCCCACCTGAAATCTCTGACCACTATCTTATCCTGTATTCCTGTGCTTAATAATTTTATGTCAATATGATATAACCTAGAGTCATCTGAGAGGAGGGAACCCCGATTGAGAAAATGTCCCCATTAGATTAAGCCGCAGGCATGCCTGTAGAGCATTTTCTTAGTGATTGATGTGGGAGAGCCTAGCTCATTGTGGGTGGTCCTGGGTTCTAGAAGAATCCAGAGTCCTGCCTGAACTGCTTTAGATGATGAACTGTTATACAGACATGTGAATGGGGAAAAAAAAACCCTGACCACCAGACATGGTGGCAGAAGCCTTGATCCCAGCACTTGGGAAGCAGAGGCAGGGGGATCGCTGTGAGTTCAAGGCCATCCTGGTCTACAAAGTGAGTCTAGGACAGCCAAGGATGAACAGAGAAACCCTGTCTCAGAAAACTAAAATAAAATAAATAAATAAACAAACAAACAAACTCTGACTGCCCCAAATTGTTCTTGACCATAGTTTTTAATCACAGAAATAGTAACCCTAAGCCACCTCCTCTCCCCTGACCCAGCTGTCTATCAAAGGTATCCCCTAATACCTTTCTGGGAGCCTGGAGCTCTACCAAGTCCCACACCAGCCTGCTGTCCTATATGGCTCTCTAACCAGCTTTCATGGGTAAATAGCCAAAGATGGTCATGACTCATTGTTAATTCATATCGCTCTTTGTTTTTTCTATACATAAATACCTTTTCAAGCAAGAGGGTTGATGACTGACAAGGGTAAAAGTGCTTCCTACCCTCCTTACCCCATGAAATAAGTCTTAAAATAAATGTTTCAATTGACATGTAGTGATTGCATGTATTCATGAGTTATAATGTATTACATTTTAGTACCTGTATTCTATGTGTAACGATCATGTGGGGGTAACTGGCACATTTATCCTGTCTTTGTGTTAAGCCATCAATTAGTTGTTATCAGCCATAGTTTTCTAGCTGTGCTGTGGAATGCGATGTTATCCCAGAGACAACTCTTCCAGTAGGCCGGATGCTTGCACAGAATCAGCCCTTAAAACTCAGTACCTAACAGTGGGATCTCAGAGTTGCCCTCTACACAGTGGGGCCCTAGGAGAGTCCTCTATTTGTCAGCTAGCTCGTCAAGACTGCCACACCAGTCCTAATTAGATGAGTGTGAGCTCACTCTTTTCTGCCCATAGCACACGAGGCTCCCTTGGTGAAGTCACTAAGGAACCAGCTTTTGTAGTTAGTTTGGACCGGGCCACATGGCTGGGTTTTTTACTAGAATGAACAACAACTCTGTAGGAGTCCCACGCTGGGAACAAATTCCAGGCACAGCATGGATGCCAGCCGGATGCCAAGCAAGGATCAGACAGTAGACATTACGGTTGAGCTTAACCCTGGGCTGGAAGCTGCAGAGAAAATGAGAGGTTTCCAGTCCCTGAAGTCATGATACCAGCAATGTCCAGGAGCTGTGCTCAGAAATAATCATGCTTATCATTGGGAGGAGTATAAAGAAGAGACTGGTTTTTAGCGGCCTTCAAGAATTATAAGAATTTAATAACTTAATATGTGCAGAAGACCTACAATAGTACTGTGTATGCTGCGTGTATAATAAGAGTTAGTGTGCGTATCATGATTAAAGGAGGCTGATGGAGTCCTGGCCAAAGTCCCTGATTCTCCTCCTTTGAGAACTCCTGGGAGGTGGGGGAGGGGAGGGTTCCTTTTTAGCATAACCTTCTTATATGGTGATTGCCTAGCCCAATGATGTCATGGCACCTTCCTGATCTCTTACTAAAGCCGAAGGTAGCCCCTTAAGAATCAGATCCTGGCTCTGCCCAGCTCAAGGGAAGGCACATCCCCATTGATCTCCTGGCGATTCCTTGGAGAGAAAGCAATTGGGGCAAGAGGTATCAGACCAGCTGGTACACTTACATTTCTGAGCTTCTCTTCCCTCCTACCCCTAGAAAATCTGGGTAGGCAGTTCTTGCTCCTCCCTTCTGTCAATAAACACACCTTGGGCCAGGTGCTCCCAAGAATATTTGGAATGAAATGGTGCCCAGCAGTGGACAATAAGGACTCAACCCTTGAGAAAAGTGATGAAGAAAACATGGGGAACCCAAGCACTGGCTTTATGCACCCTGGGACTCAGAAACGTCCATCTGGTTGCCCTCTCATGTTGACATGGAGATGGGCAACACAGAAGCTTACAGGTCTGCAGAGCAAGTGAAGTCATGCACTGTGGCTGAGGAACCTCCTCCTGTGCAGTCCCGCGCTCTGGGGCAGTGTGCATTCAGGTCTGACCAGTCTTGGCCTTGCTCTGAATCCCTCGCAGCAGCTCATGACTGCTGCTGGTTCCCCACTGCCACAGCGGGCATGACAGGGAGCTGCCTACCAGTTCGTGACACACCCCAGCACCTCACCCCAGTTCTGTTGTTCTCTCCGTCTCTTCAGCTTGTTTTTACAGCTTTGGATGCAAGTTCCTTAGAATGTACACAGAAGCCTTCCCCACCTGGCTAACTCCTATCTGGCGTCCATAACGTATCACTGCTGCCTTGGCGTGATATGTACACAGGAGCTACTCTCAGGACCCTGGAAATGTGGCACTCTGTGGAGTCACTTTACCCTTGCATGTGGACTTCCCTTTGCCTGGGCGACCCTTAGCTGCGTTCTAAATTAACCTCTTTAGAATTCTGCCTGGTATAGGTTGGACATAGTTTAAATGTGCCTTCTAGAGGTCCTTGGGTCCTTGGGTCAAGGAGGGACTTTGGGATTCCCAATGTCTTTGGCTTCTCAGATGGAAAGATGGCTTTCCTTTGCAATGGAACTCTGTCCTTCAGTCATACCATGGCCATTGTCATCTTGAAATTAGAGCAGCTATGAACATAACACCTCACGTGAGCAAGCCAACCATCATTTAATCATGGAAGTGGATGCGTGAGACTAAGAAGGCAAATGGTAGTTCTACCCTCCTTGCAGAACACAGAAGTGTCTAAGTATTCCTGGGAGAATCAAGACTCTTCTGTGGTGGTGTGGCCAGGCCAGCACTTGGTCACCTTCATTAAACTCACTGGCCTATCAAGGTACACTTGTTTGGGATGTTTTTGATAGCCCACTCTATTTGGGGGGAATAGACATTTATTCATGTCTCCTGAGGAAAAGTCACACAGCAGTCACATACATGCCTTTGCCAGATTTGATGCATCCAACAAGCCCTTCACCAAAGTTGACTTGATAACTACACCATGCGTGCCCTTTAGTCTCTAAATCTATGAACTAAATAAACCTCTTTATTAAAAACATCCTGACCCGGGTATTTCATTATAGTAATGATAACTGGGCTAATACAACACCCAGCCCACTCAGCCGCAAGCTCTCCTGATAGGATATATCTGTATAGTAGCTGGTGCAGTGCTATCTTGTAATTGTTTGTTTTCCTGAATAAGCTGTGAGCTCCCTGGAAGCTGGGATTATATCTGGTTCATCTATGAATGATGAGACCTTTGGATAGATCCCAGCACGTGGGCAGGTGCTTGGTGTTGGCTGATTGAGAAAGAGAGAGAGAGAGCCTGGAGTCCCATTGGCCCAACATGACGCGTGCTTGGCATATGGTGTACTGATCACATTTGTAACTCACAGATTCACACAATCGGTGACAAATCTTATATAATTTTAGGAGATTGTGTGTTTAGATGTCTACTCACTGAAAGGATGATGGGAACACACACACCACCGCCTAATAATATCCCGCCTTTGTCTCATGGCCTGAGATCAGCCCTGCCCCCCCCCCCCCCCCCCCGTTTGGAGGAGCTTTAAGGAAAAAACCCTTATGACCCACAAAGACAGAAACATTAGTAGACTCTAGAGTCCATCTGGGATTCAGGGTTTGTGAGTGTGAAGCTGAGAAGGAGGGTGAGAGGTGGACGAAGCCTGCCTTCTACAGCCATTTATTCCCATCGTGTCCCTATTCTAAGAGCAGCCTTTACTTTCCATGGGGCCTTTCTTAGATGAGGGGCCGGACTTGAGGCTCCGTTGCCTTTGATGGCCCCTGCTAGATGTGTGCACAGGCCTTGCAAGCGGATTTTATCTCACCAGGCAAGGGCCTTCATCCCTGCTGTGTCCGGCCACAAGCTGGAAGAACAGGGCAACAGCACAAGTACCTCCTGCTCAGAAGAAGAAAGCATCCTCCCTGAGAGCTCCGGCTTCAGGAAGATGCCTTGCTTGCTTCCCGTCTCATGCTGTGACTCTTCTGCTCCCACTCTCCTGAAAATGGCAGTCATACCCATCGCGTCTCAGACATTGTGTCACATGGAGTTCTGTTTTCAGAATTACTGAAGCACTTTAATAAACTAGCATAATCTGCTCTGTGGTGGAACACAGAGAATTCTCTCAAAATAACTTTCATAAGTCCTCAGATGGAATTCTTCAGTAGGCACAGTTGAGTGCTTAGGCCAGGCTTCTACAGCTTACCCAGACTGGCCAGGATATCTGATGAGGTAGCTCAAAGATCAAATACACAGAAGCAGGCCTTGGTCTACAAAGGGAACCCAAGAGTAAGAGGGACCTTGGTCCTCTAGGAATGGTACAGAGAGAGGAGGGTAAAAGGTTGACTGCTTTTGTTGAATATTGCATCACAATACCAAGAAAGGTAAGGCGTGCAACCTATAAACAGGCAAACAGTATTATCTCCCATGAAATAAACTGAGCCTTAAGTAATGTATTCACTGTCACCAGCAAGTGAGCAACAGAGCAAGCAGGCTGAGGAAGATCTTTGGTCTGTCTGTTGTGATCTCCACAGTCTTGTCAGGGTCTCACATCAGTAACTCTGGACTTAGCCTTGTTGTTTGCCTTGGCGGTAGAATACAGACTGGATGAGAAGCCAGTCCCTGTGTTGACTTTGAGATGCCTAACATGCCGCCACTGGCTACCTTTAGCCTTGGGGCTCTGTCTTGGGCACAGCACACATGGAGTTCCTTCCAGCTTGTCCTGGAGTGAGAAGACATAGGGGCCTTTACTTGTCTGGCAGAGCAACAACCAACCCACAAACTATGAACCATAAAGTAATGCGTATTGTATAAACAGCTAAGACTTGGGAGGTGTTTATTATCATCACAAAGGCTGACTAATACAGGTTTAAACTGGCCTTTTGGTTGCAGACAATGCTTTTAGCCAGTTTCTTCCACAGCACTGTACTGGTGCTTAGAGGTAGCCACCCCACCCATCCAGAGCGGATCCAGCCATGGACCCCTTTGGGAAAGGTTCTCCCTCTCACTTTATCTCTGGATTAGTTGTGCTTCCTGTTGCTATGACAAAATGCCTGACACAAACGAGGAAGAAGGGAAGGGTGCGATGGTTTGAATGCACATGGCCCCCATAGGCTCACAGGGAGTGGCGTTTGAAAGGATTAGGATTTGCAGCCTTGTTGGAGTGGGTGTGGCCTTACTGGAGGAAGTGTGTCACTGAGGGTGGGCTTTGAGGTTTCTAATACTCAAGCCAGGCCTGGTGTCTCTTTCTTCCTACTGCCCGCCAGTGCAGATGCAGAACTCTCAGCTGCTCCTCCAGCACCACGTCTGTCTGCGTGTCACCATGCTTCCTGCCATGATAATAGTGGACTAAACCGCCGAACCTATGAGCAAGCCACAATTAAATGTTTTCCTTTATGATAGTTGTAGTAGTCATGGCGTCTCTCCACAGCAGTAGAAACCCTAAGACAAAGGGTTTATTTGGCTCCTAGCCCTACATTTGGGGGTGGTATGGCAGGAGCATTGGACATATCTGGGAGCATTGCTTCCACTGTCAGGAAGCAGAAAGAGAGGAATGGTGTTGGCCAGTTGCTTTCTCAGTTGTATACAGTCTGGGGTCCCAGCCCAGGGAATGATGCTGCCTTCAGTTAGGGTGGCTCTTCCTGCCTCAGTTAACCTAACGTAGACAGTCTCTCAGACTCATACCGGGAGTCTTATCTTCTAGGTAATTCTAGATCCTGTCAAGATGACACTCATTATTAGCTACCACCATCACGGAGATGAACCTCACAACCTGCAGATACAGCGCGTGAACTTTGCCGTTCCCTCTATCACCGTGTCCCTGGAGAAAGCACGCAGATACTTAGCCATCTCACCAGACCCTGCAGCCCCACGACTCAGTTGTTTAGCAGACACAAGGAGACCACTCAGAGCTCAGCCAGGGTGTTGCACAGTTAGGGACCACACAATTATGGCTGGCTTTGAAAATTGTTGTCCCTTTTGTGCTGTTATTATTTGGTTCACTTAACAATGTGAGATGAAAACAAAGCCCAGGAATCTCAGGAAAATTCTTTTGTTTCTACCCTGCTGGCATTGATTCACAGCCCCTGATGACCTCACATTCGCAATCGGCCTGTGATGTAAGGGTTTTTTTGCTAATTTACTTTCAGTTGTTTCGATCCTGCTATTTCTTCCCCCACCTAATCATCTGCTTCAATATCACCATAATTTTCAAACCCAGTAGGATGCAGAGTGAACAATAATGCAGTAAAACAGAGGACCAAAAACCCTTGCTTTTAAAACCTTAAAAGCTAATGGAGTTTTGTTTTGTTTTGTTTTTTTAAGTTGGTGCTATGTTGTGTTCTGGAGTGCAACACACACACACACACACACACACACACACACACTAGTGTCTTTTAAAATGTATTCTGATCGGGTCTGATGTTGTAGCATCAATGGCTTGGTCCTTGTCAAGACGAACTTGGCCTCCCCGGTTAGCCACCTTAGGCGGCAACACCTTGCAGGGAAAAGGCTGGTTTTGGCTAGGGAAGCACTTCTGTTCTGATAAGAGGATCTCACTTCCCTTCAGGCCTCAGCCTCCTGCCCCTCTGTACAAGTATTTGGAAGAAGATAACCAAACCTAAGGACTTCAGAAGTGTCTCTGGCCTCTTCACTTACCACATTCCAGGATTGCTTCAGGGGAAGGCCACTACCCAGTCTTACTAGAGGCCCAGGAGTCTTACTAGAAGTCCTCTTTTAAAAGCCTCACTTCTCCATGCAACTGGAGCTCAACGGTGCTAGTGTGAAGTTTCTAGCAGCTCTCTTAACTTCTGAACATTAGAACCCAGTGCCAGAAAGGGACCGAACAAAAGGAAGCCAACGTGAGAGGTGGAAAAAGTGATGAGGGCTCATGTTGTTGTCTGAACCTCTGGATCCAGCTGTTCCTGAATGTGTCTCTTACGTGTGTACATGGACAAATAATGAACAGTGACAAGCCCTGACATCAGACGCAGCTCCTCCTGATCAAAATTCCCACGTTCCACAAACACAGAGAGAAAATATGTATGTACGCAGTTCATATTAAACTGGGAATGCTCAGTGAGTGGTCACTAAATAGGAAAGAGCAGAACACATAGCAGGCTTAAAATATATACCCACTTTCAGGAACTAACCTGTTAAGAGAAATGACCATCAAATGAAGAACATGTCTGTCGTTCAGCATCCTGAGGTTGAGTGTGGTGGATGGGTCCAGATGCTACTTGCTTTCAAACAAGAACAAGATCAAAGGTCCCAAGGTCCTGTTTCTCACTCAGGGGTGGCTTCGAGTGTTCAGGGTGAGGCCTGAGGTCCAGGCATCAGGCCAGGTTCCCGGTCTCCCCAGTGAAGGTGGAAAATGAGTTCCCACCAGTGTTACAGTTTAGTCCTTTCAGAATGAAATTACTGGTAGCAGATGGCAGTGGAGACTCAGGAGCTCCACACGCTCATGATAATACCAGAGTGTTACAGCCCTTTCCCCTGTGCGAAGCATAGCAGGGAAGCATGTGGAAGCCAGAGATCAGCCTGAAGGCAGGTCCGGTGAGATGCAGGACCAGGCACGGGCTTCACTGTCAGTCAGCACCAAGCTAGCAGCAATGATGTCTGCCGAGGCAGTTCCACCTTCACTGTGTGAGCACCAGGCATCCAGACTCTATTTATTCTGGAGTCTCAGTCATGGTGGAGGAATGATGAGCAGAGAGAGAGAGAGAGAGAGAGAGAGAGAGAGAGAGAGAGAGAGAGAGAGAGAGAGAGAGAGCGAGCAGTGGGGAGGGGTTTGAGGATGTACATGTTTGATTCAGTGGGGCTGGGGGGGTGCCAGGGTACTTAATCTACATGCACTGGTATAGTCCCTCATTTACATGCAGTAGCACGGAGTCCTATCACAAGAAGGAAATTATCCTATAGGTGAGGGAATAACTTCCAGGTACAATTAGAGGTCATTTTCGGGAGGCTAGGATCTCCTTATCATAGGGTGGGATTTGCAAAACTGTGCTCTTATCAGGAAATGGTCTGTTCTGTGGTCTTCCCTGAGGGTTACCATATCAGGTGGAGTGAGAACTCCCTCTGAGAAGAAGGAGTCCACCATCATAGACTGAGCACAAATGGCTATCCAGACAAGTCAGACTTCAACCTTATCCAGCAGAGCTCCACACATATCAAAGTGAGTAATGACTTTAAGAATTAGCATCTAGGAAATCTGACCCCTTAATACCATTGTTTGGTACCACCTTGCCCTCAAGGTATCAGAAAAGACTGTTGTAATAGAACTCACAGGCACAGGGACTGCCAGGGATGTTGTGGACTGTCTTCCTCCAGGGCCTTTTCACTCCAATTCTGTGGCCTCTAATTCTGCCCCTATGAAGAGCTTCCCTCACACTCTTCCTGTGGGTTCTCTCCAACTGAGCTATAGATGCTCAAGTAGGGCCCATCTCAAAGGTCAGGGAGCTGCCTCTGCAGAGGCCCACTTCTAAGTTTGTGGAAACCTTATTATAGAGTCTCGATGCTGTACAAGACATCATATGGCAGGTGACCAAGAGATAACTCATTTTAACAGTACAGCGTCCACAATAGCCCATTACTCTGTTGACCTGTTTATCCATGACAGATGACTTCATTTGTGAGAAAAGAACCCCCAGGACCAGTCACCTCCCAAAGATCTCACCCCTCACATAGCATTCATTATGAGTTTTGAGGGTTAACATTCCTATGGGATTTAAAGAAGACATTCAAACCCGAATACCTGTCTCACACAGAATCCTTTCACACAGCATCCTTTCACACAGAATTGGCCCGTAGCATAGCTGGAATCCCACACGGCCTAGCCAGTGGACTCCGCATCGAAGAACTTTGTTGTTAACAGGTCCAGGCTTTTGAATAGAACAGGTCTCGTACCCCGAGACAAGCAGTACTTTGGGGGTCTGGAAACAGAAACCTCAGTTTAAAGTGCTTTGAAGAGTAGAGTGGATTTATTGCTTCATGCAAACTAAAGGTGAGAAGTCTGTTTTAATTTAGGCGTTGACAGCGTCTAAGACCTCTGCTGTGGGGCTCTGATACTCTCTTGGCTCTGTACACTCCTGTGTAAAATCCCTGCATCATCCAAGCAGCTGTCATGCCCAGCCCCAGTTAGGGAAATAGGGGAATGCTGATGAGAACATGCTGTGATAAGGGGTGGATTAGACAGCTACAACATCTGAACCCAGTGATCCATCTTAAAATGGCCAAAAATAGGACAACTGGATGCAGTGTGCTTTTTCCTTTAGCACAGCACCACCTGCGTTAGGCAGTGTTCACTAGACAAACAAAACTGATAGAACAAATACAGATTACAAAGAGAATTTATTAGATTGGTCTATATGGCACAGGCCAGGTGGTCCAGCAGTGGTTGTCCGCATGCTAGCGAGGTTGAGAATATGGCAGCTGCTCTGTCCATGAGGCTGGACACTTCAGCAGTCCCAGTTTGACCCTGAAGAAGGCTTAGAAGATGCTTGGAGGGCTTCTGGTTTTCAGACCAAGGTTGCTAGATTCCCACTTCAGGGAAGGAACAGCAGCAGTAGCAGCAGCAGCAGCAGCAGCAGCAGCAGCAGCAGCAGCAGCAGCAGCAGCAGCAGCAGAGTTCATGCACTCACCAGTAGGGAGTGAAGGTGAGCAGGCAAAACAACCCCTGCTTTTTCCTCAGACCTCATTATCTCTAGGCAGCCAGCAGAAGGCACTGTCCACGCAGAGGAACAGCCCCTACAGGAAATACCCTCACAGACCTACCCAGAGCTCTTTGTTAATGCCCAGTCCTTCTCCTGCCCATACTGCTTAAAGTTCTTTAGTAACTGCCCTCTGTCCTGAACAACCTCAGCGTTCCCTTGTCATCCAGCCCCTCCGCCCCTTGTCTGTCTTCCCCTTGGGCTTCCCCTTGGGGCCATGCCTAATTGCTCTTGGTCCATTAAATACTTTCTGTTCACTCCACATCCTTGCTTTAATTTCCTGTGCTCTCTTTTCTACCCCCGTTGCCTGCCTCGACCTAGCTCATTGTTTAAACATCTGACTGTCTGTCATCCTCAGAAAGTATGCTGAAGATCCTCCAGTGTGAGTCAAATGGATTCTGTCTGTGCCTCTTGTCTTAGCTCACTGTCCCTAACCCTGACATAGTAGTTGGTGTCACTTGATATCATCTGTGTATGTGTCATCCCCAGCACTTGCAGCTGCTGCGTCAGGCTGGAGCATGCTATCCGTCATTGTCTAACCTGTACCTGGTAGAATGCCTGGCAGAGCCAGCCCTGAGTACTACATTCCTGTTGGCTAGAATACCAATTTCTCCCTCCTTGTGATTGGTAGAATGAATGCTGATTTCTTACAGACTCGCATGCTAACTTTCAAATCCGCAAGCACAGTGGTTCCTTTAATATAGAAAAATAAGTGAGCACAGGGGCTGCAGAGATGGCTCGGCGGTTATGAACACTGGCTGCTCTCCCAGAGGACCCAGGTTCAATTCCTAACATCCACACGGCAGCTCACAATTCCAGTCCCAGGGGATCTGATATCCCCCCCCACAGAAATATAGGCAAAACACTGTTACACATTAAATAAATAAATTGAACCACACTTCTCCAGACCTTAGACAACACCCATGAGGGTTAGACAGTGGCAGTCAAGGTTCTGTTTGTCATCTCACATGAGAGTTTTACAGCTGGAACACAAAGCCTCAAATGGCCTCATCAGCGTATCATAGTTTAAAAGCCGAGTAGGGTGGGGCAGGCACTTACTTCCTCTAGAACACCCAGAAAGATGTTTTGGATCTTTGTGCTTGTCTGCCTTGCTGTCAGCACATCTTTCTGATCCTTCAAGGCTCCTGTTTGCATTGCATTGTTGTCTGTGTTGTGACATTCTGTTCAAGCACGGATCAGCCAGGCTTCCTTTGAAACAATCACTTTGAAGATGGAATTGCTGACTTCAAGTATTTGTTCAACAAATATCAGTTGAACACTTAACTGTGGGTGCTGATGACACACTGACTAGATGAAAATCCTCACCCTAGTGGAGTTTAGATTCTTAAGGAAGAAATGAAAATACGCTTTGTGTAGTATTTCAGGTGGTTTTATACCTAACCAAATTCTCTTAAACAGTATTTTGTACGTTGTACAAGCAAAATTCTTTTAAATATTCAGGTACTGCTTAAGCAATTGATAGGCTGAAACCCCTTGAACTAAAATTGTTGAATTAAAATGTAATTATATCACATGCATCAACAGTATTATTAAACACCTAACTCCTCCAATGCTTAAAACATAAGAACTCCCACCTTCGGGTTAAATCAGCACAGGCATCTTGAAATCAGCTTCACAAGGTGTTTTCCTGAGCAGTTAGACCTTGTACATACTTGACTGGACCTACAACTCCAGATTGCCAAAGGCTTGAGGGTAGTCTGAGCTACATAGAGACATCTGCCTGAAACAAAAAAACAAGTTATCCTAACTATGCTCATGAAAATGATGAATTTAGTAATTTTTGTAGTATAGCAGATTGTTAGGCATGTGGCTTTCAAAGCAAATAAGTTGTGCATCATGGACCTATACTCTCAGAACTCGGGAGATCGAGTCAAGAAGATCAGGAGTTTAAGGCTTGCCTCCCTCAGTTATGTGTCAAGTTGGAAGACAGTCTGGCCTACATAAAACTATGTCTCAAAAAAAAAAAAAAGCTAAATGAACAAGTTCAAAGTAAAACATAAAGCAGAATTAGTGTCACAAAATATGAATTGCTCCTGAGTAAATACACTTGTACCAACGTTTTATTACTTCACCATTTATAAATTGTACGCATTGCACTTAATCTGGTATTGCAAAGTTAATTTTCCAATTAATAGGAATAGGATTTCAGCTCAGGTCTTCAGTAACAATGGAAAATACATGTGACCATCAAGACACTTTCATCTCAAACTGAAGAGCTAAAATGACAGCATTGAAACACAGTGGGGCATGGGCTGCCTCCTGGGGGAAGTTTACCAGTGTTAGGCATTAACAAGCCAAGGACTAAGTGAGATATAGTATACAACATTCTTAAGATGGAGCCCAGGTACATAGTATTCTTTACCCAAATGGGCATCTCCGTTTTCTAAGCTCTAACCCAACTTCCTGATGGGAGATGCCATTTCATTTACATTACTAGAAGACAGCCAAGACTTTGATCTCATCTCATAATCCAGTGTACCACGTATAACTTTGAACTTCCATCCTAACCCAATGTTTGTCATGACATTTTCCTTCGTATTCTGTGGTTTGGATGGATGGCATCATGTGTCACACACACGCATGACATGCAGTCAGGGCTTTCTGGTGAGAGTTACTTATGATCCTGGCCATCTCATGGTTGCTTTGAGCACCTTAAGAGATGAACACTCACGGTTCGTCTCTGTGCTCTGGTGCTCGATAAACAATGTTTATTTTGTTAGTGAGCCAATGTAATGATACAGATTTGGAGTGCCACACACTCCATGTGTCTTCCACTTGATTTCGGTAAGTAGTCATTATTGTCTTCTGATAAATACCTAATGTGCTGCATCATTTCAAAAACTATATTTACCTTTTGAATAGCATTGTCACTGGACCCCCTTGCCCTGCCGGTAACAAATTAATTCTTCTCTATCAGTAAAATATACATGTTACACACTACACACATATGCACACACACACCACACATACACACACACCACACACATACACACCACACATTATACACACACACCACACACATCACACACCACTTTTTACCACCTTTCACCTTAAGGCCAACTTGACAATGGACTAGATTGACTTTCTTGTGACATTCGAACTATCCAACTCCAGACTGAGACTCCTTTAAGAACTTTTTTTTAATGTGCATATGAGAGAAGGTTCCTGTGGGAACCAGAAGAGGGCGTTGAAGTCCCCTGGAGTGGGCAGTTGCAAGCCACCTGAAAGGAATGCTGGGAACCAAACTGATCCCTGCAAGAGGTCCATCCAGCTCCCTTAGACCCCTTTATAGAAAGGTTCTGTAGTGGAACACAAAACCTGTGTTCCTCCAGAGCACGCATCTGGATGCATAAGGGCATGGTGGCCCTGCTGGGTCTTACTTTTGTCACATCCCTTACCTCGCTGGAGGAAAAAGGTTTGGATAAAGGACTAAATGAGATATAGTATCCAACGTTCTTAAGATGGAGCCCAGGTACATCGTATTCTTTACCCAAATGGGCATCTCCACTTTCTAAGCTCTAACCCAAATTCCTGGTGGGAAATGTCATTTCATTTACATTGCTTTATCTCTTTAGTTGTTTAATATTTATTCCTTTACAGTTTCATACACTTAAATAATGAGTATTAGTCGTACACTTAAATAATGAGGACTTAGGTGTTTAATAATACATCTCATCCCATTGCCTCCTCTCAAAATCCTTCTTGCCAACACATCCCCCTCCTACTTCATGCGTGCTTGGTGTGTGCACCTCACTAAGCTTAATTAGGTGGCCTGGGCGTGGGCAGGATCTTATTTACTGAATCATGGGCAGCTTATCACTGGCTATATCACTGAAGGAAGTGATTCCCCTTGCCTTGGCCACCAGTACTGTCATTAGTCTCTCAGAGCAGACTGGGGCCCCTTCCATGATGAACTGTTAGCAGGTGGTTCAGCCCTGGTGAGTTCACAAGCACATCAGCCATGCCATGCCCAAGACAGGGCTTCCCAGCACTGTGGTCCAGCCTTGGTGAGTTCACGAGCACATCAGCCATGCCATGCCCAAGACAGGGCTTCACAACGCTGCTCCCAGCTTCTGACTTCCGTTCTTCCCACCCATCTTCTTTCGTGTTCCCTGGTAAAAGGGTAATAATGTACAGATCACACTTAAGACTGAGCTCCAAGGTCACTTAGTCTCTGCACTTTGACTAGTTGTGGCCCCTGTATAAACCAAAGTCAAGTGCAAAAAGAAGCCCCTCTGATGAGGCCTGAGAGCTGCACTGGGGAATCAAGAAAGTATTTAGAAGTCACTTTGATACTGTGTCTACCCAGCTAGCACAATAACGGGAAGTCCTATTTTAGGGCTTATGACCTCCCCGCTCACAGGATACCACACACTGCCTTCTTCTTTAACATGCTAGCTCCACAAGGGGAAAACAGGAGTGAAAAGAGAACACCATCTTTGAGATAAGAGGGTGCTGACCTGATTCTAGGTGGGTAGTGTCTTTTTTTTTCCCCTTCATATAAATATTGTAAAGCTATACTAAACAGTAGCCACAGCCTGCTGAGATTTTGCACTTTTTAGATTAAAGAATTTAAAATACAAGAGTAACAGTATTAAGTACATTTAAGATTGAACCATGCACTAAGACTCACTTGCACTTTTGACAGACTTCTTAATTAAAAACCCTTAGAGACTTCCTGGAATTAGAACCCATTCTCAAATTCACAGAGAGATCAAATCTAGTGCTCCACTCAGGCCTTCTGTCTTCTTCATTTGGGGTCAGTTTGAATTCCCTGTCTCACATCAGCTGTCATTTTTTGTGATTGAAGTGTCATTGTGCATTACAGTTTTCATTGGGACAGTTCTTGTCTTTGATTTCAATTCAATTTCAGTCCAATCAAGTCTCTGTGTCTCAGAACAATTGAATCCACTTAGAAACCTTTCTGGCCAAATAGGATTGTAGCCACCACTTCCTGTCATGCTGCTGAATTTCCTGAAGCCTTCCAAACCCTGTGACACAGCCTGGAAGGCCACTGGGTCTGATGGCAAGGAGAGAGCTGCTGTGCTCAGTGGTGGTAGCACTGGGACCAGCAAGGCCAAAGTTGGACACACAGTGCTTGAACCACCGTCTCTGTCTCGGTTCTCCTGTCCCTACCACAGCCCCACTGGGTTGGTGCTATCCTGAGCCAGAGAAAACCCTCCCCTAAGATCTTTTTATGAAAATATTGGATGAGGAGGAACTCATTGGATGGAACTGTATCAGTGTCCCCCTCTCATCCCCAGTGAGAGACAAAATGAGGTTAGGTGACAGCATAAGCCATCCATGTCAGACTCAAAATTCCCCACAGACTGACCGCCAAGCTACTTTTTTCTGACCATAACCTGGACATTTGACTTTGCCTTTCTAAAAGGCTTCTCTTGTGAGACTATTGAGAGAGATGTTGTAAGACTATTGATAGCCACTCCTTCACAAATATCAAAATCCCTTTCTCCTGTCAGCCTGTGGGCTTGGGCCCTGGCCACAGTGTTTTGGAACTAGAGGAGGAAATCAAGGGACCTGAAGCCCAGACAGGACTGGTCCCAGAAGACTCACTGAGCCGAAGGGTTTCACCCAAAGCAGAGGAGAAGCTAGCAGGCCCCTCCTCAACATTCCCTGGGGCTATGTCAGAGACTGGTAGTTACACACACAAAGAAAGGCACCAGATGAGTACACTGCAGCGACAGCGTCCAGTTGGAGCCATGCTATTACTTGGGTCATTTACAGCATGGCCTCTACTAGTGGTTTCCCTGGATATGGGAGTTAGTTTTAAAAGTCTAGCTCTCTTGAACATACTCCAGACAAGGCATAACCTGCCCAGTATCGAGGTGACTCCTGCACCTGAACACCTCTGTGCTGGCTGGTTTATGCACCCCAGGCAATCTGTTAAGATGTGTTCAAATGACAAATCTCTATTTGCCCTTCCCTTCTACCTTCAGAAATGAGTACATCTTCCGTGAGGGAAGTGTGTGTACACAAGCATGTACCTACATCAAGGCCAGACGTGACCTTCTGTTTCCAGTGAACCCTGGCTTTCATTACTTTCTGTACGTTTTAGCTTTATTGCTGAACTTTGATTTCTGAAATGCAGTCTGAACGTTTTAATTTGAGAACACTTGCTGCTCTCTCAGGCCCTGTGTAAAAGTTTGTTGCTATATCCACAGAAGTCACTTGGTTTGTCTCCTTTTCTTCCTATGCCTGCTGTATTAGTGCCCTTACTCTGTATTAAAGGGTGATGTCATGAGTTGATTTTTGAGTTGAAAGCTGGATTTGAGTGAGCAATGGAAGAGAACCCACTTATCTAAATCTGTGGTTCTACCAAGGAAGTTGAGTGCTCAGGACTGGGGATATAACTAAATGGTAGAACCCTTGTCCTTCATGCACACAGACCTAGGCTCGCTCCCCATCAAAACACACGCACATGGACACGTGTGTACCTTTCATGCTGGGAAACAAGGATTGAGTGTTATGACATTTCACCACTCACACTCACTTTCTTCAGCCCAGTCATACTCCTCACAGTAGAGGCTCTTTGCCACAGACCTGACTGTCCTTCCCTGTACCATCTCCTTCCTGGCTCTCCCCTCTGCCCAAATGGCCTGTATTCATCTTCAGCCTCACTGGTATTTGTCCTTCAAAATCCCTTTAGTCACCTCAGAGGCTCCGTTAGAAGGTTATGTACACCTCTACGGCTCACTTAACCTCTTTATGAGTCCTTTGAAATCTACATGACTACCTCACACATCTATCGCCATGCCTGGTGGTTTTGTTTGGTACACATGAAAAATATACAAGTTGAAAACCAGCTCACTCTTCCTTTCTTCTTCCTACAGAAACGATGACCATGGGTAAGAAGACTGCTCGTGCCAAGGACAGTCAGACAACCACATAACAAAGATCTCAAGTAACTTTTCCCACCCAGCAACACCCAGATGACTCCAGCGACAAAATTCTCAGCTGTAGCCACAGCAACAACTGGCCCTCCTTCTAAGTTGGATTTGGTGACTCTGAATGGTTCATTCGCCTTCTTTGGGTGGCCCACAGTGGTGTGCTCTAGGGAAGTGCATCCCTCACTCTCAGAAACCAAGCTGGACTGTGGAGGAAAGCAAGTGCCAAGACTTCTTGTGATTCATGCAAGGCCTTTGGTTTTATGGGCATGATACTGGTCCCGGCAGTGGTCAGTCTAACATGAAGTCATTTGCTTGAATGCCCTGGAAGGACAGAATATTTTAAAAAATATATCCAGGTGCTAAATAGGCAGCAGATTTCAAATCAAACTCTACTACCTGTGAGTTAATGACTGTCTTCAGAGAATAATTCCACCCTCAAAAGTGCTCCAGTTTCCCAAGGGATAGCCCAAGAGAATACTAGACCAAGCAAGCCTGGAGAAGGTCTCATGCAAGGCAGGTTAGGTCACCGCAAACTCACTGTCCTTTCCCACGCACACGGCAGAGTCCCACTTAGCTATGGTCATTCTTTGCTGCTAAACCCAGATTCTGAGATTCTAAAACATTATTTCCAGGTAGGCAGCAGCCACTGCCTTTCCAGTGGTGGCCTTACTAGAAACGTGTCATCTTTGTTAGAGAGGCATGCCTCCCAATGGCATATGCATCCTGGAATATTCTATCTGTCCTGGACTCAGAAGTGTTTCTTATAAGGTAAGATCACTGAGAGATGACATGGGCTCCACTAAGAAAAGGCACAGCTTTTTGGGCTTAGTTGGCACGACTGTCTTCTGGGTGTTTCCATACGCAACAGCCCAGAGTACAGACTTACTTGGGCAGCCATAGAAAGAGGCCCTAACCCATTTCAGACACCTAATCACTGTTGCAGCACACGGGGAATGGAAATAGCTGCAGGAATGAAGGCCAAGGGCTCTCCCCAGGGTAGCTCACCCATTACCCAGCATCCTTCTCAACCAGTCTACTGCCAGTTCTGCACCTCGTCCTCCATACTTCTGCCTCCAGGAAGTGAAACCAAAGGCCCCAGCACCCCCTGAGTAGACCAGGGACTGTCACCTAGAAGTCCTCTCATCATGGGTGCAAAGCACCTTCTCCACACACCGTCATCACCACGCCATGACTGCATTCTCCTTCCGTACAGTCTCTGTACCAGAATCCAGAGTTGAATTGCAGTTAACCAATCCGGAAAGCACCTTCTCTTCATTTCAATTCACATTTCACTGTAGGTTGCACCAGAGAGACGCAGCATCACAGTGTGTTGTTGGAAAGTTCTCGTTGCCGTACACAGCTCGCACAAGAAATACTGCTGCCGGTGTCAGGTCTTGTCAGGTCTTGAAAGGGTGGAGGCCTTTGGTTGTGTAAGGCAGCGTCGAGTCACTCAAGCTCAGCGCATTCCCCAGCTTGCCTCATCCACTCCCACCTCTTTCCAGCTTCCATTTACAGGGGTCCAAAGGGAACCCCAGTTCTGCCTACGTCTGACAAAATGAGAAAACAATCCTTTTCCAGCCAGTCTTCTCTACCCATCCCTCCCCACTCAGACATCCTCCATCATACCAGTGTTTAGAACCAAAGCGTGAAGGGCAAGTGCCAACAGGATAGTGAGCAGAAATGCTGTCACTAGATCCAGGCAGGTGCGCCTGCAGGGATGGTCCCAAAGAAACTAGAAATGGCTCCAGCAAAAGGCTATCAGGCAGCCATCGCGTTGGGCTTTGGCATGGTCTTGGCATTGGGAGCTCATTGTTCCCACCTCAGGATCTCCTTGCCTTGAGCTAGCAGCCTGGGTTACTAGTGAATGAGCTACTGACTCAAGAGACACCTTTGTGGGGCGGTCAGGCAAAGGGGACTGCCCACGTGGTGAACTGATGGCTTTATGTGCGGATAGCTTTACCTAGCCAGTGCAGCTGTGGCCAGAAGCTGGCTATCAAACTGAATTCCCTCGGCTCATTTGCAACTCTGCCTCTGTTCTCTTGTGTTTTGTTTGGTTGCCCTTTAGTTTCCTAGTAAATGTTCCTTTTGAAAAATATAACTGTTGCCTTGTTGAATTGGGTGGAAGAGGATATTTTTTTTTTGCATTCCTGCCCCCCCAGGATAGAAGGACACTACATTATTTTGAAAAATAAAATAAGATAATGGTGGAAATACCTTGATCAGATCTTAGGACAATACTTTGGGGAGATCTGGTGCTGAGTGAAAGAGGCCAGGTGTCTGCCCGCCAAATATCCAGCTCTTCCCCTTCCTGGCCTCACTTCAGGGACCTCTGCCCTGGGTGTGTGTTACCACTGAAGTGTCTCCCGGGCTAATGAAGTGTGTGCACCCGGCATGGGGTGTAGTGTCTCCCAGTGACTAGCATTGACAAGAGGCAGGGAGGTGGGGAAGGTTGATGAGCATTGACAAGAGGCAAGGAGGTGGGGAAGATGAGTGTTTCTAAAACTGTAGGGATCTTAACTCTTCCAGACCACCAGCAACCAATTTTTTATATGAAAAGAAGAAAGTGACTCACGCTTAAAGAGAACTAGCAGACGTGGAGAATGGCTTCCTATTGTTAGGGTTATACTATCCCATCCTACAAGGGTGTATGTTCTAAATATCTAAATATAAAAGACAAGACAAAATATAGTGGTCTTCTGTTGGGCATGTTCATGCCTTCGTGTAGGTTTTTCAAGATTTATGTATTATTTGTACAGTACTCTGCCCACATGTGTGCCTGCATGCCAGAAGAGGGCGCCAGATAGCATTATAGATGGTTGTGAGCTACCATGTGGTTGCTGGGAATTGAACTCAGGACCTTTGGAAGAGCAGACAGTGCTCTTAAGCTCTGAGCCATCTCCTCAGTGCACACACGTGTACGTGTGTGTGTACGTGTGTGTGTGTGTGTGTGTGTGTGTGTGTGTGTGTGTGTTTAAATCATTTCTCTACATGGCTTAGGCTAGCTTCAAACTCACAGGTCTAATGGCTCAGCTCCGTGAGTGCTGGGAGTCAACACATCCACTGTCATGTCAGGCCACAGCAGTTACAATGGCCATGTATTAACTCTTCTGAGTCCGTGGGTTTCCAGGCTTTGCTTTGGGTGCTCCCCCCACCCCTCTCTCTGTCAGGTGGCAGCTGGGGCTTATGGCATGTGAAAGCTTGATTGGCTGGATGTCATTGCCATGCCTGGCTCCTCAGCTGGAATGACTAAGCGTGAGAACAGGTGTTTCTCTCCACATGGTGAGCTCGGGCTTCCTCACAACATGGAGCTCTCATAGTCGTCAGCCTTCCCAGAGAAACCAGAGCTAACACTGCAGGAAGCCCTGGTTCTTCTCAATAACATCTGAAGTGACAGTCATTTCTGCCACATGCAATGGGTCAGGAACAAGTCAGAGGACCAGCCCAAAGTCAAGAGGAAGAGTTACACAATATTGGAAAACAATGTGACTCAATGTTCATCCTGAGAGACGGTAGGGATAAGGGTGGTGATAGGGAAGTTACAGAGTCCAAGAGCTCCATAAGTAACTGACACTGGGATAATACAGAAAGCCTTGACTGTGGTAGTCTAGTGCTCTGGTGCCGGGCCTCATCCCCAGCCTCGACTGCTGTGTCACTTTAAAAACCACATACAGTACTTTCCGTGCATAGGCAATGGGTAGGAATGAACAGAGAAGGAGAAAGTGCTATCCGTAGAGAGTTCAATAGCACAAGCTAAAGAAAAGTGACTGGTCATGACTGATAGAGCATGACAGGTAGGGGAAACACGGGTGACAACTGTCGTTATCATCACAATACTAACAGTACAGCAGTTGGAGTGGATACCTTATTTTTAGTTCATCTCTGAGCCAAATTCAAGGTGCGAACAGGGCCCCACCAAGCTTGGGATTGTCCCTCGAGACAGAAGTGGTGATAGAAGCTGTCTGTGCCTCTTTGGGAGACGTCACAGATAATCATTGTGGATAATTAAGAGAGGGATTTTATGAATGGAATTAACCACAGAGAAAGAGGATGCAGGCAGTCCAGATGAGACTTGCTAGGCTGGGGTCAGACGATAGGGGAGGAGGGCTCCCCCTTTTTGTGGACTAGGAGAAGGGGGGAGGAGGAATGAGGAAGAGAGGATGGGACTGGGAGGAGACGAGGGAGGGGGCTACAGTCAGGATATAAAGTGAATAAATGAAAATAAAAATAAATTTAAAAATAGAGGTATTTTTAACAAATCTACTGTGGACTTAAAAGCCTGCAAGCTGCCACCGTGCAGGAGGCCCTCACATCATTGGTGTCGCTGTGATGCCTTCTCTGCCTATCTCCTGCAGTTGCCCTACCCAATGAGATAGTTTAGTTCACTGCTCATCTCCACTCTTTGGCCTACTACTAATTCATCTCCCTTACTAGAACTTTCACAAGAAACTTTCATGAAAGAACTGAAATGAAACTTGAGAAAAAAAAATAATCAGAGAAAAGAAGGTCCTACTAAGGAAAACCTGCAGGGGAAACCCACAAAAAGCAATGGCAGCTTGGCATTCTGGGAGCTGCAGAAGGTGAGCCTAAGTCTGGCTTTCTAAGGCAAGGACTCATAAAAGGTGAACAGCAGCAAAGCTCTGGGTAATGCCATGGACCAACATGAGATTCCTGATGGCAAATGGCAAACCCCTGACTTAGTCTCCCACCTACCTCGTCAGACTGTTCCTGGGATAGTGACAGGAAGTGCTTCCTTCTCCCATCCAAAGGCCTAACTGTTGCTAGCTATATTCCCTGGACACATGGCTGCAAAATCAACTAGCTATAGGATCCCCTCTGTCTCATGCCCCCTGGTAATCTTTCCTTTTGGATCCAGGATCTCTGAGCCTGGGAAGGATTACGAACCCAGAAAGGCTCCAGTGGATCCAGCCCTGCATTACAGTCATCTCAGATAAGCTTCCGGTGCCATGGAAGTCTCCAGTTCTTCCTCACGGGCCAATGTCAAACTTCCACATCAGACAGTGGCTCTTTTTATTATTATTATTATTATTATTATTATTATTATTATTATTATTATTATTATTATTAAATTAATTTATTCAGGTTACATCTCATTTACTTTCCCCTCACTTGTATCCACCTGTTCCCTCCCTTGCTCCCTCCCACTTTCACCCTATTCCCCTTCCCTAGGCCTATGACCGAGGGGGACCTCCTCCCCCACTTTATGGTCATAGGCTATCTATCAAGTCTCATCTTGGTAGTCTGCGTATCCTTTCTCTGAGTGCCACCAGGCCTCCCCACCATGGAGAAGTGGCATCAGAATGGCTAAGATCAAAAACTCAAGTGACAGCACATGCTGGCAAGGATGTGGAGAAAAGGGAACACTCCTCCATTGCTGATGGGAATGCAAACTTGTACAACCACTTTGGAAATCTATCTGGTGCTTTCTCAGAAAACTGGGAATAGGGCTTCCTCAAGACCCAGCTATTCCACTCATTGGAATATACCCAGAAGGGTGCTCCAGCACACAAGGACATATGCTCAACCATGTTCATAGTGGCCTTATTCTTAATAGTCAGAACCTGGAAACAACCTCTATGTGCCTCAGTCAAAGAATGGATAAAGAAACTGGTACAGTTACACTATGGAATACTACTCAGCTATTAAAAACAAGGAAATCCCAAAATTTGTGGACAAATGGATGGAACTAGAAACGATCATAATGAGTGAGTTCACCCAGAAGCAGAAAGACTCACATGGCATATACTCACTTATAATTGGACACTAGCCCATGAAACTCTTCACTTACCAGGAGATTAGGATAGATGTGAGGACATCCTATTGGGACCCCAGGTAAGAGAAGTATGGGAGATTGGGAAAATAGAAGGACCCAGAGGGTCCTAGAAACCTACAAAAAGAGCATCATGATGGGCAGGTCTGGACCCAGGGGCGTCTGCTCAAACTACTGCATCAACCAAGGACAATACAATAGTAAACATTGAACCCCTACTCTGATCTAGCCAATGGACAGGACATTTTCCACAGTTATGTGGAGAGTGGGGACTGACTCTGACATGAACTCTGGTGACCCAGACGTGACTCTTACAGTACCTCCTTCTGGTGGGAAAGGGAAGAACAGGCCAGAGAAGTCTGGCCCACATGTGCCCTCCTGTGTCAAAGGTAAAGCCTCCAAAAAACACTTTATAAGACTAGTCCCTGACAGCTCAGTGAACTTTGCAGACAATGCAGGGTTTATTTATCAATATGAAATATACTGATGAAACATTCTGATCTTACTGAAGCAGTTCTCAGCCTAGGTCACAACCCCTTTGCCCCTCTGCCTCCAGAAATATTTACATTATTATTCATAACAGTAGCAAAATTGCAGTTATGAAATAGCAACAAAAATAATTTTATGGCTGGGATCACCACAGCATGAGGAACTGTATTAAAAGTGCACTACTAGGAAGGCGGAGAACCACTGTTTTAGAGTTTAAAGGGGATTGCTTTTATACATATTCTTTATTATTGGAAAATTCAACTTGTGATCCCGGTTCACTTATTTTTGCACCAGTACTTAGCTAACTATAGTTATTTCATAATTATCCATTGCATTGAAGTTACTTCCAAACCAGCATTTGACGTAGGAATATTGATGAGTTTTCCTATCAAGCAGTTTTTAAGACTTATTTGTGTGTGTGTGTGTGTGTGTGTGTGTGTGTGTGTGTGTGTGTGTGTGTGTGAGAACATGTGTGTATATGGTGCATGTATACAGGTGCCCAAGGAGACCAGAAAAGGACATCAGATCCCGTGGAGCTGGAGTTACAGGGAGCTGTGAGCCTTTGTGGGTTCTGGAAAGTGAACCTCGGTACTCCAGGACAGCAAATGCTCTTACCCGCCGAGCCATCTCTCCAGCCCAGCAAATGTCATCTTTAAGACCCTGGTATCCTTAAAATTTAGATAAAATATCTTTTTTTTTTTTTCATAAGAACAGCATCTGAGGCTTCACTTGGAATTTGCCTAGATTTGAATTTATAAAAAAACAAACAAGAACAATTCCTCCAGTTTGCCAAACATAAAGCTTTAATGCAAGGAAAATAATAAACCAATTTCTTCACATACCTGAAGATACTAGGGAGGGTTTCAGAGATGAGCTTCTAAATTGTATAAAATGATAAGTCTTTGAAAAGTAAGTGCTTTTGCTGCAAAAAGTGATGATTTTGAAAATACATGTTTTCCCCTGAAAGGAATTTGTTTAAAATGATGCTTTTAGATAGTCTTTATCTTAAAAGCAAACTAGAAAGTACAAACAAAATAAGAACTTGATAAAGAGGAGCACTGTGAGGTGGTGTAGCCTTTAATCCCAGCAGGGGGATCGCTGTGAGTTCGAGACCAGCCAAGGCTACACAGAGAAACTCTGTCTTAAAAAACAAAAAACAAACAAACAAACAAAAAACAACAAAAAGAAAGAAAGAAGAAAGGAGCACTGCTATTCTCTCTCTCTCTCTCTCTCTCTCTCTCTCTCTCTCTCTCTCTGTGTGTGTGTGTGTGTGTGTGTGTGTGTGTGTGTTTATCTTAAAAGCAGTCTTAAAAACTGCTTGATAGGAAAACTCATCAATATTCCTACGTCAAATGCTGGTTTGGAAGTAACTTCAATGCAATGGATAATTATGAAATAATTATAGTTAGCTTAGTACTGGTGCAAAAAGATGTGAACCTTGTGGGGATCACAAGTTGAATTTTCAAATAATAAAATGTATAAAAGCAATCCCCTTTAAACTCTAAAACGGTGTGTTCTCTGTGTCTGTCTGTCTGTCTGTCTGTCTGTCTGTCTGTCTGTCTGTCTCTCTCTCTCTCTCTCTCTGTGTGTGTGTGTGTGTGTGTGTGTGTGTGTGTGTGTGTGTGTGTGCTCTTTCTGTCTCTCTCTGGAGGTGTGCTTGCATGTATGAGGTACACACATACTCGTCTATGGAAGTCAGAGGTTGACGTTAATGTCTTCTTCAATTATTCTCTATCCTATTTATTGATGCAGAATCTCACACTTACACCCAGAGTTTGCTCATTCAACTAGTGTAGCAAGCTATTCTTTGTCAGGGAATCCCTGTCTCTACCTCCTGTGCACTGGGACTATAGAAAGGTCACCATGTAAGCCTGGCTTGTATGTGACTGTTAGGGGTCTGAATGTGGTCTTCAGGCTTGTGCATCAAGTGCTTTACCTGCTGGGCCTTCTCCCCAGTCCCATGCTGCAGTGTATGTGTGTGTGTGTGTGTGTGTATGTGTTTAAGAAATACACTACCCTGACTGTAGTTTGTGTTCACAACTCAGTCTGGGTCCGTAGGGGGTTCATCAGGCTTGCTGAAGCTAGCAAGTTCATGGGCATTTTTAGCCAAGCAACAGTCTCTAAATAGTGGCCCAATATTGAGATCCATGACTTCTAATTTGGTATTCAAGATGGGAAAAAATGAATACAAAATGTTACAAAAAAAAAAAAAAAGAAAGAAAGAAAGAAAAGGAGACCGAGCAACCCTTGCCAAGCTTGCAGAAGGAAAGGTGCTTTGGCCATTCCTTGAAAGGGAAGGAGAGGGGCCAGCGAAATGGCCCAGTGTGTAAACATGAGCACCTAAGTGCACAGCCCAGCACCCATGTAAGAAGCTGAGCACCACAGCACACCGAAAATGCGAGCACTTGGGAAGTCAAAAGAGGAGGATCCCTGAGATTTGCTAGGTAGCCAGTCTAGCTGAATCCAGCTGAACTGTCCATCCCCAATCACAGTAAAGGACCCCATCTCAAAAAGTTAAAGTGGGACCAGCAAGATGTTTCAGCTAGCTATGTAAGCCTATGGCTGGAGTGCAACCGCCAGAACCCACAAAAAGCCAGATGTGGTAGTGTACATCTGCAGTACCAGCACTCCTATGGGAAGATGGGGGTGAAGACGGGAGAAACACCTACAGACTCTTGAGTGAACTGGTCAGAACTGAGCCACAATGACAGAAGGAAGAGAGACCCTGCCTTGAAACAGGGTGGAAGGAGAGAACCAACTTCTAAAACCTATCCTCCGATCTCTGCACATACATGCCATCATACACACATGCATGCGCACGCGCACACACACACACACACACACACACACATACACACACACACACACACGAAGCTTCGTAATGAAAAGAGGTTTTCTTCTGCCCTGGAACAGCATGGCCTTTAGGTTTTCTACTATTTTTGAGAAGAGAGCAGGTCCCGGTAGAGAAAGATGTTTATATGAATGAAGAAAGTCCTTGCCAGCCTTCATTTTGTGACCTTTGTTGATTCCCTGGGACAAGGTGAAAGCAAGAGTTTGGGAAACAGATTTCGGGCTTGAAGCTATAATTACCCAGAGCTTAAGGGGTAGGCAGGGAGGTTGACCTTATAGCCACTACTTGAAATTTTTCCATTGTATAAACTTATTTGGGGGGGGGTTCTACCTATAAAGTTCTTACCCAACTCCTGCTGGGTGGACACAATGATTTGGCATTGATTAAGTCGAATAAAATGTAAAACAAATAAAACAACAACAAAACTTCAAACCAGTTATCTTCCGACAGAATGTGAGATGTAGACAGCCCTGCTCTGTGTGTGACTGAGGCCTACTCTGCCACTGGCCAGCCCTCAAACCTCACTTCATATATATTCCTTATCAGGGATCCCAGTCAGACCCTTTGTCAATCCCAGGGCAATCAGGTCACAGAGAGCTGAGGTAAAAACATTAAAACAAGCAAGCAAACAAACAAACAGGACCTGTGACTGTGCTTGGCTCCTACTCTTATACGCTTAAAAAATCACCTCCGCTCCCCCTGAAAAGCTGGAAAACAGAAGCATGACCAGGGGAACCCCTTCTCTAGAACTTTCTTCTTGACCCAGCTCCTCACCGTTCTTTCCATCATGGTGCTTAGCATCCCCATGCCATGGTGCACATAGGCACATGCAGTCATGGATGCAGTCCAGGGCTTCTGTTCTTCTCAGAACAACAAAAGGGAATATAGAAATCCTGGCCTTGTCAGTGCTAGGAGTTCTGGCTTCTTTGCAGCAAGGAGCTCTCTAGGTCTTACAGAAATTGCTTCCTGGGAATCGCATAAATAAGCTGAGGGCCTATGAATGTGCCTGCCTACTTAGCACAGGTAGGCAGCCTTCTCTGGAAACTTCTGTCTCCCCAAACACTGAGCACCTGCAGCCCTGGTAGCCTTCCCTCTTCATTTTAGGCAAGATTCTACACAACCCCTTCATAATTCGGTCGGAGCTATAAAAAGGTACCAACCCCAGGGTGATCTCACTCGTTCAGGGGCCATGATACTGTGATTATTAAAGGATGTCAGGGACTCCAGCATCAATGTGTCAGTTTATCAAGGCCTGTCATCTGAAAGCCTGTCACTCTCCTGTAGTGTTTGCAGGTGGCTTTAAACCTGAGGAGCACAAGCAAGGACCAGGACACCGCTCGGGTGGTAGACAGAGCTGTGGGTGGAAACTGGGGCCCAGAGTTCTCTCTTGCCTCTGATTCCTAGGCCTTCCCTGGGGGAATCTGTTTCTTCTCCCGTGAGAACTGGCTGGCACAGTGTGTCCTGTGCTCTCCCACCTTTAAAGTCTTTGTCTCTGCATCTGGGACTTCTTGTGTCCAACACTGGGAAAGGCGTGGAGCTGAGGCAGAGCTGTGCAGCCTTAACACACCTGGTCCAGCAACCCCAGTTCAGCCTGTCTCTGCAAGAGGAGATCTGATTGCTGAAGGCATCAACTGTCTCTCTACCTTGCTCCTTTTTTCTTTCCTTTCTTTCTTTCTTTCTTTCTTTTTCTGTTCCCTTTTCAATGAGTTTTTATTTTTTAACGAGTAATCTGAAAGGAATTTGATTTTGAGTGGCCAGAAAGCCTCTATAATAGCCACTGAAGACTGGTGCAGACCATAAAACTGGGATTTATGTAATTCAACGATCCATCTTGAGTTAAATACCAAAACAGGTTCTCCTTATAACCACCCTGCAGAGGGCTCATCAAGGCTCAGCAAGAACCCCAGAAGGAAGGGAAGGTGTTAGCTGAGTGACAAGGGCAGCTCTCAGGGAGGGGGTCGTCTAGACAGAGATGAAAACAAGAATGAGTGTGTCTCTGTGGATGGCATAACCAAGGATAAGGGGGCGGGGGATGAGCACTCTTTCCTGGCCTACTTACTTAAGCACCAGCTTGTAATCCCTTATCTAAGGCTCTGATAGACGTCTTCATCCCAGGAAGCTTGGAGATTTGCTCACAGTTCACCATCTATGTTTCTGATAGCATCAAGGCAGAGGTGTCTGGCAATGTCAAAGCATAAAGCCTGCTTCCTCCAATTGCACAGCTCACACAGAGCTGCAGAATCCACCCCTGTGCACACTGGATTGAGATGTGCATGTCAAGGGCCGGATGTCCTGTGGACTACAAAAACCATCATCCTTATAACACAGCCAATATTTGAAAGATTAAAAACTCAGAACTTGGTTCAGTCAGGAAGATCTGTCAGACTGGAGGAGAAAATGAGAAAGATTTGTGGAAGAGTGGGAAGACAGAGGCAGTGATGTTTCCAAGAGAGTGGAGTTGGCTCTACCTACCTGTCTGGGTAGAGCCAACAGGTCTTCTTTGGGGTCTCCTCTGGAGGACACTGCCAAGCCACATGAGCACAAAGGACACAGGCAGGAGCCATCATGGCCAAGGATATGTTGTCTAGATGGACTGAGTTCTCATTCGGTCTACAAAGTCAGATGACTACCTGGAAAGTGTCTGCTCTCTAGTGGCAAAGGGCTCCAAGTAGTTGATAGAAAATTTGGCTCAGTGTTTAGGTAGGAAACACTACCCACATATGCACACTGTGAGAACAACAGGAAAGCCACCCTCAGCTTTAAGTCCTGGGGAACCTGTCTCCAGTATGGTAAAAATTCACAGAACTCCAGAGATCCCTGGGCAGCAGAGACCAAGGCTAAGTCTTATGTGGGAGGCAGGGAGGGGCAGTGAGAGCCATTTCTACAGCGAGACTTACTTATAAAGAAATGCTATTCAAGTCTGCACACCATGCTTTTGAATGTTACTAGTCCCCATCCTGCCCATCGGTGGCTCTCCCTGGTCAGCCCCCTGGCCTGCAGCCTTCACCCTACCCTTAAGCTACCCAAGCTATATGACGATGTGAAAGATCCTACAAGCCCTTGGCAGAGCTGTGGTTACCAGGTGCGAAGGAGTAGGCTCTGAGCGGGCTCTGGAACTCAGCCAGAGGCACCTGGCGTGCTCAGCATTTGACTAGCGCCAGGAAGGACGGGACACAGCTTCCAGAGAGAACCAGCAACAGGAAGCTGCACAGGTGGCTTTCAAAAGCCAAAGCAGAATGATCATGACGAGGTGTGAGAGTTCTAGGGATTTCAAAGAACACAGGGAGGCCATTCTACCAGTGAATGCTGGGTAAGCAGCTGTCTCGCCCTGGGAACTGAGGGTGGGGGCGGGGAGGGGGGAGGGGGAGGGGGAGGCGGGACTCTGCTTGAGAGAGTAGCGCTACTGTTCTGCATCTGAAAGGACTGAGAAGAAAGCATTTCCAGTAAAACGTGGGGTTAAGTATCCAGAACAGAGAGGCTGCTGGGAACACTGAGCCAGAGGAAAGCAGTAGGGTTAGATGAGGAGCTGAAGTCCAGTGAGACAGCTCAGTGAGTAAAAGCTTTTACCATGCAAGCCTGACTGCCTGAGTTCAAATCTCAGAACCCACAAACTTGTGAGCAGAGAGAACTAGCTCCACAAAATTGTCCTCTGATCTCCAGTTGCACACCATGACATACAGGCATCTCTCTCTCTCTCTCTCTCTCTCTCTCTCTCTCTCTCTCTCTCTCTCTCTCTCTCTCTCTCTCTCGCTCTCTCATTCTCTGATGCATACACACACACACACACACACACACACACGTTTGCTTTGTTTTCTTTTGAGACAGAATTTCTGTTGACCAGGCTGACCTCGAACTCTCAGAGATCCACCTGCTTCTGCGTCCTGAGTGCTAGAACTAAAGGCATGCGCCACCACCACCCACCTTACACTTTTTTAAAAAAAGAAAAATATGAAAGGAGCATCTTAGAGACATCTCATTCATTCTATTTATGATGTTACTGATAGGTAAAGGTTGGTGCCATGAATTAAATGTTTATGTTCCCTTGAATTCTTTCTTTTGTTTTGCTTTTTTTGTTTGTTTGCTTTGTGTTTTGTTTTTGTTTTTCAAAACAGAGTTTCTCTGTGTAGCCTTGGCTGACCTAGACTCACTTTGTAAACCAGGATGGCCTTGAACTCACAGGGATCCGCTTGCCTCTACCTCCCGAGTGCTGGGATTAAAGGTATATGCCACCATGCCCGGCTTCCCTTGAATTCCTATGTTGCATTTGAGCCCCCAATGCAATGGCACTTGGGCATTTTGAGGGTCAATTAGATAAGGTTACCAGGAGTAGATCTTTATAAAATAGACAGACAGCCTACTATCATGGTACATGTCTTTAATCCTAGCATTTAGGAAGCCCAGTCAGTCTGATCTGTAAATCCAAGACCAGCCTAGTCTATATATAACATCCTGTCTAGAAAAAAAAAAAGTCCATAAAATAGGGAGAGCAGACAGAGCATGGTGTCTACCACATGAGGGCGCGTTAAAAGGCAGCTGTCAAAGCTGAGTGTGGTGGCACATGCCTTTAATCCCAGCACTTGGGAGGCAGAGGCAGGTGAATCTCTGTGAGTTCAAGGCCAGCCTGGTCTACAAAGCGAGTCCAGACAGCCAAGGCTACACAGAGAAACCCTGTCAAAAAAAAAAAAAAAGACATATCTGTCTATGAACCATAGAGTGAGCCCTGACCAGTCACTGAATCCAGCATCACCTTAATCTCAGCCTCCCCGCTTCCAGACCATGAGAAACAAATGCTTATTATTCAAGAGTCTATGCAGCAAAGCTAAGACCATTGGCAACTCACAGCAAAAGGACTTTGCAGACAGAGCTGATAAAGGTATACCTGGCAAAAATTCGAGAAGTTGAGAGTGTTGAGTTAAGAATGCTGCTGTACTTAGGTCGGTGTGGTGATGGACTTGCCTGCAATCTCAGCACTCAGGAAGGGGTTTGAAGTTGTAGGTTCTGCAGACTGAGTTCAGGTCTTCACGTTTGCCTGTCAAAGCTTAAGTGGCCGAGCCACCTCCCAAGCCCTGCAAGATTTATTATTATTATTATTATTATTATTATTATTATTATTATTATTATTATTTAATTGATTTATTCAGATTACATCTTAATTGTCATCCCCTCACTTTTATCCTCCCACTCCTCCCTCCCTCCCTCTTTCATCCTATTCCCCTCCCCTAGGCCTGTGACAAGGGGACATCCTCCCCCACCATATTGTCACAGCCTATCAAATGTCATCCTGGTAGCCTGCTTATCCTTTCTGTGAGTGCCACCAGGCCTCCCCACCGAGGGGAAGTGGGCTGTGAATTTTTTTTAAAGAACTAATTTAGTATAACGAGCCAACAGTGCTTCCTATGGTGTCTGCCACCCTGACCCAAAGCAGGCTGGATTGTGAACATTGACTCTTCCTGAGAAGGCCTCTCTGCACAGCCACCACAAAGGCCATCAGCTCAAGTTAAACTTTCCCCGTCTCTCCAAGGTGGCAAGGAGGATGGTTCCCCCTGGAAGTATGACAGGACCCAAAATGTGCTCAATATTTGGAAAAGAAATTTTGTATAGCTTCAGAAGTGACAAGGAGACCTTAAACCAACCCTACAAAGCCCTTCTTAAACTCCTCTGTCAAAACGTTATGCTTTCCTCGGGGGCAACTGTGTGCTTGCTGCAGCCTGGTAGAGCGTGAAGAAATCCTGACATAGAATTCACACAACAGAGTGTGACTTCAGGAGAAAGCAGAGTTGGGCATCCACCTGTATGGGTGCGTCCCATGGGTCTTTGGGGTCCTTCTGTGAGGCCCTCATGATAATGAAAGTCCAACTGTAAGTCCGGTTACAAGGACATGTTAACCAGATCAGGTTGAGGTCTAGGAAAAGGGGAGGAATAGAGCAGTTGAGTAGAAAAAGGAGTTACAGTTCCTAATAATTCCTGAAGCCACATTCAAACCTACTCCCAAGCAGGGTGTTTCATATGCGAGGTTAGAACGAGCCCAGCATTGGTTCATTTCATTTACAAAGAGTTGGATGGAGACAAGGTAGGTAGAAGGTCAGAGACCATATGAAAGGCAGATCCAGAAACCAAAATTTTCTAGCAGTTCTCACCTGGTAAGCACCCTTGCAAACTGTGCCACATTCCTTAGCAATCTCTGAAAGAGGCCTGTACAATGACAAACATCCAGGAATTTTTATGTCATTAAGAAAACGATAAAGGGCTGCAAATATGGCTCAGCAGTTAAGAGCACTGGCTCTTCCAGAGGACCTGGGTTCAATTCCCAGCACCCACATGGCAGCTCACACGTGTTTATAACTCCAGTTCCAGGGGATGCAACACTCTCACATGGACGTACACACAGGCAAAACACCAATGCACATAAAAACAAATAATATGTACATTTTAAAAATGTATAAAAAACAATGAGTGGTGAGGCTGAGAGATGGCTCAGCCGCTAAGAGCTCTTTCAGAGGACCCAGTTTCAATTCTCAAAACCCACAGAGCAGCAAACAATCATCTATAACTTCAATGCCAGGTGATGTAATGCCCTCTTCTGGCCTCTTTGGGCACGGCACACATATGGTTTACAGACATATATTCAGGCAAAAAACCAATATACGTAGGATAAAATTTTTAAAATTAAAGAAAACAATAATTGGGCCAGTGAGATGATTAATGAGGAAAAGCACTTGACAAGCAAGCTGACAACAGCCTGAGTTCATTGCCCAGAACCCACGTAAAGGTAGAAGGAGAGAGCTGACTCCACAAAGCTGCTTTCTGATTGTCACAGTGGGGTATGGGATGTACCCCTCAATAATAGTAATAGTAGCTGGGCAGTGGTTGCGCACACCTTTAATCCCAGCACTCTGGAGACAGAGGCAGGTGGATCACTGTGAGTTCAAGGCCAGCCTGGTCTACAAAGTGAGTCCAGGACAGCCAAGGCTACACAGAGAAACCCTGTCTAGAAAAACAAACAAACAAAAAGAAATAGTGGTGGTAGTAGTAAGTCATCATCATCATCTTTAAAGCAATAATGGCTTTTAAAAATTAAATGAGTCTGAAATATGCTTGGGAGGAATTTCATTAAAATATAGAATTTAAAATGTTTTGGTATTTTCCAGTGGAGAAAAAATGCATTCTGCCTTCTAAAAATGTATTTATTTATGGCTCCAATTTTACTCATTTCCCTGCAGCTATAGAAAGATGTACAGGTAACCACAGCTACAGCGAGTTCATGAGTGTAATGGCCATATCACATGCAGGAAATGGTGTCAACAGCACTCCTCTGCGCCATCCAGATCTAACATTCTTCCTGCCTCCTCTCCACAAAATTCCTTTTGAGTTTTCTAGAAGGTGAGATATCTGTATCACCAAGGTCAGAGCATTCAACAGTCACTTATTCTCACCTCTTTGACCAGTTATGAGACTCTGCCTTACCCATCATCCACTGCAAACCCAGACTTCTCTGACAAAGACTGAGAGCGACACTAATCGTGGGCATAAACGTATTTAGAAGGCAGTTTGACCCTCCGTCCACTTAGCAAAACAACACTAGCAGCTTCTCCCTGTTAACTGTCTCTTGAATTATGGACTTTTGACCAGGTTGACAGTATTAGACATGGCCTCAAAAATAAACAAAAATAGTTGGTTACTCTCAATACCAGCCATGCCACTATTGCTCCAGTGAGCACCTCTTGCCTGTCAGGCCAGAGTCCACAGCTGGGTAAGGCAGTTGTTGGGTTATGTCTCCCAGCAGCCTGCATGGCACCTCCCCATACTCTGAAAGCCAGTCCATGAGGAAAGATGCTTCCATCTCAGTTCCAGCTTGATTTCCTATGTTCTGCCACCCAAGTATGTAGTATCCTTATCAACGGGGTCTTACCATCTAGTTCTGCTGACAAGAACAATGGCAATGCTGTGTGTTGTTTAGGGGGGCCTTTGAGGCCTCCCTGACCAACAACTCTTAAATATTTCATTTAATAACCTGTGGCTTCTGAGAGCAGCATTTTCCACTCACAAAAGGTAACTGTATTCAAACATTTTAATTATATGCTTAATTATTTTACAAAAAAAATAGTATGGTTCCATAAGCTTTTTTCATACATCTTAAGTTCTGGTTAACCCTTCCTATGCCTGCTTACTCTTGTCCCAGCCCCCACCTCCATCCCACATAAACCTTTCCACCCTTAGCTACAAATGCTTTCTGCAATGAGACCTTTATGTTTCAGGACAGCAGAAACCCTAATATGTAGACTAAAAGCTGAAACTGCTGACATACAACAGTGTCACATCTGAGCAGAGTCGTCCTGGGAGGCACTGGTGGAATCGCATGGCACCACAGCTCACCTGAGTCCAGACTTTTTAATTGCTGCCAACTTTTCATGAGCCCCATATCTAGTAAGGTGATCCTCACTGGGTGGTGACCCAGAGTTTAAGGAATTGTGACTTACATGAAGAGTCAGTTCCAGAAACCAATCTGAGCCCAGAGCATGAAGAAAGGGGTTAGTTCAGGCAAGGGTGTGGTGTTCAACAAAGCGCCAAGACTGAGTAGGAGACACGTGACAAGGCCAGGGCAGCATTGCAGAGACTGGACTGGAAAGTGTCTGATTCTAAGAGATAAGTTTTCTGGCCAAAGCTGCATTAAATGGTACCGTATATGCGGGTCCCCTCCACTGGGGTATGCATACACATTCCCTCTTCCTTTTAGGGGCAGTTACTCCTCTATATCTCAGCTATAGTTTACTTGCAAAGATTTCACTGAGTCTGAGGAATGTTGGCTTTAGCAGGGAGGAATTGGCAGACAACTGAGGCTCCTGAGCAGAAAAATTACACAGTAAGTTGGCACATTTGCTCATCACCATGGCTACAGGGTAGACAATAGAAAGGGTGAGAATGGAGGTTGGCCATCGGGCCAGACTCCTTCGTCGTGCCACTTAGTCACTCAATCAGTAACTGAATTCTGTCAGTTCTACATCCTATACACGCAAGGCATCCACTTAGAACTTTTTCCACTGACACTATTTTAGCCCTTGAATATTCTGCCACAAATCCCTGTAAAGGCCTTATAATCCATCTCGTACCTAGTCTTCATCTTACAACCCTGCAGCCTAACCGTCATCTGGCCTCCAAAGAGGGGTCTCCTTAAAACACAGATCTACTTAGGTAACTCACTTCAAATCCCACAGTCCTCTTGTCGTTCTTATGACGGCTTCTATGCTTGGTCTGCCCTGCACACTCTGCAAGGTCTGGGTTCTCCTTGTGATGCTGAAGGAGTCACTGGTACATTGCCTATGTTTACTCTTAAACTCAAGGAGGTTCATCCCTGAAGCTGTCTGATCATTGCCCACTCCCAGCTGTAGCATTCTGTGGGAACTGTCCTGAGCCTAGGGAAGCTACCTCACCAGTACTCTCTGACGTCATCAAGGAACAATTGATGGGTATCAGGGCAGAGACCTCTTGCCTCAGTGTAGGGCACACCTAATGGACTCTTGGGTAGCCAATCTACATCGTTAACATGATAGATTCGGAATCACGGTGGAAACATAGCTCCAGATGTGTCCAGAAGGACGCTTTTAGAAAGACTGAGTGAAAAGGGAAGAGTCACCCTAAATAGGCAAGGTTCCTGGACTGAATAAAAAGAAGAAATCAGCTGAGCACCAGATTCACCTCGCTGTTTCCTGACTGCTGATGCAACGTGACCAGCTGCCTCATGCTCCCACCATCATAACTTCCCTGCAAGTCAAAATAAACCCTCCTTTCCCTAAGATGCTTTGGTCAGGCATTTGTCTTCAATGAGACACTTAACTGAAACAGCCCATCCAGACTCCAGCCTTCTTGTGGCATCAGTTGAGACCTGTGTTACAACTGTAGTTCAATTCCTCCCTCTGCCTGGTCTTCTTCCATTACTCCCTTATACAGTTGTTCCAGAAAGCACACCCTCAGAGATACCTTATGTGTGAAATGGCCTCAAGTCTATTTCCTGGGAATTCTAAAGAACAATATTCTCCTATTCCCCCATAGAAATGCCACCATGCATGCTTCACATTAGCTCCCCAAGTCACTAAGCCCCTGTCTAGGCCACTGTTCTCTGCATAAAATGCTGCTTCTACTGGAGGGACATTTTCTTCTCTTCCCCCATTATCCACTTTGTGGAGTTAATTTCTATCATCCTGTAAGTCTCAATTAAGGTTTACCTCCTTTGAGAAGTCATCCCAGATTTGCTGAGCCCTACTTGATGCTGTCAAGGCAATTGGTACTGTACTTACAACTGTGTAATTATAACAATTACAATACACTATACTTATGTACCCATATAATTGACTCACCTATTAGGATAAGGATTTTGTCTACCATGTCTGCCATTGTATCCCTAGAGAATAGTCCGATACCTGGAACACAAAAAGGTAGCAAAAAAATATTTCCCAAACATGCCAGGTGTGGTAGCCCATACCTTTAATCCCAGCACTTGGGAGGCAGAGGCAGGTGGATCGCTGTGAGTTTGAGGCCAGCCTGGTCTACAAAGTGAATCCAAGACAGCCAAGGCTACACAGAGAAACCCTGTCTCAAAAAACAAAACAAAACAAAAATTCCCAAACAAATAAAAGAGTAGGAAATGTCCTTAAGTGAGGAGTTAGCAGGATTTTTTAAAGGGACATAGTGTGTGTGTGTGTGTGTGTGTGTGTGTGTGTGTGTGTGTGTGTGTGTGTGTGTGTTCCTGCCTTTGTTAGAAATAAAACACAACACTGCTGGCTTAGAGAAATAATTCTGAAGGAACTTTGACAAAAAAGATAAATGAAAAGAGGCCACATTTATTGTGTTTAACTCATATTCAAACACAAATGACCAGTGGGAAGGTTGGAATTGGGGCTCAGCAATACCTCACCCAGGAAGTTCCCCTTGTCAACTCACTTCTATCAATAACACCCTGCCCTCCATTATTAAACTCTCCATGCATCTTATAAATTGGTGCTTCTATTAGTTACCGTCGGTTTCTAGAACAAAATACCACAGACCAGGTGACTTAGACAAGAGACGATTAGTTTCTCTCAGTTCCAGCAGCTAAAAGGTCAAGATCAAAGTGTCAACATGTTTGCCTATCTGAGGTGGCACTCCTCAACTTGGAGATGGCCTCCCTCTCATCGCTCCTCCACACAGTCTTTTATCTGCATCTCTACGTATGTCTAAATTCACTCTTTTTATAGGGACATTAGTTAGATGGGTTTAGGGTCTACCACAAGAACTGTCTCACACCTCTATCTCCAAATACAGCTATATTCTGAGAGCATGGAGACCAGGATGCAAACAGGAATCTATGGACACAGTTCAGCTCATAAAAATAGTGCACTGTTTCCTCTTCCCACACCCACTGCCCTAGAGGCTGCCCATGGGTGCTACCTCTGCACCAGAGCATCCAAGTCCAGGACAACCTCTCCCTCAAATCCCCATTATTCAGATTTCCACATGTCCTAGAACAGATGGGAGAGGGGCCTATTCTGCCTGGGGTGGCAGTTAGGTGGTAGGAAGACCTGAGGAGAAAGACGAGCAAGACTTTGTAGTTACAATGGGAGAAAATATTCTAGATTGTACTCTCCCCCCCCGCCCCCGGGCACCCCCAATTCACGCATAGAAACCACCACATTGTTAAATTTTGTTGTGAAGTTTGGACACAATTGGATGTGGCTCTTGTGGAGGATGAATGTGGGCAGTGGTAAGAGTAAGAAAGGTTGACCAAGGTCATGTTGTAAAGAGCCTCTCTCATTTTGCCATAAATCAGTCAATGCTTTATCTAGAGATGAACGGAGGGAATTAGAGGCTTCTGCAATCACTCATGCAGGAAACAAGGCAATTACTTGTAAGAGGTTGAGAGATTTGAGCAAGGCATTAAGGCAATAGCTATTACGTGGGGGGTGGGTAGCGGGAGCGGTGGCAAACAGATAAATGGATAAGGCTGAGGGGAAAAAGAAAAAGGAATCAAAAGAGGGAGAAGAGGAAGCAGGAACTCCTCACCCACCCGTACCTAAGTGAAGAACCCCCTGCCTCCCTGGTGGGATTCTGTTGAGTTTGGTTCTCAACCCTTGATCAGGCTGATTCCCCTCCCCCCTCACAGACTTTCTCAGAGTTGCCCAGCATCTACTAGCACTTGGCTCTATTAGAGCCAAGAAGGCTCTAGAAGTCAAGGGAGCGGTTAGTTAATATGAAGGACGCATAACAAAAGGAGCCACCAACGTTGAAGGTGGCTAACTGGTCATTCACTTAGGGAAGGTGCTTAGATCAGAGCTGGGGTCACAGATCTAGGCTTATGGACCTGGATCCATCCATGCTAAGGAAACAGCCATGGGTCTCTTAAGAGCTGAAGGGTTTCCTGTCTGAATATGGAAGTGTGGTACTTGTAGAGGAAACAAGTGGGTCACCAGTACTTGGTCATTTTCCTTATTTATTAACTTAGAGTGATAGTCAAGGCCAGAGGTTAGATGTGAAGAAAACACTGGACAGACCAAGGTGAATGACTAAGGTCAGCAGGCTCCTTCTCTTCTCATGAACACAGTAGCCACTCAGCAGGAAAAGTACATAGCAAGCCAGTGTGTGTCATTCAAACTTGGGGACAGTATCCAAGGTAAACTTACATTTTCCTTATGAACCCTCTGGTCACAAGAACATGAATCTGTCCTCTGGCTCATCTGTTCTACAGTTTAGAGGTGTTAGCACAGGATTTGTTTCCTCTGTCTGGGATTTGAAGGAATAAAAATCTCGAGAATTGGTGCTTCACTCCAGTTAGGGTCAGTCAAAAGCCAGGCTTTTTTCTCTGAGCAACTACAGAGAGATCAGGGCCTGAGTCACTAACAGGCTGAGATGGGAGTCCCTGCCAAGGCTGGGGCAGGCTCTCTGGAGTCCACCCCAAAAGAAAACAACAACAACAACAACAACAACAACAAAACAGGAACAGCAGTAGCCAAGAGGCAACTTGAGGACTTGGGAAACAGATGAGGTCTAAGCAGGGAGATACTTCTTCACTGATTGCCTGGGCCTTCTGGAGCCTTCACTGTATGTGTGTTTCCTTTAAGAAAAAATGCATGTTTTGTATGCATGTTACGTAAAGCCCGGGGAGGGCTACGCACAGTCACGCAGTGTTAATTGTGATGCACTCAAGGACTTCCTCCACTGACACTCTTCCATCTTAACTCAAAATCCCTTAGGTAGGACGTGAGGCATTTGTGGAACAAAAGCAGCAAAGTATGCGGGTATCTTATGAAAACAAAACAAAACAAAACAAAAACTAGCACAAGAGGCTTTGGGGAGAGGATTTCCACTTTGAGAAGGAGACTGAGTCAGGAAGTTAGTTGGGTGTTTGTTTGTTTGTTTGTTTGTTTAGTGGATGCTGGAGATGGAACCTCGGGCTGTGGGCTTGTTGGCAAGTAGGTCTGCTGAACTGTGTCTCCAGCCCTTCAGAACTTCTTAAACGCCCATTCACTTCAGTATGAGCTGCCCATGCAGCTCTAGGGCCAGGGCTGTTCATGGGAGCATGATGGACTGACGAGGGGCCACAGCCTTAAAGAAAAGTGACTCTTCTTCCCTCAGGAAGCCATAAGCAGCTCACAGCTCCTCAGTTAGGGCTGGGAGCTCACACCCCTTCACACCCCATGCTGGACGGTGACAAGCTTGACCTTGTGCAGGAAGCCGAACTTTCCTGAATTAATGTGTGCAGAGGTACCATCGTGTCCAAAGGATGCTGTTTTGTTCTCAGCCTATCCAGCCTCTGGCTTTTACACTCTTTTGGTTCCCTCTTTCCTGGTGGTACTTAAGCCTTTGGGAAGGGCTGTGATGTAGATGTCCCGTTTGTAGCTGAGTACACTACAGTCACTTATTTTTGGTAGTTTGATCACTTGTGAGTTTCTGTGTAAACTATTATCCACCTGTGGGCGGGGGACAGGAGGGGGAGACTTCTCTGATGCTACCTAAGAGCTGCACTCACATAAGGGGAGAAAGACGCAGACTTAGAAGGCAATTGGGTTTCTTGTTTTTGTTTTTTAATAAGGATGTAAGAGAAACCAAAAAAAAAAAAAAAAAGCCAGCTGAAGTTCAGCTAGTTTGGGAGGAGTTCAAGGATGGTTCTCTGTAAAGGAGCAATTGTTCTTAAGAATAAGGAGCTGTTGCTTGGAGTCTTACCACAGATGTAGGGGAGAACCATCTAGGGACCAAACTCATAATGAAGAAGAGTAGAGAGGAACATCTATTGTTAACAAGGATGTTCAAGAGCTTCCACTGGAAAATTCTCAGATTTTAGAATTTAGCTTCTTATGTCTGGACCTGATGCAAGCTCGGGCCTTCTGACTCCTGCCTAGGGGTCTTTCCATAGTCCATAGATGTTCCAGCTTCCCCTGTTTTTTGAAAGTGATTCATTAAAAAAGGAAAACAAAACAGAATGTGGAGGCAGGGTCCTGGGCCTGCCTGTGGAGAAAGAGGTAACGATAGGTGGACACCGGCACAAGAGACGTAAACTTGGAAAGTTTTATGGCTTGGCTCTAGCAATGTGATTTATCTTCAGCTGGACTAAGGGTCCTGTCTCTGGGCTGCAGCTAATGGGAATTCTGATACTGGGAACTGAGGAAAGTCTAGAACTTCCTCACAAAGCAATTACATTTCCTGATGGCTCAGTGCTCCAAGTACCACTGTGTCAACCATTCATTCTCCTCAGAAGAAGTTTCTTCTGGGGCTGGAGAGATGGCACAGTGGTTAAGAGTGCTTGCTGCTCTCACAGGGGACTGGAGTTTGGTTCCCAGCACTCATATCAAAGAAGTTATAACTCTGTACCCAGGGATCTCTTCTGGCCATGGTGGTCCCCCATACCCACATGTATGTATGTATGTATGTATGTATGTATGTATGTATGTATGTGTATGTATACATACATGTATGTGTGTATATACACACACACATGTGTGTATATGTGTATATATATGCATATGTTTATATATACATAAATTAAAAATGAAATCTAAAACTAAAAAGAAAGAAGTGCATCTAAGCTCAATCCTGACAACGCTCAGCTTTTGGCCTGGGTAGCCAGGCCTGTGGCCCACTGCACCTCTCTGTGCACAGAACAATACATCCCTGTACACTTTTCTGAGATGGTATAGATCAGTGTTCACATTTCCTTGCTATGCCTTTAAGAGCTACAAGAATGCAAGAGAAGTCTGGAAAGAGAGGTGGGGTCTCCTAAAAGAACTTCTTGGAAAAGGATCCTAGGAATTTCTGCCAGAAACTGAACTGAAATTCCAATGCTGAGAAATTGGGGGTGGCCTGTGTTGAGCTAGGCCTATGATTGGGCTGCACAGTCTATTAGGGAGGAGGGAAACAGATGTAAAAGAACTGGGGGGGGGGAGGTAGAGGGGAGGAAAGACCTCTCTACCCCTACCCCAATCCATACACTCTAAACCTGGAAGCAATAGTAGCCACTGGCCAGGAGAGAGTCTGTGCATGTCCAAGCTGAAGGCAGCAGATGCTGGGCCCGGGGAACTCTTGGCACCAAGTGAGCAAGCGAGGCCTCCAGGGACTGACTTGCCAACAGCTGGACTTGATCACCAGCTCGAAACTGAGATCATGCACTGGGTAGAATAACAAGCGGACTCTGTTCTCTCTGGCTGTGCAAAGTGTTGTTTTCCAAGGAATTGCCACAGCAGCAGCAGGCAGAAAACCAGAGATCACCACCTGAACCTTTGAGTCTCTTGAGGGAACCCAAGCTCCTAGGGAGTGTGCAGGATGATGGTGGCCCTTCGGGGAGCTTCTGCCTCAGCCGTTTTCTTCCTCGCAGCATTTCTGCCCCCACCACAACAGGCCCAGGACCCAGCCATGGTTCACTACATCTACCAGCGCTTCCAAGTCTTGGAGGTAGGTGACGTGTGTTCCCTTCACTGGCAGTAGGCCTCTTGGAAGTCACTCTGTTGTGCCCCCATTTTCCTGTCAACCAGAATGCATGTCTTCAGGATACAGAATGAATCACTGCTAAGATTACATTTACAGACCTGCAGAGCCTGGCAATTTAGGATACTACCTCAAGTCCTGCTCCATCGCGACCCCTGAGCGTGGATTTACCCTATACTTTGCCCTGATGATTTTTCTCACCTATAAAATGGACGTAGTGATAAAGTTTAATTTCAAAAGATATACTGAAGATTTAACACAGAGATTTTTAACGCTGGGATATTCGAGTTGTTTTATGTGGGGTCGTTAATCCATACTTAGAGCATAGCCTGAGACTCGCTAAGTAAATTTCCAGATTGGTGGACATTTAAAACCCAAAGTTCTGTCTTCAAAGTATCACGTTAGAACTGTTGTCATGTTTCCATCTTTTCCTGTACTGGGATGCTAACTGATTCCAGCTTTTCTTTTTCCCTTTTGATGATTAACTGTTAAGTGACTATAAAATGATGTTAGTATATGCGGAGGCTCATTGTGGATTTTTGCTTTTTAATCCTGAGTGGACTTGCACTTAGAAATGAGATTTTTCAGCAATGTTAAGCAGAGCGAGGGTGTTTGAGCTTCCGCCTCATTAAAATAGGCAAAAGCCTTGATTGGGAATGCGGCTTAGTTGGTAGAGTGCTTAGCCTAGTATACACAGAGCCCTGGGTTTAAGGTCTAGCACTGCATAAGCTAGGTTTGTTCGGCTGTACCTGTAATATCAGTTCTCAGGAGATGCAAGCAGGAGGACCCAGGGCTTCAGAGTCATCCTTGGCTACATAGAAAGTTTGAGGCCAGTTAAGACTATATAGGCCCCTATCTCAAAACAAAAACAAATGGACAAAATACAGTACTTTTATAGATCAGTCATATTTTGAGGGACAAATGTAACCTTCCACCTTGGAACGCCTGGCTCTTATGCAAGTTAAGTTGGCCTGTTATAAGTCTTCTTTCAAAAAAACAGTCTTATCTGAAACATTTGTTTTCCTGAATAAGTCTATAAGTCCTAATGATGGGGCCATCTGGCTATAGTATCAGTAAAATAAGACCACAGAGCAATCTAAGTGCATTTTCTCACACTGTCCATCTGGCAGGCCCGGAAGCTGTGGATAAAGTGTTCCCAGGCCCACGGCCTCTTCCGGCTCTTCCTGCTCTCTTCCTGGCCAGAGCACCAACGTCGCCTGCTTAAAATGCCAGAGCTGTGCTCAGGCACACAAAGTAGACGTTCACAGTCCTGACTGTGGATTTGGAAGATCCGGATATGCTCTGTAGATATGTTCTATAGAAGATAAAGCTATGTCTTCTGAACACTAGGTTCTGACCTGGAGGGGAAACTAAGTCCCATGTGGCAAGCACTAGTGGCCAATGCAGAGGCTTGACAACTCAGAGATACAGGGCCTGTCCCAAGAGGGGCATGTGGGAAGGGAAGAAAAGAGACAAAAGAGACTTGGGGAGTTATTAATACATTCTCTCTCTCTCTCTTCTCTCTCTCTCTCTCTCTCTCTCTCTCTCTCTCTCTCTCTCTTCCTTTCTCTCTCTCTCTTCTCTCTTTCTCTATCTTTCTCTTCTTGCCTCTTTTCCTGTATCTGTCTCTTTCTCTTCCAAGTAAAAGTGCTCTGCACAATTATGAGTAAAATGTTTTACATTTGGGAAGAAGGGTTTTTTTTGTTTTTGTTTTTGGTTTCGAGACAGGGTTTCTCTCTGTATCCTTGGCTGTCCTGGACTCGCTGTGTAGACCAGGCTGGCCTCAAACTCACAGTGATCTGCCTGCCTCTGAGTCCCGGGTGCTAGGATTAATGGCGTGTGCCGCCACACCCAGCTTGGGAAGAAGGTTTTAATCATAATTGCCAACTGAGCTTTAACTATCAACTCTGGGACCCAGTAATTCCATTCCACTCATTTATTCTTCCATTCACCAAACAGTCACTGAGTGTTACTGTAGCCTTAGCTTCATGTCATGTGTAGGGGAATGGAACTTATTTCTGGAAATCTAGCCTAAGAAAATAACTAAAGACATAAAAATATAGATACATAGTTCTTTTTTCTTAACATTGAGTAAAAAATTGAAAACTAAATGTGCATTAAGAGGCATTTAAGGAACAAACAATAAGATTTTAATTTAATGAAAACCTACATGTTATTAAAATTATGTTACATATATAAAAATAATATATACATATACATAATAGAATATTGTTCAGCCTTTAAACTAGAAATGATCATAATGAGTGAGTTAACCCAGAAGCAGAAAGAGTCAAATGGTATATACTCACTTATATCTGGACACTAGCCCAAGGGGCATGTCCCATGAAAGTCTTCACTTAGCAGGAAAGTGGGACAGAGGAGGGGACATCCTATTGAGTCTCTAGGTGAGAGAAGCATAGGAGAGTGGGGAAATAGAAGGATCCAGAGGGTCCTAGAAACCTACAAAAAGAACATTATGACGGGCAGATCTGGGCCCAGGGGTCCTGCTCAAACTATGGCACCAGCCAAGGACAATACGGGAAGTAAACTTCGAACCCAGATCTAGCTGATGGACAGGACATTCTCCACAGTTGAGTGGAGAGTGGGGACTGACTTTCACAGGAACTCTGGTGCCCCACATTTGACCATGTCCCCTTGATGGGGAGGCCTGGTGGCACTCAAAGGAAGGATAGCAGGCTACCAAGAAGAGACTTGATACCCTATGATCATATACAGGAAAGGAAGTCCCCCTCAGTCACAGTCATAGGGGAGGGGAGTAAGGGGAAAATGGGAGGGATGGAGGAATGGCAGGATACAAGGGATGGGATAACAATTGAGAGTAATATGAATAAATTAATAAAATATATATATAATTTAAAAAAGAAGCTCATACATAATACTGTAAATGTTATGTATGAAACACTGAAACTAAAAACTGTGACAGCCAAACCTCAGGACTGGCACTGCAGCAAATTGTAAATGAACCTGTAAATGCAGCACTGTAAATGAACCTGTAGGATCTTATGCTAAGTGAAATAAGCAAGCCACAAGAAGACAAACACCGAATGAATGATTGCACTATACATTTAATCTGAAAACACTGAGCTCATAAAAATAGAGACGTTTAAGAAATGAGAAGATATTGAACAAAGAATATAATAGCTTAATTATCTGTTCTGGAGGTAGGGAGATGTAAAGTGCACTGCCCAAGTATGAGGACCTGAGCTCAGATCGCCAGCACTTACACAAAAGTAACGTGGAGAGGCCATCTGCAAGCCAAATGCTGTGGAGGCAGATGCATGCAAGTCTCTGCGGCTTGCTGGCCAGGAGATGTAGTCAGTCAGTGAGCTTCAGATTCAACAAGAGACACTGCCTCAAAACATAAGAGGTTGAAACAATTGTGAAAGACACCTGGTATTGCTTTGTTACTTCCACATGTATACCTGCACACACACACACACACACACACACACACACACACACACACACTGAAGAGTAAGTTCAGCACTCAGGAGGCAGAGGCAGGTGGATTGCTGTGAGTTCGAGGCCAGCCTGGTCTACAAAGCGAATCCAGGACAGCCAAGGCTACACAGAGAAACCCTCTCTCAAAAAAACATAAAAAAAGAGTAAGTTCAAGAAATCTATTGTACCTATCACTACTATAGTTAATGGCAATATACTACATACCTAGCAATTAAGAGAATAGATTTTATCACCTCAAAAGTAAATATGCAAAATAATACATAGATTAACTTGCATGATTTAACCATTCCACATCAAAATATCACATGTACAACAATTATATAGGAGTTTCATTTATTAATTAAAAATACAGTCAACACAAAAAATTTGTAGTATGTCCTATATTGATATAATAGTAGATAATATAATATAGTTATGATAGCACAAAATGATATTTAAATGTTTGCAATATATCAGCAATTCTAAAATAACAGATATTTAGAAAAATCACATGTATAAATATATTTATACATACCATGAAATACATTGGAAAACTTAAAAAGCTAGTATGCCAAATGTCAATAGTACCTATGAATTTAGGATTGTAGAATTTTCCCCCTTCTGACTGGTTATATTTATCTAATGCTCCTTCTCTGTGAATGATAGATATTTATAGTACTTGGATACTTGAAATAATTTACAGTAATTTGGTAACATTGGTAATGTATTTTCTGTTTAAAGCAAAGGCTGGAAAAATGTACCCAAACAACAAGAGCATACATCCAAGAATTCCAGGAATTCTCCAAAAACATATCCATCATGCTGGGGAATTGTCTGACCCACACAAGCGAATATAGGAGCGCTGTTGATAACCTTGCACTGAGGGTGGAGCGTGCCCAGCAGGAGATTGACTACCTGGAGTACCTCCGAGAAGCTGACATCTGCGTTGAATCAGAGGAGAAGACTCTGGCTGAAATGGTACTTCAAGAAGCAGAAGAAAAAAAGAAGATCCAAAGTCTACTGAATGCAAGTAAGGGGATTCTTCCAGCACCCTTTCTAGGGCCTGTCCCACTTAGAGAGATTCAACTCCCTGCAGTTTGAAAGTGTGGTCACGTGATGAGTGAGAACTGGGTGCACCCCTTGTGTGTCTGGGCTGGGAGCAACTTAGCAGGGGTCAGGTGTCCCAATAGAATTCCACAAAAGCAAGTGGCTTTTCTTTCTCAGGGAGTTTCTAAAGACCTCAGGAAAGGCCAGGTCTACAGTGTGAGAGGCAGCTCAGGTCCTCTCCTGATAGACTTGATAGCCGTGTAGGCCCAGCTCTTTCTAGGGAGAGCGACAGGCCGGTGTGGGCTACATCAAGGGCCCAGGGAACAGAGATCTGTGGCCAATGTAACAAGCAACAGTCTGAAACTAAAAACTGTGACAGCCAAACCTCAGGACTGGCACTGCAGCAACTTGCTATTGTGTGCTGTCTGGGGTGGTGGCATTCAGGGCTTTGTCCCATCTTGTGACCCATCGGTATCAGTTCTAGGCAGTCAGTAATAGGATCTAGCAGCTCATGGTAAAATAAGCATCACAGCTGGGAAGATTTTCCTGAGCGTGAGTCCATTAAAACAGTAAGAAAGCAAGAACCATTCCCCCGCCCCACCACCACTCAGTATTGTGTGCTCTGAAAAGATTTCACTGCAAACAGGAAAATTATGCACGTTTGGGAACCTCCAGCAGGGAAATAAAAACGTAATCTGGAGCCAGGTGGTGGTGGTGGTGCTGGTGCTGGCAAACACCTTTAATCCCAGTACTTGGGAGGCAGAGGCAGGTGGATCGCTGTGAGTTCGAGGCCAGCCTGGTCTACAAAGTGAGTCCAGGACAGCCAGGGCAACACAGAGAAACCATGTCTTGAAAAACAAAACAAAATAAAACGGCAAAAAAACATAATCTGGGGGGTCATCTTTGCTTTTTAGGGCTTCTCCGCGTAATCCTTTTATGAGTCTTGGGGCAGAGGCTGTAGCTCAGTTGGTAGAGTACTGCCTAGCATGCAGGAAGCCCTGGGTTCCAGCCCCAGCATGAGGCAAAGCAGGAGGATGAGCCATTTAAGGACAGCCTCCGATATCCTCCTCAGTTGGGAGCAGGCCAACTTTAATTTAACATGAGACCTTGTCTCAATAATTTTTTTTTTTAATGTGGAGGGTCTAAGTGAAGTGACCATGGGACAACATGAACTATAAAGATATGTCCATCTGCAAATCTGGCGCAGAGGAAACTGCTCAGGGCAAAGGAATACAGGGTCATGAAGCCAAAGAGGTTTAATCCAGCTGTGTGCTGCTGCCAATAGTCACCCCATCTGTTCACTTGTTCACTTACTTAACTGACAAAAACTGATTGGAACCAAGATGTTATTCCAGGCACTGGACACAGATGATGAAATGCCATGTGGTCCATACTAAGGAGATTGAACATGACTAGCGAAACTGTTAATTATTCTAAACAGGGACATGATATAAAAAAAAAAAAAAAGAGAGAGAGACTATGATGAGAGAAGGGAGACAAGTTCAGGAATGCTTAAGTAATTTAAGCAAATAATGACTGCATGAAGTCTCACAAGACAGAAAAGAGCTGGCCAACCGAAAGCTATTCAGAATTAAAATCCACATGGTTTGTTAACTAAGAATTGAAAGTAAAGGATAAATGAGGAACATGAGCCTAGGATACTTCAAAGGCTTGGGGGCCTAGGTCATTAATCAATTGGTATGAAATCTGTAATGATAGAAAACCCCAGATTAGCCAGAGACCCTGTCTTGAAAAACCAAAAATAAATACATAAATAAATAAATAAAAAGAAAAAAAAAAGAAAAGAAAGGAAGAAAGAAGACCCAAGATTAGTTTGGAAGCACATATGACTTGACATTTTTTCCAAGATCTTACATCTTTGTTTGTTTTCTGGTGTTATAACTGAACTGTGCAAGGTAACTTATAAAGAATAGGAGTTTAGTTTACTAGGTAGGTCTCCAGAGGCTGGGAAATCTAGTAACATGATGTGGGCACTAGTATTTTCTAAGCTAGAATGTTGCCTGACCCTTCACACAGGGTCACAGGCAGGCCACCAAGCCCAAATCCTAGCGATGGATCCCCGAGCTTTTACTATTCTGGGGCACTCTTAGACCTGTAGACCTTGAGGTCACGCCTTTCCCGTTCTAGCTAGAGTGCAGCAGTTCGTGTTTTCTCAACCCCCACCCTTTGCCTCACTCTGCAGACCCTGGATGCCCATGTCTGTAGAGTTGCCACTCACGTGCCTGTCACCTCTGGAGCTCTGGTTGAGCCAACCCTCATTGGCTCCACTGTCAGCTGGGCTGTTGGATGGCCATGTCTGCATCCTGGGCTAGTTTCCTTAGGCTTCTCTCGCTTCCTAGATCCCTACTCCTGTCACACAGGCCTTCACACACCTCAACAGAGATCACGTTACTCCACCATATAGTAGTTTTTGTTACTAATCACCATGTGTTAGCAACAGCAAAAAATGTCTACTCTCTCTTCAATCTTTTACATAGAAAAGGCCTTCTGCAAAGTGACCTGAACCAAACTCAACTTCTGCTCTTCTGAAAGTATCCATATACAGCTATAACTTAAATAAATATATATTTACATGTGCATAGGGACACACATGTGAGTGTTTAATGTATTCAACCGCACATATTTTATGTACAACTTATTTTTTTACCAGACCATTAATAAAGATCCTGACATAATCTTCTTATATTCATGGAGTGTAGAACAGGGACATAGCATGGAGGGAAGAGGCCAAAGAAATTGTTCCTAGAAGAGAGCTCGGTGGTAGAGGCCCTGCAGAACTTACATTAAGGACATGTGACAGCTGTGTGATTGGTGGTCCCTGACCTGACCTCTTCTAGTCTGCTTCTCTGTTGCTGTGATAAAACACTAACGAACAGCAAGTTGGGGAGGAAAGGGTTTATTTGGCTCACACACTGTGATCACAGTGACCAGTAAGGAAAGTCAGGCCAGGAACTCAAGGAGGAGCAGAGGCAGGAACCATGGAGTCTGTCCCTCATGGCTTGATCAGCCTACTTTCTTATATAGCACGAGACCACCTTGCTTTCACCACCCATAGTGGGCTTGTTGATGTTGCCCCCCCCCCCACATCAACTATCAGTCAAGAAAATGCCCCATCAACTTGCCAACAGGCCAATCCAAAGAACATGATTCCTCAGCAGAGGGTCCCTCTTTCCTGGTAACTCTAGCCGGTGTCCAGTTGACAGGAGCTAATTAGAAGATGACCTATTATTTTCAGACAGACCTAGATTTAGACTGCTAATTCTAAACTAGCTTATTCCCCTACTCTATGTGTATTTTATGATGTGACTGCCCTTATTTTATTGCTGTTGATGGTAGAAGTGGTCACAGTGGTGATGGTGATGACAGCAGTGGTAAGGGGTGACTGGGGTTGCTTGACTGTTTTGGTAGTAACTATGTCATATCAGCTTTCTAACAGGTCATCATAAATTCAGCATCTTTTTTTTTTTTTTTTGGGTTTTTGAACAGGGTTTCACTGTGTAGCCTTGACTGTCCTGGACTCACTTTGTAGACCAGGCTGGCCTCGAACTCACAGCGATCTGCCTACCTCTACCTCCCAAGTGCTGGGATTAAAGGTGTGCGCCACCACTGCCCGGCTAATTCAGCATCTTAAAACAATACAATTTCATTATTGCGGAGTCCACACATGGCCTCTAATTACATGATCAATGTCATGAGCTTCCTGCAGCTCTGACTCCATGGGCAGTTCACAGTATGCCTCTGAGAGGACAGTGCTGTTTTTCAAAAGGTGCCTAACACCTCTCTTAAGAATTTTTTTTTATCTGATCAGGCTTGTCTATCATGATTATTGTTTTGATTAATTCAAGATCCACTGTTTGGAGCCTTATTAATCACAGAATCCCTGCAACCTTGTCTTATAATGTCACGTGATCACAGCGTGCACCGTCTCACATGCCCAGGCCCTGCCTGTGCTCTGGGGAGAAAGTCCTGTGGAGCCTGTACAGGACAGGGGGGTGGGGGTGGGGCTTGGGAAGCTGCATTGGTTACTTGACTCAGCTGCAACGAAATACCTGACCAATGCTGCTTTGGGAAGAAAGGGTTTATTCTGCCTTTACAGTTCAAGGAGATGTAATCGATCACGGCAGGGACAGGGGCAGCAGGTAGATGCTTACATTGTGTTCACAGTCAGAAAGGAGAGAGCAGCTAATCAATCAGTCTCCCTCCCTCCCTCCCTCCCTTCTCTCTCTCTCTCTCTCTCCCTCTCTTCCCCCTCCTTCCCCCATCTCCCTCTCTCCCTGCTCCCCCCTCCCTCCATCTCTCTCCAAGTGTTATATTGAACTCTGCCACTAAACTGTTCCCCAGTGGTTGCTTTCTCCTTTCAATACAGCCCAGGACTCCCAGCATGCAGAGCCTGCCCGCCCGTGTGCGCTGCTAGTCTAGGCTAAGGCGAAGGCCTGTGGATTAAAAAGACGACACAATGGGTCACTTGTGCTAAGAGAATGCCATTTAATGGGAGTAACAGAACTGCTTATATAGGGGAGGAACCAGCAATCAAGCAGCACTGTGGAAAGTCCCCAGAGGCGGCAAACCAAGGGCCAAATGAGACTCAAAACAAGGAAAATGAAGGTAACCAGTGGAGCACAATGTTTCAACTGCAGACAAAACCAAGTAATGGTCAGTACCAGCACAGCTGCAGTTCCCCACACCAGCCCACAGAATGCTGCTGCCCTTTTGAGAGTGTGTCTTCCCACTTCTGTGAACTCAAATCTAGAGATGTCCTCACCAGCATCCCTAGATGTTTGTCTCCATCTTAATTCTATTTATTTTATTTTACTATTTATTTTATGTATGCAAGTGTTTTCTCGGAACAAATGGATGTGCGCCACAGGTATGCCCGATGCTAAGGAAGTCAGACATCAGCCAGATCCCCTGGAACTGGAGCTGCCATGTGGGTGCAGGGACTAGATCTCAAGACCCTCTTCCAGATCAGCCTCTTAACCTCTGAGCATCTCTCCAGCTTTCCAGCTTTCTAAATTCCAGCAAGCTGACTATCACAATTAACCCCCCAGGGGCCACTTTGGCATTCCACCTACTACCGTGCCTCAGTTTGCTATCTGACCTTGTCTTTCTAGAAGATCCTGCTATTATGTTCTTGGCCTACAAGGGCTATGCCAGTTGCACAGCTTTTACTAAAACCCTAAATGATGAAGTCAGCACCTGGGTACAGGCAAACTGGATCAGGAAGAGCTCAGGCCACAGGTCTTCCTGTGCAGAACATCCCTTTGGAAAACCACTAAGGAATGGATGGCAACAACTACCTGGGAAAAATTCAGTCTTATACCTTAAGATATAAGGGAATTCCAGTGCATGTTAGAATGATCCTCGTCTTCTAGATATCTCTCAGATGACTACTAAGGCCAAGTCCTGAAAAACAGCTTAGGTTACTTTTTACCAAATCAATCCCCACCTAGCTGTTCTAAAGCCTTCAACCTTTATTTTGAGGTGTTTTTCCAAACACGGTCCATGTGGGCCCCTAATCCCAGGAATGTTTTGAGATTAAGTGAAATTCATAGACCCTTAATTTTCCTTTCCCCTCTCTCCCTTCTTCCTCACACATATGTGATTTAAAATAGAAATGAGTGACTTGAACTTTAAAGTCATTCCCAATGTTCGGTGTTAGAAATAAAATTGCCTTTTGTACTTGCCAGTTTATCATACAGCGCCACAACCTCGGGCACCCAGACTGGAGGCTGGGTTATCCAGCTGAAGGCTTTGGGAGAATCCACATGATGCATTCTTGAGTGGATAAAAGTATTGACCTCCTTTTAACTTGTAAGAAGATTTTTGAAGACGAATTCCTAGGGCAGTCAAAACAAACCATCATAACAGATTTTATTTTCTTTCTCTAGCCTGGCTGGCTCCTTTTATTGCAAGGAAACATGGGTGTAACCTCACGTAGCCCTCACCCTGCTGCTGCGTTAAATAGCTCAGATCTTTTGTTAGGTCATATTTCCAAGAAGTCTGCTGAATATCTGACTGCCTCTGGAGTACGTTCCAAGTAGATAATTGCATGCCTGTATTCAAACCCACAACAAACAAAACAAACAACTAAACAAATACTCCACTCACTGAAAGCTAAAGAACGCAAGTCTGTGAGGCAAATCTCAAGGTCCGTTGGTTCTCGATGATTAAGAGAAACAAAACTAATTTGTAACAGCTGTATTAACTATACAGGAGGAGGCTGGAGGTCTGTCTGAGGGCAGAAATGTAGATCATAAGGGTGCTTGTCTGTGCGTGTGTGCACAAATCTAGTGTTGCTGCATTCACAAGGGCAGCAACACAGGACATATATTCCCTAGAGAGTGCATGTCCAAGAGTCCAGAAAGGTCTGTGTGCATAGCACTTCTTCGTTTCTCGATCTAAAAATTCTGGGGTTTGTGAGGTTATTTCTAGGTACTACGGGTATCAACAAAAGGCCCCACATCATGTTGCCTTGTAGCTTTTGATCCCAGTTAGTATGAACATTTATTCATTCTCTCTCACTCATTTGTTTGTTTGTTTGTTTTAAGATTTACTGTTTTATTATATATACAGTATTCTGCCTGCATGTGTGACTGCCCACCAGAAGAGGGCACCAGATCCCATTATAGATGCTTGTGAGCCACCATGTCGTTGCTGGGAATTGAACTCATGACCTATGGAAGAACAGTCAGTTCTCTTAACCTCTGAGCCATCTCTCCAGCCCCAGTTGTTGTTATGGTTCAACAAACGTCTAACTAAATTCTAGATATATTTTCAACTTGTGCTGGACATTAGAGAAGGGACCCTGGCTATGATCTTTGTTCTCAGAACCACTTACAGTAAAACAGAGAAGCAATCTAAACAGAAGGGATAACAATCTAGAGTGAGGACTGCTCTCATAGAGGGATGTATAAGGTGTCAGAAGCATGTGAGGTCATAGGGTCAAAGTTGTCATGGAGATAGCAGGTTCCATCTCTGCTCTGTGTCCAAAAGCCCTCATCCCACATTAATGTAACTCAACAAATGACTCCAAAATTTGGTAGGTTAAAGCAACATCCAATTCTTATTGCCCAGGAGTTTGCAGGGTGGAAGGACAGTTCTGTTGACCTGGGCCAGGACTGGCTTGATGGCAGCACATCTCCCATCCTTGGCACATTGCCTAGGAGTGGTTGTTGATGAGGGCCTCTTATGAGATGACTTGGTTGTCCTCCACATGTCACCTGGCTCCCCTGCAGGCTTATCTGGGCTTATTCTTATGATGAATGCAGATGTCTCAGGGAGAGGACAGACGTCCCCTATGGACTTAATTTAGTCATTTTTACCACTTTCTTTTAGTCAAAGCAAATTCCAACTCTGGCTCCAGGGTCCATCCTTCCACTATGAACTCTAGTTGCATCCATATTTGAGCTTTTGTTCTTGATATCGTGGAAGCAGGGAGCAAGCAAGATCAGCTTTTAGTTATGCAAACGTGTATGTGAGAACAGGAGCAGCACATTACAATGTTTATTGTATGCCAGGCCCCAACTAAGCCTTAATATGAGACCCATAGCTTAGCTCTCCAGCAACACCAAGTCAGTGTGGGTCACTAAGAAACATCCCATGCAAAGCAGCAGTTCTGTTTTCCCACCAGCTGTCCGCTGAAGCACCCACATGGTGAGACAGCCCCTGATAATCTATTTGTTTTCTAAGTTGGCACAGTAGTGATTGAGGTCACAAGTTTGGGCAGTGTCAAACACCTGTACTATCAGGAACTGTTTCTGAGTGTGGAACATAAGCAGAAAGGGTTTGAGTGGGGAGGCAGGTATATAGTGTGTCCTAGGCACTGCGGGAGGATAAGGAGGGAGAAGGTGAGACAGAAAGAGAAAGGCGAGAAGGAGGGCTGTTGCAGTGAATTTAAAAGGAAGGCCTAGAAATGATCATAATGAATGAGTTCACCCAGAAGCAGAAAGAGTCAAATGGTATATACTCACTTATATCTAGACACTAGCCCATGGGACATGTCCCATGAAAGTCTTCACCTACCAGGAAAGTGGGTCAGAGGGGAGGACATCCTATTGGGACTTTAGGTGAGAGAAGCATGGGAGAATGGGGAAATAGAAGGATCCAGAGGGTCCTAGAAACATACAAGAAGAACATTATGACAGGCAGATCTGTGCCCAGGGGTCCTGCTCAAACTATGGCACCAGCCAAGGACAATACGTGTAGTAAACTTCGAACCCCTACCCAGATCTAGCTGATGGACAGGACATTCTCCACAGTTGAGTGGAAAGTGGGAACTGACATTCACATGAACTCTGGTGCCCCATTTTTGACACGTCCCCTTGATAGGAAGGCTTGGTGGCATTCAGAGGAAGGATAGCAGGCTACCAAGAAGAGACTTGATACCCTATGATCATATACAGGGGGAGGAGGTCCCCCTCAGTCACAGTCATAGGGGAGGGGAGTAAGGGGAAAATGGGAGGGACGGAGGAATGGGAGAATACAAGGGATGGCCTAACAATTTAGATGTAATATGAATAAATTAATAAAATATAGTTTTTAAAAAGTAAGGCCTAATTTGGAAGCTGCTAACCTGCACTTCCGGTTCACTCAAGTAGTTAAGTTTTATTCCTTCTCAAATCTCTGATGGGGTTGAAGACCAAATAGTTTAGTCTTACAATTAAGCTTAGTTGGTTAGGGGTTAAGATGTTTTTAGAGGCCAAGCATGGTGGCACACTCCTATAATCCCAACACTCGGGAGGCAGAGGCAGGTGGATTGCTGTGAGTTAAAGGCCAGCATGGTCTACAAAGTGAGTCCAGGACAGCCAGGGCAACACAGAGAAACCATGTCTCGAAAAAAATTTTTTAAAGAAATGTTTTTAGATTTAGATAGATGTTTTAAGTTAATAGAGATGAGGTATGATAGATATGGATTTTCATTCAGAATTTTAGACTCAACAAGATAGGAAAAATGTTTACTTCAAGTTTGCCAAATACGAACAGCCAAATCACTATGAATGTAACAATCCATATAACTCTTGATTGTTTCATGTTTCTTCCTGCTGTATGTAGTTATTTTATTTATGTGTAATAATGTATATGTATATGTTATAAAAAAATATAATAATTTAAAAAAGAAAAAATGTTTATTATTGGGCTATAATTATATGGCAGTATTTTCTAACCTGCTATCAATCAATAAAAATATGGACACCTGCTATATTTTTAAATAGCCTTGGCTCACCTGGGGCAGGGCAGATATTACTCCCTTAAACTAGCTCACATATCTCCCTGCCCCTATCCCATGCCATCTGCTTCTAATAATTTCTATCAAGCTACCTCCCATCCATAATCCCAAATACTTGCTCATGTTCTTCATCTGGGCCTTGTGCTTCTTACTCCACTTCATTCATAGGGGCAGCCTCCTTCCTTCTCCTCTTCTCTCTCACCAGAAGAGGATGCCCCACCCTGTCTCTGTTATTATTCAGCATTGGCTAGTTGGCTTTTATTGGGAATATAGAGAACAAACAGTGGCATGTTTACACAAACCTGAGACAGGAGATACTTAGAATAAACTTCACAATGCAACCAGATAGTGGGGTGGAGAAGTCAGCACACAGTCCACAAGAACATTATGCCAACAGAGGAGGAGGAAGAGTTGGGTTGAAGGAAGAGAAGACTCCTTGTAAGGAAACACATGGTCCAGTATAACGCCTGTGTTAGTTACTTTTCTGTTGCTGCCAAGAGACACCAAGATCACAGCAACTTACAGAAGGAAAGGCTTATTGGAGTTTACCGTTTTCGAAAGTAAGTCAGTTACCACCATGGTGGGAAGCATGGCAGCAGGCAGGCAGGCAGGCATGACAGCTGGAGCAGTAGCTGAGAGATTGTATCTGACCCACAAGCAGGAGGCAGAGAGAACTGACAGAGAATGACATGGGCTTCTGCAACTTCAAAGCCCAGTGACACACCTCCTCCAACAAGAACATATCTCTTAATTTTCCCCAAAGACTTCCACCAACTGGGGACCAAATATTCAAATACAGGAGCCTAATGGAGGCCACTTTTATCTAGTCATCTATCCTGAAAGAGGGCTAACCAATGGAACCATTTATTAACTGGAGCGAGAGTAAGGCTTGGAAAAGTCAAGAATTATGACAAAATTTCATATAGTGGTGAAAAATGCTCATGCCTAGAGAATAATTGTCCTTTTAATGGACTTTCACCAAGCAAACTTACTCTTCCTTTTTTTTTTTTTTTTTTTTTTTTTGCTAGTGTCATGTCTCTCTCTCCCTTCCTTTTTTGTTGTTGTTTTGTCTTTTGAGACTGGGTTTCTTTCTCTGTGTAGCCTTGGCTGTCCTGGAACTCAGTTTGTAGACCAGGCTGGCCTTGAACTCAGAGATCCACCTGTCTCTGCCTCCTGAGTGCTGGGATTAAAGGCGTGCACCACCACCACAGTCTCCCTTCTTGAGTCCTGGTTTATCATCATCATCTTGCTACCTCTGTCTAAGCAGTCAACCTCTCTCTTTCTGACTGTCTCTTGAATCAATGCCTGACACTATTTAGTATCTTGAATCTGGACTACACTTATAAACCTACTGCCTAACCTCCCTGTGTCTGTCACTCCATCTTCAGGTCCCCCCCACCCTGGTTCCCACCTCCAGCTAGCTTTCTATCAGAGATGAACCAACGTATCTAACATCAGATTGAGTAACAATGGAGGAACAAGTCTTACAGGTCCAGCAAGTGTTATTAATAAGGAGGAAAGTATTTTAAAAGATTCAAATAAGTGATATTTGTGTGTGAACTCAATGCGAGGTCTTGGGCTAAATTCTACCCCAATTGCATGTCTGAAATTTTGCCTGTGGGAGGAGTCATACATTTCAGTGTTCTGGTTTGCAAGTGGAAACTTTACATACCATTGTCTCTGTTAAATAATTTGCATCATATTTGGACTCATTTCCTCCCTCCCTCCACCAATATTTCCTCAACTATTTCCTCCTGCTAACTATCTGTTCCCAAGAGAAACACAGCAGGTAATTTTAACTTTCCCTTTTACTGGGACACTGAAAATGTATGTTCCCTAACGTTTACAATTTTAGATTATACTTGATAAAAGAATAGAAGGCACCTAGCATGAATGCATAGTTTTATGGCTGCCAGGATGAAGGCTGGATTGACAAAGACTCAAGTCCAGGGCCTGCATGTCTCAGATGCCAAGTCCTGAGCTCCATCTAAATCTGACGGTGTAGGAGAAGTAGCAGAAAGACATTGGGGAAATTGTTCTGTTTTAACACCTTAATCAAAAATATACATCAACATATTCTTCCTTTGTTATCTAAGAGTTCTGCAGTAAGAAGGGGAAATAAAAAGAGAAGGGAGGGATAAAAGTTCATTCCTTCTACAGTGTGTTACTTTTTTTTTTCTTTTTTTTTGTTTTTCGAGACAGGGTCTCTCTGTGTTAGCCTTGGTTATCCTGGACTCACTTTGTGGACCAGGCTGGCCTCGAACTCACAGCAATCCACCTGCTTCTGCCTCCCAAGTGCTGGGATTAAAGGCATGTGCCACCACACCTGGCTATAGTGTATTACTTTTAAATTGTATTTAGTTTAAATTTGTTTTTTGACAGGGTCTCATTATGAAGCCCAGCCTATCCTGGAACTCCTAATGTAGTACAGATGGGGCTGTAATTGTCTATGTATGACTTGTAACCTTCCTGGGTCTGCCCCCTGAGTGCTGGGATTATAAACCAGCCACTCCACAACTGCCTCTCTTCTGCATTTTATCTTATTTGTAGTTTTTGAGACAGGATTTCATGTAGTCTAGAGTGACATTCAAATTGCTGTATAGCTCAAGATGATCTTGAACTTCTTTCTAACTTTCAAATGCTATCAATTTTATGCAGTGCTGAGGATCTAACCCAGGGCTTTTAGCATGCAAGGCAGATAGTCTACCAATTTACCTACATCCCTAGCCCCTGCTCTTATGTATTGTAAATGAATGTTTCTTTTTAAAATTTTATTTTATTTATTGCATATGGGTGCTTTACAGAAGAGGGCAGCAGATCTCATTATAGATGGTTGTGAGCCACCATGTGGTTTCTGGGAATTGAACTCAGGATCTCTTGAAGAGCAGGTGGCACTCTTAACCACTGAGTCATCTCTCCAGCCCCAGAATGTTTTCTTTTTTAGACAAAGTTTCTCTGTGTAGCCTTGGCTATCCCAGACTTGCTTTATAGACCAGGCTGGCCTGGAACTCACATTGATCCACCTGTCTCTGCCTCCCAAGTGCTGGGAGCGTGCGCCACCACTCTCGGCTTGAATGTTTTGTTTTTTATAAACAAGAAACAAATGTTCCTCATTCTAAGACACAGTCTTTACATATCTTAGTTGCAATTCTGTTCTTTCCTAGCAGGAATGACAGGCACTGTGGGGGCCACCTGCTGAAGGTGGATGTCCTGTCACACTTGCGAGCCCGTTGCCTTCACTAGTACTGCTCTGGGCACCCATGGCTCGCCAATCCTTCCTACCACACTAAGCTGCCTCTGAGGCTAGCTGGGAGTGGCCTGGCTCCCAACTCTGAGTTTACAAGATTTTTTTTACCACTGACAAGCTGTGTGCCCTTTCCAAGAAACTAATGCAAGCCTTAACTTCTTCATTTGGAAACTAGTGATTCAAATATATGTCACGGAAACTTATTATAAGAATTACATAGCCAGGCATGATGGTGCACACTCTTAATCCCAGCACTTGGGAGGCAGAGGCAGGCAGATCTCCGTGAGTTTAAGGCCAGCCCGGTCTATAAAGAGAGTTCCAGGACAGCCAGGACTATTACACAGAGAAACCCTGTCTTGAAAAACCAACAACAAAAACTATTTTTGGACTAGAGACATGGCTCAGAGGGTAAGAGCACTGGCTATTCTTCACAAAGGTCCTGAGTTCAATTCCCAGGAACCACATGGTGGCTCACAACCATCTATAGTGTGATCTGGTGCCCTCTTCTGGCATGTGGATGCACATGCAGGCAGAATACTGTGTAATAAATAAATAAATTAATTAATTAATAAGTTTTTAAAAGAATTACATGAATTACATAAAGTTATGCAATATAGTACCAAACATATTCTAATTATTTGTAAGATATTTAATGATTTCCTTAACCCTGTGACGTGTTCTTTCACATGGTTATCTATAGGAACCCATGGACCCATCTCTTCTTCCCCTATACAATCATTCTATGGTTATTTGAGATTACAGCCTCACCCACTTCTCCTTGGTGGTTGACAGATCAGGGACAAGCACTGGCTTCACCTCAGCCAGGTGCAGCTGTGCTTGAGTAGAGACAGCATCTGGGAATCAGGGTGGCTGTCCTCTTCCTCTACACAATCCCTCTGCCCCCAGTAGCTCTGTACAGCAGAGACTCCTTCTGCCATCTGCCTCTTCAATGTTTACGCTCTCTGGATGCCTTTTCAAGTGTTTTGCTTTCTGTAGCCAGGTCATGACCATGTTGACACATGAGCCAGGCGAGGCCTCTGTGCTTCTACTGGAAGAACTGATTTTCTGGAACTTGCCTCTGTCTAGCTAAGCCTGCTCTCTGTCCCATGTGTTCTCTTCAGAAAACCTAGAATCCACTTTTTTTTAAAAATGAAATAATGGGTTTGAAAGTATCTTAAAAGCTTTGAAGTGCTTTATGAATGATTATTTACTTAAGATGGATCTGCAGTCGGAACTCAGAAGGTGCTGGACTGGTTAGACCCTAGAAAAGCATCTGAGTTTTTTTGTTTCCTTCATTTAGCTGTTGTTTACTGAATCCTGAAAGCATTGAATTAGACCTCTGGGTACAATACTAACTATGAAGCTGCAGGCCCTGTTTTTGGAGAGTCTTGTGAGGGAGGTGGACAGCAAGCTAGTAAAGACACTGACGAGACAGTTCACAGTGTGATGAGTGGTCTAAAGGAAGAAGCCCGTTCAGGAGATATTGAATGTGAGACTTGTCCAGGTACGGTAGTGCATGCATACAATTCTAGTGCTTGTGAATTTGAGTCTAGCCTGTGCTACGTAGTGAGACCAAGGGGTGCAGGGGTCGAGGGTGGGTGCGAGGGTGACAGAATTCTAAGTGGAAAATTCCTAACGCAAAAAGAAATTTGGCACGTTCACAGGACATAAAGAAAAACTATGTAATCACAACACAGTGAGCCTCAAAGGGCAGGGTCCTGATGATAAGGGCCATAGTACACAGTCTTATATAGGTCGTGGCAGGAGAGATTAGGATGCTATTCTAAGTGTGACAGAGAAGGAGATAAAGTTTAACAACCAGGTCACTCTTGCAGCTTCGTGGAATAGATACTTGACATGAAGATGAGCAAGCAAAACTAAATTCAAGGAGACAAATCAGACACATTTGCAGTAATCTAGGCAAGAAATGATGACTCATGTTTGCAGGGGAAGAGTAGGTGGCAGAAGGTGAGATATGTAGTTGAGTATTTTTATTGAGTTTTTAAAAACTTTTTTTCATATCATATTTTAATTCTTTGACAGTTTCCTATATGCATGCGTACAGTGTATTTTGATCATATTAATTCCTACTTCTCCCAACTCCTCTCAACTCAACCCAAGGCCCACCTCTCTACACTCTTTAAGAATTATTATAACCCCCCAAGTTCAATTTGTACTGCCCATGTGCTCATGGGTGTGAGGCCATCACTGGAATATGGTTAACCTAGCGGGAGCCACGCCCATAAAGACAACTTGCATCCCCTCCCCTAGAAACCATCAATTATCAGCAGCTCTCTAGCTCGGGATATGACCTGAAGCATCACCCCCTTGACTGGAGTATCAATTGGACTGATCTCATCTGGGTCGCATTAAGGTAGCATGAGTGCAGCACTCCTGTTGGGTCCTGATGATGAGGTTTCTTTCCAGTCCTCCCTGAGCCCTGGCTCTTACAGTCTTTCTGGATCCTCTTTTGTGGTGGTCCCTGAGACTTGAAGGGAGGGAGTATAATACAGATGTCCCATTTGTGGCTGAGCAGTCCCCAGATACTTATTCTTTGCACACCAACCAGTTGTAAATTCAGTAACTGCTTTCTACAGCACAGAGAAACCACTCTGATGATGACTGAGAGCTGCACTTTTAGGTAGGTGTATAGCAAGATCAATTTAGAGAGGAGTTTGAATCTATATCCATTTATCGAAATAATAATAATTGGGCCACGCCTGTGGCCTGTGAGATCCTTAGCAGTGGGTTCTTGGCCAGATTTAAAGAGATCCACCAAAAAGTCCAAAGTTGGAACTGATGACCTACTTTTCCTGAAATGACCAGTAGTGCTGACCTCTTGGACATGGCCACCATGATGATTCCAAGAAGCTAAGGTTATCTAGAAGATGGCGCACTTAAGGTTTATATGGGAGGAGCATATTCCATGCCTGTCTATATCCCATCATCTGCAGTGCATGCAGCCTAACCACAAAGGAGACTACGGGATGTAGTTGCACGTGCAATGAGAAAAAGTGAGCTGAAACGGAGGAGCACAGGCCATGATCTCTGCGACACTGTCAGAGGAAAAACAGGGGATACACACACAGAGACAGGGATGGGAGAGAAGAGACAAGGGGAAGGAGCCGGTGAGCGCTGTCTTACTGCAGACAATGGAACAACATGCCTGCATGAAGGAGGGGAAGGGCTCTTCAGTTAGGGGCTTCCTGGTTGCATGATCAAGAGCAGACTCTGTTATAAAGTGACAGTGGGAGGTGAGACAGTACATATGGAAAATATAGATTGTTCTACAGGAGAAGCCGAGGATGAAATGGTGCAAAAGATAACACAGAATCCAGAAAGTGTTAACTAGCTGGAGATATTCATTTATCATTAAAACAGGACCTAACTATGCAGCTCCTGGCTGGCCTGGAACTGCTGTATAGACCAAGCTGGTCTCAGAGTCACAGAGAGCGTTCTGCCTCTGCCTCCAGAGCATACACACTATGCCCGGCCATGAGATTTAAAAAACTAGAGCAACCAAGATGCATATAAGTTAAGCCTAGGAGCTAGTTGTGAAGAAAAAAAATGAAAGATTATAGGGCAATTGGTTGAGGAATCTAGAGACCAGGACAGGATATGATCTGCATCCAGTGATTGCATTATTCATGGAAAGAAGACATAACACAGCTTCTTCTAATTCTGCTGTAAGCAAGGGACAGGAAACAGAGGCCGTTCATGTCTAATGGTGTTTGCTTTTTCAGAGGAGCTTGTGCCTGTGTTCCGTTTTTGTCTAGGCTTCTCCAAGGGAAACTCTTCTCTTAGAGGTCATGGCATCCCAGGAGACATGAGAATATGCCCAACTTAGTGTTAGGTCTAAAGGGAAGCAGGATGCTTCAGGTGTTGTGAGCATTCTGACTAACCCATCCTTTTCCTCCTGTCTGGCTAGGCTGTGACAACATGCTGATGGGTATCAAGTCTCTGAAAATAGTGAAGAAGACCATGGACCCAGATGGCTCTTGGATGAAAGATGCCGGCGGCAACTCCGCAAAGGTGTATCTATTAACCGGATCCAGAAGCAACACAGTTTGGGAATTTGCAAACTTGCGGGCATTCATGGAAGACAGCACCAAGCCTGGTCCCCGGAAGCTAATCTTACCCCTTTCCTGGCAAGGATCAGGGCAAGTGATCTACAAAGGCTTTCTATTTTTCCACAGTCAAGGAACTCCTAACGAAATAATTAAGTATAACCTGCAGAAGAAGATGGTGCAAGATCGGATGCTTCTCCCAGGAGGGGCAGGCCGAGCACCCATCTATCAACACACCCTATCCACTTACATTGACCTAGCTGTGGATGAACACGGGCTCTGGGCCATTCACTCCGGACCAGGTATCCAAGGCCACTTGGTTCTCACAAAAATTGAGCCTGGCACTTTGGGAATAGAGCATTCATGGGACACGCCATGTAGAAGCCAGGATGCTGAAGCCTCGTTCGTCCTGTGTGGGGTTCTCTACGTAGTCTACAGTTCTGGTGGCCAAGGCCCCCATCATATCACCTGCGTCTATGATCCACTGGGCACTGTCAGGGAGGAGCATCTGCCCAACTTGTTCTTCCCCAGGCGGCCCAGCAGTCACTCCATGATCCATTACAACCCCAGAGAGAAACAGCTGTATGCCTGGAACGAAGGCAATCAGATCATTTACAAACTCCAGACAAAGAGAAAGCTGCCTCTGGAGTAACTGTGGCTGCTGGGAGGGAACATGGTGGGGCTTAGGCAGAGGCTTTGCAGGACACGGAGGTCACGGCCCCTTTATGGTGTAGTATCTATCCTTCAATGTGCACACAGGAAAAGGTTCTGATGGTTGAAATATGTAGTCTTTCTTTTTCAAATGTCACTGCTTTCGGTATCCTTTGAGAGCACAGATGAGGCTGTCATTCAGAAGTTTTCACCACTACCCTGTTCTTCTCCAAATCTGATGGGGCTTTAGGCCTCTTCCATGTGATCTATCTTATTCCCACTCTTTCCTTCTTGCCTTCCAGCATGTTCTCTGACTCTACTCCCCATCAGCAATTAGGACCTCGCCACTCATTGATTTCCTCTCCCACCTTCACTCCGGCTCTGCCCACTTTTGCCAATGTTTATGAGGAATCTTTGTCCAACTGTATTTGTCATGTTTCTTGTGGCTATGACCAAATACCTGACAATAAACAACTTACAAAAGAAAAGGGATTTTTTTTGCCAGCTCACAGTTTTAAAGGGAAGCCAGGCACAGTGGTGCACACCTTCAATTCCCAGCATTTGGGAAGCAGAGGAAGGTGGAGCTCTGTGAGTTCGAGGCTAACCTGCTCGACATGGTAAGTTACAGGCCAACCAGGGCTACACAGTGAGACCCTGTCTTAAGAAAACAAACAAACAAACAAACAAACAAACAAAACAAGAATGGGGCTGGAGAGATGGCTCAGTGGTTAAGAGCATTGTCTGTTCATCCAAAGGACCCACGTTCAATTCCCAGCACCTACATGGTAGCTTGAAACTGTCTGTATCTCCAGTTTCAAGGGATCCAATACCTTCACATTAATGCATAGAAAATAAAATAAAATTATTAAAGAAAACCAAGGATATAGTCTATCACAGTAGTAGTGGAAGTGTGGCAGCAGGAGCATGACCAGAAGTGAGGCTGCACCATGAAACTTCAAGGCTTGTCCTCATAATAGGAACTCACCACCTCTAGTTAGGACTCACTTGAAAGCCTGTACCCAGCTGGGAAGCAAGTTTTCAAACACATGAGCCTACGGGGCCACATTTCAACCACAGTAGCCGGGAAGCACTATTTCTTGTTGACGTTTAATTTTTACTTCCCCTAGCCCTGCCCTTCTGCCAAGCCAAGTGGCCATAGTAACAAAGTCAAACCATGACTCCCTGGATGTTATTTTCTACTTACAAAGCTGTTGCACACTGTTTAATTCTTTTTGCCTTTGTGAGGCATGCATAAATCTTTATAGTTCCTATGCTAGAGATGGGAGTGCAGGTGAGTTACTCAAAGTAGCAAGCTACAAAATGAAAGAGCTAGGAAAGACTGCAAATCTTGAACTTCCATCACCCAAGGAAGGAAGTTATCAGTTACGTACTTTTGCCCACCTATCCTTAATCAATGTGTCCATCGGTTCAGCCTAACATAAAAGCCTGTCCCTCGGTCAGTTTTCATGTCTCTACAAGGTCTTCTTATAGGTCTTTCAAAATCAGATTTCTCCAGAAAAACCAGTCCAAGAGTAAGGACACAACTCTAGCCTCACCCTGTCTTTCTGTTGCCTGCTTATTTCTTCTTGCTTCCAATACAATAAAAGTGAGATTAAGCAAATAATCTCATTAGGTTCTGTTTGCCTATATCCCCTCACCACAAAAGCATTCCAGTACTATCTGTGTAGAGCTCACTGTGAACAATCCCTAACACACTAAGGCCCTTGGCGAATAGTCTAGTCTGGATGGAAGCCAGATACCAGACAAGCAGCTTTGCCACAACAGGCATGCCAGGTGTTACGGAGGGCAGTGCGACTCTTGAGAGGGCCTCTTCTTCAAAGTGTGTTCCCGACATGTGTGTCCTGCTCGCCTGAGTCTAGGTCACAAGTGAGGCTGCAGTGCCAGCCTGTGTCATGTGCTGAGATCTCTGCTTCTCCAGGTTGGTCATATGAGAAGGCTTGCTTTGTGTGCTTGCAGCTGTTTCCTCTGTCTTTGCCAAGTGCAGGCTGGGACCACAAGCAGTAAAGAGAGATCCACCCCCATACCATCTGAGTAGCTCTGTGGCAGAATGGAATGACCCGCTGTCCTGATGAAATGGCCTCTGAGAGCTCAAATCTTCTGCAGCAAAAGGCAGATAGATATAAATGAATAAACATGATATACCTGCTCCAGGAATCCAGGGTCAATACCTGCTCTATGAGTGAAGTCATGTTACCTACCTTACTGACAAAAGAAAATGGATTACTGACAAAGAAAAGGGAGGGCACAGGGGCATTATCCAAAGGAGTGGGTCCTGTATGCATGGCCCTCTTGAAATCAAGAGAGTAGTTAACTTGCAGCATGCTGTCTGCTGTCTCTCTGGGAAATGCTGGGAAGTGATGGTTCTGCAAGACAGACTTGTCTCAGACTGCTCACCCTGGTACACAGAATCCCCTTGGGTAGAGTATATAATCCCTAATCCCTGTTAGGTGGTGACATATTCCTCAGGGAGGGCCTGTTCACTGCTACTTTTCCTAACAGTGTGTAGGCCCCGGGGCACCTGCTTTGGTATCTTTCCCATGTGCTTTTTAGCTCTGGCTGGATTTAAATGAGGATTGATGACGTCTCCATGACCCATGCCAGCGGCTCTTACACGATTGCACATAAGAATCACCTGGGGAACTTTAAGAATCCTAATATCCACGCTATACCTTCCAAACCATTAGGCCAGAGCCTCTGGAGATGGGAGGAAAGCATCTGTAATTTTAAAGTCCCTCCCAAACTGCACATAAGCTTGAGAAAACCAATTTCATGCAGCATTTTACAAAACAATTGTTTAGATCAGAGAAAATGCTAGTGGTTTCTGGGGCCCTGGGTAAAAAACTGCACCCGCCCCCTCCACCCCAGTGAGATTCGGAAGTGCCCAGGAACACATGCACGTAAGCCCATGTGAAGTGCATAGGCTCTGTCTCCAAAGGCCTCTCTGCTGCTATTTTAAGGAAGTGAAAAAAACCAAAGGGTGGCCTGCTGTGATGCAAGTCTCCCTGGCCCCAGCCTTCCTCTCCTGGCTTTGCCTCTGCCCTGGTGCTGGCCACATTGCCGCAGTGCTCATGCACCTGTTTGCAAGAGTGTTTATGCTCTGTTCACGTGTGAAAGCCTCTGGCCACACCAGTAATTTTAGACTAATTTTGAAAACAAAAACAAACAGACAAACAAAAAACCCCAAACGTGTCCTGAAGAGTCTGTCAACACCAGCTTTAAGTGACTCAAGTCCAACTTCTGCCAGAGTCCCTGCCATCTGAGGCCCTGGGGATTTTAAGCAGTTAAACTGAACAACCGGCCCTCGGAGGCCCCAGCAGGGACGCACCTGATATGACCGCAAGCCTCAGCTCTAGAGGGAGGTGCCGGGATTCGGTCTCCAGGGCACAGTTCTTTGGGATTTGAGAATCCAGCCCTTATGGGCAGACACCACCGCAATTTTCTTTGGCATACTCTACCTGATCTTGCTGGGCACAGGAAGTGTTCTGTCTTCAGCCATTCACAAGACAGGACACCAGAGCTGTTGGTTGGTTGTCAGCCACTAGAGGGACCTTCAGGAGAGGTCGCGGGGGTTTGAGCATAGACAGACCTAAGGGTGACATGGAGCCCGCCAAAGTGGGGTTGGTCTAGGCTGAGACTGGGAATGGTGGAGCTTTTAGACCACCCTCAATCTTAATGGGCTCACACACGGCCCGGTGTGTGTGGTGTGTGGTGTGTGTGTGTGTATGGTGTGTGTGGGGTGGGGTTTAGTGTGGTGTGTGTGTGTGCGTGTACGCGCGCGCGCGTGTGTGGTTTTCGGTGCTCCTCTCTGCAATTCTCCGCACAAGTGTCCTGCTTCCATGCCGTCTCTTTCCGCGTCCTGGGAGCAATGCTGACAGATTACAGAAGCTCAGGAGACCTGAGCACAGTTGGGTACAAGGAAAGTGCCTCGGGGACCCTGTGCCGCGAAGGGTGAGAAAGTCCGACAAACAGCAGGTTCGATCCAGGGAGGGGCGTGGTCTCCTGGGAGGGGCGGAGTTTGAGCCCGCACGCGAGCGCTGCCTGGGGGCGGGGCTGACCAGGCCAGTCCCCGTGGAACTGGAACTGTGGCTCTTGGGTCCTCGCCGGCCAAAGCGGTGCTCGAGAAGGAGGAGGGGTGGCAGAAGGGCGGTCCTTAGGGGAAGGCCCCAGCAGCCAGAGAGCCACACTCCCGGACAAGCCTTTCTGGGGTCCCCGCCCCCATCACGTGGGAGCCGAACCGGGTCGGTGCTGGCGGGTTGGCCACTTGGCTGGCAGTTGGTCCTTGTGCCGGTGGCCTGTCGCTGGGTTCTCGGTTCTTATGTTGGAAAGTGAGAGGGACACGGGAGCGACCCGCACACCTGAGCCTCCAGGAGGGAAGCTGCGTTCCAGCATCCAGGTTAGTGGGCTCTCCCAGACCCGGCTCACCGCTATCCCGGGAACTGAGTGCCCCCAGATTCAAGGACCACATGGGTAGTTGGGGGGTCTATGGGACTTTAGACCTCCTAATATTTTCAAGACTTAGGGACTCCCTTATTTAGCTGGGAGATTGAGAAAATGTGCCACCAGCCCCGCGCTTCTACAGGTGGTAAAGTGGTCCCCGAGATACCGTGACGTTCTGATATCTCAGAGTTCCGGGCAATTTTATCCGAGCCTGGTGCCCCATGAGAGCAGCAGCTGCGTCAAGGTGGTGAGGAAGTTGAGGACGGTTCACTGAGGTTAATCTCTGTTCCATCAAGCCTTGGTCTGGAGCGCCTAGGCGAGGAGCAGTTCTGTACACTAATTGCTAAATACAACACCTTCCATAGGCTCAAGGCGTGGAGTAGCTAGCTGCAGAGCGGCATTAGGGTGTGGGGGTGCTTCTATTTTAAAAAGTGGATCCCCCTTTCATCCTGAGGCCAGACCCATAGTTTTCCCTCCGCTGAAAATAAGGTTATATGTTTAAAGACTGGAACTTCCAAGGTTCAGGTAGGATTCAAATAGGCATCCAGTTCTTTCTTTTAGAACATTGAGATATTTGATTATTGCGCTGTCTTACTCTCCATACTTTGGTCTTATTCTGTCTTCATCTCTCATGGTCCTTAAACGGTTATACTGTAGGCTGTAGTGTTTATAAGATTACCTGTATGCAGATAAATGCTCATCAACCACAGACCTAATTAGTTAGGTCTTTCTTCATCTTGAGAGAACCAGCTTATTTATACTCATATTTAAGTGACTTTAAGGTGGGATATGGGTAAAGTCTTTTGGTGTTATTTTCATTTGGCATTTTAAGGTTAGTGGCGATGGGGACCAGTGATCTAATTTAGGACTTTGTGAATGCTAGCTAGGCAAGTGCTCCTACCACTGAGCAACACCCCCTCCCCTCAGCCCTCATATAACATATTAGCATATTCCTTTGAGATTTGATGATGGCCAGTTTTAGTTTATTGTTTCTGGTGGAGACAGGCTCAAAGCTACCTTCGGTGTTTTGGTAACTAAGACAGATGTGCTGTGATTTTAAGAGTAAGTGGCTAATGTAAGAGATACGCATAAGCGTAAGAGATAAGTAGCAGAAGGTTGGTACAAGCTTGCAGAAATTCTAGGTTTTTTTTTTTTTCAATCAAAATAAGGAAAATCTGGGATAGTTTTAAGGAGCAGTCTGTGTGAAGGACCTCTCCGGAAGATGTTTAGGGGTGACCTGGGTCATGGAGAAGGTTATAATGCAGTCTCAGTCTGACTCCAAGAAATGGCTACTGGTCCTCCTTGTTTCCTGGCCTGATTGGTAGACAAAGCAAAACCAGTGGTCCCAGCCGGCCCCTAAGGTGAGGGCAAGGCCATGGGTGTCAATGCAGGGGACGCTAAGCAGAGACTGACTTGTGATCAGCTGAGCTTAGCAAAGGTAGAGAGACCTTAAACTTTGACCTTCCCAACTCCCAGCCTGACAGAGGAATCCAGTAAACATTTGTGGCGTGAGTGGTCAGCTGATAGTTTAGAACAGCCCTCTTCAGATCCGCGCTTGACAATCACCTGACGCTCATCAATGTGGATTTTTGACTCTATACCTCACGGGTGGAATCCTACATTCTACGTTTCTAACCCATCTCTCTCCTGTCAAGAATGCAAAGCAGGGATGTACAAACCTTCGAATTGCCTGGGGAGTTTCGGAAACTTCCAGGTAAAGTAGATCCGAGGTACTCTTACAGAGTTCTCCAGATGTCTCTGCCAACAGCCGGGTGGATAGGCTCCTGGGCTTGGCAGTGCTTGGAGGACCACAGCTGGGCAGGCCAATTCGGGTAAATGTAATGAGAGTGACTCTAGCAATACTGAGTCTCTGGAAATGGGAGGTGTCAGGCTTTATATCGATTGGGCAGAATAAGACACTGGGAAAAGGAACAGTTCCTGGAGATTTCTACTTCAGTTTTGGATGCAAGGATTGCGGCCCTACTTCACCGAGGCTCGTCAGCAGGTAATTTGTACTTGTCCATAAGGTTTTTTGTTTTGTTTTTTCCCTAGAGATACAAATCCGTTTGTGATTTGTTCTTGTTTCCAATCGTCTGGCCAAGCTCTTAGTACAAAATATTAGGGGAAAGAATGAATATAAGCACGACAGGTGGCACACGTTAAACATTTATTAAGCCTCACAGACTGTATGCCTCCATGTAAGATATGACAGTCACCCTTCAGTGTGCATAACTACACCAAAACTAAAGCTAAAACTCTGGGCTTGGGTTTTCCTGAGTCACTATTTTTCTTGCTTCCTCCTTCCTCTGAGGAGTTCCACTTCCTTTGCCCTTTGCCGTCCTAGTATCTTGCTTGGTGCTTGAAAGCACCTATGTGTGTTTACTTTTAGAGTCTAGGGAAGTTGAGCTCTGTCCCCTATAAAGTCTTAAAGGGCAGTTTGTTGGGCCTAGTGGCTCTCCTAAGGGGCTGCTATTATCTCTAATATTTGTGATAAAAAGCCTTGTAGGAGATGGGTACCTTAAAGCAACCTGGTGAGCTTTCTGTGGAGCTCTCCAGAAGGCCTCAGCCTTCCAGGGGCATTCAGACTCTGAACTTTGTCTGAAGCAAAGTGAGCGTTTCTCTGGACCTTACTGTCGCTGTTTTGGTACTCCTTGGTAATTCTCGCTTTCATTTCCTCTCTGTGTCTCTACGCACATTTATGCACGTGAGAGCCAAGCACATGATGCCTTTTGTTAACTCCCATGTTGTGTAGTTATCTTGTACACATCTGTACATGTCTGGAACACATCTGTAGACATAAGTAGGATAAGATTGCCTTTCCAGCCAGGTGTGGTGGCGTTCGCCTTTAATCCCAGCACTTGGGAGGCAGAGGCAGGCAGATCATTGTGAGATCGAGGCCAGCCTGGAGCCAAGGCTACACAGAGAAACCCTGTCTCAAAAGACAACAACAACAACAACAACAAAAAAAAAACTGCCTTTCTGATAAGATAAACTATAGCATCCTTGTGACTTTTAGACTAATTCTTTTTCTAACTCCATCTCCACTGTTCTCCAAACTGAGGAGTTTTGCTCCTGTCTGGCTGAAGAATGTATGTCTCTTAGATTATAATGTCTGGCCATTACTTTTCGCTTGGTCATGAATGGGAAGTACAGATCCATTCACAATCCTTTTCTGCTTAAAAATCCCCTGGCGAGTCCCTCAGTGCAAACACACGAGAAGAGTGAGTACACACAGAATAGATGCAATATTCAAACACCGACTAAGATTGTGTGTCTCTATCCAAGATGTGACAACCGTCACAGTGTCCTCTTCCTGAAGGTACAGTTGTCTCCGCTCTGTAACATGGGTGAAAACCCTAGCCACCCCCTCACTCTCAAATCATTTCACCCTTTCCACTAATACCATACGTGAGTTACAGTGGAGTCTGTGCTCTGTCATGTTCCGTCCACCTCTCTGTCCGTACTCTGAGCTGCTATGGCTACATTGGCTTTTGTGTGAGGCCTAGTACTTAGCAGATACCAGCCAGTGTTTCGCACGCATGTGGGTCCTGTGCTGGCTGGCAGCTTTTGCTTCTGTAACGAGGGACGGGAGCAGGTTGTTTTGTGAGGGAAGGAATGGGAACGGAGTTAAAAACAGGAAGGGCAAGGCTCAAGGAAGAATGGCTCAATGGCTAGAGTTATGGGGTGTGGTGGGGGCTGTGTGACTTTCCTGGGGAGACATGAGCAGATGTCTATTCAGCCCAGATAAGACTCTGGTGACACACTCAAGAAATGATTACACCCAAGCCTAGCCTGGCAAACCAGTGGGTTTATGAGTGGCAGGAGCGTGGGTGACTGTCGACAGCTACGTCTCTTCGCGTGGGTGAGAACGAACTTGCAGGCAGCATGGCCGGGTCGTTTCTCTTCTCCAGCAATTGTTTGCTGCTTCTGTAACTCGGGGAGGGCTCTTGTGTGTCCTGTGACATCCCAACTTACTGGGACTTGCAAGTACCCGCTAGGTAAGTTTCACCAGCTTCCTGGTTTGTGTGAGTCTTCCTGTTCCCTTCGGGAGGAAGTGTTTCAATTCGGTGGAAATGGCCATACACCATGAGGGCATTTGGAGTGGAAAGGCTGGAGTCTGGAAAGGTAAAAAAAAAAAAGATGGTGGAAGGCCCTGGAGGTTGGAGCTAAAGCATCACAATCTTGACCTGTGGGATGACACACACACTTAGAGTCTTAGCTACTTAGTGGCATGGTAAAACTCATCTAGTTGGTCTTTTTTTGTTTTTTGTTTTTTTGTTTTTTTTGTTTTTTTTGGTACTGATGACAATTGAAAGCTATGAGTAATATGGAAAGGCTCTGTGCAAGTTTGTTTTCAGGAGGCTTCTGGGCTGTGAAGTGTAGACTAGAGGGAGTACTTACAAAGACGTGTTATTGGAGTAACCCATAGGAGACTCTTAGGTCCCTAACCAAGGCAATGACAATAGCAATGGAGAAGTACACCAGTCACAAAATGACTGACTGGAATTGAGGGAGAGAAAAAGAGTCCTCTTGTAAGCTGACTGTCAGAATGAGGTGATGGTGAGTAGGTGTGGGGCCACTGAGGAACTTCTTAGAAGACAGATGGGAAAGAGGGTGGTGGTACATTTTAAAGTCAGAAGAACTTTGGGTAGCTTCCTGCTTACCCTTTATAATTTTACCCAAGAGGATGGCAAAGCCCAAAGTAGTATACCCAAAGTCACCCCATTGTCAGGTGCAGATCCAGGCTTCCTAGCCTCTTGGCTTCTGTCTCATATCATCTGTAGCACCCATGCTGTTTGGCCACGGGAGAGGTGCCTGAAGGTCCAGATGGAGATCCCATTGGCCAGTGAAAACAGGCATTGGACCAGGCTGGGGGATTCAGTCTGTAGAACAGAACAGGGAAGCTGGAACCATATAGGGCAAATGTTGACTAGCAGCCAACACCAGTATGGCCTGAAGACTCAGGAGGCCCGCCTTCCTTTTTCTTTTCTTTCTCCTGAGCTCTTTCCATAGGTGGGGCTACTCAGGTAGAGCAGTGCTTTCTGTGGTATCAGAGCTCTGTTCTCAGTGTGCTCCTTGTGCACGGTCAGGTTTTTCTGGGAGTGTGACCATTAAACACTTCATGAAGCCATTGGAAATGTCTATTCTAAGGACCCAACGCTCTCTTCTCTCCCAGACAAACTTTGGGGACACATTGAACATTGCATAAGGTGCTGCTACGGTAGTGACTGAGTAGGGAGAGGAAAGAGGGGAAGGTGCTGGGAATGATAGCTAGCTGAGGGAGCAAACCAGTCTTCAGGCCTTTCTGTCCTCAGAAGGGTGGGGGTTGTGATGACTGAGCGATAAATGCGAAGAGGACCTTGTCTGCTACCTATGAGAGACTTGGTGGCTCTGGGGTCAGAATTTCCTCCTCACCCATCCCTTTGGCACTTTTCTTACCAGCCAGGCTTCCCAGGACAGGTCGTGGACCTCAGGAGAGAGGTTCTGGATAGCCCCTAAGACAGAACTGGATAGGGTAATGTATACGAAACAGCCGGAATTAATCACTTGGCAAACCCAAGCAGTAATTCAGCTGTGCTGGGAACTGACTTTGAAGGTGAGCTTGTCTAGCCGTCCTGGCATTTTCTTGCCTGTTTCTTCTGCCTCACCTTGTTCTGAGGTTGAGTTAGTATCCTTGTCATGCAATCCTAATGAGACTTAAATATGTGCTTGAGCCTGCTCACCCATGTTAAAGTAGCAGGGACAGTCACAGACAGCAGACTTGGGTTGCCCCAGGCTTAGGAATGACTTATGCAGATGTAAGGTAGGAGGAGAAGCCATTAACAGAGATTAGTTAGTTCAAGCGACTGTGGAATGCTTGGCCTCGCCACTGTTGCAGAATTCCCAAGGGCTACTCTTTAAATCTAACTGCCTCTTCCCAGAGATAACAATTCCAAAGGGGAGGCAGTTATCGAAGTCCTGGGATTTCTTTGCCTTCATGGGGATTGCTCAGAGCCCTGTTGACTGCCTGAGGGTGTTTAGGAAGAATAGTCAGAATGCCTCCCTCCCTCTCCACGGTGAAGATGTAATTTCCCAGTGCACATGCAGCCTGGCATCCTGGGCTTACCAGGATCTCTCCGAGTTGAAGGCCCGCTCCTGTGACCACACAAGCTGTCTCAAGAAGTGAGCCCTTGCTCCCTCTCCTTCCGTAATTTTTTTTTTTTGGTCTTTTAATTGTGTGTTACATGTGGGTATGTGCATGTGAGTGTGAGTGCCCTTTGGAGGTCATTGGTGTCAGGTTCCCTGGGAGCTGGAGTGAGTGACAGCTGTGAGTGCACTGGCATGGGTGTTGGAAATCGAACTTGGGTCCTTTGCAAGAGCAGTGTGTGCTCTTGACTGATAAGCCATCTCTTCTGTCTCCAAATGCCTTCCTCTTCTTCTTTTAAAAAAAAAATAATTAATTTATTCAGATTACAACTCAATTGTTATCCCATCACTTGTATCCTCCCATTCCTCCCTCCTTCCTGCTTTCACCCTATTCCCCTCCCCTAGGTCTATGACCGAGGGGGACCTCCTCCCCCACTATATGGTCATAGGCTATCAAGTCTCATCTTGGCAGCCTGCTTATTCTTTCCTTGAGTGCCACCAGGCCTCCCCACCAAGGGGAGATGGTCAAATATGGGGCACCAGAGTTCATGTCAGATTTAGTCCCCGCTCTCCACATAACTGTGGAGAATGTCCTGTCCATTGCATAGATCAGAGTTCCAAACGGCTTCTTAACAAATGTCTCCAGTTTGCATTTGGTAGAAAGATGCAGAGATGCTTGGTAAAAGCAAGTCCTTAATTGATCTCAGTACGGGACTGCTTAGTGGAGGCCACAGAGGGATAGTGAGGCCTCCCAAAAAGCTTCCTCCAGAGGAGCGAGGGTGGGACAGCCTGCTTGATATGTGTGACGAAGGTCTTATCTCATGAGGCAGAACACCATGCCGGGATTCCAACTCAGGAGTTTGTGTATACTTCCACCTAGTGCCCCCATCTCTGGCAAACAGATTTTTGAAGGCTCCAGAGTAATAGATTTACCTTTAAATATTGCAATATGAATAATTTGTCTCTGTATGTGTTCATGTGTGTGCAGGTGCATGTAGGGGCCAGAGGTCAGCCTTGGGTTTCTTTCCTTAGGAGCCATCCACTTTGTTTTGTGGGACACAACTTTGATGCTAGCTAGCACTTTGTCATTTTGAGACAAGGTCTCTCCTTGGTTCTCCTGCGCTGCATAGACTAGGCTGGCTGGCCAGCCAGCCCCAGTGATCTCTTCTCTGCTTCCTAGATTTGGCATTACGAAGCCAGGCACAGTGGGACTGCCTCAGGCAAGCTGGGGTGTGTAGCATTAAACTTTTCCCAGACCCCAAATTCTGTGAGCGGGTAGGGACAGCAAGGGGGAAGGGAGCTAGGGGAGAGTGCATTGGCATGCCGGAAGGAGAGAAGTTAAATTGTGATCTCGGTAAGAAATGGCAAGTGTTGCTCACTCAGCATTTTGCCAGAGCAAAGGAATAGTTCTTGGCACCTGACCTTGACTGGATGTCCTGAAAAGGTTTTATTACATAAGCTCCTCCCGCACCCCGCCAAGACATCTGGTATTTCCATGTAACTCTGCTCACCTGGTAACAGCAACAACATCCCTGTGCATCTTGTCTAGGTTTTCACCATGCCAGCTCACTGCGGGGCCGGGGTGGTGGTGGGGTGGGGGTGGGGACAAGGGGGAGGGAACGACACAGATTATTGTCCTGTTTCTGCAAAGGAGGAAACCTCCTCCTCCTCCTGCTCTCCCCACCCTGTCATTCCTTTATGGCAGACAGTTTGTTTTCCCCATCATGAGGCTTGGCCTGCCCTTGATTTGAAGACCTTGGCAGTGCTATGAATCAAACGGTTCTCCATCTGAGTCCCTGTGCTGCGCAGGTTCAAGGCTGCAACTTTGAGGAAGTCCGCTCACCTTTCTGATTTTTTAAAAAGTTTCTCATGTGTTGATTGGTGAAATGCTAATAGAGGCCCACCTCATCTGGTTGTTGTGAAGAGTAAAATGAGATGACGCAATCACTGTTGGCTACAGTGCTTGGCACGGTGTAGGCAGTCAGCAAATGGTACTATCATTATTTTTTTCCTTTCTCAAGAGGCCTGAGAAAAACATTTTGTCAAGATGTGGTTCACATCATGAAGTAGCCTTGCACTTTTCCTCCTCCTCCTCCTTTTTTTTTTTGTTTGGTTTTGGTTTTTTGAAACAGGGTTTTTGGTTTCTGTGTAGCCTTGGCTGTCCTGGACTCACTTTGTAGACCAGGCTGGCCTCAAACTCACATCAGTCCACCTGCCTCAGACCCTGAGTGCTGAGATTACAGGCCTGCGCTACCAAACCAGGCTGCAGTTTACCTTCTTATCCTGAATTTTCAAGAGGGAAGTAGCGGGTGTGACATAGAAAGGACAGCCATGGTGCAGGGGAGCAGGAAGTCCGGGAAGACAGTGCACAGTGGAGTCCGTAGAGGCCAATCCCTGATGGCCGGTCATCAGCATACTGGACAAGGGAAACACACGGAGCTCTGCTCAGTAAGACGTGGCTGGGCCAGGACAAAGTCCTGTCCCTAGGCTCCCAAAATCAGTTTGTGTGTGAAAAAGCCCATGTAAATTAGCTTGGCTTCATTAATAGAAGCAGAGGGGAACTTTCCTTGCGTTTACCCAACTTGTCACATGGAGACAAGTTGGGGGAAGGACCCCCTAAAATGTTGCAAAATTAGTGCTCTTGTCATGCAGAAGAGACAACAGCACATAGGGATGACACACAGGTGAATGAGGCAGCTCCCATGTTTTGCCCAGACTTGCATGTGCTGGGCAGCTGGAAGGTTTGGTATGAGTGAGGACTGAATACCGGGATCCGTGGTCAATCAAATGCGATGAATTAAGCAGTTCAAGCCTTTAATCCTAGCACTCAGAAGGCAGAGGCCGTCGGCTCTCTGAGATTTCGAGGCCAGCCTGAAAGTTCCAGGACAACCAGGGCTACAGAGAAACCCTGTCTCAAAAAACAAAACAAAACAAAATGCAGGGTGTATCACGCCCTTAATCCCAGCATTCCAGAGGCAGAGGGTGCTGGATCGCTGTGAGCCCATGACAGCCAAGGCTATGTGCCAGCCTGGTCTACAAAGTGAGGCTACACAGAGAAACCTTGTCTTGAAAACAAAAACAAAAACAAACAAACAAAAAACCCAGAGGCATAATTGAGGAAACTGAGGTCAAGAAATAAGGAGGAAGCCTTCCCTTGCTAAAGTAGAGTACATAACAGGTGTAGATGGATGGGTAAGGGGAAAGTTTGATCCAAGGCCCTGGATTCCTGGGTAATGGCAGGAGCACTGAAAAGTCTGACTTAATGCAGCCTGGGCTACAGTGAGGTTCCATTGCCAAGAGCAGGCAGGGAAAGGCTGTGGTCACCAGGGCCTTATACAAGTCAGCTGAGGTTTTGGGTGGGGTGTGCTGTGGTTAAGCCCTGTGGATGGCCAAGGGGCATGATAGCCTGGGCTGGATGGAGGGCAGGGAGGGAGCAGGGCTGAGTAGAAACCAATCTACCAGGTCTAGGGAAACTCCCACCCTTGAAGGAACAGGGGTAGAGGATAATTTCTAGGTCCTCTAGCCATACTATTTCAGTCGCTAGATAATTTTCATACCATTCTTTGCAGGCCTAGTGGGAGCTCTGGCTGAGAAGGTCGTGTCCCTGCTCAGAAATTAAGAGCTGGAACCAACTGGGTAGAAAACAGCCAATGGTTAGGTTGACCCAGGAGTCATCAAGTTAGGTAGAGCACCAGAGACAGACTGTCATCGGTTAGTCAGCACCCGCCATGCCTGAGGCATTGAGCAAAGGGTTTGTGCACACTTAAACTTCACTGGCAGCCTCTCAAGCCTGAATTCTGCAGGAAACTGACAGGACATGTGATTTTTCCCAAGGTGCTCAACATGGTAAGTGACTGGCTCACATTTAGGCTTGCTCGTTCTGACCCTAAGTGCATATTGTTTCTACCCTTGCCACCACATTTAGGGTTCAGATCAAGCAGTCAATTATACTGAAGGCTTTTCCCCCTCCTTAATGGTGACAAGGCAGGAAGACGGTCAAGTCAGCATGTGCCTGACCATGTTGATCTTCAGAGACACTTGCTAGCTGTGGCTAGATCGTCACAAACATATTCCCGTTCTAGTTAACAGAGCTCAAAAATAGTGACACATTGCTGTTCTTTTTGTTTTTGTTTTTGTTTTTAAGGTGCATGTGCATGCGTGCGTGCGTGCGTGTGTATGAGTACGAGGGTGCATGTCTGGGTAAGTGCCTACATGTATGTATGTGCACCACACGTGTGTCTGGTACCTTCTGAGCCCAGAAGAGGACTTCAGATCTCTCAGACACCTAGGGTTACTGGGTCCAGGTAAATGGGGGTGAGTCGAGATTATGGTGGGGTAGGAACTGTGAGCCACCATGGAACCTGCTAGAAGCCGAACTCAGGTCTATGTAAGAGCAGCAGGTTCTCTTGATCGTCGAGGCAACTCTCCAGTGCCTACATGGCTGTTTTTAAAAGGTATTAGATAAACTATTAATACCTTTCTACTATAGGTAATTTCTGGATTCCAAGTTCTATTTTTCCCTTACCCAAGAAAATATGCTAAAAATAAGGCGTGGTGACCCTGATAGACTCAATGTATATAAAAGGCATCTTAGCTTTAGGTACTTCATCATTAGTCACATCATTTGCAACAATTCCATCATCTTAGGACCCTGGGATGTTTAGCAAGAGTGGTGCTCTGGAGTGGGCTGGACGGGCATAGAGAGGGCGAGAGGCAGGACGACCTGGGCAGTGACCCAGGAGAAGCTACGGGGGTGGAGGAGCGTGGCTGATACAATGTGGTAAGCGTTTGCTCAGAGCTTGCCCAAGCAGAGGTTTAGCGTGGGCGCCAGGATCCCTGCATGGAAGGACAGCATTGTTCCCACGTGTGGCATGTTCAGGCTCTGCACAGGTGGGCGCTGGTGGGAGCTGTCGGGTCAAGTCAGGGATCTTTCTGATTCGGTCTGCTGGAGACCTAGCTGGTGCTGATCACTAAATAGGTCTGCCCTGGTCTTGATCCTCTCTCCAGCATGGTGTGCCTCCTGCCACTCAGGACCCCATTCTTTGCTCTGTCTTCTGTGTGAGCCTGTGTGAGGTGTCCATCAGCTCAGAACGTCTGAGATCAGGGGAGGAGGCTGTTAAAACAGTGACTGTTTGTATCCAGAGGACTTGGTAGTGTCTAGGCCGTAGCGACCTGAGGTCTCTGGTTAAGGGGCTACTTCTTGGGGAGGGAGAATCTCCATGTCCTCCGTGTCCCACCCACCAAACTGAAGCACTTAACAGACGTTGAGGGGTGCCCAACTGTCACAGTCCAACACTCAAGTGTCAGGGCGCCTACGTTTAGGAGACAGTTTTAGATAAAGCGACAGATGAATGAGGAATGGTGTCAACGAAGAGAGTCCTTTAAGGAATGTGAGAAAGGTATGCCATCAATTCTGTTAAGTGACATGTGTCTGCCTAGTCCCTGGACCGATTCCATCCGTGGATACTGATGTCCACTCAGAGTCTGGCTTCCACCAGGAGCATTTATGGGGCTTCTAGGAAGCTGCTTCCACTTGGCTGTCTTCCCCTCAAAGTCATCGCTGGACGTGATCTGAGCACTCTTGATACCAGTGTACAGGACAGAGGTCCCGCTGTGTCAAGACTGAAGCTAGCTGGGAATGTGAGGAGGGCCTTTGGGGAAAGGCCTAAGTCTACAGAGCCCGCTTCTGCTTTAGCTTCCATGAGGGCTACTACCTTCAGGTCCTTTCCCCTGGCTGTGACTTCTCTGTCAAGTCAGTCCCCAAGTGGGCCCTGAGCATCATAAACCTGCCCTTCTTACGTTCCCTGGGCAGAGGTAGCTGCTAAGTCTCTGGGTGAATGGCTGAGCAAAGAGCCCATGTTGTAAGAGTGGACATGTGATCTGTGAGAGCAGACATGTGATCTGTGAGAGTGGACATGAGCAGACATGTGATGTGTGAGAGTGGACATGTGATGTGTGAGAGTGGACATGTGATGTGTGAGAGCGGACATGTGATCTGTGAGAGCGGAAATGTGATCTGTGAGAGCGGACATGTGATCTGTGAGAGTGGACATGTGATCTGTGAGAGCGGACATGTGATCTGTGAGAGTGGACATGTGATCTGTGAGAGCGGACATGTGATCTGTGAGAGTGGACATGTGATCTGTGAGAGCAGACATGTGATCTGTGAGAGCGGACATGTGATCTGTGAGAGCAGACGTGATCTGTGAGAGCGGACATGTGATCTGTGAGAGCGGACATGCGATCTGTGAGAATGGGCATGTGATCTGTGAGAATGGACATGTGATCTGTGAGAGCGGACATGGGATCTGTGAGAGCAGACATGTGATCTGTGAGAGTGGACATGTGATCTGTGAGAGCAGACATGTGATCTGTGAGAGTGGACATGTGATCTGTGAGAGCAGACATGTGATCTGTGAGAGCGGACATGTGATCTGTGAGAGCAGACGTGATCTGTGAGAGCGGACATGTGATCTGTGAGAGCGGACATGCGATCTGTGAGAATGGGCATGTGATCTGTGAGAATGGACATGTGATCTGTGAGAGCGGACATGGGATCTGTGAGAGCGGACATGTGATCTGTGAGTGTAAACATGTGATCTGTGAGAGACTTGGGCTCAGGAAGGCCATGGCTTTGCTGTTTTTCTGTCTGATACTGTTAGAAAGACACAGAAAACTGAGGACACATGTACAGTATTTGAACTCTGGTGCCCTCAGTGTCCACTTATGTTGGGGCTGACCTGGAGGTATATGGTCCTTCTCAAAGGGAGTCAAGGATGCACTCTGACTCCACATCTTTAGGTCACATAGAGTCTTGGCCAAATCCATCTTCTAGAATAGAGCAGTAAGGATGTGTTCCCTGGGTGAGGTGAGGCAAGTGTTGCCGATTTACTGGGCCAGGCACTGAGTCTGATTGGCTTATTCTACCCTCTTTCTTTTCTTTTCTTTCTTTGTTTCTTTCTTTTTTTTTCTTTTTGTTTCTTAAAGATTTATTTATTTATTTTGTATACAATGTTTTGTTTACATGTACATCTGTGCCTGCATGCCAGAAGACGGCACCAGATCTCATTATAGTTGGTTGTGAGCCACCATGTGTTTGCTGGGAATTGAACTCAGGACCTTTGGAAGAGCAGCCAGTGAGCCATCTCTCCAGCCCTCTGTCCTCCTTCTTGTCACAGTGTCCAGCCTTGTGTGAAGCAGGTGTGATAGCATCCCCAGTATACAATAACCCGAGAGCTTGATGGATATTTCCTGAGATAAAGGCCAACAAAACTTAGCAGAGCCAGCATTTAGTTACTTGTCCAACTCTGTTATGACCTGAATATGTTCCCCTCATGCATATTAATTTCCTGAAACCCTAACTCCTGATGTAATGGTATAAAGTGGGCCTCTGAGAGATGATTACATGTGGGAGTTGAGCCCTCATGAGTGGGATTAGTCCCTTTTAAAGGGGACCTGTGAAAGGAATGTAGTCCCTCACACCCTGTGCATGCACAGCTGGAACCTGCAATAGTCCCTCGCTGGACACCGTATATCCCCTGGCTTGGACTCCCTGTCTTCAGACTACTAGAAATAGGTCTGTGTTGTTGATAAGCTGCTACCTGTCCAACTTATGGTGACACTGCCATGGCGACTCAGGCAGAGGCAGAGTTGGCCTCCTGCTGCTGTACCCACTCCTCTTATCCTGGAGGAGGGAAAGCCCATCTCTACTTGATAACAAAGGAATTTCCAGAGGCTCTGGGTGGGCTGGGGTGGTATAGGGCAACCTGGGATTTGTATGTCCTGATGTGATCCCTTTGAGTCAAACTACAGGGGTCCCCGTACATTTCACTTCATCCTTTGACTCTGAGGAACTGATGGTGTGTCTTCTGTGGTGGACTAAGGCCTGGGTGTGTGAGAGAAGGGGCAAAAATAAATAAATAAATAAATAAATAAAAAATATAAAAAATAAAAATAAAAATTGGCGGTTATAAAACACTTTTATCTCCCTGTAAAAAATGAGACTGTGTGGGCCCACAGAGAAGGGACCCCCATTCAGAATCCAGCTCCTGCAGGCTCCGGCTGGTTGGTTTTGTCAATTTGACATTAACTAGAGTTATCTGGGATGAGGGGCCGTGAGGGAGGAATTGACTCTCAAAGATCGGCCTGTGGGCATATCTGTGGGTTATTTTTCTTAATTGTTAACTAATGTCAGAGGGCCTGGCCCACAGTGGGCAGGGCCATCCCTAGGCAGGAGGGCCTGGATAATGCAAGAAAGGTAGCCGAGCAAGCCACAGGGAGAAAGCCAGTAAGCAGAATTCCACCATGGTCTCTGCTTTCAGTCCTGCCTCCAGGTTCCTGCCTTGCTTTTCCTGAAAGATGAGATCAACCCTTTTCTCTTCAGGTTGCCTTTGGGTATGCTGTTTGTCACAGTGCTAGAAACCTGACTAGCTAAGGCCTTTCTTTGGTCTGCAGTGGCACATGAGCACAGAGGGGATTCCTGGCACCCTACTGTTGGGAAAGTCCCCAAATTACCCTCTGGCCTAAGAACTCACAGGCAGGAAAGTGATCTAAGTGACAAGTGTCTTGTGACTGGCCAGCTAAAGGTTAGGGGACAGGCCCTAAACTCTCCTTGCCCAAATCATATGCAGGAGCTATTGCACTGGACTGAAGCAAAAATGGCTGGGCCCAGGGCTGTTGGTTTCTTGAATGCAGCTTGATAGCCGCTGTTTCTGCAGGTCTAATGGTCTCCTCCTTGTTCTCACTGTCCCTCGGTGCAATTCACCCAAGAGCTGACTCATAAAGAATAGAGATGAATGTTAAGAAACGCTTGCACTTGGGTATTTAATGTATGAATGTAAAGCAAAAATCTCCCTTGCACTGAGAGAGAGGGAAACACTACCAGCTCCAGGGTGGGCTTCGTCACATGGGCTTTCCTGACTATGTATGCAAAATTGAAGGGGAGAGTGGTCCTGAGTTCGCCTGGGTTGCCAAACTAAGAAAATCAGAAATCAGGGGCTTCAAGTGATTCTCACAATTACGGTTGCTAAAAGCTCAAGATCAGGGTTGGTTCTTGGGCACCAATCTCCTTGGGTTGTAGGTAGCTGTCTTCTAGCAGCGCCTTCACATGGTCTTTCTCTTACACATAGGGTTTTAGCCTCTTCTAAGAACTCCCGTTGTATCTGATTAGGTCTCACTATAACGTAATTATCTCTTTTATGGTCTTACTTCCAAATACAGTCACATTCCAAACACAATGACATGGGAGTCAGAATTTCAACTTGCAAAATTAGGAACCGCAGTTGAGGTCCTAACAGGGTGCTTTTAGAATCCTCAGCGAGCAAGTCTCAGTGTCAGCATGAAGGACAGAGAGGCGCTTACCTGACTCTGGCAAAGAAGATAGGCTTAGACCAACTGGTAGCAGAAGCTTGACTGACCTTGTCCAGAGACTCATCTGGGAATGCTCAGGGCCTAGGCTTCCCCCTCCCACTGGGATTGTCCAACAGTGCTGAGTCCTGCAGTGTCTTCATGGCTCCCAGGAAGCCCAGGCTGGTGGTGAGGAAGCCGTCTTTTCCTCTGACAGGAACAAGAGCCTGAGTCGTATCGCAGGCTGAATCTGGAAGGATAGACTTTGGTCTTCTTGTGATGCTTGTTTTTTATTAGAGTAAATTAGTTATACATAATTGGATTTCATTATGACATTTTTATATATGTATTATATATATATTATATATAATGTATTTTGATTGTATTCATTCCCTATTTATTCTATATTGTCCCCTCTTCCACTCCCATAGACCCGCTTCTCACTTGTCATCTACCCTCCCTCTCAGGCAGAGCGGCATAAAGGAAAAGGAACCAACCTTGGTGTCTTTTACCCAAGATTGAACCTGAGCCTGATTTGTTCTGATGAGTTCTGATTCCCCAAAGTCTGTCTACTGTACTGAACTGCGCAGCAACTATCATCTCTAGAAGGAATGATGAACTTTGTTCTTAGTCAGTATTTTGCAGGATTCTTATAAAGCAATATACTGTTTTTCTGACTCTATTGACTCATAAGGGACACAGTCCCAATCAGATGTTATCAGTCTACGCCCACAGTTGTGGGGGACTTGCTTTCAATTCCTAACTGCTTGTAGTGAGTGTTCTTAGGTTTTGTTATCCCACACGCACTGTTCTGAGTCAAGGGCATGAATGGGTCATGAAGGAGACATAGAGAACATAGCATTAGAACAGAGCCATGCATTTAGTTTAGCTTGTAGGAGTTGATTACATTGGGAATCGAAAACCTAGGAAGACTGATTACATTGCTTTTCTTAAAAGTGAGTCCTGGACAAGCGGTGTCCCCAGTATGTCAGCAAAATGAGAATATAGTTATAAATAATCTCAAAGTACATTATTAACTAGGTTACACGTTAGGAGAGAGTTTAGTTTGTTTGTTTGTTGTTTTGAAAGTTTAGTTATAAAGGTATGTTTCAAAGAACATTTCCAGAAAAAGTATTTCTATACCCTTCTATGATATCTTTTCCTCTTTGGTGACCTCATGAGTTTCATTGAGGTGGCTTACAGAAGCATGGTTACAGGAGCTGAACACCTTACAGTTGGCTACACCACTGAAGAAAATGTCTCTGCCTTCTCCCAGCAACCATTAGCTACCTAGGGAGGGGTGAGGCCATGTGAGCCTCTCCACCCTACTACCCATTAACTGCTGGCAAATCCTCAAGGAGAGGTGGGGGGTGGCGTATCGTAAATATCTCTTCCCCCTTTATGATAAGATGGTGCTTGGGCCAAGCTTGTGCAGGTGGCAACCACTGCTATGGGCCCAAGAATGCAAAGGCCACGCAGTGCCTGGAAGACAGCGTTCTAGATGTCCCTTTCCTTCCTCCGCTTACATTCCAGACACCGTTCCTCTGTGCCTCCTTAATTCATCTTTAGGTCTTAGTCTTTCCAGTTGCTAGAGCTGTAAACACATGCCGCACAGCACTCACCCCACAGCATCACCGCACAGCACCACCGCACAGCATCACCGCACAGCATCACCGCACAGCACCACCGCACAGCACCACCCCACAGCATCACCACACAGAACTCACCGCACAGCACTCACTGCACAGCATCACCCCACAGCATCACCCACAGCATCACCCCACAGCATCACCGCACAGCATCACCGCACAGCATCACCACACAGAACTCACTGCACAGCACTCACTGCACAGCACTCACCGCACAGCATCACCCCACAGCATCACCCCACAGCATCACCCCACAGCATCACCGCACAGCACCACCCCACAGCATCACCGCACAGCACCACCACACAGCATCACCGCACAGCACTCACTGCACAGCATCACCCCACAGCATCACCCACAGCATCACCCCACAGCATCACCGCACAGCACCACCCCACAGCATCACCGCACAGCACCACCACACAGCATCACCGCACAGCACTCACCGCACAGCATCACCCCACAGCATCACCCACAGCATCACCCCACAGCATCACCCACAGCATCACCCCACAGCATCACCGCACAGCATCACCGCACAGCATCACCGCACAGCATCACCGCACAGCATCACCGCACAGAACTCACTGCACAGCACTCACTGCACAGCACTCACCGCACAGCATCACCCCACAGCATCACCCACAGCATCACCCCACAGCATCACCGCATAGCACTCACCGCACAGCACTCACTGCATAGCATCACCTCACAACATTACCACATAACACTCACCACACAGCACTCCTTTCTTGAATGCAGAAGGAAAGCCATTGCTTTAAGTCAGAATTAAGTTGTTCAACAAATGCTAAGATAAAGGTTCAAATAAATAAATTTTGAATGATTCAATTAGTATGCACTTTGTGAATGCCAAATTCTGGGGTTTCCAGCCCCCATGGACAGCTAGAGAGGCTTGTAGGAGGTAGCTGCTGTAGCTTCTAGCTATACACAGGCCCCGGATACCCTAGATAGTAAACAGAGCATGCCAGTTTTTTCAGACCTGTTTTTTTCTCGCTGCTTAGCATCCTAAGCTAATGAGAAAGGAGAAAGGCCTGGCATTATTATCTGCCAGGGTAAGCCATATCCTCTGCTCTGGTTGGTCCTTCGGGAACACAGCTGCATCTATCATTTGCCTGTTGTTCATCCAGGCCAGACCCAAGCACTGCTGGGCTCTCCTCAATGGTGGTACAGCCATCGCCTCTGGAAGTCAGGGAGAAGGGAGAAAGCTGGGAGGGAAAGGCCACCATGGTCTGACTCCCAGCCCTTATTTCAGAATGCTGAACAAAATACTGCTCTGTATCTCCAAGATGCGTAGACGTTTACTGAGTGGCCACTTGTGCCATGCTCTTCCCTGGGCTCCTAGAAAGAAAGATGGATGGAATATAATCCCCACTCTTAAGTCACTCAGTTCAGAAGTGGGGACAAATACATCAAAACATAAACTACTGCCATTCTTTTTTTGTTTTATTTTGTTTTTCGAGACAAGGTCTCTCTGTGTTAGCCTTGGCCATCCTGGACTCACTTTGTAGACCAGGCTGGCCTCGAACTCACAGTGATCTGCCTGCTTCTGCCTCCCTAGTGCTGAGATTAAACGTGTGAGCCACCATGCCTGGTTCAGTTACTGCCATTGTAACTGAGCAGTGTAAATAGCTCTGATGATGAACATGGGTTCTGGGTGGGGCAGAGACAAAGACTGGAGGCATCCTGCATCCCTGGGGACTGGGACCAGGTGTAAGTGTTAGGAAGGCCCCTGGTGCATTTGTATAAGGCCTTAAGGGAGAGTTTGAAATAGGGATGGAGAAAGTACTTAGAGTAGTAAATGGGGAAATAGGAAAGGTGGTCTGTAGGTGGTCATTTTTTTCCCTATTAAAACAAACAAGCAAACAAGCAAACAGTGCGGTATCTCCTGAATCCTGTACTGGCATTTAAACTCACTGTGTTAGCAGTGGGTAACCTTAAACTTCTGATCCTCCTGCGTCCACCTGAATGCTGGGATTGCAGTCCTGTACCACCATGCCTTGTTTAAATGGTGCTGGGACAGAGCCACAAGGTTGAGTGTGTGCTAGGCAAGCACTCCACCAGCGGAGCTCCATGCTCTTTGACAAGAAAACCTTTACGTCTTTCAGAGGTAAGGAGAATCCTGGTGTGTTTGGGACTCACTGTTTGGTGATAATGCACCCGGATGGTGGACCACCTTTGCTAGGCTACAAAACGAGGCCTTTTCTTTTCATGGCAAGTAGATGGGGGCCGGCAGTGGAAGGTTGGGGAGCAGCTCCATGAGCCATGTCCTACTGCCCTGGAAAGGATGCATTCAGAAGCCCAGAGGAGGCAGCTTTGGCAGTATGTCTGAGACATGATGAGGGGAGGGAGGGTTGGATGGAGAACTTACTCAGGGCTCTCTGAATGGCACTGCTAGAGCCAAGAGAGCCATCAGATCTCCTTTCTTCTGGAAGAGAAGGTAGAATCCTATATACTAACCTCACCCCCCCCCCCAAAAAAAAGCCCAGAGCCTTAGACGGTGGACTCTTTAACAGTTTATTATTTAAAATAAAATTCTGACATCCACAGACTTGAAGGAATGGCCCTACTAGATCTGCCAACCTATCAACTGGCTTCACTACCTCTTGCTGGTGTTATTTTTTCTGGAATGGTTTTTGAGATGGACCTTTGGGGAAAGTATTCAATTTGAAGCTTTTCACTGAATCAGCTTCTTTTTTTTTCTTTTTTAATATTTTATTTTTAATTTATGTGCATTGGTGTGAGGGTGTCAGATCTTAGAGTTACAGACAGTTGTGAGCTGCCATGTGGGTGCTGGGAATTGAACCTGGGTCCTTTGGAAGAGCAGGCAGTGCTCTTAACCACTGAGCCATCTCTCCAGCCTGAATCAGCTTCTTGGTCAATATAATGGCATCATATCCATGTGTTCCTCCCCGAAGGTGACTTGAGTGTGTAAATGTGTATTTGTGCTTATGTGTGTTTGCTGCAGTGAGAAGAAAAGCGAGTACACTTCTTTTGAAAGGTGGCTTCTAGGCCCGAGGAGACACAAACCTCACAGTGGAGTGTAAGGGCTTGCGTACCATGGTGGCAGGTGTTTGGAGTTGGGGAGAAAATAGAGATAAGTACTTCTAGGAGGGCAGTCTGTTGGGTACGATACCCCGAATGTGCCCTGGAATGTTCGTGTTGGTGAGGACCTGATTCACACTGACAGACCTGACAAGGCTTATCCAAACTCCAGACACTGAGAGATAATCCACTGTGGCAGGCATTGTCCGGCAGCGGCCACAACCCAGATGCCTTTCCTCCCAGACCACCTTATTTTGTATTGCCCTACTTGGGAGAATGAATTACAGCATCAACTTCAGGTTTCTGAGGAGAGGAGCTCCCAGATAGAGCACGTGGGGAAGGTGGGTCCATCACCATTGGTAGCTACTGAGAGTGCTCCTTTCCACCCTTGAAGATGGTGTATCAGTCACCAGGTGCCACACTGGGGACCAATAATTCTATGAACACTGTTGCTTTGTCCTTCACTGGATGGGCTTCACTTGAGATATGTGAATTGTTGATGCTGTTTAAATTGGCAACAGTTGAAAAATAAGACCAGGAGTTAGAGGTAAGACTAAGCTATCAGCTTTATAGCTGATGGAGTTATTTATAGAGAATGTGGCCATAGGATTCCTATGCATCCTTTAGCAGAATTAACATGCCCACCTTTAGTGCGGGTGTATATAAATGTAGTCTCCTCTAGAGACAGGCCACTTCCCTCATTAATACATCCCTAAGGAGAGAGGAAGGGCAGGACAGATCTGTCCATGCTCTGTTCCTTCTCTCATGCTCACCAGTCATATACATAGCCACGTAAGAGAGGATGCCAGTCTTCTTCTGTTGGCTGTTTCCTCGGCAACGTGAAACATTAAATGCAGCAGTGAGTGCCTGTTGCGGGTTCAGCAGAGATGGTTTGGATGGTGTCATGCAGAGTATAGAATGGTGTGAACACTGAAAGGATAATTTTCAATGTTTTATAGAGACTGGAGAAAGGGGCCTTTAAGTTGAGGAGACAGCATGCAAAGGACACGGGGGGGAGGGGGGAGCGGGGGGGGGGCGGAGCATGAGGATGCTGTCCTGGAGCTTGAGTGGCTAAGGTGGAGTTTTCACCTGGGTAGGCTAACTCCAGCTAAGGCTTTACCACCACCACCACGGACTGCGCTGCTTCTTCCTCTTTGCATCCTCCTACACTACTACTGGGAAGAGTAGGTGGTTTCCAAGTGCACCCATCATGGCTGCACTCACCTGAAAGACAGGTTGAGGTGAGTGGAGGTGAGGCTGTTCTCTGGCTGGCCCCGGCTGGCCTCAGCTTCACCTGCTGTTACCTTGTCTGGTCTCCTGTCGCAGACTTTGCAAAACAGAGCTGATAATTGTAATGTATTCCTCACTAATGAGAGAATGCAGACAAAGTCTATTCACTCCTGGGAGGCAGGAAGCCTGCTGTGAGCTCCCAGAAGGCGGTCTTTACAGGCCGGTGGAAATTGCTCAGGAAGTCATTTGCCCTCATTGTGATGCATTGGGAACAGCCCCGGGATGGTCTGGGACCTGGCTGGGCAGGGCGCTGTTCTGAGTTGTTCCTGGTCCTTTTCCCCCTCAGCCACCACATTGATGTTTTTAATTCTCATTTTCTGAGCCACTCAGCAGCAAGCAAGGAACCTTCCATTCTCTTTAGATTGAATAAACCTTTTGCCTTTTACAAAGTTCTCGCAGTGGCTACAGGGCTCCTCCCTCAGTGTGGAGACAGATCAGCTTGTCCTTTGATATGACTAAGGGGCAGACTGATGGGAGGCTGTGATGTTCTGCTATCCACGTGATGCTTGGCTCCCCGTCTTACTTTTTCCAGAGGTCTACACGCCAACCTCACTGCCCACCCCTACTCTGAATCAATTAATTATCTTTGGATGAGACATGGCCAGCTTGGTGCTGAGCAGAATGCCAGGAGCTGACTTGGAGGGAGGAGTGGCCGGAGGAAGGTGAGAATGCCAATTGGAGATATTAAATAACCAAATGAAGGGAAACGTCACCCCCTTCTCAGCGCTCCTCCCTCTAGGGTCAGATGTGCTGTCTGGGTCTAAGCCATTCCAGACGCTGGTTTCCTGACCAGATTGTACTTAGTGGAGTTGGTTCAGCCCTACAGGGTAATGGCTGCTGCTCTGTCTTTGGGGTGGTGTCTGTCCTAAGTAGCTCACATTTTAATGAGGAGGAGATGTCAGGCCTGTTCCCAATACCTAGGGATAGCAATGCCGGAAGTCTGGCTTTGTGACACTTGGAGGTAAAGTCTCGGTGCCCTGGGATGCTCTTTGTGCCCTGTAGAGGAGGGTGCTGCCCTGTGTGACTGAGCTGATGCTGTTACATGGTGTTGGATTATGGTTTTTGTTTAGCGGGCTGTGGTTTGGTGAGAGGGGCTGGAATATTTGGGTATGTGCTAAGTGGAAGCATCTGGGTTAGGTTATGCCAAACAAGGTTGGTGGTGGAGCGGCAAGGCCGTGTGATGGGAGTGGGACTACGTCTTAAATGGACCTTCCAGAAAGCCAAAGAAGTCCTCCCAGTGTGCTCTGTAGAGCTGGCTTGCATGCAGTACTAAAGTCCATAGCAATCGCTTGGAACTCACTCACCCTTTAAGGAGTGGCTGGGAATGCCCACTGTGTGCCGCCCGCCAGCCTGGCACAACAGGAAAAGATGCTAAGGGAGCTCTGCTGCATCAGAGCTCCAAGCCATGCGTGAGAAAAAAGTGTTTCTGATGCTGCAAAGCCCTAGTGTTTGCTAGGAGTTACTGAAGATGTGATTTGGAGCACCAAGTGGAGCAAGCTTCTTTATTTACTTAGAGTGCCATTCTTTTATTTTCTCCTACTCAGTTTTTCTTAGACTACATGAGGTGGTGTTGTCCCCTCTTCACTCTTACTAGACCCAGATGTCCACCGAAGGGCTCTGGCATCTCTGGGGACAACTCTCCAGGTTTCCTGCTTCTGTGCTGCCTTGACTCCTCTGTCACAGAGAATGCTTTGCTGTGTTCTCTTCAGGGGTCCTGGTGCCTGTGGCCCTGTCCTAGGTTTATGACACAGAGGTTGTAGCTCTGGGGGATTGTCTCAGGCCAAGTAGACTATGCTGCTTTCTTCAGTCAGGCTTTTACCCTATAGAACATGTGACCTCTGGGCTTGCCAGATCCTGACATGGCCTCAGGGCCCCAGACTCAGGCAGAAGGCAGGGGTATCTTGGCCTGCCACTCTTGGGAGCCTCTCTGTGGCAGTTCTGTGGCCCCTTTTCTTTGTTCCATTTCTCCCTTTAGGCATGGGAATCCGTGTCCTTTGCCTGTCTCATCATCTTGGTAACTTGTTTCACAGGCTCATAAATGGATTTTTAAAAAAAAGATTTATGTATTTATTATTATGTATACAGTACTCTGCTTGCATGTACTTGCAGAAGAGGGCGCCAGATCACATTACAGATGGTTGTGAGTCACCATGTGGTTGCTGGGAATTGAACGCAGGACTTTTGGAAGAGCAGGCGATGCTCTTAACCACTGAGCCATCTCTCCAGCCCTGGATTTTTTTTTTTTTTTATTGTTAACCTCAGGCTACCTTCTGCAGGCATCCATGTGGTCTGTTCATTTCCTCAGTCACATGAGCTGAGATCCAAGGTCAGATAGCTCAGGAGGGTAGAGGGATGGGAGAAGGAAGGAAATGTTCCCAGAGCATGTGACCTGCCAGCTGAGAGTGAAAGAAGGGACAGTCACCCTCAGTGGGGAGGCGCAGCCCAGCGCTGCTGCCAGTGGCCTGGGGAGAGCTCCCCTGCCCATTAGGGTCTCCCACTTATATACAAGCAGACCCTTGATTAGACCACAGGATGAGCCAGGGTGAAGCAGAATTACTGAGTTTCTGCCACAGAGGTGAGAGATAGCACGTGCTTTAGACTCACACATAACAATTTAGAGAGCAAGAGAAATGCGTAAGAAGAGGCTAGTGTGTACCCCTAAGTCACGGGTCCTGGCTCTCAAGTGTCTTTAAACTGGTTTTCTCTATGATTCTGTGGCCTTCTGAGTTATCTGGTTTAGAGTATGTGCTATACAACAAGGCTTATAGATTAAGCAAAGTTTAAAAACCAAGTAAACAAATATAGAATCTGATTTACTTATTTTTCTGAGAGATTTTCTTTGGTGGATAAGAATTTGAGGTGGTTTCTACTGGGTGCATTGTTTATTCTGGGAGGAGAGAGGAATGCCAGCACAGTTAAACATGAGGCCCTGTGTAAGCACAGTCTGCAGCTTTTAACAGCTTTGTTTGGGATGTCTTCAGGAAGATACACTGTCTCTGCAGGCAGTTTCAGCTTTTATCAGTTTGCTGAGCTCTCTGACCAAACTGATTCCAGCCTTTTTTTAACCCTTCTGTGTTCCATTAAGTTTTCCTGCCTTTCTGTTCTGCCTCAATCTCCTTCCTAAGGCTTTGTTCCCTTAATCTGATGGTGGAAGCCTTACTTTCTGCAGTGTTCTCTGGTCAAGACAGGGACATAGAAAGGGTTGGAGCTTGTAGATGTAAGAAGCATTATTTGTTGTAAATGTAGACGAAAAGATGCTGTTATCTGATGCATCAAACTGCAAAACCATAAAGCATTTAGTAGAGTGTTATGCCTAATTTTAGTATTATCACTAAAAATAGAATAACATTTCTTTAACAAGGTGTTGGAGAGCCATGAAGGGGAAAAAAAAAAAAAAAGAAAAAAAAGAAAACCCAACATATTGATGATTGTATTCTTAGACTGTGTCAAAACATACAGGAACAATTTAAAAGAGGAATATGGGGTCAGGGAAAGGCTTAGTGGGTAAGAATGCTCTCTGTGAAAACAAGAGGACCCGAGATAAGGTCCACTGCACCAGTTCTGTTGAAGCTGGGCATGGCCACTCCGGATGTAACTGCCCCATAGAACTGGTGGGCAGGGGTCCTAGGAGCTCAGTGGCCAGATGGAATAGCCCCCAAAATGACAAATTTCAGGTTCAGGGAGAGATCATGTCTCAAAAAACTAAGGTGGGAAGTGAAAGTGGAAGGCATCCAACATCCTTCCTTGGGCCTTTGGATGGGCTCGTGTGTTGGTGGCTCTACTTGCATATACATGTGCAAACATCAGGCATACACACCTACAACCCCCAACCACACATCACCTCCCTACACACAGACAGACAGACATAGAGGGGGAGGTAGAGAGAGGAAAAAAGGGATTTAGTTGTGGCATAGATTAGAAGGAAAATAGTATAAAATTGTAACATTGTCACTGAGAATATATATGTGACTACATTGTGTCTAAAGCAGCAGTTCTTAACCTGTGGGTCATGACACATTTGGGGATGGAATGACCCTTTTATAGGGGTCACATATCAGACACCTGCATATCCCTTATTTACACTATGATTCATAACAGTAGCAAAATTACAGTTATGAAGTAGCAACGAAATGATTTTTTGGTTGGGGGCACTGTAACATGAAAGAAGTGTATTAAAGCTTCTCAGTGTTAGGAAGGTTTACACTAAAGGAAACACAAGAGATAGCAAATTAAAACACAAAATTAGACTAGAATTATCTATAGATTTTTAAATGGCTTATCGCTTAGAATTTGTAAGTCTAGTTGGCAGGTAGAGGGATGAGAGATCTTGTCTTCAGGACACTCTCAAGTCTGTGAGACGTGGAAGGGATAGGTTTGATTTTAGAGAATAGCTTCTTGAGATGGTTTTGTTTTTTTTTTGTTTTGTTTTGTTTTGTTTTTTGTTTATGTTTTATACTCTATCTGAGAAGATGTCAGCACACATCACAGCATACGCATTACAAAATTCAGTTGCCAGTCTTCTGTTGAAAATGTCCCTCTCCTTTGGCCTTGGCTGAGAAGACAGTGGGTTAGTCTTATCTCCTGATTCCTACAGAGCCAGAGGAGGTGGGCACTGCTGACTTCTTGGCCTATGGACTCTATGTCCTTTTCTGAAAGGCACAAGTGATTTGGAGCAATAGGATTTTTGTACTCACCTTGAATATACCAGCTGTTTTGTAGCCTCAGCTGCCAGTGTTGCTGTGGTCACTATAACTAATATAATGTTGTCTGCCTACTTTCTCCACCACGCTATGGGTGTGAGCGTGCCCCTTTCCTTTTGGGTGACAATTCCCGATGTCATGCCTTTGTCTTTTTGTTTCATACACAGCAAAAGCATTTTAAAATAGGCAAGTTACATGGCAGTGCCACTACTGGAGGTACTGGCATGACAGTGAGGGCAAGGCTTGGGGATGGGCAAGGAAGGAGACTTTCCCAGACCTGGTGACCCACCAGATTTAGAGAGAAGGGAAAACTCAGGGAAGGCTCCAGGTGTCTGACTTGGTAACGGCACAGGCATCTCTGAAATGGGGGTGGGGGTGGGGATGGGGGGGTAGGGAGGAGGAGCATTAAGAGTGTGATTTGTTGGGGCCACCCAGTGTGAAGATAGAGGGAGGGAGGTGGGTGTTAGGTGTGAGCAGGAGGGCACCAGCTCCTACACCTGTCACACTGACTATGAGTGAATTGGTTTGTTTTAATGAGTAAATCTATAAACACTTCTCCATGGATTGCCGAGTGGGCGCTCCAGGTCCAGGCACGTGATCAGGATGGAGGGGAAGAGGCAAGGTATACAGCCACTATCATGTCTTTTCTTCAGGATTAAGGAGATTAGGAGAGATACATCACATTTCGGTGGACAAGATAGAGCTCAGTTTCTTGGAACTGTTGGCTGAAGAGGAAGGTTGGAGCTCAACAGGGAAGATGTTGCCACGGCATAAAAGCAGGAAAGAAAGACAGGCCAGTGAGACTGTCAGACATTCAGGACTGCACCAATAGTAACAAGGCACTCAGTTGGGATGGGGCAGAAGGCTGCCAAGGCTTGAGTCCACGTGGTAAAAAGCCACAGATTCCGTCCTGTGTGTGCCGCTGAGCTCCTAAGAAATTCTCAGCAGAATCTAGATCCTCATCTATGCCAGAGAAGCTGGGGCTCTGCTAGCTCAGTGAGCTATCCAAGCAATTCTGATAAACATCAAAGTCTGAGGATGCCTGAGGTGGGTGCATCTTCAGTGTAAGGGCTGCCGGGAGGGAAGCCACCAGTTGGGCAGATTTTGTAATCCTCTGGGTGAGGTAATAGAGGGCCAGCTGAGGCTGTGGGAGCAGATGAGCTCACTGCTGGCCGGAGCCTGGAGAGATGCTGTTGCCTAGCTTTCCACCGTAGCATGGGCGCACCTGGTTATTCTGTTCCGTCTCCTATGTGCCCCCCTGATAACACTCTCCTCCTGCATCTCGTCTGGAATCTCCCTGGCTGCGTTTTCTTCTCTCTGTGTAGGAATGCTCTGGGGCGTCCCAGGCACTCCCTTCCTTTACTCTGTACCAGTTCATGAGCCATTTCATTTGATAGCTTTAAACAACTTTGTGTTGATAACTCTCAAACTGCTGTCAAGACTTCTCTGAACACATGACTCAGAGTTCCAGGTGGCCTCTTAGCACACCTTCCCAGAAGTCCAGGTGTCCTGGTTGGGTGGCACTTTGCTATTTTTGTTCTCCCAGAGACTCGGGGTCGGAACCTCATAGGCAAACTCAGCTTTTCTCTCAGGCCTGAGTGTAGTCTGTCAGGAAATTTAGCTGGCTTCGTGAACTCTGACTTTGGTCAGGACTTCAGGCATCTCCTACAGCCATCACTGCCTACACTACCTTTTCTTCTTGTTCAGCTTTCCCGTGGTCACAGCTGTTTCCCGCTGGCTGTGTATTTTCTGAGCAGCAGCCCCAGTAAATCCTTTAACTAAGTCCTATCTTGTCCCTGTGTGCTCAAAACCCCTGAGTGGGTCCTGTCTCCGGAATGGGGAGGAAGGAAGAACGTTTATTCTTAGGTCATTTACTTTGTTTGTTTTCTCATCTAACAGAGGGGGAATAAGTCCTAACTGGTGTGTGAGGAGGAAATGCCATAAAGTAGGATAAATTCTGATCCCAGTAGCTAACAAGTTCCTACCCAACAAAGGAAGAGAGTATAAAGAAGAACTGGGGCTCACATCACTTAAATCTTGGTCCTGTGCCAGCCATACTACACGTCTTTCTTGGTGTTATTTATTTATTTTCTTGAAACCGGTGTCACTATATGGTTCTTACTGCCCTGGAACTCAGTGTAAATCAGACTGGTCTCCAACTCAGAGATCCACCTGCCTCTGCTTCCCAAGTGCTATGATGAAAGATGTTCACTGCTGTGCCTAGGCAAATATTTACTTTCAGTCCTGAAGCTCAAACCCAGGGCCATGGGCATGCTCGGCAAGTGTCGTACTGTTAAGCTATACCCCAGCCTTGTGTGTGTGTGTGTGTGTGTGTGTGTGTGTTTGTGTGTGTGTGTGTGTGTGTATGGGTGTACATGTGTGTATATGTGGAGGCCAGAGGACAGTGTAGGGTGTTGTTCCCTCAGGTTCCATCCATTTAAATTTGAGACAGGACCTCTCATTGGCCTGCAGTTCATTCATTGGTCTAAGCTGGCTAGCCAGGGAGTCTGGGGAGCTAGCGCCCTGCCCCCATACACCTCACGCACCACCACTCTTGGGTTTTCTCTTTATGTGGGTTTGAGGAGTCGGAATTCAGGTCCCCCATACTTGTATGGCATGCACTTCCTGACATCCATCTCCCCCCCCCCACCCCGATTGTTTAAATTTGTATTATTATGATACAGTCACACAAGCTAAAGAGCCAAATAATAGTATATAACTTGTTAAAGCAGACACTCAGATCTGCACACTCCTACTGTTCTTCCTTAGATGCAGGCACTGAAAATGTTTTAATAGTTTTCATTTTCATGTCTAAAATGTCACATGTTCTGCTACTTCTCTCCTTTACTTGTTTGTCATCAGCCTCGTGATCTGTAGGTTCTGTGGAAACCCCAAGGATGAGGGTTCTGCTGTGCTTCCAGCTCTACCCTGTAACCCCCACCAGCACTTCCGTCCACCCATGTCCCCAGTGTAGTTTCAGTGGGATTGGTATGTGGGATTTCACTGTGATGACTGTGGCATTCTCAGCTTCAGGTTACTGCAGAAACCTCTCCCAGAGCTGAGGGGCTGCCTGCTTCTCATGCTTGGTGCACAGCTGGAACCCTGGCATCCCCTCTGTGATCCCTGTCACATGCTCTGTGTCCTCGTGACTTATGTTTCCCAAAGTAAATTCTTGTGTTGTTTTAGTGGGCAGCTAGATTAGATGTTTAGGTTCAGATGCCTACGTTTACTTGAGGTTGGCCTTGTTTACTTTGCCCCAACAGTAAGATTCATTTTATATGAATTTGAAGATGACACAGTGGAGCCTTGGAGAAGTTAAATCAGTTGTATAAAAACCCACAGCCAAAATGTGAAAGAGCTCAGGTCTGTTTCTGTGTCTGTCTCTATCTTTCTGTCTCTCTGCCTCTGTGTGTGTGTGTGTGTGTGTGTGTGTGTGTGTATAGGTCTATATACTTGTGAGTCCATCTGAAGACTAGAGGTATATGTAAGATATCTTCCTCTGTCAATTTCCACTTTAATTATTTATTGGTTTTTTTCTTTTTAAACTTTTTTTTTTTTTTTTTTTTTTTTTTTTTTTTTTTTTTTGCTTTGAGACAGGGTTTCTCTCTATGTAGCCTTGGCTGTCCTAGACTCGCTTTGTAGACCAGGCTAGACTCAAACTCACATCCATCTGCCTGCCTCTGCCTCCTGAGTGTTGGGATTAAAGGCGTGTGCCACCATGCCCAGTGTTTCTTTTTAAATTTTAAATAGAGTCTCTCACTATGTAGCCCTGGCTGAACTGGAACTCACTATGTAGACCAGGCTGGCCTTGAACTCACAGAGATCCACTTGACCTCTGCCTCTTGAGTGCTGAGATTAAAAGTGTGTACCACTACACTCTGCCTTTGCTATTTTTCGAGAGAGTCTCTCACTGAACTTGGGAGTTCACTGGTTGCTGGACTGGCTGACCAGTGAGCTCTCTGGATCCTCTTGTCTCCCCTTATATGTCTCTGGAATTACAAGCCTGCACCACTGTACCCAGGTTTTCTTTTCTGGAAGGCAGTGGGGATCAGAGCTCAGCTCCTCATCCTCATGCAGCAAACTCTTTACCTACTGAGCTATCTTGCCTGTCCCGGGCCTTAGGTGTCAACGGAAGTCTGTCCCGCTGCACAGCCTATCTGAGGAGCTTCACAGATGTGGTTGAGGTTTTAGACACTGCCAGGAATTTCCTTCTGTCCTCTTCTTTTCCTCCTCCACACTTAAACGGCTCCTTGTTCTTCCTTTCCCAAAGAGATGGCTCGTTTGGCCTTTATAGAAGTGGACTCTCAAGCTCAGAGAGAGCAGAATCCATTTCTTATAGTAACCATTTACGAGAAGCTGTAGTTTATGGGAGGCCTGTGTGTTACAGGAAGATGATTTCAAATTCTTGTGATATGTATGGTGGAACTCCTTTATCATTTCTGGGCTATCTGGGGAGAGACGGGGTATGGGATGAGGCAACACATCATGGAAGTTGTGTGGCCCTGGGGTAAGGGCTTGTGTAGATCTTTGCCTACCATGAATGGTTGCTGGGTTCAGCTGTTCCCAGGCTTGAGGAGCAGGGGTTCCAGGGAGCTCCAGCCCTGTTCCCGATTTGTTCTACACCCTGTTCACCTTCAGGGTGTCCAGTTGTCTCGTGTTGTGCAGCTCATGAGATCATGGTGTCATCATCACAGGTTGCTATTCTAGAACATCATCATTCTTTCCTCACTGGCCTCTTTCATAGGCACAAGGGTCAATTTCTTCTCATCTAGTAGGAAAGAGGAAAGTAAGGTCTTGCCTTAGCAGGAGCTGCAGGTTTAGTCATACTCACAGAGAAAGACAGATGTCATCCATAGAGACCTATGAGCACAAGGAAAGGCAGATGATATGTGGACCACACCGTTTCCTGAACAGAGCACCTTGCCTTATCTTTATGGTCAAGGATGGACCTGTTTCTTGGTGTCAGAAGCACGTCTGCTCATCTGTGCCAAGGGCAGGGCTGTGCTAAGTGTTGATGGTATGGTTTAACTGTGTCCATTATAACTAGGGTCACTGCGTTGGGCATATTGAGAGCAGTGTGCTTCCGGACTCCTTTCTCTCCACGTTGTTGATCCCCATTGTCTGCGCTGTATCCCGTACGTTGCTGTTAGAGAATGGTTAAGCTGTTCTTCCACAGTATAAAAACCAACAAGCCTTTTCCCATGGGTAGGGAAAGTGAGCACTTCACACTATCTGCTTACAGGGCACCCAACTTCCTCTTTGGACTTGCATTCTGGCTGTCTCTTTCCTAGTCTCTGTCAGTTGTTCCTGGCCTCTATCAGTTGGTGTCTCATTGAGATGCGCTGCTCACTTTAATTCTCTCTGGATACCCCTAGCACGTTGCTTCTGGAGCTTTCTGTACATTAGCCATACATCTGCAATGAACCTCACTGCTGAGGGAAAAGTTGCCTCCTGCTGTCTTAATAGTTTTCTTCCTAGACATAAACATTCTATGCTGTAGGAAGCTCCTTAAGCAGGAAAATAAAAAAGCTCAAAATAACCCCAGGAGGTCCCTGAAACTGACCAGATTCTCTAGGCCCCTTCCTGCCAGAGTAAGTAGAGCCCAGATGCAAAGAAGACCCTCAGGGGGCCCAACTGCCAGTAAGACTTTCAGGCTGAGCTGCCAAGAAGACTGAGAGGAGGAAAGTTGCTAAGAAGAAACCAGCTGCCTAGAAGCAGCAGAAACCAATTGAGCTGCCTAGAAGAGGTTTATACCAGAATCCTTTGGAAAGGACCTGTTGAGCTGCCTGCAGGCTCAGCAGTGTGCTCCAGGCTCCCAGCTTTTGTGAGTTGTCACCCATGCTGTGGTGGGCCTTGATGATACAGCTGTCTTTGAGTAAGTAACCCCAATAAAAGTCATTGCTTCATTAAGTTGGACAATGGTAGTATCTGTTCTTCGGTCTGTTGTGGGTTCACAATCAGGAGTCGGTAGATGTGTGTGTTGCATCTCCCCATGAAAAGTTTTGTCACACAGTATAATTGGTGCCTGAACAGAGACCCAACAGAACCAAAGATGAGTTGGGGAGGAGTGAGTGCATCATCCTGGATATGGGTAACAAAGCTTGCATCTGAGGCTGAGAAGCCTGATGGGGGAGCATCTGTGGAGGAAATTCCAGTGGAGTTGTCCTTTTCTGTATGTTACGTGTCAGCGTGCCTGTGTGCCATGATAGCAGTGCCATGGTCCTTGCTATGGCAGTGAGTCATGCAACTAAGGCTGAGTCATCCGGACTGGGCGTGTCTGTGGGGTGAACCCTGGGTGTCAGTCTTCACCTAGGTAATGTGAGGTGGCATGCCTACCTGCTGAGTGTGATCCTCTCCATGACTATGGAGGTGCCCTGAGAACAGCTGAGGGCCAGAGGAACTCCTTCAGCCTCTGAGGCTAGTGCACAAGAGTCAAGAGCGATGGCAAGCAGAGGCGGAGGTCACTTGGCCTCTATTGTATGTAGTTAGAAATGCACCTGGGGCAGATATTAAGTCAGGAAGTTGTTTGTATAAAGGAGGAATTGCAATGAGAAAGGGAGATGAGCCAGCATCCTCTGGGTTAGCCTGTGATTTGGCAAGTAAATTAGATCAACTTCAAGATGAGATGGAGGTGTAGGCTTGCCACTTCTTAGGGCTTGGGGGACTGGAAGGAAAAGAGAGTAGATGCTCAAAAGCCCTTCCTGGGGTCCAAGAATTTGGAACGCAAAGGAAGATTCAGAGAGTGAGGAAGAGGAGAACATGGTAAAAGCAGCAGGAAATACGCCGAGGGTCTGACTTTTTACAGGACAAGAGGGAAAATATGAGATCCAACATAAGGATGGATCTTAACAGTAGTCAGGAAACTAGGGTGACCAGGAACACTCAGCACTGGAACTGCTGGAATCTGAGGAGACTTTTAAACAAGTAATGAAAGAGCCTGTCATTGAGACTGTGGGACATGAGAGTGGATGGGAACAGTCTAACTGGTATGGAGGCAGAAAAACTGAGTAACACAAGTACCCTTCCCTCCCTGAGGCAGAGGCTGCGTGACCTGAGAAAGTCGGAGGGAAACTGGTTCCCAAGGGAGGGGCTTGTCAGAGTCATTAGGAGCACTTGGTTATCAGTGTCTCGAGTGTTTGAAGCCCAGTTCACTCAGTCAAATAGAATTGTGTTTACAGAGGAGTTAACAGATGGGTCCAGTGAGGCTGGTGTGGAGCTCTGGTGGCTTCGCTGAGCTCTTTGGTGGGGCAGGATCTTTATAAAGTAGGAAAGGCTTTGGCAGATCTCAGTAACTTAGACCAGCATGTGATATAAAAGAGTAAGCAGAGGAGATGAACAAAGGTGTTGGGGGGGTTGAAGGGGGCTCTCCTTTTCTGAAGAGTAAGGGAAGGGGGTTTGAGGGAAGAGAGAGGGAGGATAGAACAGGGAGGAAAGGAGGGAGGAGGCTACGATTGGGATGTAAAATGAATTAAAAAAATTTAAACAAACCCAAAAGGTAAAACCGAGGAAGAGGTCTGTTTGGGTTCCTCAAAGACAGATGTGGCAGGATCTAGTCAGATTCCTAAGACCAAAATTGATAGAAAGCCAAACTGTGTGCTAAGGAGCTTCTGGAAAGCTTTAAAGCCTGGGGAGCAGTTAATAGAAAAGATATACTTGTATGAACAGTACAGGTGAAGCCAACCAACCTGTCCCAGGGCTGGGCAATTGTCCCCCTAGACTAAGGAGGGCACGTTTCCCTCCAGGAAAGGTTATGCTAGAGGTGGAGACGGTTTTACCAGTTGGGAATTCCTCCAGCAGCTAGGTATGGTAATTGGGGAGGAAATGGCTGTTAGTGCCAACACAGGCCTGTCTGACCCAAGAAACAAGCAGGCGCTGCCGGGAGACAAGACCATGGTTCCCTTTGACTCTGGGCCACAGATTGGAGCACAGTAAATCAGGCCCATTGAGTTTATTGCGTATGTAGAGAGAAATGTAGGGAGGCTCCGTGGAAAAGCTCCTGGATACGGAAACGTAATGGCTCAGAGAGGATGGCTGAGGATTACAGGAGCTAATTAAGCTAGCGCCCCCTATCCATGCTGTGTACCCAACCTTGATCTGTGGAGGAAGCAATGGATGGCACCTTCCCATGCTGTCTTAGACCTTATGTTTGACCTGCGTATCTTCTTAGTTGTGGACTTCTGGGATCAGCTGACACTTGCTCAGAACAGAGGAGAACAGACTTTCAGAGTGCTTCGGCAAGGTCATCTTTGTTAAGTGGTGGTTCAGATGTTGCCTTGTCCCGCCCATGCGCTGCAGAAGGTTTTGTTGTATAGACATGGTGCTCGCCTTGCAGGGTTGGAAAGCTGTTGAAGAGACAGCCAGGTACACTGGTGCGTCCACCTGTCTTGTAATCCTACCTGGGCTGGGTTAATCAAAAGGAAAAAACAGGTTGTTATAAACAGCAGCTAAAGAGTTAAAATCCAAAAGGCACCTTACTAGGTTGGGAAGGGGCACCCCTAGAGGCTGTAAGGATACCGAATAAAAACCCAGTGCCAGGAGTGGGCTACTTTACTGTGGGTTGTAGGTCATGCCCCCCCCCCGCCCCCCCCCCCACCAGGCCCCACAAATCATAAAAGCTAATCCTGCTGCTGCTGCTGCTGCTGGTATGTCAGAACTAGATGGTAAGCCTCTATTGCTGAAGACACTGCGTGTGCATGCTTTGCCTACGGGACATGGAGACATTAAGCTGGGAGCGCACTAAGAAATGTCCACTCTTGCAGCTAGCTTTGTATTGTTAGAGGGGGCCTTGCAGGCCGCTGGTGGAGCACTGTCACCAACATTCCTGCTGGCCTGTGGACCCTGCATGTGAAAACACCAACATGCCAGGTAGGATGTGCCTGTTTGTGCGACAGTGGCTCAGCTGTTACGGGTAAGACCAACAGCCTTCCAATTGGAGCTAAGGCCTGCTCTACAAGAGGGAGTTCAAGCCTGGTGCTGTACACTAAAACAAAACCTGTGGCTAGGATGTCATAGATCCAAGCAGGGAAGCCTTGGGGTGTTTTTGGCCTTTCCTCCTGGGCTGTCATGTGGCTAGTGAGCCCTTTGGTCCTTTTCCATCAGGATGTGAGCCAAGTAGGGAAGTCAGCTGGGTGCTTTCTCTGCCTTTCTGAGCTTGCAGGTTTTCACCCCAGCATTTGGCTCCTGAGTCTTCATTGGTAAAATGGAACAGTTGGGATTTTCTTTTAAAACAACAAGAGAAATATACAAAAGAGCTTTTTGTTATTTATAATAAACCTCCAGCAATCTATGCTGAGATAGTATGACTTCCAGGACAACCAGGAGACTGGAGGGTTAGAACTAACTTTAAGTGTGTGTGTGTGTGTGTGTATGGATGTGTACCCACCATGTGTATGCAAGTTAGATAAGGCATTGATTGGATCTCCTGTAACTAGAGTTACTGAACCTAGGTCCTCTGTGAGAGCAGTAAGCACTCTTAACTGCTGAGCCATCTTTCCAGCCCCATGGTTTCCAACTCTTAACCCTACACTTAACCCTTTGCAAAATATGAGTCTAAGCTTTAAAAAATATTTTTATTTAATTTTAACTTATGTGTGTTGGTGTGAGGGTGTCAGATCTTGGAGTTACAGACAGTTGTGAGCTGCCATGTGGGTGCTGGGAATTGAACCCGGGTCCTTTGGAAGAGCAGACAGTGCTCTTAACCACTGAGCCAAGTCTCCAGCCCGAGTCTGTTTTATGAGCAGTCTAGGAGATGATCAAATCTGAGGAAGGGGTTATGGACTAGTCAGTGCAGAGGGCTGAACTTTTCAGTGGCATCTGGTGTGGGGCCAGCCTGTGGGACTGAGCCTTCAACTTGTGAGTTCTGAGACAAATTCCTGCTATATAGTGTTAAAATTGAATTGAATTAGAATACCCTTTGCAGTTCACAGAAAATTAAACATTTGGTGTGGGAAAACCATATACATTTAATGTCCTAAGTGTGAAAAGAAAAGTAAAGCTTTTGTCTTCTTTTTTTTTTTTTAAACCTAAGATTCTTGAAGCAAAGGAAGCAAAGGCTGCTCCATTGTGTATTTTGGCTAACACAGCATCTATCTTAGGAAGTGGAAAAGTGGCCGGAGACCTCCTGGCTTCCTTGGTTGAGTATGATTGTCTGTGTTCACACAGTTGGGAGGAGGCTCCTGTGGCATGCTGTCCCTTGTACACCTGACACCGTGATGTCTCACAGTAGCACTGTGACAGAGCTGGCAGCAGCCTAGCATTACTCACGTGTCCTGCTGTTAACCTCCTAGAAGTGAGCTCATCAGCTCTGCCCAGAGCAGCTTCCCCGGTGTCACTGCTGCAGTTCCTGGGTTGTGGCAAGGATACACCTTTGACTCATCCTCCTCTTTCTGCGGGCTCCCAGGGTCCACCCATCATGCTCTTTGCCAAGTTCGAACTCGTCACTGGGCAGACAGTCCAGGTTGTTCTTTGAATGCCTCTCTGTTGCAGGGGTACATATCATGAGCCCATGGAGCTGACCCCGTCAATTTTCACCCTGGTCCCAGGCCTCAGTATAGGCCAACTGCAACTCATCAGGGGAACCTGCCTGCCTGCTAAAATATGAGACTTTTTTCCTTAAAAATCTGCACTCCATTTCCATCTGAGACCATTTGTATGTCCCATGTATGTTCAGAGCCGTGAAATAAAGGTTCTCAGGCTCTTCTTATTGACTGCTTATGGAGTCAATAAAAGGCTCTGATTCATTGACAATGGCTGGCTGCTCCTATATACTCTCAGTCATTCTGACTCTAGCCAACTGTGTCCTGCCCTTACCTGCCTCCCTGCCTCATGCACGCCCCCTCTGCCTGCAAGACCGTTCTCTTTCTTCCCTTCTGAGAAAGCTCTTACTCTTCTGTCAAGACTGAGTGAGGCTGCCTCTATCGGTATGCCTCATGGTATGCCATAAGTATTTGCTTGCCTTTCTGTCTTTTCCAGCAGACTATCTGGTCCATGGGAGAAGCTATCAAAATACATCCCCAGTGCCAAGCACAGCAGAGTTCAGAGGATGACGGCTACCTGGACTCATTATTTTCTCACAAGAATTTCCTTACAAACTGCTTACGTCAGGCACCCTGCAGGGCCCTGAGACAACAGGGGTAGGAAGGGCCGACGGAGTCCCTCGTTTCACTGGGAAGGTAGCAGGGAGTGAACATATGGATAAGATGCTCAGGACCCACATACCTAAGAGGTGATGTCCAGAGAAGGCCTCTCTGAGACCTAAGGATGCAAGTAAACCAGCTTTGCGGAAAGCCCAGGAGCGAACTCAGGAGCAGAGAGGATGGCAGGTGGCAACTAGCTGGGAGGGCACAGTCTTAGAGAGTTTGGGGAGCAGATGGGAGGCCAATGCTATGGGAAGAGCAGTGGCACTGTTGTCACGGGTCACGGGAAGGACTGCAACCCTTTTCCTTTTCGGGGAACAGTGCAATGGTTTGGGGGGAAGTGTGTCAGACCTCAGGGTCCCCACGGCTGGACAAGCCGTGCTTCTGCTGCTTTCCCTTCACCCAAACTTGCTTCCCTTTCAGATTCCAATAATGCCACACTCTGGGGCCAGCCTAGACCACTTTCCCTCCTCTTGGGAGCTCTGGCCCTTGTTTCAAAGTGTATGGCCCCTATGAGGATCTTGAAGTACTAGTCAGGTCCCCTGGTCCCCTCTGTGAGTGACTGTTCTTGTTCCCTTCAGGTAGCTGTGCAGTGGTTCTTGACTCTAGACAGAGCCCACCCACCCCCAACTGCCCCACGCTCCTATCCCACTCCTACCCCTAGCCCAGTGCCCTTGGCTTCTAAACCTTCCTTGGCGCTTGCCGCTGTGGAATTCTGCTACCCTGTCCGTGTACAAAATGACCTCCTTACTTTGTCATGCGCTCCTGCAGAGGAGCCAGCCTCTGAGTGTAGCTGGGTTCTTTCTCCCTTCCCCCGCTGCATTTTCGCTTCAAATCTCACCTTGGGAACTGGTCTGGCAAATGTATGTCTAGAGGTTTCCCCCACTTTAAAAGCAGAACAGCAAATCCAGACCTTATCGTATGCAAGGAGCGCTCAGTATGATTTTACTGACCCTCTGGTCTGGACACCAATCTTGTGAGTTAGATGCTGTTGTCCTCATTTTGCAGTTGAGGAAACCAAGGCTCAGGTAACACACAGTAAATAGTAAATGGTAGATCCGGGCCCGGACTCAGCCTAGTTCTTTGTTGTCTTATATTCCTTAACTATTTCGTCTCCTGAATGACTCCTTGTGGTGCCTAATTTCCTCCAGGGATTCCGCATCACAGGGGAAGCAAGTGGAGCCCCCTCATAACTATTTTTTCATGCCCGGGCGTGGGAATCATGCCTGGGTCATTCAGAGTACTGATGCACATTAGGCACACGCGTAGGCTTTGCTGAATGAGCAAATAAACAATGACTCCTGCTCCTGGTTTACAGACATGAGCTCAGTATCTTTTTAGGATGACAAATGCTGTTGTAAGACCTTCTCTGTCATCCAGGGAGGTGAGAAGCAGGAGACATGAGAGGAGGCAGCAAGCAGGGCAGCTTAGCCTCAGTGCCTTCCTAAGAGGTAAAATTGTCTAGAGATGGAAGTAATTGCCCTGGGATTAGAGGATGGGACTGAGGGGAGGATGTCTGTCATCATTAGCTATGGGCCCTGAGTAGAGATTGAGCATTAGGGAGGGCTGGGCTGTGCATCCTGGGAGGTGTTTGTTCTTGAGCCTGGAGAGGATGGGACTTAGCCTAGATTGCCATTGGGTAAACAGGTAAGATGGTCAGAGGCAGTGTCCTTGGGATAGCCGTCCCCGTCTTTGTAAATGTGACCCTCCTAGGTGGGGCTCACTGGTCATTTGGAGAAAGGAAAGTGACAGCTGCAGCATTTCATCCAGGATCACATACATCCAAAGGAAGGACTGTGTGTAAGGGGCACATGTGACAAGGAGACAGCAGGGCCTTCCTCAGTGGTTGTTAGAGCTTCTGGAGCCTTGACTGTCAGCACTGAGAGGTCTAACGACTACCTTGCTGCCATCGGAGATTCTGTGTCAACAGGTAGCTCTTTTTTTCTAAATTAAATTAAAAATTTTAATTAAATTTTTTTTACATATACATTTATACTATTGCACATATATACAATAGGTTACCTATAGCAAGAAGAACCATGACACAATCAGGAGTTATATAAATGTTACGTTCTTAGCCTTTTGGCTATTTGTTCTGAACTGGTGGCTCCTTGTTATAAAACTTGAATGCACAAGATTCGTGGCAAAATATTCTTACGAGGAGGGCAAGGCTGTGGAGATGCAGGGATCCCCCTGCCCCCATCATCATGTTCACCACTGTTGTTGTTCTCTTTGTGTGTGCGCCACAGCACGTGTGTGGAGGTCAGAGGCCAACTTTTGCCTCTGTTCTCTCCTTCCCCTTCTACACGGTGGTGAGGACTGGACTAAGGTTATCGGGACTGCACAGCAGTCATTTTCCCTGCTAAGCTACCTTGCTAGCCCTGGCCAGGAATTTTAAAAGATTTTATTTTTATTTTATGTGTATGCATATTTTATCTGCACGTATGTCTGTGCTTGCAGAGGCCAAAAAGGGGGCATTGGATTTTCTGGAACTAGAGTTACAGAGAGTGGTGAGCTGCCTGCCGTGGGGGTGCTGGGACCAACCCAGGACCTGTGGAAGAGCAACCGATGCTCTCAACTGCTGAGCCATCTCATTGGCCCCTGGCCTGGATTCTTTGCCCCCTCCCCTTTGGTTTTTTTTTGATACAGGGATTCTCTGTATAGCCCTGCCTGTCCTGGAACTTACTACATAGACCAGGCTGGCCTCCAACTCAGAGATCCGCCTGCCTCTGCCTCCTGAGTGCTGCTTAAAGGCGTGCGCCGCCACTGCCAAGCTCCTGGCCTGAATTCTTTTAAAAGTATTTATATTTATTATAACTTATCCACATTACATCCTAATTGTTATCCCCTCACTCTTACCTTCCCATTACTACCCTCCCTCCCTCTTCTGCCCTATTCCCCTCCCCTAGACCTCTGCTGGGGGTTGCGGGGTGGGCTACTACCCCACTGTCTGGCCACAGCCTATCAGGTCTCATCAGGATAGCCTACATCCCCTTCCTCTGTGTGCCCACAAGGCCATCCTGCCAATGGGCAGTGATCAAATCATGGGCACCAGAGAATATGTCAGAGGTTCAGTTTAAGCATTTGTGGAAAAAGTAGCTATCTCACTCATGGTAACTGCACTTGGCCCCAAAATAAATGAATCAAACTTACAAAGTTGCTATACTTACTACCATTATTTTGGTCATGGTGTCAAGAGGTTTTTGGATATGTCCAAACTCAACAGACAGCACACATTAAATGTATGCAGTTGTTTACCAGTTATACTTCAGCAAAGCTACTTTTTTAAACATTGGAAAATATATGCTGGTGGATCTAAAACACTTTTATGGTCTTGCATGTATTATAGTGCCTAACTTCTGTAATTTCTCCTTTGTTCTGTGTTTGCATTTTCAGTAGCAGCAGGAGGAGACTAAGCAGATAAAAGGAGCCATGACTTCTGATGCTAGTCACATGCTGGAAGCTGCGCTGGAGCAGATGGACGGCATCATTGCAGGTGAGCTCGGGTTCTTAGGACCAGTGGCCCATAACCCCGTCTCGGGACCTTTTACTGGCATACGGAAAAGCCCTTTGTGAGACTACCATTTACGTAGTAGTTTTATGTACACCCCCACCCCCTTTATGGAACTCTGCTGTACTGGTGTAATAACCTCGGCGTCTCTGTTGAGCTGGGTGGATGTACCAGTGCCTCTGCACGGCACTGCCACAGTTTGGATGCTGGCCGTGAGGCAGTTTGGGTGCTATGAGATTGATTCTGTTGTAAAATTTTCAGAGCGCATCATGGCTTATTACCGTGGATCTGACTCTTGAAATTGAGCCGACTTTGTTCCTAATCAGCGCCTGCTCGTTTCCCTAGCTGTCACCTAGTGTGCTCAGGAGTGGGCAGGCAACTCTGATTCACACCATGATTACAGCGTTGTTTTTTTTTCCTCCTATCGTTTATTTATTTATTTATTTTTTAAGTTCACCATGAGTGTTTGGTTTTAATATTTGCGTTAGTCAGGAGGGACTTTGGGAAGGTTACGGTCTAATTGTGGATGCTTGGGGAAGATGACCATTGTGCCGTCCTGGGTGATGGGTTCCTTGATGGGAGCAATCAGGAAGCCATCCTCGGTGTAACAAAGCTGTTACTGCAAACCTTACCAGAGGATCCCGGGTTTTCTTTCTTCTGTCCTTACCAGACCCACTTCAGTGCCCCTTTTTTGCAGACAGAGTATGGCGCTTCATGGCTTTGCTCCTCACTGTCACAGGAGGAAGGCTGAGGGGGGCTCGACCGTAGGACGTGCTCAGTACATCTGATACGTCTCCCTTCCTGTTGTTTGCTTCTTCCCATTGCAGAAATACATCTGAGTCACGGAGGGTTCTGGGAGTCGGAGCCTCGGGTGAGGGAGGCTGTGTGTCTCCCACAGCTGCCTCATGTTACAGGTTCCGCTGTAACTCAGCCGAGCTGTCATCTGGCAGGCTCTCTGTCTCTCCACGAGCAGGGGGTGTCCTTGAAAGGCTGTGACCACTGTCTGCTTTTCTAAGTCTCCATGGTTGCAGACATCCTGTTCTCAGTTCGGTTTTGTGATAACTTAGTGAGAAGACACCATCAGGAGGGCGGATTTCCTAGCAGTGTACTTCCAACGCCTGATCTAGCTGTCCTCACGTGTACTGAGATAAAAGCCACAGGGTCAGGCTGTGGCTGACAGGTCAGCACATCTGAGCCCTGGCCTGAGGACTGAGCCCCTGCCAGGACTCACGGACGGTTGTGAGGGAGGAATGAGATGATGACTGTTTCTCACTATATTCCTTTTGTTCCTTTGTCAAAGATTATTACCAGGAATTACATAGGACTATTTTTGAGGTCTCTGTTTGGTTCTTTTGCCAGTGTCATGCTTCTTACTGAGGCTCTTTGGTAAGCCTTAAAGCCAGCGCTTTGTTCATTACATTGTGTTGGCTACCCTGGGCCTTGAGCTCATGCTCCCTTCCTACCTCACGTCTCTCTCTCTCCCCTTCAGAATCAGTTTGTCCAAACACAGAGGACAACTTACTGGGATTATGGCTGGAATTCTGTTGAATCATTGCGTAGGAGCTAGGGATGCAGTTGAGCAGCAGAACACTTGTCTGGCTTGTGCAAGGTCCAGCATTCAGTCCCCATCTCTGCTCAAAAGAACAAGAGCTGATGTCTTGACAGTGTCGACTCTTTGAAGGATGAATCAGCTGCCTCCTAAGTAAAGTGCAGACTGGAGTTCAGTCCCAGAACCATGTAGAATAGCCAGGTGAGGTGGTCCCTGCTTGTTAACTCCAGCATCCGGGAAGCAGAGGTAGGAGCATCCCTGGCTTCATTAACAGTCATTCTCGCTTAATCAGTGAGTTCCAGGCCAAGTAGAGACCTGTCTCAAACACCAGATGTGCAGCATCAAAGGAATGATAAAAAGATTGTCCTTTGGACACACGTGCACATGTGCGCGTGCACACACACACACATACACACACATATATAAACATACATACATCTATATACATAAACGCATACGTGCAAAGATGCGCACATATATACATACATAACACATGCATACATACACACATGCATACATAAAAAGTACATAACAGACGTATACATACATATGCATACATACATGCACACATACAACACATGCATACATAACACACAACACACATGTATACATACATATACACACAGCACACACACGTACATATATACACAACATACACAACACAGAGACACACAGACATACACACACACTCAAAAGTATATAAACAAGTCAAGAGGACCGAATGATAGGGAATTCTGCATGAAATAAGGCCAGGGGAGGCCTTTTGATCTGGTGACATTTTATTGGAAATATGAGGGGATTTGGAGAAAAGCTTCCCAGGAGAGGTGACAGAAAGCTCCAAGGGCTGGAGAGAGTCTGTGTACATAGCTAAAAATTGATTAAGCCAGGGGAAGGAAAAGGGACACAGCCCCAGATGAAGAAGAGACAAATCATATTATGGCATGGCTGTATGGGGAGAGCTTCAGCCGTTATCCTGATGGCATGGGAGGGAGGATGTGACGTCAGTTGTGTTCTCTGGTGTGCTCTGATGCTCTGCGGGTGAGACAGTCTGTAAGGGGGCAGCCAGGAACACAGAGACCAATGAGGACTATATGTCAGTCTAACAGAGCCTGTGATGTCCAGGGATGAATGTGCACACCTTACAGAAGACACCATAAAACCCAGGTGGGGATGGAGCGTCCAGAGTGAGAGCTGACTGTAGCCTTGCACCACTTTGGAAGCTGAGGCAGGAGGATCATTACGTTTCAGGTCAGCCTGAGTTACATAGTAAGCCCTTGTCTTGACAAAGTGTTAGTGTTTATCTTACAGTATTTACTCTATGTCAAGAACTGGTGTAAGTGCTTAACGCAGCCCCCACCTCAGGTGGAAGCTGTTCTTAGTCCCACTTAAACACAAGGAAACTGATGCTCAGATAACAAACACAACTGGTACAGCTGGGATCGGAACCAAGTCGTCTGTACAGTCACTCCTCCCTGCCCACCTGCAAAACTCTCACCGCTCTTCCAGACAGAAACCAGCGAGCCTGTCCAGATGCCCTTCCAGGATAGAGGACCATGGAACAGGATAAAGAAGGGGGCGCTTTGTCCTGGAAAGTGGGGAAACGAGTCTCCTAGGTTCTATACAGGCTGTACCTAAGCCCCTTCCCTCCACACCTGTCCCAGATTCTCACCTGGAGATCCTGAGCCCAGGCAAGGCCTCCAGAGGGCAGGTAAGTAACGTCAGCGGCAGAGAGGACTGCATCAGAGGCTCTGTTGCTGTAGGGATGCCTGTATGGGAAATCAGGAGGTAGGGGGAGCAAGCACACTGCGTGTGGACTGAGCCATCTCTCCTGCACGGTCGGTATGTCTTTATAGCACATTCGTCACCTGTTAGGTTCATATCGCCCTTTTTATTGCACCGGAGTGCCAATTCCGCGAAGACAGAGGCTGTACCACTGCATCTCTCCACCAGTCTGCAGCACACAGTAGCTGTTTAGTAAATGCCTGTCATGTCCGTATTTTATTTGCCTTCGTGACTGAGTAATCCTTTCACTGGTTAGGAGGCAGATACTGTGTGTGTCTTCTCTTCATCATCAAACTGACTTTCATTTTAGTTTCTCTACTTGGACCTTTGCATGAGTATGCTTGTTTGTCTGTTTGTTTTTGTTTTTTCAAGACAAGATTTCTTACAAGGGACCTTGGCTGTCCCGGAACCAGGCTGGCCTTGAACTCAGAGGTAGGCCTACCTCTGCTTCCCTAGTGCTGGGATTAAAGGCGTGAGCCGCCATCTTCCAGCTTGGATAAGTTTGTATTTTAAGACTATCACATCATTAGTTTTGAAGACTTAGTAGTTGCTTAAACCCTATGAGTAGTCTCTTAGTTGCAGTTAGCCCACACCAGCATTTGACACAATTCAGCATGAGTTTATTACTGCCTGGAGGGCATGTGCCTCTGGGCATTCTTAGTGAAGAGAATGACAATTACCGAATGCCTATCTTCAGAACACTTTTCCTCAAGATTTCTAATACCAGCCTCACTTTCAAGAAGGCTGGGACTGTGAGCTTAGAACTTGTGTAATTGTGACTGTGGTCTGTGGAGTTAAGCGGTCCATTTTAGCCAGTTGCTTCCTCCATGGTGTCTTTGACAGCTGCATAGCCCTTCCACAGCTCAAGGTTCCATGTAATTGAAATAGCGGCATCGCTGTTGTCTGTCTCATTATTGTGAGGACCAAATTACTGATGATTAGGTACTTTAGTGGCCTGGTACTTGGTAAGTACTCAGCTGGTCTACAACAGCTCTGCTTTATTGATATTAATTATTAATGTTACTTTCACTATTAAAAGGCAAACATACTTTTCAATTAATGGAAGGAATACTGATCATTGTTGTTGTTATACGTGATGAGGACAATAGGACTGTCCTACTGGACAAGTCTGTCCTGCTGGCAGGTGCGCCCCACCCCGTGCAGAGCCTCAGTGTGATGATATTGCTCGCAAGGAGATCAGTGGCTGGGGTGGGAGTGGGGGGCTTGCAAGATAGAAATTGGTTTTTGTAAGTGCAAAAAGAAATGCAGAACTGTTAATCTTATAAACACAATTTCTTGCAATCTGAATGGGTACAGCATAGGTATGAAATCCCTATAGATTGAAATCCCAGATATCTGTGGGAGAAAGTCGAGAGCAGGCGATGGTTAAAGACCCTTGGACCAGTGTCAGTAATGACTTGTTTCTAATACAGAGACCATTGTTGGAGCTTGCAGCAGGATGTTAACCTTCCGTCCAGTCTTCCTTCTCTATAGTCCCCATGACTCCATCTGCAGATAATACTGTAATCGAATTGTGTTGTTGGCAGTGGAAGTGCAGCCATGTGTTGCCTAATTACATCCCCGTGGATGGAGGGGCACCGACGTGGATGCTGAGCTTACATAGGCCTTTGCTGTGTGGACACACAGGGTCAGTGCTCCTCTGTCAAGCCCCTCCTGGCATAGGACCAGAGCCTCATGGTCAGGACACAGAGGGCCACTTATCCCTCTCTGCTTTGGCAGAAGGTCACTCAGGCAGTTATCTCTAAGCTGTACTTACTGATAGAGGGGGCCACGACTGTTTTGGGACAGCTAAGGAAGTGGTTACCCATCTTCTGGGCCTCCCGCCAGCCCTGATTAGTGTCTGGCTATGAGTGAAGGGAGAAACAAAGATTTCATGGGAGTGGGAAAGTTCTGGTCAAGACTGACATGGTTCCTTTGGCCCTTGAATATCAGCCATGGGGTTCGTGGCTGAGGATATGGCTGTCGTCCCAGTACTTGTTAGTTGGTCTTAGCCGTTCCTCTGAGGAACATCAGCGAAGCCAGTCAGCAGTAACAGAACACCCCTTCTGCTGCCTGATTCCCGTTCAGAGTTTAGGTTGAGAGCCCTGTAACAGCTCTTCCGTTCAGAAGAAATTTGCAAGCTGGGTATATGCATCACATGTCTAACCTTAGCATGCAAGAGGCTGAGGCAAGAGGATTGTAATGACTTTGAGGCCAGACATAGGAGGATATTGTCTCTAAGTAAAATAAATACATACATATATGCATACATACTCCAAAATTTTAAAAATCATTTGTGTGTGTGTTCATGCACTCAGGTACAAGTGCACGTACATGTACAAGTGTATATACACATGTGTCCCTGTAAGTGTAGGTCAGAAGTTAATCTTGGGTCCTTTTCAGCATGTATATATATGGATATGTGCAGAGTCACATTTATATAGAGAACAGAATAGACATCAGTGTCCTCTATTGCTCTTGAACTTAATTTTTGAGACAGGGTCTCTCACTAACTCTGGCTCCCCAATTGACTGCAGTAGCAGGGACAAGCCTCTTGGTCCTTTTGGTCTCCTCCAAATCCTGGGAAGGCAGGTGTGACCACCATGTCTGGTTTTTTCTGGTGCTGGGGATCTAAACTCTGGTCCCCATCCTTGCATGGCCAGCTCTTCAGCAATTGAGCCATGTCCTTAGGCCACCTTGTTTTATGGGATGAAGTCCTTTCCTGAGGCTTTGAATGTGCTGATTTGGCTACGCTGGCTGGCCAGGCAGCCCCAGGGCGCCTCCTGTCTCTGACTTCCTGTGCTGTAAACACTGGCGCCTGATCCCAAATGTAGCTTGTGCGTGTGTGCTGAGGCTGGGACTCAGGTCCTCAGGCTTGTGTAGGAAGCACTTCACTCACTGAGCCGTCTCCCCAGGCCCTGGGTTTATTCTTTTTTTTTTTTTCCCCCTGAGACAGGGTCACTCTCTGTAGCCATGCTGTTGGACTCACTGTTGGCTCTGTTTCTTAACAATTAAACTTTATTATACAACCCAACTAGCTTACACAAGAGGGAAAAAAAGTTAAAGGGAAACAAGAGTGAACCTTTCAGTATCCGGTCCACGGGATGGGTCCCTAGGTGTCTCTGGTCCGTGCGCTGGTCCCGCCTGTGCGCTGACCCTTTTTCTGATGCACTTGTGCTCAGCCTGCTGCTCCTCTCTCCTCTCCGCCTGCCTGTCTGTCACGTGCAAGGGGCGGTCTCCCTCTCCCATTGAGGGCCGATTAGAAACACAATAGTCCAGGTGGAGTCCCCTTGTCTGCTTCCTGAATTCTAGGCCCAGGATGGCTCCACCCAGTCTATCTCAAGGTTAATCTCAGGGAGTATCCGTGGTGTGTCCAAGGGCAAAGCCCACCAACACTGCTTTTACAAAGCTTACTGTCCTTCCCACAGACTCACTCTGTAGGCTAAGCTGGCTTCGAACTCACAGTGATCCACCTCTGCCTCCCGAGTGCTGGGATTAAAGGTGAGCACCACCATGCCCGGCCTCCTGTGTTTATTCTTAATACTACCTGTGCCGCCTTTGTATTAGGGTCAGGCTCACTAGAGATAGTCTTTTTGTTACTATTTAGATTAGCTACTTTTGGGTTTATCAATCAGTTGCCATGAATGTGTGTGCTTAGTTGTATATGTTATTCTGTGAATAGTTACATACGTACATACTGAGATCTCTACACTGCACACCTATCTATTTTGATCTGTATTCAATTTTTTTGATATCTGTTTATTTTCCTACTTTTATAGATGTATTATTTCTTCAGAATTTCACGTTAAAAAAGAAACATCATATATTTAAAATTGATTTTTACCTTGCGTTGGTTGCACTTACTCGTGGGGTGATGGATCGCCTAGATAAACCATCACTACCGTTCACTAATATTCCATGTGCACACGTGGGCGTGCACGTTTTTCTGCTTGTTACGTGCAGCGACCCCTATTTTTAGTTACACCAACTTATGAGCATAGTTAATTTGCATTTTCTCTGTCCCTGGTGATTATTTTTGTCAGGTGGATTTCAGAAATCCTCAAGGACTCATAGAAGATGGTGGACTTTTACTCATTTGTTTGTGTGTGGTGCTAGGGATTGAAGCCAGGGCCTCCTGCGTGCTGGGCAGGCACTCTACAACTGGAGTACTGCCTTAGCCCTTAGGTGCTGGGCTTTGGCCCCTCAAATTATGGGTATTTTACATAAATCCTGACTTGTTTGTGTGTTCTTATTCCAATTCCAAACCCAAGTGTTAAAACTATGGTTTTAAGATTGATTGGCTGAGATTATTTACTTCTGTGTCCTGGCTTTATACAGAGACCTTCCATTCATCCTCACCTTTGCTCAGGCCTAAAGGTAGCTCCCCTTCCCTCAAGTGGCCCCGTTGAAGCTCAGACCTTAGGGGGGTAAAGTGATGGCTCAGCAGGTGAGAGTGCACTGCTCTCACAGTGGACTTGACTTCAGTTCCCAGAACCAGGGTAAACTAGCAGCTTCCTAGGGATCTACTGCCCTCTTCTGGCCTCTGCAGGCACTGCACTCACATGCACAAACTCACAGTTGTACCTACATACATATAATTAAAGTTACAAATAAAAGTTGTAAAACCAAAAAGCTCAGACTATAGCTCATGGAGGATTTGGCAGTGACTTATAGGCCAAACACTGCTCAGTTGCTTTTACCACAGAGGTTCTGAGCTCCAAAGCTCCCCTTCAGGTCCATGGCTGTGGAAGTGTTGTGTATGTGTGCATGCACTTTTGTACTTATAGGTATCTTAGAAGTTTTTCCTCTATATAATTTGGTGAGTTTTCCGGCAAAATGATTATCAGAGTTCTGTGGCATTCCAAAATGCGCGGCCTGTTTCTCCTTCTATAGACCAAGGAATGGCTGATCACAACTCTAAGCACCGCCTGGGTTACCTCAGTTACGCCCATAGAGGCCTTGATCCGTGTGAGGTGACAGACACATTGACAGGCACCAGGAACTAGACACGGGGTCAGGTGGGGTGAGTACTCCATACAAACGGAGATGAAGACATTTGCTCTGCTGTGTAACTGACCTGAGACGTTGGCTTAGCCTGAAGCTATGATTAGGATCATAAACAGTGTCCGCCATGCATTCCAGCCCAAACACACAGCAAAGTGAACTTGGCCTCTGGCTGCAGACTTCACTCCATAGAAGGTAGGCTCCTAGCAAGTAAGCTGATATTAACCACTACTAACAAAAATTTGTGTTTCTCCTTTTGTCTTATCCTCAACAATGATTTGATCATTAAATTGAGCAAATTAAATAAAATTGCTATATCTAGAGTACGCTTGGAGTTTACTTTTTATTTTTTATTTATATTAATTAAAAAAATTTTATTATTAACTTATTCTTGTTACATCTCAGTGGTTATCCCATCCCTTGTATCCTCCCATTCTTCCCTCCTTCCTATTTTCCCCTTATTCCCCTCCCCTATGATTGTTCCTGAGGGGGATTACTTCCCCCTGTATATGCTCATAAGGTATCAAGTCTCTTCTCGGTAACCTGCTGTCCTTCCTCTGAGTGCCATCAGGTCTCCCCCTCCAGGGGACGTGGTTAAATGTGAGGCACCAGAGTATGTGAGAAAGTCATATCCCACTCTCCACTTAAGTGTGGAGACTGTTCTGACCATTTGCTAGATCTGGGTAGGGGTTTAAAGTTTACCGCCTGTATTGTCTTTGGCTGGTGCCTTAGTTTGAGCGGGACCCCTGTGCCCAAATCTGTCTATCATAATGTTCTACTTGTAGGTTTCTAGGATCCTCTGGATCCTTCTACTTTGCTATTCTCCCATGCTTCTCTCATCTAGAGTCCCAATAGGATGTCCTCCCCTCTGTCCCAGTTTCCTGGTAAGTGAAGGCTTTCATGGGACATGCCCCTTGGGCTAGTATACAGATATAAGTGAGTATATACCATTTGAGTCTTTCTGCTTCTGGGTTAACTCACTCATTATGATGGAGTTTACTTTTTAAAATGAACATTTCCAGGTATCCTGTGTAGGCGTCAGAAACCAGCATTGGTTGAGGGACCTTCTAACGCAATCATCTCCGCTTTGGCTTTATCTTAGAATACCTGGAAACCCTTTCCTTGCCTTAGATCACATCTGAGACCAATTAAAAACATTTGATTCTCTGCAGTGGGGCCTATGCTTCTGTAGTTGACACCACCTCCCCCCCACCCCCCTGTGACCTTGCATGCTTTCCAACAGAGCATGTGACTCAGCAGTAGATTTCAGAGATTGCTTGAAAATATACCAGATCTAAACTTGACAATTACTGTATGAAATAAAGCTCATCAGGGCTCAAGGAGAACATGAGTTTGTATTCACTCACCCTTTAATATTTAAAGAAGGGCCAGAGGCGTGATGAAATGGCTCCGAGAGTAAGTGCATGCTGGGTAAACCTGAAGACTTGAGTGCAGATCTCCAGCACCCATGTGGAAGCCAGGCCTGGTGCGTGCACATGAAACTGCAGTGCTGGGGAGGGTGGGAGCCTGGGTAGGGGGAACAATCAGATGCCAGAACTCATTGGCTGGGCAGTCAAGCTAAAGCCATGAGCTCAAAGAAGTGACATGAACAGACTTGCATACATTTATAGTACACAAATACCACACACACACACACACACACACACACACACACACACACACTCCTGAAATCTCTTGTGCTGGCATTGTATAATATCCAGTAAATATTTATAAAACATGTTTAAACTTGGAGTACCTGTGCAAACTAAGTGCCAAGTTGCAATCTCTCACTTCCGAAAGTCATGGCCAACATTTTAAAAATTCTTCTATGTAGATGTTTAAACATTCATATGCTTTAATCATACTTTCTTTTTAAAAGTCTTTTTTGGTTATTTATCTTATATGTTACGGGTGTTTTGCCTGCACGTATGTTTGTGTACCACCTGCATGCTGTGCCCATGGAGGGCAGAATAGGAAATCACATCCCCTGGGGCTGGAGTCGGATAATTGTGAGGGGTCATGTGAGTGTTGGGAATTGAACCAGGTCCACTGGGAGGTCAGCCAGTGCCATCTCCTTGCTCCCTTAATTATGTAGTTTACAAATTAGTACAGGACCTCATGCTTCAGTTTACTTGGACTGTTATTTCACACACATATACACACACACATACACACACATATATATATACACATACACACACATATATACACACATACACACACATATATGTACAAACATATGAATTATAGCTTTGAATATTCTAGAAGGAATTTAAATACTCACCTAATTGGTGGGTTTTACCCTACTTTTTTCAGAATTAGTACACCACTGAGATGATTATTGTGTGTTAATCTTTGACTCACATTTGCTTTCATTTTCTTAGGTTAGATTTGTAAAATTGGAATTGCTAATTAAGGAAGTATGAATAGTTTTACACTATCTTCCCAAATTGGGCCAATTTTTGTGTCTCTTAACAGGCCTTGAGTGTTCTCACTGTATGTATGTCAACATTGATCATTGCATTTTCAACTTTGATAATTTTATTCATGAAAAACTGAACATTTAAAATGTTCCATGAACTACCCAGAAAACATTTTATCTCTATATTTTAATTTTCTATTCGTGTTATTGTAGATGCCCCAGAGTAAGTTATGTTAAACCCTATGCCTGTTTTGTGTGTAAGAAGTGATTCATAAGGTGTCTCCTTAGGAAGGATCTATTAATGTTTTATTATAAGTGTTATAAGTAGTGCTTTCAGGCATGCTTTTTTTATGTAGCAGAAATTAACTATATATAGTAGGTGTGCAGTGTTATGTTATATTTTGCTCTGTTACTTTTGTGCTTATCAAATGTTAATCCAATTTTCATCTACTTTATACTCTTATACTTTAGTATTTATACACAATCCTCATGCCTAAAAATTTTATATTTGTGTCTGATATACCCAAGGCCACACAATCACAAAAAGTTGAATTTTAAAAACCCTGTTTTTTCACTCTCTTTCAGCCCAACTCACTGTATGCTTCACCTGTATGAAACTCTTTGTAATGAGAGTGTTGGCCTGAAAGATGGCTCAGTGAGCTAAAACACTTGCTATGCAAGCCCAATGTTCTGAGCTCAATTCCTGGGACCCACAGTAGAAAGAAAAAAACTGCCTCCCCAAAATTGTCCTGTTTGCTGCACTTTTACCGTGGCATGTGTGTATACACACAGAAAGACACACACAGACACACACACACACACACAGACACACACACACCCCTTACATTAAAAACAGAACAAATATGCATTCAGAACGCAGAGGAGTGATGCTGAGCAGTTGTGTGGAGGTTGGAGGGCTTGCTGAGTTTCTGTCATTTTCTTCCTCGAGGTTTGGCTTGTGCAGTTCCCACTCAGCTCTAAATTGGCGCTGAGTGCACACACACACACACACACACACACCAGAGCATGGTTACTTTGCGGTGTCCTAGCTCCCCGGAGCCTGACTTGTTTGTGGACTATGACCCATGATCCCCTCTGCCATACATTTTTCAGAAGGCAAAAACTGGCAATCAAATCTTGTGGTAATTGTTTCCGTCTGTGTGGAGTTTTCCTTCCCAAACTGCCTGCAAGGGTGATGCTGGGTTCTAAAAGTATAAAGGGACCAGAAATTAGATGCCAGACCCATGGGCAGAGTGGCCCACCAGCTCCCATTCTCTAGAACAGTCCTAACTTTAAGCATCGGACCCTATTGGGCTTTACAATCCAAGTGCCCTAAAAAAAAAAAAAAAAAAAAAAAAAAAAAAGTGATCCTTTAAACTACATTTTTATAAAATATTTCTTATTGCTGAGAGCATGTGCTGCACTCTGTGAGGTCAGTTTGGGCTTTTCTGTAGTTGAATGATAGGGTTTAGAAGGACAAAAAACAGTCCTATTTTAGACATACTAAATTAGAAGGAACTAACTCCACATCCCAGAGCTCTGAGGAAATCTTGGCAGTCATTTCTCTCTCTTTAGCTGTCCACTTGAGTGTGTGTGCAGTCATTTGAACTAATTGTGTGTCAGCATGCACTGGATGCTGGGGACTCAGCTATGCTTGGCGTAGACTCGGCTCAGAGGGTCCGTGCAGTCCACCGTGGGTAGATGGGCTGTGGATATGCATAGAACTAATATAGTTTTAATAAAGCAGTCTCCCAGCTGGAGCATCCAGAACAAGTCTACTTCACTATAATCCATCACCAGAATGAGTGTAGTCATCCTTGTCCGTTAGTACAATGAGCTAACTCAAGTCAGCCCTTGCCATTTGTTCCTTTATCAATCCGTGATTGTGGTAGTGTTCCGTAGGGGGACCAAGGATGGCTTCATTGCAAGTCTGTAACAGCAGTGAGATGGTCCATGGCAGTTGGGGCTGTCTTTCCTGTAGGGTAGCTGGCCTTTTTATAAGGTATTGGCACTGGACATGAAGAGCAGGGGGTATCAGTCCTCTCAAGCCCCGGACTGTGGTTGGCACAGTCATTTCTGTGGTATTCCAGTGGTAGCAGCAACTAGGCCAGCCCAGGGAGAGGAATGGAATGCCCATAAGCAGATGGGAGGAGTTTGGAGCGGCCATCTGTGCAGTCTTACACTGACTTAAGAGAAAACAAATACAGTTGTAAAAGGTGAAGAATTGGGTCTCACTGGTGGTAGTTGGTGGTGAGGGCTGGCTGTGTTTTATCAGTTGTCTTCATGCCTAGCTTTGTATATCAGACTCCATGGGCTATACCCAGCTCTGGTGGGCCACTCTTCCTGCCGTTGCAGCTCAGTATAACGATGCTGCCACATTTCCATGGGAGGCAGGAGCGAGCCTCCAGCCCTTCCCCTGTGCTTCTTCTCATTGTCGTTGTCTTGAGAAGGTCACTGACTCTGACGTCCACCCTTCTCACCAAGGTCTCTGCCTCTCTTGTTCCAGGCACTAAAGCAGGTGCAGAGATTGGTGATGGTACCTGTGAGCCTGGGCTGTCTCCTCCACCCTCCTGCATGAGCTCTGTCCCCGTGCTCCATCTCATCGAGGACCTGAGACTGTCCCTGGAGATGCTGGCACTTCCTGAGGACAGAGAAGCCCTCCTGAGCCAGATCCCTGGCCCAACCGCTGCTTACATAAAGGAATGGTTTGAGGACAGCTTGGTGAGTTGGTTTATGGCCTGATAAGGGAATTGTGGGACACATAATTATGGAGCAATGGGGTGTTACCAGTGGCCGGAGCTGAAGACATCTCTCTGCATCTCCCAGCCCTGCCCCACTTCTATATAGCTTTGGGTGTCCTCCACCCAGGTGGTCCTCAGCAGGAATAAAAATCCTAGTCAAGCTATGTAAGCCATTCTGTACGGCTTCTTGAGGTCTACAGTCACTCTCTTCTGAAGGGAGGAAATCCAGGGTCAGACAAACACTCTTAAATGTGTGATTTGCTAGAGTCCCTTAGTGGCATTGTAACCCATAACCTAAACCTTGCTTGCTTCATTCATTTCTTTGTTTCTGCATATGATCCTTGCCCTAGAACTACCTTTTGCTCCAAAGTGCAATAGAGATTTTTTTTTTTTTGACTTCTGCTTTCTCCTGTACAGGCCTGGGGACTTGCTGGTCTGTAGAGGGAGGGACTGAGTGATCACTCTGCAGACTTGCTATGGCTTTAGCTTCCGTGTTTTCCGATAGACATGGGCAGGTCAGTCTGGAAGAACTCATATTATCTGGAGTGGGGAAGGTGAGGAGCTGGCTCATTGAGGTCAACTGGGATGTGGCCATTGGAGGGCTAGAGGAAGGGTGTTGGGAAGCCAGGGAAGGAATGAGGGAGTGAAGGAGGGTGCACTAGCTTGGCCACCTAAGCTCAATTTGAGGATGAAGGCTGGGGTACAGGTTTCTAATGCTACAGCCCTGCAGACCTGCTCAGAATTAGAAAGCTTGTACCGAGGTGGGAGGCAGGAGCAGGAACATCAAACTTGAAGGGAGAGGCTGATCTTGGAAGTTGAGACATCCTTATCCATAAATCATGTCATTTATGATTAAACAGCCTCCATCCCAGATGTCCCAGTCTCCTTTCAGTTCTAGAGGGATCTGTCAGCACATCTCGTCCCATGCCTTCCTCAACACTGACCAGTTCCTCATTATCTTCATTACATGTGTTATTTAATATTCTCATTATATAGGCTGCCTGCCTGGTGCTTGTGCCATGCACCTGTACCAGGGCAGTAGGCAGTATAATGGTCTCTCAAAGATGCCTTGTGGCAATGGCCAGGCCTGTGAATATGTTGATGACCTTAAACATGAAGGGGAGGAAAGAAGACAGAATACAGTTTCAAACGAACTGCTCTTAAAATGGGGCACATAGCTTGGACTGCCGAGATAGCCCTATCTAATCACAAGAGTCCTAATAAACACATCTTCTGTTCTCTGACTTCCTACATGACTCTCCAAGGTCTTACTTTTGCTGGCTCCCTTTCAGTTCTGTCCAGAACCTTTCAGTCACAATCATTGACACTTATTTCTGAACGGAAGTCCTGTCTGCCTGTAGCTCATCAGTTTCTTGTCTTTCTTCTTCATTGTACAGTTTATAGTAAACATATGTCCCTTGGTCATCTTATATGGATGTACCTCCATTTATGTGACAGTCTTTCTAATACTGACATTTAGATTATTTTAAGCATTGCTGCAATGACTATCCTTTTTTGCTTCTAGAATTTTCTAGAAGTATTATTGCAGAGATCAATAAAGTCACCATTTAAAATCTAGAATGTTCAGTTAAACTTGAATTTTAGATAAGCAATGAATAACAGTGATTAGGTATTCTCTGAGCAGTTGGCTAAGCCTGCCAACTGTAATCCAAAAATGTTAATATCTTTAAGCCTTTGACACAGTTTTCCAAATCTCTTTTCAGAAGAATTTCATTGTTTTTATTTCCAGTGGCCAAGTTTGAAGCAAAGTCTGCTCCCATGTTGTCCAGAGGTCAGAAATAATCACCAAGATCAAAAAATGGCCTTAGAAGTTTCATAAGAGAAAAGGTTTACTGCTGTTTTTGTACATTTTTTCCTCCAGTGAAAAGACAAATGTTCTTTCATTAACTTATTAGTATTCTCCATAGTTTCTAAGCTTTTAATCTCATACCCTGCATGAAAAATTCCATATATATACATGATCACATACGGATTGCTTTACTGATACAGCTAAATTATCAAAGTAAAATGTTCAAATGGAAGATCTGAAAAGATAAATCCAATAATAGTTCTACATTTTCTTCCCACACAACCTGGATACCCCCTCAACCCCTTGGGCAAGTCTGTTTTGCCCTCTGTTCATATCTGTGCTCATTTTTCTGTTGGTGTTTTGGTATTAGCATATTGAAACGACCCTTTATTTTGTTTGGGTGTATGTTTTCCTAAGTGCTGTGCTTCTCAGGCCATAGGGCTTTAGAAGCTTGTAGCTCTCCAGCGCTCCTAGCTGCCTGGGTCTCTTCTCTTCCTCATAGTTCTACAAGAGCCTCACATCAAACGCCTAGGTACCCACTTCTCCCTCTAGTAGGGTTCATGGTTTCACTTCTCTGTCACAGTTGACACAACTCATCAGTACTTTTAATGTGTAGCAAGAAAAAAGTTGATCCAAGTTTTAAAATATTTTGGAGATGTATATTAAAAATAATTGTTCCAAATGCAGATAACATGCTCATGCTCGGGGAAACACCTTGTGTGCAGGTTTGCATAGTTTTTAGGGGCTGATTATTTACAATGGTTGCAACAATCCACTGCTTAAGACCGACTGACTCCCCTACAGGCTGTTGCGTTCGTAAATCTTTTAGAGTAATGCCTATCAGCCACCTATGAATGGTGTACTTTCCTCGGGTCAGAAGTTCACATAAACATTCCAGGAAACCAGAGCTGCATGTTAAGGGTTGGATCCTGAGCAGAAATGGCCTATCTGCGTTTCAGGTCTGGCTGAGCTAAGGTCAGTTTGCACTCGACTCTGCACAACACATTCCACACCAGGTCTTCTTGGTGCAACCACTAATTCAGAGCCGTGGCCAGGTCACTAGGCGCCTTAGATTGCTCCTTGCGGTGAAAGACTCATCATACAAACTTTGCTCTTTTTGGTTAGGAGCTTGTGAAAAGATGTCGACTTTAGATGAGCCATCAAACTATCTTGAGCTGATTCATTAAATTTTAAAAAGCATTGCTTTAATCACTGAGACTCCACTTGATTTTGTTTTAAGATGCCCTCTTGTTTAGACAGGGTCTATGTAGCCCTGATTTGCCTGGAATGTGCTTTGTAGATCAGGCTGGTCTTGAACGTGTAAAAATCTTTCTGCTTCTGCCTCCTGAAAGCCAGGACTAAAGGCTTGTGCCATCACACCCAGGTTTTTCTTTTTCTTTTTGTTTGTTTTAAAGTCTTTCAGGTGGATTAAGATTGGAGTTGGAATGAGAGAAGCAGTTTGAGGGACAAGGCAGGACAGATCTGTGCCTCCTGCTCAACACAGACTGCACATTGGGGGCGTGTTTGCACTGTTCTCTCTTTAGACGTGTCTCAGAGTTCCTGTTTTGTTGGTCCCAGCTCTGCTGCTTAACCTCATTATCTCTTGGGGTACTTTCTCTAAAAAAAGCAATGTCACAGTAGGGTTTAGATCACTAGGAAAGTGTGGGGAGGCTGCGCATGCCATGTGAAACCACGGGCTCTGGCTCCTCCCATAGATGATTACAATGACTCTGGCTCTGGCTCCTCCCATTTTTCTTTCCCCCAGTCTCCTCAGGCTGGATTTTCCTCAGGTGTATCCTTTAATGGTTGATGAGGCTGAGGAACCAAGGCTGTACAGCTCTGTCCAGAGTGGATCAGTTTCTTTTGATCAGTATATCCATATTTATTTGTTTTTAATTAAGGGGGAGATTTTTTTCCTCTGAAACCCTCCAGCACACTTCCCATTGGTCCAGTGCCCAGGATGCTGCTGGAACATTAGAGGAGGCCGGGAAAGAATAATAGGGCATCAGCCCAGACCAAGTTGGGCCTCCTTCATCAAGACGTCTAAAAGTTTCAGATGTGGAGCACTTTGGATTTCAGATATTGTGAAATTTTATTTTACATCTTTTGATTAGGTATGCTTAGCCAGTAGATTCTGTGTAAGTAATCACCATCATCATCATCATCATCATCCTCTTTTTTTAAAAAGCAAAAGTGAAAACACCTGAAATACTGCCAGTCCTAAGCATTTCAGACAAGAGAAATTCACCCTACATTGACTTCAGTTTGTCATAATAAGTAGTCCAAGGTGAGCTGAGGCCTGGCTTACAGAAGGCAGCTGCTTTCAGAAAGGAGAAGAGGAGAGGGGAAGAGTGGCCCCCAGGACGACATCCCAAAATGTCCAAGCAAATATGTATATGAAAGAGTGAGAAAGGAGGGGATTATTCATCTAGTTAAACAGCAAGTCATTTCTAAGTTTCCTTTTTATATTTTATTTTGGATACAAGCTCTTATGATAGGATCCAACTAGTTTAGGTGACACTGGGTGTTGAACTTGGGACCTCGTACATATTAGCAAACATTTTACCAACTGAGCTACATCCCCAGCACGCTCTCCTCCATTAAAACAACCAAACAAAACCTCAAATCCACAAAGCAGAGAATCTCACTGACCCGCTACATAACTTCATAGCTAAATCCTTTAGGTGCATAAGAGTACGAGGTTGCCAATGAGATAGAAATGTAAAACTTAAAAAAAAAAAAGGTTCTATTTCTTTGCGTATGTTCCTGCTTATGTGTAAAAGTGTGTGCATGCCACAGAGTGTATGCGGACGTCTGGGGACAACCTTGGGTGTTGGTTTCCACCTTCTGCCTTATTTCTAGGACAGGGTCTTTCTTATCTGTTGGTGGCTGGACACCGTAGGCTCTCGGGCCCCTGAGCTAACAGGACATTCTCCTGTTCTCTTGCCTCTCACGTGGCCATTGGCATATGGTGATTACAGATATACCCCACATCTGGATTTTACGTGGGTTCTGGGGACCTGAACTCAGGTGATCAGGCTTGTACACCCAGAAAGTGCTTTCACTCACACTGAGCTGTCTCCTTGGTCCAGATGTAAACTTCCACAGAGCTGAGGATTAGCTGCCCTTGCGTCAGATGACCCTTGCTAAGAAGCACTGAACTCTGGCCAGAGAGGAGGAGGGGCTGTGTCGTGGGATGTGTGGTTTCCTGCTACTGCTGTTCTTCAGGGTTCTGCAGATAACATAGGGTCCCTAGGATGAAGGCTTGCTAGAGATGTAGCGTCAGGTGCGGGGGCAGTGACTGCTGACTGGAATAGGACAAATTGACTAGTACTGGGCCCGCCTTCCCTTTACCTCTTAGATGCTCCTGCTGCCTCATATTGGAAGGCTGGGTGTGTTTGAGCGTAAGGCTTCTTCCTGCTGGGTTTCGGCAGGCCCGAGGCAAGGCTGTAGCAACATGGCCTGCAAGAACCTTGTTGGTCAAATTCTGCCCGGGTTACCTCAAAGAGCAGCAGACCTGCTCAAGATTAATCAGCGCTAAGACCAGAGTCTCTAGAGCTCTGTGGCCTAGACCCCCACCCTGTCCCTCGACAGTATGTGGACTGAGAAGTGGGCTCCAGGCCTGGAAAGGCAAATGCAGGGCTCTCTGATCCAGGATTTCTCTCTGGGGTCTCAGGGAAATAAATTTCTTCAGAGTCTGTCTGGAATTCTGGACATACTCCTGGAAAGCTGATTGACAAGGCCTTTGTACTAAGAATTTCTTGGTGTCCAGGGCATGCTGAGGCTACTGGCCAAGAGGATGCAGCAAGTCTTCCTCCTCCTGTCCTGCAGGCAGCGGAAGTGTTACGATAGGGCTCTTGTCCTTTGTGTCTGGTGGGCGGTGTGAAGCTGGGATTGGTGCTCACAGAGGTGCAGCCAGTACCCCTACCCCCACCCCGGAAGTCTGTGCCATCTGTCCTGTGATGGAAATGGAGCTCATTTCCAGACAGGGCAGCTTCCTTTTCTCTGTCCTGTGCTGAGGTCAAGTTGATGCCCCCTCAGGCGAGTGCGGATAGAAGAGCTCCTGAACTTCAGCAGACAGTCCTCAAGCTAAGAAGAGAGTGATGTTTCTTAGAGGCCTGACAAGAAAGTAAAAAAAAAAACGTTCCACTAGGCCTGCTTCTGCTACTTTTGGCTGTGCCTCAAAAGGGCTTTCATGTGGTTTGCAGGGGGCGTGTCTGCTTTTCCATACCTGTTTGGTTGGCTGAGTAGTTTTGTTGCTGTGGCCAGCTTGGCTGTGGGTGGAGCCTGCTAAAGAGGTTGGCCATCCAGAAGCAAGCATTCAGCTAGACACATTTGCTAGTGGAGAGCTGATGTGTGAGTCTCCAGGTGGAGCGGCTGTGGGTGTTTCTCCAGCGTTCTGGTACATGCAGCCCTCATCCGCCAGCATCTGGTTTACCCTGCTGTTTGGTACTGTGGGCGTGGGCCGAGGAGATCCTGGTCAAAGTTCAAGATGAAGTCAGAAAAGGGGCAGGGGAGCCCAGCCAACGGCAAGTCAAGGCAGGATTGCAGGATGTGGGCCAGCAGTTGGCAGAGATGCTCACTCCAAGAGGCTGCTGTTCTCTTCGGAACTGGGGCACATGCACATCCCCAAGCCCCACCCCAGAGGCCAGGTTTCCTTTGTAATACAGCAGGTGTCAAATCTAGGCATGTGAAAGTGAGGTGAACCAAGGCAAGGGGGTTTAGGAAGTAGGAAGGAGTTTAAAAGGCCAGTGCTCCATCTTCTCCTTTGCTTTGACACTCAGTTTCCTACTGGAAATATCAACTTAGTTTCAGTATCAGTAAGACCTGGTCGGTCTGTCTGTCTATCTGTCTATCTATCTATCTTCTTTCCTTCTTTCCTTCCTTCCTTCCGTCCCTCCTTCCTTCCTTCCCGTGTTTCCTCACCCTAGCCTAGACCTTCAGCTCACCGCACAGCTGTGAATTCTCTTTGATCTTTGCGCTTCTACCTTTCTAGTGCTCAGGCTGTGGACCATGTCACTCACTGTTCCAGGCTTCTGTGGTGGTGGGGATGCCACGGTTCTGTGTATGCCAGGCAAATACTCGACCAGCCGACCTGTATCTCTAGCCCCTATGAATAGACATTTTATCCAGTGTTTTATGCTGGGAACTGGAGCAACAAGCCTCCTTTGAAACACCAGCCTTGGTCTTAGTCCACATTTCTTAGTTTTCAAAGTGGAGACAGTTGAGGGAGTCTCAGCTGAGGCCTGCATCTCATGCGCAGAGATCTGTCGTGCGTAGGCAGCCTCTGCTGTGCACACTGGGAGGCCCCATGGAGGGTATGTGTGCACCTCTGAAATCTTAACCAGTCAATGCAGACCCCCTCACACAGCTTTTGGACTAGCCTTTCAACAAAGAAAGAGAATAGCCTTGGAAGGAGCCTGGCCTCTGCCCGCATAAGTTTCCAGCCACCTTGTTGCAGACGGTGGCTCTTTCCATTGCAGTTCTCACACAAGGCTGAGTTGTCCTCCCTGCCACATTCGGTTTGTAACTCTTCACTCGGACAAAGAAACAAATCTGTTTTCCACATTGGAAAGGAAGAGTGAGTGATTCAGGACAGGTAGGAGGGAAAGCTGCCTCATGGGTTATAAGAAGCATGAGCTTCTCATTTCTCTGTCACTGTTCTCTTCCCGCAGGAGCTAAACACAGCTCTGCATATGTTTGTGTTGAATAGTTTGATTGTACAAAGCTACAGGCTGGGGCTTTATAGGGAAACCTTTTCCTCTGGGTCTTAAAAAAGAGAAGATGGCGATGCCATTCAGTGGCTTATAACATAGTAGTAGTGTGCATGCTTAGAATGCAGGAGGCCTGGGGCTTGATTGTGTACACACACACACACACACACACACACACACACACACAGAGGGGTTGGAGGATGCTTAGTTTTGTAGAACAAAAAAAAGTGCAGCATATGTGAGCTAATTCCAATGGCAGAGAAAGTGTGCAGTTGAGTGAGCGCTCAGACTACAAAGGGATTAGTCTCTCCCAACCACCAGTCCCTAGTGGGCAGGGTGCAGTGGTGGGGCTTTATCCATGTGCAGTACTGCAGATAGCCAGTAGGTGGCAGTCAGGGACAAAAGCTAGAATGTCTTAAAGGCCAAGGACCAGGAATCAGGTAGTTTTATAAGAGAAAATAGTTTGAATTTTTGTTTTTTCTTCTTCCTGTGAGGCTGCTGAGCAGTGCATGTGGGTCAGCCAAAAAACAAGATTCCTTTCTCATTTTCTTTAGAAACCAGTAGACAAACAGCTGGCTGGGAAGGATCCATTGTGGGGCTGTGGAAAGAGAGAAAGGCTGTTGGAGCCTGGGCCTGCAGGAACATAGATTTGACCTTTCCCTTGTTAGTGGCAAGAAACCCTCCCCAGGCTCTGGGACCCTTCTTCCTTTGGCCACGACACAGGAGGATGGCTTTTCAGTTCCAGGAGGCATTTCCTGGGCCACGTGGTGTCTGTCAGCCCAGCCCTAGACACACTCCTTGTGCCTTGGGGGATTATGAACACAATTTTCCTGGCACAGCAACCGACATTTGAGGGACTCTCAGTTACTGTGGATTTAACAGTTTTCCTTTTTTTTTTCTCCCTGGGTTTTTATTGCTCCCCTCCTCCTCCCTAAGCAAGTATATCCTAGCAATCTGGATCCTTTCAGGACCTGACCAAAAGAGACTATTCCAGCCCCCAGGAACCAGTGTTTATAAATGGCCAAGAATGTACAAACACTGGTGAAATAGCAGATAAATCTTTCCCTCTGAGCTTCCTGCTTCAGGCCCAGGGGACGTGGCAGGGGGTGTTGCCAGGTTAGCGTTGACTTGAGGTCTAAGCATGTGGACGTCCACTTACCCTCAACCCTCAGAGAGGGCCTGTGGGATACACCGCCTAGAGCCTTGTGCCCCTTTGGCAGTGCTGCGGCTGGTAGGAAGCCACAGGAATTCGTTCTCCCAGTCCCAAGTTCTTTGGGAAACTTCTGGAAGTGGGTTTCTTATTATGTATTACCCCAGGTGTGGTCCTGGGACCAGCAATGTCAGCATCTCCCCCTGGAAGCTTGTTAGCAATGTGCAGTTAAATCAAGGCTCCAGGCCTACCCTGCTGGTCAGACTTGGCATTTTCACTACAAGCCCCGCCTACCCAGGCAACTCATTATAGAAAGGGAAGCTTAGTCCTAACCCAGAGGTTTGTGAACTCTGGCCTGTGTTTGGCCGATCAGCTAAGAATGATTTTCACATTTTAATAACGAGAGAAAAGTCACAATATCTTATGATGTGGAAATGATAAAAAAAATAATATTTCATCATCCGTAGAGAAGGTTTTACCAAAGCTCAGGCACGCTTGTTGGCTTAGCATTGGCTATGACCACTTTCATGCTACAGATGTCAGTCAAGTATGATAGCATTTGTCTCTTATCCTGACCCATTGTACAGCTGGGTTCTCCAAGCCTGTGCAGTCTGGGAACATGGGTGGAGGGCGATGGTGGCCAGGATGCAAGCATATAGTCAGGACTTTCTCCTCTGAGCTCATATGCCTCTCCTTCCAATCTTATTTGCAGCATGGGGTCCCTGTTTGCTTGCCTGACTGATGAGATGGGTGAGGGGAGTCCTTCCAGCTGTTAACATGGCCCAGAGAGCCTTGTCTGGGATGCAGATGGTGGGCCAGTGCATAGCTCCGCCCTGCAGCAGGCTACTGACTTCTGGTAGTTGGCAGGACTGAGACCTCAGGGGCCACTAACTCATTCTCAGAATGCTGGCCAGGTGGGTGGCAACTCTAGCACTCACCTGGGTGGGTGGTGCAAGTGAGACACAATTCGCCTAGCCCAGGTGAACCTGTGTTTCCCCTCCCTGGCCACTCAGCACCCAGCTGGTTGCCTCAGGATCCAGGAGTGTGGGTTGAGCCTGGGCAGAGATGAAATGTTTGTCAGAAGGCGCTGATGGTTATCAAGGTAAGTGTACTGACCCCTATTTGTGTTCCCTTTTTTGAGTCTTAGGACTCGTTCCAACCCTAACCTAAAGGAGCCATATAATGGAAACAGGAAGTGCAACCCCTCCCCTCATTAAAATATCAAGGGCAACCTAAGCCAAAGCTCTTGTCAGATGAAGCCAGTCTACTCCCCCTATGAGTGTGTGTGCATGTGCATGTTAGACCATCTTGATAATATGAAAACCAGCTTTAGACCCATAGAGCCATAGAGAGATGCTTTGTGCATATATTTTATGAACGTATTTATGGTCTTATCTGAAGGCACTCCTGGTCAGGATGGCCTTTGGGGTGGGTGTGGTGCAACTGGATTCATCTGCAGTGGTTCGAGGGAGCCCTGGCTGAGCTCCTGGGGCTTTGCTGAAACCTAAAGTTTCCTGTTCACGGATCTCACTCCTTTGCACCACCTTTCCTGCCAGCCTGTTCATGCTCTGCTCCAGATTCTTTGGGGTGGTTTTTTGTTTGTTTGTTTGTTTTGTCGGTTTGGGGTTGAAATGCATCAAGTAAAACCTGCTTTAATGTTTTTAATGAAACAGTCAAAGACTCAGGTAAGAACTCCTGTTTTCAGACATAAAAGTGCTAAGAATTCATCTGTTCCTCTGCTTCTCTCTCCTTTCCTCTCCACCCCATCACACACACGTTGAATTAATAGATGTTGTTCCTGGTTTCATCCCTCTCAGGCGGACAGGCCATCAGACACTCACCTTCTCTAGGGAGGATAAGGCTTTGCCAGTCTCACTGTTTTGAGCCTTGTTCTTTCATTCTGAAAATGCCCAAATCTCTTCCGTGTAACAAGAATTGTACGGGGCTCAAATGTTAAAAGAAGTGAGTCAGAAGTAAGATGCACTCCCCACAGTCCAGTGCGTTCGAGCCTTGTCCACCAGTGGCTGTGGTTTGCCGTGGGCTGGAAATCCCTAGGGTCTCGGGTGGAAAGCTCTAGCCAGCAATGGGAGGATTGGGATGAGGAGTGCAGGGGTAGGGATGCTTTCTGCCCGAGGCATCCGAGCCACCTCTTGCGTGGGTAAGTTAGTGGCTGGGGAGATGTGGTTCCTTACACTCCTTCCTTCCCGACCCCTCTTCTCTTAGCAGAAGTAAAGGCAGGCGCTAAGCCCCTCTGTGGAAAGCACTTATCCTCAGGGAGTGCGATTCTGCCCCCCGACCAGCTCCCCAGCCTCTGCACACCTTTATTACATCCTGTGAAAGGGAATTCTCTATCTACTCAGGGCAAGGAAGTACATTTTATTTGTCTTGGTGAGGAGGAACAAGTGTTTTCTGTTCTTACCTAATGAGTTGCTTCATTTAACTTTCCTAGGTTCCTAGACTATTAAAAAAAAATCTCTCTACCCCTGCACTCTTCACACACTGTACTGAGGTCTGCGTCAGGGGTGTGTGTGTGTGTGTGTGTGTGTGTGTGTGTGTGTGTGTGTGTGTGTGTAACATTGGGTGGGGGTGAGGGTCTTAGACCAAACTAGAACTTGGCCAGGGTGAGGGAAGGCTCCAGAGCTCATGACAGGGCAGTGAGCCTGCTTTTTCCTTCTGCCCTCTGATCTGGGTGTGTCTGCAGGAATTTACTCCTCCCTTCATGCCAGCTGCCTGCTCGAGCCCTCCTCCCCTGGCCAATCTGTGACTTTTGCTGCTAGCCTGATTTATGCCGTTTTTCTGGCTTCACTTGTGGGCTGTGGTGAGTGTTGATGCCATGTTGAGGGGGCTGTTGACACCCACTGGAGTCTTGTCTTTATGCTGGGATTTCCAGGAAAGACACAGGAAGGCCTCGGCGGTCACATGATGTGCGTCTGCAAGTCATTCACGACAGACAGCTGAGCACAGAGCCTTTGCCTGTAACCACCATACCCACTGCACCCACATCAAAGATCACTTTCATAATCAGTCATAGCCAAAGGCCATACATTAAGGGTTGGGCAAGGGAAGAAAGCTGTTTTAGGGTGCGCTCTCAAAGTATCTTAGAGGAGATGTTAAAGTACGAGGCGAGAAGGTACGGTGGCATCTGAGGAGTATTAGAGGGGTACCTTGGAAAGCCAGCATGGCATGTGACTCACCAGTGGGAAAGACACAGTTCCCCTCCAAGCTTCCCTGGGCTGCTACCTATCTCGGGGAGTCCCTCCCCAAGTCTCACGGAAACTCAGCCTTCTATAGCCTGCTTTTGTAAAGCAGGTCCTACAGAAGTGAGGGCAGCCGTGAGGCAGTGCTGGGACTTGACAGAAGCAGTATCTCCTAGTGTCATATGTGGCCTGGGGGACTCCGAGGGTGGTGGCTCACAGACCAGAGCAGCACTCCCTGAGGGAGCCAGTAGTAAAGGTCTCGAGGTTGTAGCAGTTGGTCTCTAGTGGGTAGAGCCAGCAGTGCCAACAACAGCAGTCACTCTACCTAGGCCTGGCACACATCTGAGTCCAGAACTGGAACAGGAGCTGGTTCTAAATCTGTCCTTTTTGGAAACCCTTTCCAAAGGCTTTCATTGGGGGCAGAGCCCGTGGTCCACCTGTGAGAAGGGTAGGTGTGAGTTTCTGGGAGGGTGTGTCTGTGTTTTGGGGTGTGTGTGTGTCTGTGTGTGTGTGTCTGTGTGTGGGAACCAGCAAGCTCCTCTGGGAGTTGTGCTTATTTTTAGTTGTCTCCCTAGTCCCAAATAAACTGAGAGCAGCTGGAAGCCTGTGGGTAAATGCAGAGTGAAGCCGAGACAGGAAATCGGGGGCTCTCGGTAATGAGTTCCAGCCACTGCAGAAAGGGGAAGCCAGACAAGGCATTTTCTTCCGGACTGTTTCCCTCTGGCAGGCACTGGTATTCTCCCTGAGAAGGGTTCCCATTGCCCATGTGTGAGTGAGTGTGTGTGTTCAAGTGTACGCGTGTTTACAACTTCTTGCCTCCCCTTTTGATGAGGTTTCATTGCTCTGAAGGACTCTGTAGTCAGTCCTGGGTCTCTGTGTGTGTCCATGTGCTTGCCTGCCTGCCTGCCGCCTGCCTGCCTGCCTGCCTGTGGGGGCGGTGGGGGAGGACCCTGGAGCAACACCATCAAGTCTGAGTCTTGCGTAGCTGACCCTGTTTAGGGAAAGAAAGGCTACAGGACACAGGCCAGAGAAGTGGGGAAAGTAGAGCACAGCTTGCTGTTCCTGCGGGGGAGGGGGCAAGAGGCCGGGAGGAGGAAAGGGCTTGAGCTCCGGCCAGCAAGAAGGGCTTTTTCTCAACCAAGGACTCTAACTGCTGACATGGGTACCCAGCATGGATGGGGACATTGATGTTTACAAGCATTTCTCGTGGCTGAAGAGGGTAAGTGACTGGCCACTTTGTCTGGGTCTCTCTGGAGATGAGTATGGGGAGAGACACTTTGGGGTGTTTTGGCTGTGTGTGTGTGTGTGTGTGTGTATGTGTCATAGAGGGAGGTATTTGTCCAGCGAACCCTGTTGTGGCCAAGTTCTTCATGAGAATCTAATTATAGACACCAAAGGAGAAAACAGGCAGCTGCCTTTGTTTCTGCTCTGACAGCCTAGTGAATGAGCCTCTGTATTGAAAGGCAAGAACAGCGTGAAGAAAGTTCAGTTATTTTAACTTTGGCTCTTAAGCATTCAGGAGCTCCATACACTGTGACCAGACAATCCTGTCCAGTGCTTTTGGGTTCCAGGGCAGAGAGAGGAAGCTGCTGCTGTCTTAAATGCCTGACTTCGGAAGTCGTTTAGCTTGTTCTCAGCCCCGATGTTATCCGGAGCAGAGCATATATGTGTTGTCAGCCCAGCGCGCGTCTGTGTTTCCGGAGCAAGGCTCCAGGGTAGTTCGCTCTGCAGTGTCCGGAAGCCCAGGGTTCTCTTTGCAAGCCCTTCTTGCCATTTCTTCAGGGCATAGGGATTTGTGTAGAGTGTGAATGAGGAGTGAATGAGGCTTGGGGGCCAGATGGCATTGTACTCAGAACTCTAGTGTTCTTTTTATTGTAAGATGGGTTCACATTCATTTCACACTCAGGAACTTTAGGCTTTTTGAGAGGGAGAAGGGCAAGAGCACCCGGCAGATAAGAGGGTTGACATTGTAACTGCAGAAGGACAGAAGAGTCCTCCTTCGAAGGGACACGCATATCTTCACTGTCCAGCTCCTAGGCACTGGGCTGGCTGCCTCTTTGTACCTCTGCAGCTGCAGTGTGTCCTTAGCAAATACTGACCTCCTGGTACTGTGTGTACAGCAGTGAGCAAAGTTAAACTAACCTCCTCCACCTTAGCGGGAAGTGGAGGTCACAAAGTGCCGGGAAGATCAGTGTCAGATTACAAGCATGCAGTAAGGAAGGGCTGTTGGTGACTGAAGAGGAGGCTCGGGAGTCCTCTTTGGGGAAATAGCCCCTCACAGAAACCCAAAGGGTTAGTAGTAACGAGGCAGGTGGGAAACTGGGAGGAGAAACATTTCAGGCCAAAGCAAAAGTGGGTGAGGCGTGTGCAAAGGTCCTAAGGCAAGGGAGTCTGGAGGGTTTCAAGACAGAGAAAGCCATTGTTGCTGGACCCAGCCAGGGTGTGTAGAGGCAGGCGGATGCCAGAGCACACAGGCCATGTCGGGGCAGTGGGTGACAGTGGTTTGTAATGACAGGCTTTGTAGTGAGGGAGCAGCATGGGATCCGTCGTGGGGTCTAACTTGTAGCTGTGATGTGGCGTGATGCTGTGCTGGGAATGTGAGGCTGCTGAGAATGATTCGAGAGTTGGATGCCAGATAGGAGTCATCCAGGGCCAGCCTTGCCTTAGCTAAGCCCAAGAGAGGCCAAGGACACTGCGACTGCTGCTATCTTAGTCAGTGGTCAGGCAGCCTGGTCTGGAACCATTTTTCTCTGTCTCTTGGTCCTGTTCCTTCATCGTTTCTGCCAAATATGCAGAAATGATTGGTTCATAATGTGACAGAAATTCTGTCTGTGCTAAACCTCTGCTTTGCAGGGAGTAGGATATCCTAGCCCAGAGAGCATGCTGGGTCTACCAGACCTTTCCACAGAGGTTGGCACCATCCTTAGCTTTTAAAAAGCCGCATGAGGGAGACCCTGGAGGGAGCTAGGAAGCATACTTACCATTAGTCCTTGTTTCCTCATTACCAAAATAACGCTTTTAACGGTGAGGGCTTGCAAGCCACCATGTGCCTGCGATACTAGGAGCCATATCCATAGCTCTGCATGGATGCTGTGACTAGCCATTGGACAAAGGGTCTGTCTTCAGGAGCCAGTTCTTCCCACAAGGCAGAATGGGATAGTTCTGTCTGCTCCAAGACACAGAATGGACGTTCTGGTTCCCATAAAGTTGGCTGATGGCCTCTGAGCCAGGTGACAACTTCAGAACCCTTACAGGACCCATAGCAAATACATTTCCTTTGCTTTTTAGGAGTTCAAGAATCATTAACAACAGTAAATCAAACATGGATGTGTCAGTCAAAATATATTGTGTCATGAATGGGTTCCCTTCTTTACTCCAGATCCTCGTGCTGGGTTTTTAAATCTCTCCAAGCCAGAAGATGCTCCTACTGTGTGTGACACTAGCCACAAGCCTTTGGGACTCAGTCTCGGTCTGGAAGAGAAAGTGCAGCCTCTTGAGCTTCTTCAGGCTTTGGGTCTAACCCTTTTCAACCTACCTTTTTAATTTCATGCTTTAGTAACCCTCAATGTATATTTGCTTTTTTTTTTTAATTTAAGCTTTATCTCAGCTGCCCTCCTCTCTAACCTCTGCGTTTTTTCCATTAAGATTTATTTATTTATTTATTTTATGTATATGCTCAGTCTTATCTGCATGTACACCTGCATGCCAGAAGGAGGCATCAGATTCCAGTATAGATGGTTGGGAGCCACCATGTGGTTGCTGGGAATTGAACTCAGGACCTCTGGAAGAGCAGTCAGTGCTCTAAACCACTGAGCCATCTCTCCACCCCCTTAACCCCTCCTTCTTTATCTGATTCCATCAGCCCCCTTCTTTGCAAGCATTTCTACACTGACCTAGTCCCTCTAGGTGCCCTCCAGTCCAGGTGTCCAGCACGCCCCATCTATCTTTTCATGTGCTTATGCAGAAACCAGCTTTCCCTGAACTTATGGATATGGTAGGCTCTAGAGAACAGATCCCTGTATGAATTGTGAGCTAGTGTGCCTAGAAGGAGCCTTGCCCTTTTTACCTAAGACAAGAGGGTAATGGCTTATAGGGCTCAACTAGTACCTGCGTCTCATTTACCAAGCCCACAAGATGTCAAAACTAAGTCAAAACACACTATGTTGAGGGAGGGGCAAGCTGGAAGAGAACTATCTGTGTGCAAATTAAACAGCACTTTGGGGCTTTTGAGGGTGATGAGCTGGTGTGTACTGTTATAGCTGTAGGCATACAGTTGTAGTAAGGTTCGGATTTGAATCCTGGCTTTGCCACATTTACCAGGTATGTGATCTTAGGTCTGTTTACTCAAAAGCCTGGACTTGTTTTTACCTATAAGAAAAGGAAGCTTATAATAGTGTTTTCTACACGTCAGTCTTTTTGAGGATCAAGTAAGGCTAATGCTTAGCATAGTGCTGCTTGTGTATAGGAACCGTTCAGCCTCATGCTTACAGTCAACTGCTCACGCTGTTAGCAGGAAGGAGAAGGCGAGAATGCACTGGGCTTCTAGACATGTATGCTAGGCCGTTCGCTCAGCTCTGGATTCCTCATGTTCCAGAACTAGGTCTCAAACCAAGACTGAAGCGAGAAGAGGCAGCTGCAGCCTGGCCCAGCATGTGTAACCTGAGGCCCATTGACTGCTGGCTCTGCTCAGCTTCTCTCTCATTGCTAAGTAGAAACTGCTTGGAGCTCACCCTCCACTTCATCCTCTGAACAGACACTGAGTCTAAGCACTAGGTAGTTCCTGCTACAAGCCCCCAGAGGCCTGCACCCTCCTCAGCTGTCTGCCTCCTGACTCACCCACAGTCCTGCACTGAGATCGGTAGATCCAGCCCACATAACCACGAAGGAGTCTCTGAAGATTGCTCCCAGCAGTTTCTGTGGGACCAACCCACTGCCCTCTGAGCGGGAGTTCATTTTCCCAGGAAGAGAACTCAAACTGTGGCGTGTGGGCACCTTCACACTGCTGTCTGGCTTCAGCACTTGCAGTGCATAAGAAAATTCCCACCCTACAGTCAGTCACAAAATGGAACCACCTGAGCATGCTATGCAGTCTACCTTAGTGCTGTAGTTCTCCATGCATGCTATTGTCAACTGATGTCATTTCTGACTTCATGGGGACAGGTCCGACCATGCTCACTGCTACTGCTTCTGAACTCCCTAGGGGCTGGGTTCTTCTTTCTTAGCCAAGGCTGTCCCAATGTCTGTTTTGACCTCATGTTGCTCTTCCTAGTCTTCTGTTTCTTCTCTTGGTGGCTCCCTGTCTGCTCTGTTGCTCTTAGAGGAAATGCTTTCTTTTTAGTTCTCAGGGAAAAAAAAATCAAAATGATCTTTGTCTCTGCTCTTGCATCTTTTTTGCTGCCTTAACCCTCACCTTCCTCTACCAGTGCTCTTGAAGGGCTTAGACGCGTACTGTGTCTACTCCTCCCTCCTTCCATCCCTGAGCACGATGCCTTTGTCCCTACAGTCACCTTTAGAACTCTCTTCTGCAGTGCCCATGCTATTATGTGCTTTCTAAGCAACCTTTTCTATCCATTTCCTCCCGAGTTTATTGCCACCCTTTAAAGTCTCGTGTAGCCCAAGTTGGTCCTAAACTAATGTCTGAAGGTGACTTTGAACTTTTGTTCATCCTGCCTCTACTTCCCAAGTGCTGAGAGGGCAGGCATGTGCCACTACACCCTGTGTGTTGCAGTGCTGGGGGTTGAGCCCACGTCCTTGTACATGCTGGGTAAGCACACTAGCCTGACCTCCAACTCTAGCCCCCCACCTTCACCCACTTGAGGATCTTGTAGGGCTGCTGGCATTTCTATAATCGTTTAACTGTCTAAGAGGCACCAGACAATTAGGTATAGTGCCTCCAGATAGCTAAAACACAGGGCTCATCCACCCCAACTCCAACACTTAGTGACGCGGCCCTGTCTCTGATGGTATTTTCAATAATGAGTCATGGCGTCTATTGGAACTGGCAGGATGAGGAAATCCTTCAAAGAGTCTTCTCTTCTTTCTCTCCTCCTGATTTTAGCATCACCCTTTCACAGGGTGTTGGCACAAATGTACACATACCACTTCTGTAGCTCAGTGCTTTAAACTCCTTATATACCCAACCACCCATAAAGGGTGTTTAGCAGTAGCCAGACCTGAACCATGTTTCTAACTTTGGGAAGAGAGCTTGGTAAGTCACGTACGTTTCTGTCCAAATGCGAGTTGTAAGGAAGGCGAGCTGGGAACCTTCCTCCACCCTTTGCTTGGGAAGCTTGTGGATTCATAATGTCTGAAGGCTAGTGATTATGTTGGCCTCAAGGAAAGCCTCGCTGTCCTGGGAAGGCTGTGTGCAAGGGTGCTGTTGTTCTCCCAGAAGTCTTTTATAGCCTCAGACTTAATCCTGTAAGTGGGGCCTCCTCTACAAAGTCGATTCTGCCTTTTGAAGGTAAAAATCCATTAATCTCTTTCCCATGTCCTTGCTATTGACTGACACACACACCACACCACACACACACACACACACACGCCAACTTTCTCTGGAATGTATTTATTATACCTGTTAGGATGCGCAGCAATACCTTAGTCACTGAATAACGGCATGAATGAAATACGATGACACAAATATTGGTTAACCAAGGAGCTATTTAATCTGTTACTTGTGGACTCGGCTGGATTTCCGAAAGGTGGGGTTTAGATCACTGGATGACCAGAATCCCACCAGCAACACTTGACCTCCCAGTGTGTGTAATTGAAACCAACTAGAGGAGGGGAAAGGGTCAAGTTTAGCATAGGGTCTCTTGCTGGACTAATGGCAGCTGGAGTCTGCTTTCACTCTCTGTTCACGTTGCAGTTTGACTCTGTGCCAAAGACAAGACAGCGGGTAGCAGAGAAAGTAGAACTTGTCTTGGGAGTAAGTGAGTTTATGACTACCAGGAAGCCAAAGAATGTAGGGAATGTTTTCTCCATGTGCAGGCTCTGCCTGTGCTCATACTGTTTGGCTACCTTGCTGGTGTAGGGTTTGTGTTGTAGAAATGTCAGTTGGGGGTGGGCACCTCACAGTCAGTGGTTTTTTTACATTTTGAACAGTTGTGGTTGCTGCACAAACAAGTTTTCTTTGATAAAGTCTGAGAGCTACTCTTATCTGTGGATAAGATAGGTATTTAGGGTGTTTTTAAAAATATTAAATGAAATGTATAATTGGGAATTATATTGGTTTGGGGAATTAACAGTAGTAGGTTTTCTTCTAGGTTGCACGGTCACCAGCCACAGGGAGTTGGCCAGGTTTACTATACCAGGCAGGGATTCCCTAAGGTCTGTATTTGCTGTTTTTAAAGGCTTGCATGGAATGTCCTTGGCACTTTACTTTCTCTGTAATAAAATGCCTGTCATAAGCAATTTAAGGATGGAAGGCATTCTGTTGGCTCACAGTTTGAGGGTGCAGTCCCTTGTGGCGGGGAAGCCATGGTAGCAGGAGAGTAAGCTAGCCGGTCACATTGCATCCAAAGTCAGGAAGCAGAGATGAGTACAGTTTATAATGGTTACAAAAAGAATTTCAATATCTGTCAATGACTCATCCTAACAGCCTGAATTTGGGGGCCTAGGGAGATGGCTCAGTGGGTAATCAGGCTTTCAGTGAAAGTCTGAGGACCCGAGTTCGAGTTCCAAGAACTTAAAAAACCACTTTCTCATTATTATTCATCCCTGGACTCCAGCCTAAAGAGTGGTGCTGGCCACATTTAGGGTGGGTCTTCCTGCCTAAGTTACACAGTCTGGAAAATAGAGCTTTCTCTGCACAGCGATTCTAGACCCTGCCAGGCTGATGGCATTAGCCATCACAGTAGTACTTTTGAGCTTCAGCTGTAGTGCCCTAAATGTTGCCTGTGCCTAGCATTGTTGCTCAGTGATGCTCCCACTTCGGGATTTGACGTGCTCTCATGTGCTATCTAAGTGGCTAATGAAGAAAGAGTCGGGCATGGTAGTACATTCTAGCACTCAGGAAGATGAGGCAGGAAGATCATAAGTTCAAGGTCAGTAAGACTTTGTCACAATAAAGGAAAAAAAGAGTTCAAGAAACTGCCTAGTGTGATGCACTCAAAATCTCAACATATTTACAGATACAGTGCTTGGATGTAAGTAAACATAGTCTGACCAGTTGGAACAGTATATGCGCTATAACAAGGATCTTGGAAGTGGAGTCCAGGGCATTATAGGAAGTGCTGCAGGAAATGTGGCTCCATCTCGCCAAGCCTAAAGTCTTGATATCAAGACAGGAGCACGGATGTACTCTGACAACCTTAAAGCTCTCAAAGTGATGCGATGGCCAGAGCTATTGTTGAGGGTCTGTCTTAGGGTTTTCCCACACTCCTTAGCATTTTTCTGCAAACTAATGATACCTCATTATGAGTCTTCCTTGATCCATTTGATCTGGAACCAATTATGTCCCTAAGTTCAGTCAAGTACAGCACTGATAGTAGTCTCTAGGACATGTCAATCCAGGAATGATGCAAAATTACTCCCACCCAGCATCCCTGAGAATGTGCCAGTGTATGTACTAAGCGAAGGCTGTGTTCTCCCATAGACACTGGGCATGTTACAACAGTCTTGTCTTTGGGATTCTGTTTACCCCAGCCATGGCATCAGGTACTCAAAGGGCATCCAGCACTCCATGAAGAGCTGTGCATAGCTAGCTGTCCTTTGGTCAGGATCCAGTAGAGAGGACAGGCTAGGAACAAACAAATGTTGTGGACTCTCATGAGCCACTGTAGTCGGTGCTGGCTTTGAAGAGGCTGCTTGGGCGTGATTTAGCTGGCCTAATGTCTAGAGCGGAACAGAAGTAAAACTCTCAATCTTTTTTTTTTTTAAGTGTGTATGTCTGTCTGTGCACCTAGACTCCGGAAGGTGATATTGTTAGATGCCATTCTGTCTCTTAATTCTCCACCTTCTTCCCTTGGGGTGGCATCCCTCACGGGACCTAAAACTCACTGGGTTTTGTCTGGGCTGGTAGCCAGCACGCTTCAGCAGTCTTCCTGTCTCCACTTCATGCCTGCCACCCAGCCCTGGGGGCATGTGCTCAGCCTTGCCTGGCTTTTTATAGGAGTCCTGGAGACCTGAACCTAGGTTATCCCCGTTTCAGGGAAAACCCAACTTACCCACCGAGCAGCCATCTCCTAGCCCCTCAAATGTCAGCTTTCATGGCTATTGGATAGTTTTACTTCATTTATTATAAACATGCATGCAGCACAGCAGAATGTTTGCAGAGAGGAAAAACTGTGGCCACGAAGACCTGACTCAAGCCACAGGCACCTTTTCGCGGCAATGGAAAAGTGAATACGTCTTCATCTGTGTGTGCCAAAGGCGTGACTCCAGTTCTGTTGTGTGAGGTCAGGCAGGCTTTTCTTATTTTCCTTTCCAGCCTGAAAACATTTTTGGTTATTGTTCCTGTGGGTTGCTTGTAGATTTTTCTTAGATGTCCTGATCAGAAACACTGCCTCTTGTTCTCTTGAGCAAAATGGGGGAGTGGGAAATGACTGCTTCTAATTGAACCTTGGTCGGTCTCTGGTCTTAGACAAAGCCTTTTAAATGGTTTCCATATTCTTTTGAGCATTCAAAGGCTGTTTATGGTGCTGAGGGATTATGAAAGCACCCTGCTTTAAAAAGCATTCTGTACTTTTATTCCCTGATGTTTTTATATATGGACCACCTGGCTGGCCCTCACTGCCACTCTGTGGACAATTTTTTTTTTTTTTTTTTTTTAGTGGTTGAAGTGGATGTCTGAGATGAGGTGACCTGCCTGAGATGGCAGCCTGGCTCCTACAACTTCTTGGTCTGTCCTATGACAGCTGAGGAGGGGGCAGTAAAAACTGTAAATGAATGTGGAAGCCTCCAGCAACATATTAGGGTTCCTCTGCCTTGAAGTTCAGTTGGAGAAGAGATGGGGCCCAGCTTTGAGGCTCCTAGTTCCCAGCCCTGCCCATGTGTACAGCTGAGCAGGACATAGAAGTTCTTCCAACATAGCTTTTTAAATGGGTAGGCTTATTTTCTTATTTACCGCTCATGGTACAGCTCCCATTTCACCATTATCTTTTGGGCTTCACTTCCTGTTTATTTCTTGTCTTCATCTACATTCTTTTCCCTTAGCCCACCCCACCCTAATAACATGCCTCTGGGTCAGTTTATTCTTGTATTCATCTCTGTCTTCACCTTGCTGGAGGCAGACAGATGGTGGATAGAAAGCCACGCATTCCACACACAAAGGAGATGCACTGCCACTTTAATCCCAGTACATCCTTCACAGACATGCCCTGAGCCACACTTTAGCCCTTGATATGATAATCCCGCTTTTAACTATAGTGGGTTTAGAACTAGCTGCCTGGTTTTAAAAATTGCCAGCCCAAGCAAACCAAGCAAGGGAAGGCAGAATTCCTTTGTAATTCAGCACTGTATGCAAATTGCAGGAATTCTTCCCTAGAAATCTGTTTCCGAAGGAGTAAACATCAGTGATCATGCTGACAGTGATGCCTTAGCAAGGCTTCTCTGGTCACAGGTTACTGAAACTCAGTGTGAACTAGGCCAGGCCCAGAGAGGATGGACAGGAAGGCTCTGCTTCTAGATAACATAGACCAGAGAACACCATCCGGGTTCATTTCTCTCTCCCTCCCTTCCCCCCCCCCCCCATAGCTCTTTGCTTTCTTTGTCTTCTCTCTCACCATTGTTTCTTTTTTCTTTTCCGTTCTCCTTGCTTCCTCCCTCTCCTCCTTTTATTTACTTATTTTATTGTATTTGGTGCATGTTCCTTTTGTGACAAGATGATCATCTTGTCCCACTCTGGACAAGTGATGATCACATTAAGGCAGAGTTGAGAAGGGAACTCTGCCGAGAGTAAGTAATGCGAGCTTTCTTTATTTCTTTTCCCTAGCAAAACAACAAAGGGATGTTCTCACAAATGTGTAAGGTAGTCTAGAGTGTTTACAAATGTACCAGGTTTCTTTTTGGAGACTTAAGTGTTCCCTGAAAGGCTCAGCACTAAGTCAAAATGTAGTGTCTACAAAATGTAGGAAGCCATCTTGAGTCCACCTTCAGCTTCAGGCTCTCCGTGCAGGAGGAACTTATCCAGAGTAAACACTTGGGAGCTGAGTAAACACTCAGTGTCTAAGAGCACTTGTTCTTTCAGAAGACCTGAGTTCGATTTCCAGAACCTGCATGACAACTCATGACTGTGTGTAACTCCAGTTCCAGAGAATCTTGACACACTTGCTGACCTCCATGGGCACCAGGGACACAGTAGTGCACAGACATACATGCAGACAGAACACTCATACACAGAAAAAGTAAATAAATTAAACAAATAATTATTTTTTTTTAAAAAAAGCAAACATCTTAGATCTCCAGGGACAGATGTGAGAGGTTCAGTAGTGGTCTGTTAGGTAGATGCTCTTGTATAGACCCCAGACTCTCTTTACGCAAATACTACCCCTGCTGTAACCCTGATAGCCAGTTATATCCCTCTTGGACACACATAGGCTTCCATCCTTCCATCCCTTGACTGTTCTTCTCCTAGCTGAGTCTGATTAACCCTCAGGGTACACCCCAAGATCCCCAGCCAACAAGACACAAACAAACACAAAACAACGAAAAAAACACCATCTACGGCACCATATTTTCATAAAACCCGTCACTCTGGTGTTTAGAAGCAGCTGTCCTTAGGCTGTTACTCAAGGGATTTGTTGGTTAGGTCTGTTTAGCCCCAGTGGTAGTAGCCAATCCTGTAGAAAATGAGATGACCTTTGAGAGTCAAGGAAACATGTTGTTCCTGTTCCCGAGGACTTTGGAACATGACTCCTAAGGCTCAGGGAAGGTGTTGAAATGACGCCTCTTGTGTTTTGTAATTTGCCTCCCAGAAATGTGAGGTTTTTGGTTTTTTATAATATTTAAAAGTTTTCATCTTATGTGTGTGTGTGAGTGTCTGTACTTAAGCCTGTGTTCCACATGAGTGAAAGTGCCTGAGGAGGAAGATGGAAGTGGGCGTCAGATCTCCTGGATCCGCAGACCCAAGAGGTAGTGAGACTTTTGATGTTGATTCAGGGAACTGAGCCTGGGTCCTCTGCAAAGCAGTAAGCACGCTTAACCACTGAGCCTTCTCTCCAACTCCTGAGATTGGACTTTACCTTGTCTTTGGAGAGTCACGCTTTGAAAGGAACAACTGTGGTTTGTCTTTATGATGGTGAAACTTTACATGTTATTGATGACAAACATAGAAGAAATCTTGAGGGACCCTTCACTCCTTGTTCTACTTCAGTTCTGTGATGTGAGAGGTGGTGTGTTTCACACTAGCATTCCTTAGCTAAAATGCAAGGGATACAGGAATGTTCCTCTACAGTCTACGTTTCATACAGATCACAGGCTCCCCGTTCCCCCAATATTTTTAGATAACTACCGTGACTTATAGTATTAAAACTCTTATCATTTACTTTTATTTATTTGTTTGTTGATGCTGTGTACACACACCATAGTGCACATATAAAGTCAGGGGTTTTGCCTTTCGCCATGTGGATCTTGGGGATCAAACTCTGGTCATCAGGCTTGGCAGCAAGTGCTTTTAACCCCTGGGCAACCTTGTCAGTCTAAGAAGTACTTTTAAGAAACTCAAATGTTAGCCAGGTGTTGTGGCTCACGCCTTTAATCCCTGCACTTGGGAAGCAGAGGCAGGCAGGTCACTGTGAGTTTGAGGCTAGCCTGGTCTACAAAGCAAGTCTAGGATAGCTAAGGCTACACAGAGAAACCTTGTCTTGAAAAACTGAAAAAGAAAGAAAGAAAAAAAGAAAGAAAGAAACTCAAATGTTATAGCCAAAGTCCCATTGGCCTTTATCTCATTCCTGCCTTTCTATAGATTTACCTCATCCCCAGAGGAAAATACTGCTAAAAAGCTGTGAGGGAACCTGTTGGGAGCTTTCCTATTTTCCACACGTATGGAATTAGCTGTGGAGTTGTGTTGCACTTCATCATCATGCCATGGGCCTCTTGTATTTTGCTTTGTACATTACCCATCTTGTATTTCAATGCTAGGTACAAATACGAGCCTTAATGTTTTCAATGCTACAAGTAAGTGGTCCATATTAGAGAAAAGCCATCTTTTGTTTACTCCCCTAGAGATATTTTCCAACTATGAGGCTAGCCATACACTCAATAAAACAATACAAAACCCAAATTTTTAGAGTTGAGCTATCCCCAAAGTAAGCCCAAACAACAGAAAGCATACTACTACACTACCTAGTAATTCGAGCATATGAGTTACTTGCTCCATAGTTCTTTGTCTGTAAAATGGGAATAAAATAGTGTTCACGTCATGAATTCATAGGAAGAAATAGATGAGTGGTTGTGTGTAAAGTGCTCTGAGCAGAGCCTGGCTTCTGTTGAATGCTCTGTTCTAAGGGTGCTGTGCTCAGACAATACTGTCCTGATCCGAGAGCTGCTATGACTTTGCTGTGTGTGTTGTCCTTCCGTCTGTCTGTAAGCATCTCAGGAAAGCAAAGGCTTTTACCGAGCTCTGTTTACAGTATCATCACAGATGTGGTTTATCCCATTACACAAAATCGCTCTGGGAAAACAAGAGTAATTTCTTTCTTCCCCAGGAATAGGTGTAGACCTGTCTTAGGTAGTCAGTTTGATTTTTCTAGAACTGACCCATCTGCCAGGATCTCCCTAAGTAGCCCAGGCTGTCATCATATGATTTTCCTTACTCAGCCTCTCAGCTTCCAGTGTGTGCAGCTTTTAACACACTGTACTCCTGCTGTTTACAGGCTACTAGAACGGAGCCGGTGCCTTCAGCGATTCCTACTGTGTGCCGTGACCTTTGGCAGGCATTTTCTGTACTAACTGAACTTATTTTCTTAACATAACTTCTGGGTCATTTAGCACAGATGGTTGCTGCAGTGCGCACCTGTACAGGTAGACCTTGTATTATAATGAGGGGCTGGTTTGAATGACTTTTGTTATCAACTTAGCTGGTAGGTACTGTTCCCAGAAACCACCAGAGGCCCAGACAGAAGAGTATCTATGCAAAACCCACCTGTGTGAGTGCCACCTGCCTGGGTTTCCTAAGTCTCTCCCTGCCAGGGGTCAGAGTTCAGGCAGAGCGTCAGTGGGAGACAGTGTAGGAGAGTAAGAGCCTTTACTGTGTGTGGACATGGGGCTGTGTGGCACACACAGGGGGATCACGTGAAGATTCAGGAACAAAGGCAGAGAGAATGAGGCAGCATCTGAGCATCATGCAGACTGGTTTCCCATGGGAAGCCTTAATTGGTGCGTTTAAAGAGAGCAGATGTTAGATCAAACCAGGGAGATAGCAGCCACCTTAAGCTTGTTGGCATGTGTCTAAGCGCCTCTGAAGGAGCGGTGGGAAAAGAGAGAGGCTTCTGAGTTATCACTGGTCTCTGAGGCAGAGCCATTTTGGTTTTGTAGAGTATTGCAAACTGTCAGGGGTGACTGGACCTTATTTCTGGCATGGGAAAGTTAGGCTTGTATTTAAAAATAGATGTTTACAGCTGGGCATGGTGGTACATGCCTATGACCCCAGTACTTGGCAGGCTCAGGAAGGATTGCAGTGAGTTCAAAACCAGCTTGGGCTACATGGTGAGGTTAAGACCAGACTGAGATACAGAGTGAAACCCTCTCTCACATAAAACAGAACAGAAACGATGTTTCAAGGGAACATAAAATTGTAGCAGTTACTGTAGGTGCAGACTATAAATAACTGAATATAGCACAGCACCCATGGGGACTTGCTGGAGTCTTGTGGACAGATCGACCCTTTAGCCCTTGGCCTTCTCTTATCTACTTCCTTTTGGACAAAGTTGTGACTCTACAGTTGGACAAGTATCACTTACAGATATGCTGGTTTTGACCTTGGTCTCAAAAATGCATCGTCATTTGGGTGACTAGCAACTTTCCTCTGTGTCTTCTGAAAATTCTGTTATGAGTTCTTTAGCTAGAGAGTATGTGCTGCTACTAAGAGTCTTATCCACTTCAGGGAAAAAAAAACTGATTGTGACCCACCTCTGGATGCTAGGGGACCGTCTGCTGTGTGGGAGTACGAGAGTATTAGCTCCTCACGCAACAGTAAGCTGCCATCCACAAAGGAGCCATTGTGATTATGAAGGCCCTTTGTCTGTGGCATAAAAGAGATTCTATACCCGTCAATGAGATGGTTTGGGCTTGAGCTGGAAAGAATGACAGTGGTGTCACCAGGTGCCATGCACCATCTCAACTGTGCTTGGCACGGCTGTCTGGGAAGTGCCCAGGCTCAGCCCATTCCTGTCCCCTCAACAGAAGCCCAGTGCTTCTCTTTTTACTGAGGCTCCATTTTGCAGAGTGCTTAGTCCCCATGCTGCCTGAGGTCGGGCGTGGCTGTCACTTGTTCATCACCTGGAGTGAAGGGCAGAGGAGGAGGTGCTCTTCCTCACACAGAGAGGGTGAGGAGCCTATTCTTCAAGTTGAAATGTGGGGAGATAAGCCTCATGATCAGCTGAGGCCAACCCTGGCCCTCTCTGACCTGCCCAACTGCACATTCGTACTTTTCCCTGGTGATAAACACCTCCCTCAGGAATTGATTGCTGACACCAGGCCAGCCCAGATTGTTAGGATAATGCTTTCCCAGTGAGCAGTGAGATCTGTTTCAGACAGGCCACCCTCTGCACAGCTGGTTGTAGAGCCCAGCTTTCAGCCTTTTACTAAGCACGTATGAAGTAAGCACGGGTGGGGTGTCCTCCCCCACCCCCACCCCCGCTAAGTGCCATTAGGAGCTCTTCCCCCACTCCCTGCTAAGCCCTATAAGTCACAACCCCTGCCTCTGGCTCAGGACAGTCTGTAGGACTCTGTCATCCTCTACCACTTTGTACCCCCGTCTCTTTCCTTTTCTTCCTACTTCCTGGGTACTTTACACTTACTATTTTCCCTCTGTTTCTTTTTCACTCTTTGAGCTGCTCTGGGTGTTATTCATTTAGATCCCTCTCAGAATTGTGTCGTGGCACTTTTTGCTCTCAGCTTGAGCACTGCTGAGACGTGCTGTCCGGCAAGGCACTCATCATGGCTGGGTTTGGAGTGGACCTTACCATCGGCTTCCTCAGTTCTCTCTATGACTGAGATGTTTAGGGTAGGAGGAAAAGTTGAGATCCCAAGGTTGTTGCCCCACATATATCCTCGGCCAGTGGTGCTGACTCTAGTCTCCACGTAGAGCAGACCCTTCATAGGTGTGCCTCTGGCTCAACCAGACCCAGCATGCCCCAGCACATCAGGTCAAGCCCTGCTGGTTTTTTTTTTTTTTTTTGGAAGCTCTACCAAGGCCCTTTCAGTCATGGGTGAGGTCATCTGGGGTGGTTTCACCATCTTCTAGGACACACCTTTTAGTGGCATGTGGTCTGGTCCTCCGAGCTGTCTTGAAATCAGGTCTCTTGTTCTGGGATTGGTTTTGCACACAGCATCATAGAAACTGGCCTTATAAATCACACACACCAAGTGCTGCATTTGGAAGTGGGTAGTGTTTTCCTAGCCCTTTAAGCATGTTCTTTTTCCCCTCTTCAGTCCCAGGTAAACCACCACACTGCAGCTAGTAATGAAACCTACCAGGAACGCCTGGCACGGCTAGAAGGAGATAAGGAGTCCCTCATACTACAGGTGAGTCCTCCTGCTCCATAGCTTCCCCTGCAAAGGGAGGCACAGAGGGAGTCCCCTGTGGGAAGCTGCTGTTGGGCTGCGAATCCATTTGTTTAACCTGTGCTGCCGAGCACCTGTGTCCCCACACTTCAAGCCCTGTGGGCAGGCTCAAACTGGATGCTAGCAACAAGCAAAATGGGCCCAGTCATCTAGGAGCCTGTAAGGCTGCTAAGGGAGATGAGTGCATCCTGTGTCACTAATAAAACTGAGCCTTGAGTGACACAGGCCTCAGGGAGCATGCTAATGGAGTCAGGGCCATGAGTCTGAAACTGAACCAGATCCCTGCTCTGGCAGCATGGGCTAGGCATTTGCTGGCTCTCTTGCTCTGAGAGGAGTGGAACTTTTGGAAACTTCTTGCAGAGAAAGGGCACCAAAACAGCCTCTGGCTTTCAAAAGCCCGTCTTCCATGGTAGGTTATAATGGTGGGTGATCTTCCAGAGAGCCTACACTGCAGCAGGAGCTATTTGCTGTGCTGTCCCTCAAATGCACAGATACGTTTAGCAAGTGGGTATCAGGGTCTACTCTGCATCACATACGAATTGACAGTTTGGGGAATGTAGAGATAAATGTCCTAATTTCAGCTTCTTAAAAAGCTTGAAGGCTGATGAATGGGTCTGGTGATGGATGTGGGGTGCAGTTGGTAAAGCGCTTGCCTAATGTGTGTGAAGCCCCTGGATTCCGTGTCCAGTACACAGAGACGATGCACACTTGTAATCCCACCATTTGGGACACGGAAATAGGAGGTCCAGAAATTCAGGGTCATCCTAAGTTTACATAGTTGTCCCCTGTCCCCTGTCCCCCATTCCCCCCCCCATACACGCACACCCAACACAAGTGACTTGTGGTGAAATAGAGGAAGGGTACAAGGGGACAGTTGGGATCTGGTGTTGGCTCCACAGTGTGGTCCTTAGTTTGGAGAACTAGGGATTGGGAGTGAGATGGCAGTATGCTTATTTCTTTTTTTATTTTATTTTATGTTTTTATTTTATTTTATAGACATAAGATTAATCAATTCTTTTAGAAAATTTCAAGAAGCAGATTAAGTTAACATCTGTCCTTTGGTTGTACCCCCTTAACCCCTTTCAATGATTGAGCCTGTACCACACATAATTTTGTAGACTAGTTTTATTCCTTTATTTCCCTCATTGACTTTTAAAATTATTTATTTATTTATTTATTTATTTATTTATTTAGTTAGTTAGTTAGTTAGTTTATTGAGACAGGATTTCTCTGTGTGTACCCCTGGCTGTCCTGGAATCACTCTGTAGATCAGGCTGGCCTCGAACTCACACGAGATCCTCCTGGCTCTGCCTCCTGAGTGCTGGGATTAAAGGTGTGCGCCACCACCACCTGGTGACTTTTAAAATAACTAAATCATTGTAAAGTCATTGAATATCTGATTAGTCAGATATTGGTCTTAGATACTGTAGGTGTATCATATTGGTGAATAAAATGGTGTGTGTGTGTGTGTGTGTGTGAGAGAGAGAGAGAGAGAGAGAGAGAGAGAGAGAGAGAGAGAGAGAGAGAGAGAGAGAACAAACCTGAACCAATACCTAAATATTTCAAGTAGTGATAAGTACCATGGAAAAAAAATAAATCATGATAAGGCCTGTGAACTCAAAAACCTCCCTGGCAGGAGGAGGCTAGGGGGAGAAACACGGATAGCTGGAGGAGTGCATTCCAGGCAAAGGAGCTGGTCAGTCCAGCCCGCTCACTGAGGTGGAGTGTCCTTGGTGTGTAGACAGAACAGCAAGGGGCTGTTGTGGCTGGAGTTCCCCCGAAAAGAAAGGGTGGGGACCCTCTTGGGTGGGTGGTAGCAAGGGCCTGTTTTTCCAGCTCAGGTCCCTTGAAAGATGTGCAATTTGAAACTTCATCCCCAAGACATGATTCATGAAAGAAAGTCCAATTTACAATTGTGTAGCAAGCAGTGTGAGACTGCAAACTTTAGAACTAGGACCCTCCTTGGCTGAAACAACACACAGCTCTTTAGTGGGAATTACGATGAATAAAGATGTCCCGCATAGTAATGCTCCCTTTCATGGCCATTTCTGTTCTTACCAAATTCTCCACTAATCCCTATATAAGTAACTTAAACACAATTGGGGAGCTGCCGACTAATGAAGGTGAAAGTTGATGCTCATGGTTCCTGTTTGGCCCAGAGCTGTGGGCAGGCAGTCAGCAACTCTTCCATTCTGCATCTGCCCTGCTCAGTAGTGGCCTGTTGAGCTGCTCTGGAAACTCTCAGCAGGGCACAGCCTCTTGTGTAACTCACGTTACAGTTGAGACAGACTTAATGAGTCGGAACCCTATTTGTAGAAGAACAAGATTCACTTCTGTCCCCTCCCCGTACCTAAAATTATGTTTAATATAGAAAAAAAATTATGTTTTTATAGAATGGGGCTAGAGAATCCTAAAATCTTTAGTGCCAGTTTCTATACATCCTGACTCACAGTAGAATTGACTTGAGGCTCAGAATATCCCCTGCAGCCCTGTGTCTCTGGTCTTCTGCACAGCTGACCTGTAACCTGTACTGTTCCACAACACACACCCCCTCCCTGCCCGACCAGCTGGTCCCTAAGTACAGTGGGTGCAGCTTTATGAATTTTAATCCTTGTAAGTAGGACCAACCAGAAAACATCTTCCTAAACAGAAACTTAGAATCCCAGGAAGCAAATCATTCCCCAGAACCCCACTCTTTTGAAAGTGGAGTGACTTGTAGGAGAGGCCGGTGATGCTGATGGTATTCAGCCACAAGGGTCAAAACCAAACGAAACAACAGGACTAGAGATGTGGCTCATCACTTAAAAGAGCGCTGACAGTCCTTCCAGAAGATCTGAGTTCCATTCCTAGCACCCGCAACACCAACAGTTCCAGGATATCTTCTGTCTCCTGCACCGACTGCACACACATATACACTGGCATGCATGCAGACAAAACAGCCATGTACATAAAAGAAAGAAATATTAACAGTAAAACAAACACGTGCACAAATGTTGTTTAAATGGAAGAAGCCCATCTTTGATTATTGGAATGTTGGCACACCCAGTGCACACACGCTCCGTCAGCTTCAAGAATGGTTCAGTTATTCACTCATCATTTGGGTCTAGAAGAACAACGTGTAAAGTCGGCAGGGTCATTTAAATGTGTGCTTTTGAGAACGGGGACTTTCTAATTCATAAAATTCATTTAAACATTCATAAATGAAGTCACAGTAACTTCTTCATGCTTCATTAATCATTACAGAATGGGGAATTAACTAGGATAACCTATATAGAAAGGACCGTATCTTCAACCAAGAAGGTCTTGTCTTGATTTACTATTCATTGATTTCTTCATTTTTGGAAGGTCACCCATGATCTTTCATCTTCCTGTATAGAACTGTCTCATAAAAAATAAAACAGGAAAGGTTCTAGGGGTCAGTTGGCTAATGAAGAAGCTCCCAAAACAGTTATAGTTTGTATATAGGGCATAATTAAGATGACTTTGTGTAAATGTATTTTTCTTAGTATTTTCATAGACAATCTTAGGGTTCCTCAGGAAAAAATGACTTGTTTCTGCCATGTGTGTGCAGTGTGGCTCCGGTGTTTGTATGACTTAGAGTCATGTTTTGACCTGTACAGCACAGAAACCTTTCTGGAGCCAAGTTTTGTCAGTGCTAATACATGCTCTTTACGTCCCACATTCCTTAATTACTTCCAAACACTGGCTTGATAGGTGAGCAGTCCCCACACCCGTGTGAGAGAGGCAAGGTCATTGGTTGCTTTCCATAAAGCTTTGGATCGCTCTTCCCCCCATGAGGTGGCAGAGCCCTGGCAAGAGCTGAGATATGCCTTGAAGCCAGGCTGCCCTATTAGAGGAGGAAGGAGCAGGAGTCCAGCCCAGAGGCAGCTCTCATGACTCTTCGGGTACGTGCTTTCCTCTGTCAAGAGCAGGAAATGTCACCAACAGTCATTGAGGCAGTGGCTCGCATTCCCTGGTAAGGTGAGATTCTAACTGGAGTTGTTTTCCTCTGGGACACTTCCTCAACCTCACTCACCTAAAAGACAGACCTCCTGTCAGGTGAGTCTCAGTAGGTCGCTTTCCCAGTTCACCTACCCACCCCACAGTGGGGACTTACTTCCCTGCCTCACATGCAGTCCAGATCCCTCACTGTGGCTTATGTTCTATAACAGGTGAGCGTCCTCACGGACCAAGTGGAAGCCCAAGGAGAGAAGATTCGGGACCTTGAAGTGTGTCTGGAAGGACACCAGGTGAAACTCAATGCTGCTGAGGAGATGCTTCAGCAGGTACGGGCAGATGGGGTGGAGGGCTTCGGGCTTGCAGCAGCTCTGGTGTTAAATGCCCCTTTATGGGCTCACAATTACTCTCCCGTGATGCCTGGAGGTGGGGTTGGCTCTGCACTGTGCAGTGTTTAGACAGCAGGTGAAACCAACCTGAACGTTGAGGGTGGGGTGGGGCGGGGTGGGGCTGCCCAGTGGAGAACAACTTGTTGAGCTGGTTAGACGGAGTTGCAGGAGCACTTTCTTTCTGCTGGCCGTGTCACCTCATCTTATCACAGAAGCTGCCTTCTGCCAGGGGCGGCATCTGGGGTTGTAGAAAGTCAACTTCTCAGCTTATTTCCCCCACCCTGACTCCTCTCCCTCCCTCTGTAGTTTCTTCTGATTAACTACTATCATGTAAATACCATCGTGCTGTAATTCAGTAGACATCAAAAGGAGAGCAGCAGGTAGCTGCTTCCTTACTTTGTAAATAGAGTTCTCTCCTTAAGTTCTTCTGCTGTTTCTAGTTCATGTCCACATGATTTGCCAAGCTGTAGTCCCACAGAGGGACAGCTAGTGCTTCGGGCTTGTATGCTTAAATATGACGTGGTGACTCTTTTCCTTGAAAACTGTAGCCATCTGTACTACCTTTTACAGTTGTTTTAAGTGGCAATATCAGAATTAACCTAACCCCCAAATAGTTGTCTATTGTAAAAAGTGGTCTGGAGCTCACAGAGGGGTGCTGAGTTGTCAGGAGGTGCCTTTAAGGCCTGCTGGGCACATCCTTACACCTTTGATTTGGTCTATTCATAGATTTCCTTTGCTTTTTGGGAGACGGGGCTATTTTGGAAATTACAGCACACTGGAAGCTTGTGTGTGTGTGTGTGTGTGTGTGTGTGTGTGTGTGCGCGCGTGCGCGCGTGTGCTTTGAAGCCGCTGATGTGATACCTGACATAGGGAAGAGGCTCTCACCCTCTATTCAAAGAACAAAAGCCATTCTTTCAAAATGATTGGATTCCCTTAGATTCTAATCCTTTCCACAAACTGTCAAGATCAGCCTGTGAGCACAGGCTTTGCCTTCTGCTGTTGGTCTTTCGGGGTGTGTTAATTTTGTTTGGATGCATTTGAAGAATTTAGGGGGAGAAAAGGGAAGTGAGTATCTCAATGGACATGCCTTTGTAGAATCTATGTTGCTGCCTGCAGTTGCTACTAATCTGCTGTCTTTACATTCCTGAGAAAGTTCACTATTCCTGGCTCAGTTTGACTTTGTTTAGACTATATACCATTTTTCTTATTATTTTTTTTCCTGAGAAATTATGATCAGTAAGAAGATTTTTTTTTTTATAATTCATTTAATTTTATTTTAGCATGAGGGTGTCAGAGCCATTGGAACTGGAATTACAGACAGTTGTGATCTGCCATGTGGTGGCTGGGAATTGAACCTGGGTCCTTTGGAAGAGCAGACTGTGCTCTTAACTACTGAGCCATCTCTCCAGCTCCAGAAGGTTTTTTAATGGGGGGGGGGGGGAGGAATTTGTCACTTGAATACCTGAAGAAGAAAATAGTCCGATGAGGGGGGAAAAATCTTGCACGGGACACAGGTGGATCCAGTTTTCAGGTCTGCCTGAGGTGTGGTTTCGAGGGGGAGGGGCTAAGGAAGGAAGATGACAGACTGTTATGAACAGTTCAAAAAGAGACCATGAAAACTTGACCATGAAAGTAAATACATGAGAAACGTGTCAGAGGGCTGCCTTTCCGGAAGGCGGTGCCTGGCTAGAAGCCATGCCTTCGGAGGTTAGAGAATGGCTGCATTGTGGTGCTGTTGTGTGCCTGACTACAGCCTCTCCTCTGGACTGCTCACCTTCCCCTTGTGGCAGTGCCCCTGTCCGTCAAGGAGCCTGCTGGAGGAGGCCAGCGCTGCCTGGGCAGAGGCTGGCCTATCTGTCAGCATTAGCACACAGAAAGCATTTTGGACATTTTCTTTGTTTGTCTTTCTGTTTTGTTTTTCAAGACAGGGTTTCTCTGTGTAGCCTTGGCTGTCCTGGACTAACTTTGTAGACCAGGCTGGCCTCGAACTCACAGTGATCCATCCACCTGCCTCTGCCTCCCGAGTGCTGGGATTAAAGGCGTGCGCCACCACCTCCCAGCACATTTTGGACATTTTAAAAGTCTTAGGTCAATTAGCTTTTGTATCCTACTTACTATAGATCGTTCCCATGAGCTGTAGGTGAGATATCACTTGTGAGATACCTAGAACTTGACCGAGTTCTGTGCCTATAGCTTTCTGTACAGCCTCTCAGTCTTCTAAGAGTAGCATTTCGTAAAGATTACATGTTCAGACTGGGGGTCACATTCGAACCTCAGCTTCTACGAGGTGTTTGGCAGACTTGGTGGTTCCAGCTCTGGATCTCAAGTTCAGGGCTGCTGCTAGCCTGGAATCTGCTCGACGCTGTGGTGAAAACTCTTGGTTCTTGCACTGCAGTGCTGATGCACGTTATGCGTCTGTCCTATGAGCTGGGGGGCAGCTAGAGACTTGCCCTGTCTGGCTGAGATATCCTTGGCTGCAGGGCTCTTGGCTTCTGAGATTGGAACAAGAGTGACTCATGACCTACAGGTAGAGAATGAACATACTCGCTCCTTTCTGCCAGACCTGGTCCGTGGCTCTGAAGGAGGTCTTTCCCTGTCTCCGGCAGGGCCTTCTGTTTGTCTGGAACCCAGCGTTTCTCCTGGATGCACTGGTCCAGAAAGCACTGCACACTAATGAATCCTATCTAAAGGTAACAACTGTTATTCAGTGCTGGTGTACTGCCTTTATAGACCCAGTTAATACAAGACAGTCTAGTTTGTTATTTTACACAGAGGTGGAAATTAAAGATTTAAGGATATCTTTAAAATTTGACAACCCATTTCAATATTGAAATATCCCGTGTCAATTGCAGAGGAAGTAACTATAGGTTGTGCCTGACCTGGGGCCCTCTAGCCTACAAGGTGTGCTCTGACTGACCTTCCCCTCCCCACCACCAGCTGTGTGTTGCTACTGTCTGAGTTACTTTTCTTTTGTTGTGATAAGATAACTTGACCAAGGCAATTTAGTAAAGAAAGAGTTTATTGGAGTTCGTATTTCCAGAAATCTATTTCCAGAGAGTCTATGATCATCATGGCTTGGGCTATGGCAGCAGGTAGGCAGACATAGGGCTGGAACAGTAGCTGAGAACTCACCTCTGATCCGCAGGCTTGAGGCAGACAGCCCTAGCTAGGAACGGTGTGGGTTTTTGAAACCTCAAATTCCACTCCCCCGAGTGGCACACCTCCTCCAACAAGATCCCAAATTCAAGCGACTGGGACCAAGCATTCAAACATAACGTGGCCTGGTAGGGGGTGGCCATACGTTTAAACCACCACATGGACTTAAGAAAACCCAGATGCAGTATGTATAGTCCAAACCCTGTGGTTTGCTCAGCTCCAGCAATCCCGCTGAGCCATCTTTTCACACAGCCTGGTGTACCAGTGTCAGACTCTTGTGAAGTCAAGAGGAAGAGGCTAGCCTCCTCAGACTTCCCCAGACCGGCCCAGCACAGCCCCTGTTCACCTCAGATCCTCCCCCTGCTGCCTGGTGTGACTCAATGTGAACTCAAGCAGTCTCCAGGAAAACACGAAGCCCTCTCTTGGTATTAGATAAACCAGAAGTAGACAGAATGGACTCAGGGTCAGGTCCTCCTACACCACAGATACACTTGAAGATACCCTGGAAAGGAAAGAAGGATGCAAATTGTCCTGAGTTTCGCTAGCCACCATCCTGCTCGGAGAAATAGGGGACAACGTTGGTGTGCTTCATTCAAGCCTTCTGCCTGAACTAGAGCCCCAGCATTTATGTGACGCCAACTGAGGTGTGTGGAGTGACTGGGAGTCAGTGGGCCTGTATGTTAATATGGCAAGGCCAGTAAATCTGGTTTTTAAAAAATTGTTATTATTTGCAATGCTGGGCCTCATGCATGCTAGGCAAACACTACTGCCGCTGAGTCCTGGCTCTCTGCTTTTCTTTGTTGCAGAGAGTACAGATGACGGTCTGGATTGTAAATTGTGCATCTCTGCTCTTTGCTCATAGGAGAGCAGAGTGATGGTGAGGGGTAGGGTAAATGCCAATTAGAACACATGATCGATGGTCCTGCCCTCGATGAGCTCAGAGCTTGGTGGAAACTTCTTCCAAGGCAGCACAGAGGTGAAGGAGAGGGCTGTGCCAGTGAAAGGAAGTTCTGACAAGTTAGATAGCTCCAGGGAGAAGCAGGAAGTGCCTAGACATCATGACAAAGCCAGGGGCTACCCATGGAGGTGCCAAGCAGTCACAAAGTTGTATGCAATCATTCCGTTTTTGTTAAAAACACACTACCATACAAATGGCCAGTGTACCTGAAGACACCGTGCAAGGATTGTAAGGCCAGGACACAGGCCCTGCAACATGCTAAAAAATGAACATTAAAAAAAATAAGAAATAAAAACAGGATGAAATAGAACCCCACACATGATCTGGCAAGCACATAGGTCTGTCTGAGGAGGGGAGACAAGGCAGCAAGCCGTGAGGGAGAAAAATGGGCGTCTCATATTCTCTGAAACCCTTTTGAGAGATTTTAAGGCACAAATACCCAGTTTCTTCATCTTATTTGATGTTGTATGTCTAGACATTAGCGCAGACTGCTACCTCAACCCCTGTTGCAGGTGAGGCTGTGGGTTCAAAGGGACCCAGGCAGTGGGAAACGAGCCTTGAGTAGACAGAGGAGGGTAGGAAAGCCCCTTTTCTACAGTGTTCCTCAAGCGCCTGGCTTCCTGGCAAGGCTGGAGCCTTTGACTTCAAAGGGCAAAGGGACAGGATTTTGCTTTCTTGTCCCCCCACAGCCCGTTCTTTCACTCTGGTTTTAGGTTGCCAAGCAGGCTGCGGTCCCCTGTCATTGGTCAGTAATTCCCTGGCTCATGTTCCACTCTTAAAGATGGAGGTAATTGCTTCAAGATGTGGCCCCTTAAGGAGAGAATGAGTTGAAAGCCAGAAGATTTTTTTATTTTGTTTTATTTTATTTTATCAGCTCCTCGGGACCTGAGCCTTGGGAAAAAGGAAATGGTCTGTTACTCCGAGATGTAAACTCTCTTTCATCTCTGAGAGACAATATGTTCTTGTGCTCCAAGAGAGGAGCAAGTGATAATTTTGTTCATTCTTTTTTTTTCCCTAAAGCGATCTTACCCAGTTTCACAGTCCTTCACAGTAAGTGAAGCAAGCCTTCCATGCCCCTCCCTCGTCCTCCTCACCCTCTTCCCTTTAAACTGCAGGCAACCTTGAAACAGTTAGGAGCAGGAAGCGCAGTGCTGCTTGGGAAAATTTCTTCCCTTCCCCTCAGCCCACTGCTTTCCTGCTGCTGTCTCTCCCCCAGGCACCATGGTAGCTTCAGGATCCTAAGCAGTGCCTGGGAGGGGAGCCCCACCCTCTGTGTCAGGAAGCCTGGGCAGGTTTGTTGCAGCTCCAGTCAGGCAGGGTGCATCCAGAGCTGACCAAGACCTAGAGTGACGGCTAGCAGGGACACAAGGACATTTCCCTTAAAGTAGACAGAATAAGGGCAGCAGAGGGGATGGGAGAGCAAAATGAAAGGTCAGGGACACCTGGCACAAAGAAGACAAGGTGGCTGGCAGGCACTTATGTTGACTTGATGTTGTGGCGGATGTAAAAGCCCAGAATAAGGCGCAGCTGCAGCTTACACATTGGATCCCAGAAGTAAAACTGTTTGTGCCCCTACTTAGGTGGAGGCAGGAGGCAACCAGACAGACATCTTGCTGAGGAGTGAAAGGAAGAAGAGGCATGACAGAAGGGCATAGGAGAGAGGGTTCTCTCTCAGACGTACAGGCACACACACACACAGCATGCATTTACTTATGCAGAGGCAGGAGAGTTGGTGGTGGTAGCTTGAAGGGCCAGGGAGTTCAGAGGCTTCTTTAGAATGTCAGAAATTTGACCATGTTTATAGCCCAAGGAGCGAGAGCTGATGGTGAGGACAAGATTAAATGCCGGTCAGAGTGCATGATTGATGGTCCTATTCCGGACTAGCTTGGTGGGAACTCCTTCCAAGGCAGCACAAAGGTAAGGGAGTGGCTAGGTCCCAGTGAGTGGGAGTCTGTCTGAGTTACTAGCTAGAGGAAGATCAGGGGACAGCACCAAAGACTACTGGTTACCTGCCACGGTAACGTAACTGATATTCACCAAGTTGTGTGAGGAGGCCTTGAAGGGCAGAGGTGGGAAGGTCAGTCAAAATGGTGCATTTCAGAAACAACATTCTGGAAGCATTGTGTCCTCTTCCCCCTCCTCCTCCCTGTCTGTCTGTCTGCCTGCCTTCCTCTCTCTCTCTCTCTCTCTCTCTCTCTCTCTCTCTCTCTCTCTCTCTTTCTCTGTCTCTCTCTGTATCTGTCTCTCTGTCTGTCTCTCCCTCCCTCCCTCCCTTCTTCCCTCCCTTCCTCCCTCCCTCTCTCCTTCCCTTGGGGTAGAGGGGGGCTGCAGGGTCAGTGTAGCCTAATCTCCCTGCCCCCCCCCCCAACAGCCTCTGAGTGATAGGGTTACAGATGTGTGTCAACACACCCAGCTTTGGGGGGGCGGATAGAAAATAGATCATAAAAATGAGAGAGCCTGACAGAAGATGACAGTGTGCAGTCATGTCAGACTACCTTTAGAACAAAGTGTGTGCACATTTGCTCCCACTGAGACAGGACTGAGACAGGGATTGAAGAAAGACAAACGAGTTGATGTGGAAAACCCTGAAATAAAAAGGATGGAAGTTCTGCTGAGGGTGGCACGTTTTGTTTTGTTTTTGGTAGATAGGAGGAGGGATTATTTGACAAGAGGACATTGTGGGGTCTAAAACTTGGAAGGATAGGACAATTTAGAACAATACTGAGAGGCACAGCCACGGATAAGTAGAAGACTTACCAGACAGTATTGTCAGATAAGCTGTAATCAGATATGGTGAGTTTGTATTGAAACTGATGGGCGTGATTAAATTACTTTCAGTAGCAATGCTCAGGTCATGAGGAGTGAAAACAAATAACAACTGAGATTTGGCTCCACCTGGGCCCTGGTAAACAAAGGCCATCAGTCTGGGGGCAGGGGGGAGGGAGACAGACTTTTCTGCTGTAGATATGAGTACAAATAAAATGACAAACCTTCAAGTACAGAGTGGCCAGGGAGACAAATATTGCTAAAGAAAGTTGATAGACCAGGAAAACAGGGAGTTACTAAGTAACCAGTGGACACAGAAGAAGAAATTCTAGGTTGAGGGAGCAGGAGGGATAGTTGAAAAGGTCAGCCTAGAGAACTTAAGAGCTGAAGACTTTGGAGACAAAGCAAACACATTCTGGGCACAGATGAGGGCCTACTTGTGACCCGGCCGCCGAGAAGGAACGCCCTAAGAAGCCGAGGTCGGTGTGACGCTGAACAGAAGGTCTGCAAGAAGATACAGAACCCAGGACGGGACGGTCATCCGCAAGGATGCTGAAGCTCCTGAGGGGACGCAGATCACCTAATGTAGGTAGAAAAGCCATTGGTTAAAAAGACAAATGCCTGGGGGGAGTGGAAACTACTGCCTTTGGGAAAATGTACTAGACCTGAACAGCCCTGTCCTAGGACCATTGGTGGGAACAGACAGTGGTCTGGAGGCAGCCTGAGGTGGAAGACAGGCATCTCTGTGAATGGGGTTGGAGGCAGTCCTAAGACGGGGAGAAGGGTGCTCTCTAAGTTGGATTGATGTGGGCAGAGTGTTTCTCATCTGAAATGACTGGGGAGAGGGAAACACAGCATGTCAGATCCAACTGCTGTTCACATTGAGGTAGAGGGGACCATGGAGGCCGCAGGATAGCTACTGTCCGTTAAGTTGTGCACTTGAGAGAGTCTAGTTCCTAACAGTGGTTGGGGGCCTTGCTGGGTCTTGAGATAGAGGACTAAACTGGGCTTGGCTTAATCTTATTGAAGGCTGATTTTTTTTTTCCTCCAACAACAATCAGCGTTAGAATTCTTTTTTTTTTTTTTTTTGGTCTTTTTATTAGTCTATATCAATTATGACATCCTCACATGTGTATATAATCTAATTTGATCATATTTTCCCTATTACCTTCTCTTGTCCCACTTCTGATCCCTTTCTTACCAATGTGCACTTTGATTTATCCCCTTTTAAATTCCAAGGAGTTAAAAAAAGAATCAAACTTTTCATACTGTAGTCCAGTAGGCCTCCCGCATAGCTGGGGTCCTCCCCTTCCCTATCCCTGCCCCTCCTGTAAATTCCCCTTTTCTCGCCACAGTTTCAGTTGTACTTTATACCTTGTATACATATGACTCTATGTAGCTACATAAAATCTGGGTCCCAAACTGAGAAATAAGATGCATGTGTCTGAGACTAACCTAATTGTTTAATATTATTATTTCCAGTTCTTACAAGTGACATAACTTTGTTCTTTATGGTTGAAATTTTTTCATTGTGTATATGTACATTTTTTTTAATCTATCTGTCAGTCAGTGGATACCTGTGTTGGCTCTGTGACATAGCTGTTGTGAACAGTGCTGCAGTGAACATGGATGTGCAAGGATCTCTGTGATGTGTGGACACAAAGCCTGATTTTTTTTTTTTATTTCATTGTCTGGAATAGTCATTTTCATGACAAGGATAAAGCAGGGATATCAACAAAAGGCTTGAAAGATGTAGAAACACCAGGGAGCCCGTAAAAGCTTTATTATCAGTGAACTGTAATCAATTAAACAACCTCGGGTTTCCAATTAAACCTTGATCATGTCCAACCCAAACGTCCACTTGGAGTGTTAGCATGACCAATGCAAACACTGGCGTGACTAATTAGGATGGCTATTGGAACTAATTACAGCACTGTCCTCATCAGCTGCAACATTGGTGTGACTAATTGCAACCTGGGAATTTAAACAGCTAGGGGGGCTTTGACGGTGGTGAGAGCAGAGGGAAACTTAGACACTTTGCAAGGCTTTTTAAAGTTCACCAAAGCAGCGTCTGGAATGCTGATCCCTGGACAGAAGTGTTGTGTGCGTATCATCCTAGGATCACCGTGCAGCCCACAGGGCTTGTGTTTTCAATTGTTGTGCTCCTAAACGTTGGCCACTGGTAGGTGTTTAAAAACGGATGAAGTCTTACAGAAGACCCCTTTTTTTCTTCGATCTCATCACCCCAAAGTGATTCATGATGGCAGGATAGTTTGATATCTCTGAGCTCAGAGATCGTCATTGTTTGTGCGAGGGTTGGGTTGCCTGAGATGATGCACGATGCTCAGGCCGCGCAGGAGGTTGTGTCTTTTCCAGTTGGTAGAAGGATTTTTACCTTGTGGAATTGTCCTTTTGTCCCTGTGCACAGAAGCTGGGAAGCTTGTATGTCTTCATGTTGTGGTTCATCCCCAGTCCTTTGTAGTAACTTACTAGTTTTCCTATGAACTATGTCTCCTCTTACCTGCTTTAACTTTTATGATTTCTTTTGTGGATATGGCGTGTGTGTGTGTGTGTGTGTGTGTGTGTGTGTGTGTGTGTGTGTGTGTGTGTGTGTGTGTGACATATATGTGGAGATTATAGAAAAGCTTCAGGTATTATTTCTTGCCTTCTACCTTGTTTGAGACAGGTCTCATGGCCTCGAGTACATCAGACTAGGTAGTATGCCAGCATTCGTGGACTCCTCTGTGTCTGCAGCCCGTTTTGCCACAACAGCATCAGGATTATAGACATGTGCTACTGTGGCCAGCTACCTACTACATAAGTTCTAGGGATCTGAACTCAGGTCCCCACACTTGCCTGGCAAGCTCTTTACCCACTGAGCCATCTCCCTAGCCTTTGATACATTTTGAACTAGGAATAGCTACTTTGCAATCTGCCTTAAACTAGTTTTAGAACAAAGCATGTAGCTGCAAGGATGGAGGGACTCAGAGAAACAGGTGTGAGGAGAAAAGGGGTACAGGAAGAGGAAAAAGGGGTGTGGAAGAGAATCAGTGCTAAGCAAGGAGGATTCTGAACATCTTATGAACTTCACATACTCAGGTCCCAGAGAATAGAACTCCTCATTTTGGTGCACCCACCTACCTGGGGAAGAACTTATTTCCAGCCTGGTCTGGGTCAGCAACAGAGTTCCGTAGAAAGTATATGTTCAGTGACACCCTGGCGGTCTGTATGGATGTTTTCTGGGTGCAGTGACTATTTTTTTTTTTTGACTGCCCATTTTGTTCTTTCTCTTTAAAGTCTTTGATTCACAACATACTTCTCTCTCCACAGTTTGGAAAACAGGATGATATGTCCAACAGAAATGAATTTTGAAGTCAAGTGGGTGGTGATATACAAACTACCTCCACTTATGATTAGGATTATGTTCTTGCCCAGGAGACGTGCTTACTCTCCCTGGACCTGTTTTTTCATTTTCAGAAGCCAATGTTTGCTGCCAAATCCTGGGAGGTGTGTTAAGAGAATGTGTGCAAAAGCAGCTGCAGTCTCTGCTACAGAGAAGGCATGCAGCAAATCCAAAGTTTGTCATTATTGGGGACATCTCATAGACTGTTGCCTTGTGGCCAAGCATCCCACTAATGCTGTAGTGCTCCTGCCTCTGCCCTGTCATCCAGCCTCAAGTCTGGCTGGCCAGGAAAAACCTGTTTACGTGGCCTAGGGCCCAAGAGAACCTTCTAGATGCCCAGTTAGTTAGATTCAGTTAGTCTGTAGTTGAGATTCATTGGGGCCAGGTGGCCTTCAGGGTTAGGTTAGTGAGGCATCTATTCCTACTCAAACTCCTTTTCCTCTGTGGTTTGACTCATGATGGCAGGATAGCTTGGTATCTCTGAGCTCAGAGACCATCATTCTTTGTGCGAGGGTTGGGTTGCCTGAGATGATACATGATGTTCAGGCTGTGCAGGCGGCTGTTTGTTTTCCAGTTGTTCCTCTGGTTACCATGTGTATCTTCAGTGCTAGGACCTGCGTGGGCAAAGGCTTACCGTGCACCAGGATCTTAGCCATCAAGACACCACCATTTGTTGATGGAAAAAAGGAATTTCTAGACCAGCTCCTGAGTACAATTAGGGATCAGTATAGTCTTCTACAATGTTAGACATCATTACAGTAAATGCAGAGAGAAGTTGGCCTGTAGCTCGGGAAATGCTTCTGGTTTGTATGATGCCTCTATAGTTGTCCTGCCTATATCTTTTCTTGTTTTCTCTTGTTTGTGTTTAATAGGTGTGTGTGCATGTGTTAATGGGAGCCTTGGTATCCAGGAGCTGGAATATATGGTTGTCAGTGCTGTCCTGGTGACAGCAGAAATAGCAATAATGAACTTGGTCATTCTACAATAAGTAAAGAATAACCTTACCTATATTCCATGGTGCCTAGTTGTAAGTTTTGTGTAGTTCAGGAAAGTGCCATCTCACTGGACCACTCATCAGGAGCCCACTTTATACTCCGACTTCTCTCTGCATTTACTGTAATGATGTCTAACATTGGGATTTGTAGAAGACTAGACTGGTCCTTGATTGTACTCAGGAGCTGGTCTAGAAATTCCTTTTTCAAAACTGTATTGTCAACACAAATTCATATTCATTTGTTCTGAATCAGAGGGCTTGCTTCTTTGCCTTGAAAACAGAAATAAATGGGAAATGTTCATCCTTTGAAAGTGCCCATTCATTTTCTCTGAAAATAATTAATAATGGTTACTATGGAGAAATATGTTTTTTGAGAAATGTCTTTCAAAGCATGCTGGGTGATGTCAGGGGTTGTGTTGTCCCCAAATAACCTAGAGTCAGCCAAACTTCTACCCAACAGACTACTATGCAGTAGTCCCACCCTAGGCTGTGGCAGACACAGTGTAGATGTTACCTCATGTGCTATGGATTGGACTGCTGCTGGTCTTGTTGCCATGGCGGCTTATGATGCTGAGATCCACTTTTGCTTACAGGAGCTGCTAAGTCGCACATCTCTAGAGACGCAGAAGCTGGATCTGATGACTGAGGTGTCTGAGTTAAAGCTCAAGCTGGTCGGAATGGAGAAAGAGCAGAAAGAACAAGAGGAAAAACAGAGAAAAGCAGAGGTGAGTGTGATGCGCCACCTTGGGGTTGGGTGGCAGTGGAGCCTGAAGTTGCACTAGGCTCCCAGGCCATCTGGCCAACTGCAGTCCCAGCAGTCACTGGGTACCAGGAATATTCATGCACTAGAGACACAATGATCTGTTTAATACCAAGTTATCAGGTTTTGCTGCCGCTGCACATTTCAGCAATGCCCAAACCACTCAGTTTTGGCTTTAGGGCCCTATCCTCAAACTGCTGACTGGGACGGAACGGGAAGCAGTTGAGAGGGAAGGATCAGGCACATGTGGAGGGGCACAAGACGCCTTTTGTGAAAACGAAGGTAATGACAACAGCAGGAAGGAAGCCAGCCTCCCAGCAGGCTCAGGATAGTTTTGGATACATATTTCATTGCCCGCACCTCCCAAATGTGTGTCCTTTTTTTTCTCTCCTCTTGATAGGCTGTGTGGGTGAGCCCACATTCAGGCCATCTCTGAAAGAATGTTTGCTGGCTTGCTTTGTTTTGTTTTTCAGACTCTGTAGATCTTTGGCTAGAACATGCTGGAGTCTTGCCTTGGATAGCAGTCAGAGAGTTTTAGGGCCAGAACACCTTCTTCCCAAGGAACAGCATGCTTTAGCTTAGATAATCGCCCTCGTGCTCTGTGTTCACACCTGGCGCCATGACACAGGGAAGACGGTAATGCTGCATTAGGAGAACTGTGTGTGTTTACCGACTGATCCGTTCAATAGCTCTCTGGACTTTAACAAACCAATTATATAATTTGTATGAACATCAATTTCTTTATAAAAATAGTTAATGTATTAAAGACCAACTAATCACAGATGTTGCGTGCTGTGATAGTTGTTGGCATTTTCGTAAGCACTTGGTTTCTATTTCGTTCCCTCTATCCCTCTCAAAAGTCAAAAGATGGAAAAGTGGTCCTTTGAAGTGTTAACATTATTTGCATTGACATCTGCCCTGTTTTCCTGAGGTGATAATAGAGTTTGGAACACTTAATAGTATGCTCACATAGTATGGAACATTTCTTAAGTTAATTTTGAGAAGATGTTTCTCAGTAACATGTGTAGTGTTCAAAGGAAGAGATGTGTAGTGAGCTGTGAACAGGATCTCTCATTAAGAGTGAAGTGTATTGGATCTCATCTGTGACTGCGGTGCTTGGATAGTCCTTAGCTTTGACCTCCTGGCCATTAATTGAACTCCCAAAGCTTTAGTGATTCTTTTTTGCTTATCTGTTTCTAGAAGATGGTAGTAATGCTTGCTGTTTCGCGGGCCATTCTGAGGACTGGAGGAGGACTTAGCTTAGCGTGGGTCATGTAGTAGTTGCTAACTTTTCCTGGTTACTTACTGACAGTGTTACTCACACTGACACTGGAAAGGCAGACTATGGCAGATCATTCACATGCTGCAAAGTGCAAATGGGCAGAGACTCAAAGCCATTAAGGGAAAAGGGGGCAGCTGGGGGAGAGGTGGGGAGAGGGGAGTTGCTAGAAGATACAACTTGAGAAGTCTAGGGTTAGAGTACAGCATAATTAGAGCCAGACAACCTCACTGTGCCTTCAAAAGCCCAGTTGAGGGCAGTCCTTGATTCTCTGTTCGCCTTGTTCTCAGGAAGGCTGACCCCTTCATGACAAAGAGAGCCATCCATGGCTCTAGATTGATCTATAGAGAGTCTTTCTTAAAAGGTTCCAGCAAAAGCCTGCCTGTGCCTGGCTCTCTAGGGATGACAACACTTGGAGTGTGTGAATGTGAGTCAGTCTGTCTGTGAAGAAAATGCAGAGTTAGTGTGGAACCAGGTATTCCAATTTTTTTTGGGCGGGGGGTGGGTGGGGGGAGGGCTAGGGGATTCCGGAAGGAGGTGAATTCCCTTTTCTGTGATAGATACTAAAGCAGTTGCTTCCCTGATAGCTTGGTTTCTTCTCTGTTGGATTGTTTTTCAAATCCGAGTTTGGGGTTGTCTTCCATCAGGCTGTTTATGCGTGAGGCAGCATCGCTCCCAAGCTCCTGGGCTCCAATCTGCCAGATCACTGCCCTTCCCAGTTGCCAGTACAAATATTAGGTTTCCATGTGGAGGAATTTTGTAGGCTGTTCAAACCTGTGAGAGGCAGTGAGCAGCCACATGACCCGAAACACATTCCTCCTCCTTGTAATTGAGCATTCTCTGCTGGTTGGCCAGGATTGTAGCCTCTTGTTGGTGTAGTTATCTGGAGCACTAATGGCTGGATGCGGTGAGCACTGCTTAAGCCTTACTGCTGTCACGTGATGGTAATATTTGAGTGAGAGCATTTTGCTAGCTCAGGTCACTCGTGGTTGGAATTCCATGAATAAAGGGAGTGAATGTTTCTTCCGTCCCTAAACTGTGCTGCTTTTACCAGTGAATACATATGCCTAAGGCTGAGTGTGGTTTAAGAAAGGCAATACTGTTTTTCTTTTTGAGATTCCCAGATGGAAACATTTCTGCTAGTTAGCATTCTGTCACTGTTTTAGACACTTTTTTTCCTTGTTGCTGTGACAAATTCCCCAATGGAAGCCAGAAGGGGAAAATGTTGTTTATTATAATTATATCGATGAGGAGGAGGAGGAGGAGGAGGAGGAGGAGGAGTTCCTCTGTATAGCCCTGCCTGTTCTTGAACTCACTCTGTACACTAGGCTGATGTAGAACTCAGAAATCTGTATGCTTCTACCTCCCCAGGGCTGGTATTAAAGGTGTACACTACTATACTTGACTTATTTATTTTTGACTCATATTTAAGCAATACAGTGTGTCATAGTATGGAAAACATGGTGACAGGGTCTCCATCCATGGTAGTAGGAGCTCAAGGCATGGCTTGTTAAGCATCATTAGATCAAAACACACACACACACACACACACACACACACACACACACACACGGGGGGGGGGGGCGAGAGGGGGGAGAGTGTCTGATTACGGGCTGAGTTCAGTACTAAGTGACCTGGTTCCTCCAGCCAGACTTCACCTCTTAAATATTCCAGAGCCCCCCAAGACAGTGCCACCAGATAGAGACCAGGTATTTAAACACTCGAGTCTATGAGGAGCCTTTGACATGCAAACTCTAGCAATCACCATGGCAAAATAGAAGCATGCAAATAAAATTGAAGATGACAGATTTATTGGCTCAGTGTTTCAGGCATTCCAGGCTGGCTTCACCGTGATGAGGCAGAACACTGTGACAATAGGGGATGTGTGACAGAGCAGGCTGTTCAAGCCATGGTAGTGAAGAAGTAGAGAGAAACAGGAAAGGGTTGGAGCAAGATACACCTCTCAAGTTATGCCTTCGTTGACACACTTTATCTAACCTGGCTCCGCCTCCTATGACTTCCCTTTTCTACCATGAAATTATAACCCATCAGTGGGATAATCAATGATGTCATAGCCCTCATGATCAAGTCCCTTCCCCACATACCCCATCACCAAAGCCTTTAGCACATGAGCCTTCCTGAGTGAGGCATTTCAGACTGAAGCCGTAATGCTTCTTCCATGCAGCTTGGCCATTGTCCTCAGATTCAATTTTTGTTTCAGTGAAAATAGGGTCAGTGTTTAACAGGATCGCCACACGCTATTCTGATCCTAAGTCACTGTGGCTTCAGTCAGTGATGCTAGTCCTTGAGTTGTACAGATGATTCCTGGCGACCTGTCTGTGAGGCCTGGGGGCTTGGAGGTACAGGCTTCCTGATGACCAGGCTTTCCGAGGACTAGATTGGTAGTGGCACACACGAGATGTGAGTGAATGCAGAAGTTTGCTTTAGTTTCCCTCATTAGCCTTCTCCAGTATTCCTGAGTCATGTCGAGCTACCCAAGATTGGATATTAGATTTACTTCTGAAAGGCAGGATTGTAGTAGAGTGACTAACATGAGAAGTAAATACCAGAATTGAAATGATGGAACACAAAAGATAGTTTCTGAGGCAAAAGAAAACCTCTTTGTGGTACCCAGAGCACATTGGTCAGAAGCTAGAAGGATTCCTTCTGCACTGGGATTATTGGTGGGGCACGGGGGTGAGGTGGGGAGGAATCGCTCAGCTGGGTCCCACTGTGGGACCCAGTGGGGTTCAAGCAGTTGTCAGAGTCAGGCGAGGAGAGCAGAGGACATACTGTGGGCTCCAGGAAGTGGCATCATCTTAGTTAATCGAGAGCTAAAGATAATTTTTAGGGTTTTCTTGTAGAACACACAGTTGCTTACAACACACTATTTTATCCCTGTGCTCTGTACATGAGAAAGGGGAAATTTTGATTTCTGGACTAGAGCAACCAGAGTGATTGCTGTGGACCACAGAGCAAGTTCGGGGAAGGATGTATTTGCTCAGCTGAACTGGCCTACTGAGAAGAATTTTAATATTTTTGGTTTTGTTTTATTCATTTACTTTTTCATGTATTTGAAAGAAAATGCGAAAAATATCAAAAGTTCATAAGGATGTTTAACAAAAGGTTTTATACACTTCTTCTGTAGCTGGCAGGCAGGAACCAGTGTTGTCAGTTTGTTTTTATTCTTCCAGAGTTATCTTATGCAAGGAAAAGTGAATGCACATGGACAGATGGACACACGACTACACACCATATCCCAGGCACACACACACACACACACACACACACACACACACACACACACACACACTGCACACAGACATACTACGTGCGTACACACACACAGACACACACCATGTGCACACATTCCACATACATGAACACAGAACACAGGCACACTTATTTCCTTTATTTTCATACTGTTTTTCTTTGCTTTTTTTTTTGGTATTTTAAGACAGGGCTTCTCTGTGTAGGAGCCTTGGCTGTTCTAGAATTTACTTTGTAGACCAGGCTGGCATTGAACTTTAGAGATCCACCTGCCTCTACTTCCCAAGTGTTGGGATTAAAGATGTGTGCCACCATGCCCGGCATACTTATTTATTTATTTATTTAAGTGCAAGGAATAATCTTACACTTCTTTCCATGGCAAGAATGGTAAACAGTGTAATATGAATAAATTAATAAAATATATTTTAAAAAAAGAATGGTAAACAGCAAACCCTTCTTCATTTATATTTATGTCTGCGTGTTTTCTAGCATCTCTCTACGCCCTCATGTAGCTAACAGAGTTAGCTGATGGACAATGTTTTGATGAACATTTAATTTGTTTCTAAGTTTTTGCTGTTCTCTGCAATGCTGTAGTAAGTAATCTTACACATGAGTGAGGCTGTCATAATGGAAGAGATGAGTCAGGAGCATCTGCACTTGAAATATTGACATAGGTATTTCCAAATCTCCCTCTATAGAATACAGAGGTTATACACTCATCAGCAGCGTGTGCTAGGAGAGGGCCAGGCCACTGCTAAGCTGAGAATGAAGGAAGAGCGGGAGAAAGAACAAGGGTAATTGTGAACAGGTTTAACAGGTAAGAACAGATGATGGTTAGGGGAGGTGCTCAATAGCTGCCCAGAGACAGAACCCTGGAAAAGGGAGTGGATATTTGGCAAAGCAGAGTGAAGATACAAAATCAGCTGAGATTACAATATAGGGCAGCAATTACAAACTCATAACTATCACCTGCACTTCATGATTGGCAACCCAAGGATGCACTAGTGCTGCCAAAGGCTCTGCCCCACAGGACAGAAAACGACCTGGGACTAGAGAAGGTGGCCAGCCCTGGAGTTGGAGTGTTCAGTCTCAGTGCCAGCTCTGAGGACTGCGACACACAGAACAACAGCATGCCATTAGGGAAGTGGAGTGTACCACGTGGTCCTGCTGAGGCAGAGGGAGGAAGACAGGTGTGTGCCCAACCTCTGACCTACATTTCCAACCTGCCTGATACACACAAAGACGGAAGTGGAGGAAAGGGAGCACAGCTGTCTGGATCTTAAAAGTCCTCAGCCGAAGCTGACATGATTCAAATATGTTTGATTGTTTTTCTTGCTTTTCTTACCCAGACGCCAGGGAACCAAAACTGGGGGAAGTGCAACTTGGTTTCAGTTTAGAGGCTAAGGGGAGACAGTATAGAGTGGTGTGGGTGAGAGGAAGTGGCCACTGTTACCCAGAGATTCATGAAGCTGATCAAGGACAGAGCTAGGCATAGGCATAGTTCCAGTGATGAAAAGGCTGACAACTCCACAGTGAAGACGACTCGCTCATCCTGCACAGCTGAGAATTAAGGTAGTTCTGACTGCACCATTTCCCACGCAGTATCAACGAGAAGGAAGGGCTTAGCGTAGCTAGCCCTGAGGGAAACTGGATTTCACAGGGACCAGCACAAAGATGGGAAAGAGCTTTTACTAAGGACAAAAGTGCACCTGTATGAACCGTATGAAGTGGGTCAGACCCCAAACAAAGGACAATGCTGAGAACAAGAGCCTTTTAAAGGAAAGGTATGTTTTTATTTAGAAGAAAGAAAGGGTGGACTTGATTCTTGCTGCGCCTCCCACAGGTGTGAAGAATTTGGACAGCAGTCCCCACACTGCCCGCTGCAAGTGAGGTTTTATTTCTTATTTTGTTTCTTCTGTCTTCAGTGCTAGAGAGTTAAGCCTGGACCTTGTGTGTGCGAGGTAAGAGCTGTACCGTGCAGTGTCACCCCTGCCACTGTGTGTGAGCTTTAAGGCATCAGGGAAATGAACCAGTCTCTTTTTAATCTTAAAACTGGAAGAAAAAAAAAAGATTATATGGGTTCTCTGAAGTGAGAGTCAAGCCTCTGAGGGATCTGAGAAGCTTAAAGTAGGGTGTCACAGGTCAGTGAGGTGCGTCAGTGGGTGCAGGTGCTCGCTGTAAGCCTGGAACTCAGCGTCAAGGTAGAAGGAGCGATCTGACTCACTCTGAGTTGATTTCTGGCTTGGATAGGAACATTTTGGCGCATTTCTGTACATACACAAACACAAAATAGCTAAACGTAATTTAATGTTGAAAAAAGACTGAGTCACATCTGGGGTTTGATTCTTAGAAGTTACAACCAACCAACCTGGGTCTAGTGGCGTATAGTTGTCATCCCAAGGGGAGAGAGACAGGAGGCTATCTGGAGCTCACTGGTCAGCCAGCCTTGCCAAATCAGTGAGGCCCAGACCAGTGGGAAACCAAGCCTCAAAAAATGGCGGGTCAAGACAGCCAAGGTTGTCCTTTGGTCTAGTCATTGTCTGTCTGTCAGTCAGATAGGCGTGCACACAGATTAAGGTATTAGTTTCATTAGACTTTGCTCATTGGCGCGACTGGAAATGGGTCTGTTCTGATAGACCAGGAACCCCCATACTTCAGTGCAGCGCTACAAAAGCATTGCTCGGGACATATGTTGACAAGGAATATAGGCTGCATGTTAAACTAAGCCTATTAGTATCTGAATGGGATTAGAGTTGGGGATACGTTATCATTGTATAAGCATGGTATGTGTTGTAGAGAGCTCACCTGTAAGCAGGAGTTGACATGTTTGAATGTGAGGGTGGGTGTAGGCAAGTGTGGCATGGATGGAGGTGTGGAGGGAGAGTGTATGTGTGTGTGTGTACGTGTGCACACACCTGTGTTGTGTGTCATCTACCTCTGCTGCTGCTGCTTCTGCTTGGATGAAGGGATCTGCCAGATTCTGTACCTTACCTATTGACTTAGATGAATGGCCATCCATCCAGTTTGGCACAAAGTAGATGTCAAACTTCAAGACAGGTCCAAGGATGGAGCAGGCCACAGGGGGACCGGGAGGGGGATGGGGAAGTATTTTTGTTCTATCAAAGAGGGACCTGGCCGTGGACTGGGGGCCACCCCGCCCCCCATCATGATCACCCTCTGCATACTTCCTTTTCTTCTCAGCTGTTCTCCCGAGGTGGTCTGCATCTCCTGGTGACTGATGTTGAGTGCTTTTCTCTCCTTCTTCCCCACAGTCAGTTCTGAATGTGATCAGTGAGCTGCAGGAACAGATGTGTAGGCTGCAGCTGGACATCCACAGGCAGATTCAAGAGCGCCTATTACTCGATAGGGACCACCCTGAGGAGGTGGTGGCCGGTGACCATGAGGCCAAGCCCCAGACCTGCAGCCAGGACTATGCCCCTTGGGAGGGGTCACCTGTAGGCACCATACTTAAGTATATCAGAGCATGTGTGTGTGTGATGCATCAGTGGCGGAAGGCTGAGGTTTCTCCTAACCAGAACTGTGTGCAGTGGCTTTGCATGGATCTGCTGTTACCTCAGGGCAGAACTTGCCTTCACACGGGCCTCTCTTGATGTTAGATGGGCGCTGGGACCCTCATCAAGCAGGGCTTGAGCAGGTGACAGTAGCCCTCCGAAGGCCAGATTCCTCTTCTTTAGGAATAGATCAAGGTGTGTCGCAGGCTCTGAATGGTGGGGGATCCGGGCCGAAGGAAGATTCAGGGTTCTCTTTTCCCAGTGTGTGATCCAGACACTCATCCCTGGCCCTAAACTGGGGTTTAATGAAGCCTCGTTGTATGCTTCTCTTTAAGAAAAAACTAAACCAAACAACAACAACAACAAAAACAAAAAACAAAACAGTATCATGGGGAAAAAATTAAAAACCCTTTCAAATTCATATTCAGAGATATTTAGTCCCACCCCTACCCCAGGGAGTAAACACAACATGGGGTGTGTATGTGTTTCATTTGTTACGAACAATTAAGTCATCACCTGAATTTCCAGGAAAAACATTGCCCACAGCATAGTCACAGTATAGAGAGTTCATGACATCTGGGGCCATATGCCAAAGAAGTCACAAGAACCCAGAGAGCAGTAGCCTGTGCTTTCTTGATTTGCCTCCATCGGGCGTGGTGCCCTCTCAGAGCAACCTGAGCAGCCCTGCTAAGACAGGAGCAGGATGAACAGATAGACTCTTCCTTCCTGCTGTGGGCTGGGGCAGCTTAGGCAGGGCCAACAATATTACTAGAAAATGATTCTGAATCTCTGGCAAGTCCAAGCACACAGCGAGAAGTCTTGAAGCCCAGTGCTGAAGAGGAAGCGCACAGTCACCTTAGATTAGCAGGCCTTCTCCTCAGCAGGTACTAAGAAATACCTCAGCCCTAAGTCATTTTTAATAAATTCAAAGATTCGTGTGGAAGCAGTGTTACTTCACGGTAGATTATCTCGGAATGCAAAGACGCCTAAGCCAGTCAAATAATGACTTGAGTATCAGGTATTCAGTCATCAACAGCTGCTTGCCAGGACCGGCTGGGTAAGAGGTTCATAAAGACTTCCCAGACCTCACAAAGGAGAACAGAGCTATCCATTAGCAACCCTACAGCTAAGCCTTATAGGGCATCTTTGGGAAACACCGGAGAGTCCTGCAGAGGGGTCTAATGTACTTGGAGGTCTGGGGAGCCTTGCTTGGGGAGGCTGAAGGAAAGACAGGAGCTAACATAGTGGGCAGTTAGAAGGAGAGTGCTGCATGGATAGAGGTGTAAGCTAGGAAGAGGAGTTAAAATTCTCCAGTGTGACATTCAGAGCTTAGCTGGGGCAAGGCAGGCTGTTCATGAGTTCAGGTTTAGAAGCTTCTAGAAGCAGGAGAATGCCATGATCAGATGGGTGTGCTAACACTGTTGTTCCTCTTGTTTAGCAGTCGGATTTTCCATAGGGCCAAGGTCACAAAAGGACAAAGCGTTTGAAGACACTCAGGCTACCAGATCTCATTGCAAGATCAGAGTCATGGTGTATGATGGGAGGGAAATGAGATATTGTAACAATGTTCTGGGGCGGGACATAGATAAAGCTTGGCTCCAAATAGCATTAATGACCTTTATGCCAGTTCTTATGATCAGAAGTAGTTGTTACCTGAACTGATTGTCCATTAAGTAAACTTTGGTTCAAGACAACAATGCTGGCAGAGCACAGTGGTATCCTCAATGTTTGGAAGGTAAAAGCAGGACTGCAAATTTGAGGCCAGTTTGTGCTATGTAGTGAGTTACAGGCCAGCCTGGGCTATGAGATTCTCTCTCTACAGAACAGATGAAACCAACAAAGACAACACATGTTGCCCCCTTTATCGAGGAGGTTTTCAGCCACGGGTCCTAGATTTGGAAGAGATGAGCTTGATTTGAGTTCTGGCCCCTCTCACTACCTGTACAAATGTGGATATGAAAGTTGTCTGAACATCCCTTCCCCACTCAGGAAGCTTCACTGGCTCCCAGGCCACACGGTGTCACTCTGAATACTCTCATTTGTAGAGCCTCCGCCCCCAGCTCCCCAGTCTCATCTCTAGAACAAGCGGACATCTAATCTCTGCGCCACCACAATGGGCTGTCTCACCTTCTGCCTCCGATTGTGATTCCTGTCTGCATGCCTGCACTGCGTCCTCTTGCTTAACCTCTTCCCCCAATCGGGACACTCACACTGGCATCTACCTTTGGCACTTAGTGTTTGTTCTCCTAATCTTACTGGCTGTGGAGCCTCCGAGGATCGCCACTTCCTCCTCTGGGCTCCCCATCTTCAGCACAGAGAGGTGCTCCTTGCTTCCTGCTCCCCATTCTGCACCAGCAGGGCAGTTAGTTGCCTGCATTCAACATCTCTGCTCCTCGCACTCACAAACTTGACCTGTCTGCTTTTGACACCCTGTGCATGACTGGGCGTGTCTCTTGGGGGTGGTTCAGATGTCAGATAAAGGGGGTGACAGACTATAAGGATAAGTGGATCATTTTGAGTTTTAGGCTGGGAGGGTAGCATGAGATCTGAGTTTCATTCCCATGACCCATGTTTAAAACAAACAACCACGTGCAGTCCACATGCAGCCCTAGCACTGCAGGGCAGAGACAGGGAGACCCCTGGGGCTTGCTGGCCAGCCAGCAAGAGACCTGTTCTAAAAAGACAGTGGCTGAGGAACATACCCAAGGTTGTCTTCTAGTCTGCATATATACATGCAAATGCACGTGTTTTTTCTCTCTTCTGTTTGGATCTCCCTGGCCTTTGTTTTCAAATGGATACGCAGCCTTTTCTGGATCGCAGACCATGGTTAAAGTTCAGAGCTGCAGTCACGGAGCCTGGTGCAGTTGCTGCTGGCCCCGGGTGGCTCCTTCTGCATGAGCTTTATCCAGAGACTTAGTGCACGCTCTGCTCTGTATCTGTCACTGCCCTGTCACTGTCCTTCTCCTCTCCAGGAGTTACTGCAAGAACTCAAGCACCTCAGAATCAAAGTGGAAGAGCTGGAGAATGAGCGAAACCGGTACGAGCGGGAGCTGAAGGCCACTAAGGTAAAAGGCGGCATAAGACAGCCACGGAGGGGGAGGCTGGCGGCTCTGCTGGGAGGGGTTCACCCTTGGGAAAGTGCAAACCAGCCCCACACAGTGGTACCCAGACTAGCATAGCAGGCAGATCTGATGCAGGAAGAAGGCTCCTCATAAGAGCCTGGGACACTGAAGTGAGACCTGCTGAGATGCCCCAGCCATCCTATTGTCCCTTGTGGACTTACCCAAGGAGGTTCTTAGTTGAGTGGGTGAGTGGGCTGGCAGATAAGTGACAGTGGTAGGTGACAAATCCTAAATAGAATGAGGGAGGGTGAACATCAGTGTTTTGTTGAGGACATCATTTTAAACCCAACAGTCCCTATTAATGTGATTTTTCTTTTCTTTTCTTTTTAAAAGTATATATATATACTTTTATATATATATATATATATATATATATATATATATATATATATATATATATATATATATATATTATATGAGTGCTCTAGTTTGGATGTACACCTGCATGCCAGAAGAAGGCACCAGGTAACATTATAGATGGTTGTGAGTCACAATGTGTGTGCTGGGAATTGAACTCAAAGCTCAGGAAGAGCAGCCAGTGTTCTTACCCAATGAGCCATCTTTCTAGCCTTTGTTTTCTAAAGAATGATAATAATCGTGCTTTAGTTTTAGAAATGAATGCATTCCTAAAATGATAAAAGTATGTGGTTTATTTTTTCCCAAACAAAGCATTTTTACTGTATTAGAGAGTTTGTTCTATAAAGGACACCGAAAATAAATACTTCAGTGAGACAATTTTTCTTCCTTGTTGTATTGCGGGGTTAAAAGTCCTGGGTTAACTGGGTCTGGTGGGGTACTTGTCATCTCAACACTCAGGATATCAAATCAGGAGGATCACTTGGAGTTTGAGGCCATCTTGGACCACATAGTTGGTACCAGGCCAACCTGTGCTACATAGCATGCTTTTGTCTCAGGAAACAACAGTAACAGCAAAACAAACAAACAAAAACAATCAAAACTGATGTAATTACTTTTGTTTTGCATAATATGTTTATTTATTTATTTTTAATTTTTTGAGGCAGGATTTCTCTGTGTAGCCTTGACTGTCTTAGACTCACTTTATTCCTGCCTCTGCCTCCCCAAGTGCTGGGATTACAGGCCTGCGCTTTGCCCAGCGCATATTATATTTTTTAAAATGGCAAATTAGTTGTCAAGTGAGCATCAGGAAACATCACATTAAAACATAATTGTCCGTGTGTGTGTGTGTGTGTGTGTGTGTGTGTGTGAGAGTGAGAGAGAGAGAGAGAGAGAGAGAGAGAGAGAGAGAGAGAGAGAGAGAGAGAGAGAGAAAGAAGAGGAAGGAAGGAAGGAAGGGAAGGAGGGAGGGAGGGAGGGAGGGAGGGAGGGAGGGAGGGAGGGAGGGAGGGAGGGAGGGGGTTTGAATATTTATGTGCCCTGGCTACCTGTGGAGGTCACAATGACTTGGGGAGTGGGGTTCTCTTGGGTTGCCAGGTTTGGGTGGCAAGAGTTTTTACCTGCTGAGCCATTTGCCAGCCCAGAAATTTGTTGTCTGAAAAAAAAAAATCCAAAATGAATAGAAGAACAGAAACTCTTAACACACAGAAGTGGAGCAGATGAAAGATCTGATCACCCTGATTTGCTGTATCACACTGTGCCCTCTGGGGAGGGACAGGTAGTGTGATTCAGTCAAAAGGATTTCATCTGGGCATTAGAGTGAGGAAGGAAACTCTTTAGCAACCCTAGATCAGGTTTCTGCTGGAGGAAGAAGCCTGGGCTGCTGCTCTTAAGAGAAAACACTCCTGCCCTTCCTGCCTTTCCAGTCGTGGAGAACTGGCCACAGGTGACACCTGGTGATGCAGGTGGCCATTTTAGTGTTCAGTTTGTGTTCAAGTTTTTAAAACAGTACTTTGCATTTCTCTTCCTCCTTCTCCCCATTTCTTCCTCAGTTTCTGGTGTTGGTGATTTATATAAGGCTCAGAGATTACAAACATTGGCTGCTTTTCCAGAGGTCATTCAATTCCCAGCAACCACATGGTGGCTCATAATCATCTATAATGAGATCTGGTGTCCCCTTCTGTCCTGCAGGCACACACACAAGCAGAATACTATACATATAATAAGTCTTTTAAAAATGTATATTGTGCTTTTTTTTCCATTTAAAATTTTATGACTTCTTAAATTAAGAAAACAGAAACGCTGAACGTAATGTTAGCATTTATATAATCATATTCCCATGCATAAATATAAAATATATGCTTAGCTGTTTTTACAGATGACAAAATGGAAGCCTGGAGAGATTGAGTAACTCTGCCACATTCTCACAGCCAGTCAGGCTAGCCTGTCAACAGGCTATTGTGTGAGCACATCCAGCTTTGTGTGTGTGCTGGACTTTGTTGTCACCAATTCTAAGAACCTTGTTTTTCCAGTAGCTCAAAACTTTCCACTACGGCACTCAATCCTGCAAGTCCAGCCTCGGTTGAAGCCTTTGAAGGCACACACACCACCCTTTGTTATAAAACCAAGGAACTCTTTTCCTTTTAACTCACCCAAGCTCTCTGCCTTGGCATGTGGACCCGTGAGATGCGGGCTGAGGCGTCTTTAATGATTACCAGGTGTGAAACAGCTCCTGCCAGACCCACCCATCCCTTTGCACAATTTCCCTTTTTAAGTCAGAAAATAGTGCAGTGGGTATGTTTGATGCTGGTTTTTGCTGGTAAGGAACACGAGACTTCAAGTGGCCAAGGTGAGGTTCAGGCCCTGGTCTCCACTTTCTGCTCCTTCCTGCTTCTTCCTGAAGTGGCAGCTTCTCTGCCTGAAATCCTTCCTGTGTTTGTGAGCTGTTCAGTTCTCTGTGTAAGCTTCCTCAGTCCCTAAAGGTGGCTCATCTTCAGTGCAGGCAGCGGTAGAGTTTGTCCCCTGAGCTTAGTAATACATAGCCGTGTATGGACACAGAATAGCCATTTCTGCCCTGCAGGGACTCGGAGCCCCCATCTCTGCCTTACTACCAGACTTCTGATGGCACGCAGCCTGGAGCGCCTGGAGCTTTCCTTTGGAGCAGCAGGGCAGGAGGGCGGAGAGCAGACTGAGTGGGTGGGTGAAGCTCTGCGTCGGAGCAGCAGGCTGGCTGGCGAAGTCCTGTGATGGAGCAGGGAGCCTGAGATAGTAAGGCTCCCCCATTGGAGCCGGCAGGCTGGGTGGGTAGCACTGTGCGTGAGAGCGCATAGTCTCAGGTTGGCATCTGTTCTGTTTTGAATGAGAATGGCCCCATAGGCTCATGTATTTGAATGTCCAGCCCCTAGTTAGTGGACTGTTTAGAAACGGATTAGGGCTTGTTGGAGGAAATGTGTCACTGCGGATGGGCTTTAAGTTTTTCAAAAGCCCATGCCAGGCCCAATCTTGCTCTTGCTTGGCCTGCTGCCTGCGCATCAGGACGTAAAGCTCTCAGCTGCTGCTCCAGCACCATGCCTGTCTGCTCCCTGCCATGACGATAATGGGTTAATCCTCTAAAACTATAAGCCAGCCCCTAATTAAATGTTTTCTGTTATAAGATTGCCTTAGTCATGGTGTCTCTTCACAGCAATAGAACAGTAACTAAGACAGCATCCTTGCCTGGTCATTTACTAGCTGTCTGGTTTCCCGTGGATACCTGTACTGCTCCTGCTTTCTTCCAGGAATATTGTTTCCCCCATGGGTTCTTATGAAACTACCTGGGATTTGAAAGTAGTGAGAACAGTGGCTGCAGGAAAGCCCTGGCAGGGAGAGGAGTCACCAGTGGGACCAGTGCTCATCTGCTTCCTTGCTGCTGTTTCACGGTTCACTTGGGCCTCACATTATACTCTGATGACCAGGCTTGGAATATGATTAGGTTGCTGCCTGGGAAGCAGAGGGCAGGGCAGATGCCTTCACTGTGTGTCCTCTTGCTCCAAGCTCAGTTCTAACCCCTTTCTTGGTTTGATGTTCAGAATAGAGCTTTTTTTCCCTAAGGGAAGGAATAGGATGGAAAGAATGCTTTCTCTGCAGGATTTACTAGGCTCCTTCTATGTGATAAGCATTAGACCTAGTTGCTCATAATGGCTATATTATGTAGTCTTCCCACAGGCCATGAAGTAGGAGCTATTGAGCCAAGACTCAGAAAGTTGCAATTATCTGTTCAAGGTCATCCAACTGGGACATGAGAGGGCCTCGATCTGTTTGGCTACAAAGGGCCTATTGGAGTAAGACAGAAGGAGCTCCGATTTTTTAATCGGTCTGGAGAGCCTGGATGACCACCCATAGTGCTGTGTGTGAACGTATTATGCAGAGTGGAGACATGGGAACTACCCAGTGCCAGTGTGTGTGCATATGTGAACGCGTGTGCAGTGTGCTTCTGTGCTTGCCCTTCACATACGAAAATGTATGCATATTAAACACACTCCAAAGCTTGAAGGTGTACACGTGTGCAAGCTTGCAGCCATGCCTGCAGCTTAGGCAAAAGCATTGGCTGCGCAGAAGCAAGGTAGCTATGGAGGGGACCCTTGGCTGGCCTCAGTGTCAGCGATAGTGATTTGGTGTCCACTCTATTTCCAAGTGTGGTGGGAAGGTCGAGTTACACATAGTTGTTACAATGGCATACCTAAGCGAGGATGTGCATGGTAGGAGAGGAAACACCATGTGCAAAATCAGCAACCCCCCTCACACAGCAGGGACAGACCCTTCCCATGGGATATGATCACAGCTCCTCTGGGCTCAGTTTTACCCAGGCCTTACAGAGGAGGGAAGAGAAAGAGCTTGGTCTGCTAAGGGGATGCAGGAGCAAGGTGAGGGCAGGTGAGTGAGTTTGTTGTGTGGAGTTCGACGTGGTGGGGAGGGCGGTTGGCCACGCTCAGTCCTTACCTGTGTCCTTCACTCTTCCGGTCTCTGGGCTTATGACATGAGGTGCTTTGCTGTGAGCTGGAAGTCCCTCTGACCTGGAAGGGGATTCTCTGTTGCTTCTTCAGGCTGAGGTGGCCCAGCTGCAAGAACAGGTGGCCCTAAAAGATGCAGAAATTGAGCGTCTTCACAGCCAACTCTCCCGGAGTGCAGCTCTCCACAGTGACCATGCGGAGCGAGGTAACTAGATTGCCTGTGACAGAACATATTGTCTTAGCCTCTGGGCCCCACTCTTACAAGTGGGCATGTCTCTGTGAATGAGTGTGTGTGTGCTTGCATACGTGGGTGTGAATACCGTGCACACATGCATCTGTGTGTGTGAGCGTGCACTTACATTCTTGCCTGTGAGGCTGAGCTCTGGTGTGGGACCGTTGTCACACCTGCTCCCCTATCCAGAACACTCAGCACTGAAGGCTTTTCTCACAACATTGGTTGAAGCTCAGTGCAGCCCCCTCTGGAGCTTTCTCCCTAAAACCGACCTGACGTCATTGGATTGAAAGGCCTTGCTTCGGTGTTACCACCAAAGAGGAGGCTTAGCGGTTCACGCCGCCTGACATTTGTACAAGGCCCGAAGGTTACAGGAGCAGGCCACTTCCTTGTCATCCTTGAGCTCCACTTAAATGTCATTTCTTGGCGAGCTCTTCCTGGTCTCTTAACCTCAAGTAGGTGACTCTGATCCTCTTATTCTCAAATTCAGCAGGCTCTTGTTCCCAACAGAGGTCTTGAGGTCACCCTACCCTGAGTCAAGGATTTTATCTTCACTTAAAATCACCACAGAGTCTAGCACAATATTTGGCCCAGCCTAAAATTGAGTCATCAAATAAGCGAAATGATACTGGATGTTCCCTGGGGAGTTCAAGTCTTACCAATCAGAAACAGAAGAAACCCTCAAATGTTCTTAACATACATGGTATGCTTGTGGCAGTTCTCCAAGGAAACAGAAAGATCACACACCTGGATCTTGCCTCCTGGATACTGAGCAACGTCAGTCCTATAGGTTGCTGCCACTGCCTAGCCTTATATTGTGTGTCTCGGCACTGCCTAGCTTGGATCTCCAGCTGGAGTGAGAGCATTCTCTAGTCTTGTGTCAGGATCTAAGCTTGAAAAAGAAAAAGAAACCAGTGACCATCAGGCTCACCCCTCCCCCCCCCCCCTTCACAGGTAACCTTCCTGTGCTTATGCGCAGTCAGCTTGGGTTCTGACCAGTCTTTATCTGAAATTACCTTCCCACCCTCAGCAACTTGCCCCGCCCCAGGCAAACTGAGTAGCAGAACTGATGTTGGTACCAGGAGCCTAAGACTCCACCCTGAGAACGAGTCCCATAGCTGCTCACACAAAGTCCACATACACCCTGAAGCTGTTTCTCATGAACCGTCACGAAAGGACTGTCCTACTTGGGATCCCTTGTCCTCTTGTGCTGTTCTTATACAACATCTCCTGCTTGCTTATCTCATTCTGGGATTAAGCATAATTTTTTTTTCTAGAATATCTTAGTCTGTTCCCATTCCCAAACCTCTAAGAATCTCACAAATGGCCTCTTCCCGCTTCAGGCATTGGCCTGTGCACTCACAGTCAGGCGTGTCCCCATTAAGTCTAAATTTGGAGAAAGCCATTATTTTCTACCATGGACCTGCACAAACCTGCACATTTTTCTGTCCTTTAGCCACAACATTTGCTCTCCTGTATTAATTAGTGGATCTATACATTCATTTATTTTGTTTTTGGTGTTATTATTATTATATATATTTATTTATTTACTTAGAGAAAGAGTGAGAGAGAGAGAGAGAGAGAGAGAGAGAGAGAGAGAGAGAGAGAGAGAGAGAGAGAGTGTACATGCAAGCAGGTGCATACATGCCATAGTATGTTTGGATATCAGGGAATAACCTACCTGTGAGAGTCAGTTCTCTCATAGAGGCTCAAACTCAAGTTGTCAGGCTTGATAGCCGCCACCTTTATACACAGAGTCATCTTGCGCCCCCGTTTCCCCCTTAATTTTCTTTTCTTTAGGTTTTCTATTGAGCCCAAGATCTTGTGCATAGAAGACATATTATTCTGCCACTAAACTATATCTCTTGCCTATTTTTAAAGAAAAAAAAACTTTTACTTTTGAGATAGAGTCTTACTAAGTTGGCCAGGCCAGGCTTGGGCCTTGTAGCTCCCACCTCAGCCCAGGAATAGCTGCTGTGACCGGCTTACTGCTCCATGCTCACAGATCAGTTTTTTTTTTTTTAAAGATCATTCAGTTTTAAAATAAACCAGCTACCAAATGTTTATGTAATGCTCAGTCTCCATTTATTAACCATACATTATTTTGGGTTTTCTTTTCTACATTTTTCCTCTGCTTCTAGTTTGTCTGACAGCATGGTCTTTCCCCAGACTACTCAGGAGCCTAGACATATGCCTACCTAGAGTATGAATATTTATGTTCTTAGATTATGCTATTTATGAATTTTTTTATTTCTCTCTGTTAGTTTTGAGTACATGATATTTTTATTTTTGCCCATAGATGCCTATCTAGAAAGAGAAGACAAAGCACTAGGTTATTCATAAATGTGTGCAACAAATGTCTAATGAGGCACACAATGCTAGACACCCTCCTGGGCTCTCTGGACAAATAAAAAGGAGCCACATTCACATGCCAAGTCTTTAAGTTTGAACGTGAAGGTCATCAGCATAGGTGAATAGCTTTTTGCATTTGTACAAGTAATTCCTTCTGCACCGCAATTCTTTTAGACCAAGAAATCCACCATCTGAAGATGGGGATGGAAACGCTGCTGGTTGCCAATGAGGATAAGGTAAGACAGTTGCTATGGAGCCCTGTCCTTTCCTTGCAGGTGCTTGTAACTCTTTGGTCCCTCTGGTCTCTGTTCTACTGGGCAGTGCTGTGCTGTCGCTGGCAAGATGACAATAGCTCTTGTCACTAGAGACTGCCTCAGTACTTGTGTATGATGCCTGAGAATGTCACCTAAGCTGAATCTCCTAAAGGCAGCTGGGATCCCTGCCTGTTCACAGGAGTATGGTGACAAAACTTCTGGGCCCACTCGTGTCAGAACTCTTAGTGAACTCAGCAACAGTTCCCATGTCTGCAATTTACCTTTCGTGCCAGAACTATCAAAGAGACACTTAGCAGCATATAGTGCCTCAGTTTACCCTGCTACCTTATCATATCTGATTCCTGCATAATCATAAAATAACCACATCCATACACAGAAAAATATCTAGCTGGTGTAAACAATGTCTCTGAGAATCACAGCCCCATACTCTGAGCTCAAGAAAGAGACTCAAAAGGCTTAGATAATTTTGCATAGGGTCAGGTGGCCAGCAGATAGTAGAGCTAAGATTTCAAACCCACGAATGTCAAGATCTGTGTGACTGAAGTCCCCAGACTGTAGCCTGGAAATGGATCCTTTCTAGGAATATCTTCTGTTACATAAAGTACTTCAGACTTCCAATGGACAAGTGAGGAGATTGGGACATGTCTTAAGTGTAGCTCCAGAGAGTGACACAGGAATGAGATGCATACTTCATCAAAGCTGTTTCTGGAAAGGTTACAGTTCTGCCAGTACATAGGCCTTTTCAAGGGTATGCCGTGACTGTTGGCCCACACTTTCAGATAGGGCCGTGAGTGTCTATAGCTGCCTGTGAGGCAGGCCACCAGGGCCCAGGGGACCCTGACTTTCTCTCTTTGGGGTCTTTGGGATTTTCTTCACTGTGCTCCAAATAAAGCTGACTAGGGACCAGCGGCGGTGTTAATCTTGATCTGTTCTCGTACCACGGCAGGACCGTCGGATAGAGGAGCTGACGGGGCTGTTGAACCAGTACCTAAGGATGAAGGAGATTGTGATGGCAACTCAGGGTAAGAGACGAGAAACTCCCATTTTCCCTGAAAGATATTCTGTCTACTCTGTCAGAGGCAAGAGCAGTTCTGCTGTCAGGTCCTTTGCCACTGGATGGAGATAGATTGGGAGTGGATCTGTGTGTAGATACTTCAGTGGTGCAGATGGCGATTTCTGGAAATTTCACCAAAATGGCAGTCAGGTCAGAACTTCTAGGGACTGCCCACTCAGTTTTAGCTCTTGGGAATCCTTGTCATTAGAGGGTCTCCAAACGGCCTTCTTAGTATCCCCCTTCGAGGTGTGATAGGAGTCAAACTGGGTCAGTCAGAGCCCTCGTGGGCCTAAGAGCTCACCAGCTTCTCACAGAATCTGGAGTTTCCTGCAGATTCAGAAGGCACACAGGGACTTCCGTGAGCCGCCAGGTGCCCAGGTTGCCACAGAAAGTCATGTGTTTCATGTTTACCACCCAGACCAGTGGAGCATTACAGGCACTTTGTATGTTGGAATGAGCACAGTGTTGCTCTGTGGGCATGCACTGGACCTCGTTCCCGTTGCTGGTCCTGCAGGAGCAGTTATTTCTCTGACAGGAGGGCTGGCTGAGGATATCTGATTCTGGCTGAGCTACTGACTCTGTTTGGAAGCAAACCTTTCTCTGCTGACATGGGAACTGACTGGTTCCTGCCCAAGGCACCCGCCAGGCCCCACACAAATGTTGCAGCCTCTTTTCTCTAATTCTTTGTGATCTTGGGCCAAATCCCTCATGGGACCTCATCGCCCTTGGCCAATAAATAAGAAGTTGGAAGCAGGAAGCAGCTTACCTCTGGTTCAGGGATAAACTCTGACCTTAAAGTGACTTTTGTGGCAACCCTTGATTGGATGCCCTGAAGAGTTTTTCCCAATCTCACTATAAATGTCTCCTTATTAGTAATTTTCATGTTGCTCTGGTCAAATACTTGATAAGCAAGATAAGAGAGGACATTTTTACTTTGGCTCACAGTTTGAAGGCACAGTGTGCCATGGCAGTAGGAGTGTGTAACAGGGACTCCTGTATTCTGGTTGGCCAGGAAGTGGAAAGATGGGTCCCAATGGGCTGAGCACCACTCAGCTCAGCAGCCCACTTCCTCCCATGAGGCTCCAGCTCTGCAAGGCGACACAGGCTCCCTACAGCAGTACCAGCCGAGACCCGAACACATGAGCCTGTGATGTACGTTCCATACACAAACCATAACACTTTACCTATGTCTTAGCCTTTCTTGTTTTTTAGACAGAGTGGACTCAAACCCCTAAGCCAAAGCAATCCTTCTCAGTATTTGTTAATGAAGATCAAACACCATTAGGGTTTCATGGTATGAGTTTCGGAGCAAGTCTCAATAGTGATTTACCACTACTGTTTTACTATTCCTAGGGTCTTCAGAGAGAACCCTCTCAATCAGTGAGGATGAACTAGAAGGAAGCTTCAGGAAATGGAACGCCACAAATAAAAGCCCAGAGGAAGTATTGAAGCAAGAGGTACTGCACTTCCTCCCACAGTATAGGGCTCAGTTGCCGTTGATGCTTGCCCTGCCCTAGAGAGGGAACAGACAGACACACGTCCATTGTACAACTTAACTAATGAGTCGTTCAGTCCAGGGCACGGTCCTCAAGCTTTGGCAAGAAGGTTGGAGGAGCAAGGACCTCAGGCCTGAGCTCTGCCTAGGGACAGCATGGTGGCCATTGGCACTCTGAAGAGCAGAAATTTTCCTCTTTAACTGACTTCCTGTTCATTTTTCCTCTCTGGCATGAAGACAGCACAAGGGTGGTGTTTGTTTTATTTACCAGGGCTTTTCTAGGGTCTGCAGTCATGGCTTATACAAGTGGACCTCAGCATATCTGATGAACGAATGAGTCCGTCTTGACCATGTAGAGAGAGACAGCAGCTTTCACAGCAATATTCTTGCCTCACACAGGCCTCCCTCAGCCCGTCTAAGAGTACATAGATTTTCTTCTCTTTGCTTTAAAAATCTGTCTGTACAGTATTACTCTCTGGGCCATGGTTAAACACAGATGAATAAACAGGTTCAGAGACGGAAGCCTTGAGGGAGTGGGGCTGCACCAGGGCCCACAAATTCATGAGATCTAGAAAGTTCAAACTGAAAGCGATTGTTTAACAGGCCAGCTTAATCACTTCTTTACGGGAGGACCAAATGTCATCCAGTGACACGCCCATCCCCCATTATTTTCTCAATGAAGGTACATTATGTTACTAGTAAATCTATCCGAGCAATGATCAGGACTCACTCAGTGTGTCTGGTGGTCGTTGACATGAGCAGTATGCGTGGCTCAGTTCTCATGACATCCTGTATGGGCTGTTCTTTTACTGCAGTAAGGCTGAGGTTCAGAAAGGGTGAGTAATAGTCTCTATCCCTACACTGCAGGTAGCTGGCAGAATAAGACTTGAACCCAGGTCTGTCTGACTAACGGGCTCAAGCTCTTAATACCTGTGCTATGATGTTAGAGAGTTTTCTAGCACAAACCATAAAGGCCTGAGGCTTGAGGGAAAAGACAGGGCTCTGTGGTCAGTACAGCCCTGAAGACAGAACTGTCATCCTCATTGTCTCCGGCTCACCCTGAAGTGTTTTCTTTCTCTCCTTCCTAATGAACCCCTTCTCACTTCTCAAGGTTCAGCCCTAGTGTTCTCTTTCTGAAGTCACGTCACAATCTACCTGTGGAGACGGAAGTCCCTCCCCCATCCCATGTTATGTTTTTGGTGCCAGTGCCACAGACAGGTGGCATGGTTCTTTATCCTTGCTTACTAATCTGCCTCTTGGTGTGGGCTATGCTTCATTCCTCACAGAGGGTCAGCAGGCAATAGATGGTGTGGACGATTGCTCAGTGACTCAGGGTCCTCTCAGTGAGAGTCACAGGATTTGATGATTTGACTTGTGGCTCGCTTAAGCCAATGGGAGTGTTTTGGGTAGTGTAGGGTAATGGTCCACTGAGTGAAGAAGGTAAGAGACAAGCCATGAGAGGACAGAGCCCGTGATGGCCCCTGAGGCTTGGGAGTCTGCTGCTGAGATCCGGACTAATGTCTAAGATCCAGGGCTTAGGGACAGAGAGTGGTTTGGCCCTAGTGACTTGGTATGTCTATTGTCTCTCAGAACGAGCTCGGTGGTTTTACTTTATCCCGAAGGAGAGTTTCTTGAAATAGCAATGCACCCATACGGGTACACCCACCATTGTTGTAGCCAGGAGCAGATAGATTGTTCTCAGGGGAGTCATCAGGGAGAAAGGTTGGATACCAAATGGTAACTGCCTTCCATTGTTGCCCTTTTGTTTGTGAAACAGATATCACCACGATGCAGCTCTCCCAGTCCAGGGCCACCTCCTTTGCCGCAGAAATCACTGGAGACCAGGTAGGAGAATTGAACAACTGTCGCTCTCTTCTTGGGGGCTCACAAGGTAGATGGTGACTGTGCAGGTGTGTTGAGCATAGCCACAAGGTTCTGGGCACAGTGTCAAGCCAATCTCGCCTGGGAGTGGGGGTTCCTCTCCCATAGGCTGAAGTCACTAATGTTGAGGAAAGAGCTAGCCAGGGGATTCCTAGGCTGTAGTCCCACTATTTCCTGTATAGCAACTGGTAGCACTGCCCCCTCTCTGTGCATTTGTTGTCTTCAGCAGAACAGCCTCTTCCCTTAGGGAGACCCAGCAGTCATCTCTCATCAGTACCACACACTGTTGGGCCAGGCTTCCCCCAAGGTCTTACCTTATATATGGGTTATCTACTATAAGGGTGATTTCTCTCTGACTTTTACTCCAAGCCTAAGGCAGGCTGCTGGTTAAGCATCTAACATGTGCTGTGCATAAATGACACCAAGTGACTCTTTTTTCATGGTCACTGTGATCCCTTTCTGTGTTTATCCAGGGCCCAGAAGAAACTCTCCTGCAGTCTGGAAGACTTGAGACGTGAATCTGGGGATAAGGTCAGCTCACTAATCAGCTGTGCCAATTACTGAGTTACTCCTGTAGGCCTGCCAAGTGCTGGGGTGCATGGGTGGGCAGAAGCAGGTTTTGGGAAATCATAGAAGGACCAGCCAGGTCAGAGCCATATGTCACATCAAGCCACAGAAGATCATGGCTTCTGGCCTCGTCTCCCCAGTGTACCTGGGATCTCTGCACGGATTCTCAATGAAGGAGTAAGTTAGGTAAAGGGGGTCATGTCAGGAGGACAGGCTGGGATAACCTAGAAGATTAGAGAGGGAGATTAAAATAAAAAGTCTGGGGCAATCTGAAGAGGGCTTTGTGGCCCCTGTGTGAGGGTGGGCTTGACCATGTGACTGGGCCCAGTGTTGGCAGGGACAGTAGAAGGGACAGCCTTGCCCTGATGGAGCCTCTGGTGAGCCATGCTTCATCCTGCCTCCTGGTCTCTGTGAGAGTGACACGATGGAGATCCACAGAAGTTAGAGTTCACAGGAGGCAGCCCCTGGCCATGTGCCTCTTGCTCTGTTCCCTGTTCCCTGGCTCAAAAGGGGCTTGTTTCTTGCTGGTGATCATTTGGCGGGAAGGAGTGAGGCAGAGTGTACTTATGTGGTGCATCAGATTAAGCAGCAAGGTGGTTCTGAGGGGCTAATCATGACTAACGCAGCTCTCTTTCTCTCCTCATGTTTGAATTCTTCTTGTCACTGCGTAGTGTGTTGATGGGAACCAGCTGTCCCTGGTGGGAGAGCCCAAGGTACGTTTATTTATGTCTTTATCACTTGTCCTTGGTTCTAATGGTTGCTGGAGTATATTAGCAAGGTCTAGCTCTTAACCTGAAAATGTGTTAACTGTAAGAGTTTAGTAAGCGTTAAGAAGGGATGAGGGAAAGGGAAGTACCACAACTGAGTGGTCCACACGGTGCTGTAACCTCTACACAGAAGAATGTTGGCAACCCTCCTCTTCTGTGCTGAGATGCCACGGTTAAATACACAGGTATGCACTCAGTTTATGTTGAGGGAACAAGTCATGTTATCAAAACTCCATTAGATCTCTTTTTCTCCTAGAATTCTTCAATGACCAGTGATTACAGCCCTAGGCTGGTAGGCCAATACTGAGCTCATGGTAAAATGAGGCTTTCTATAATTAGTGCCATTCCCACCCGCCCACCATTGTAAGGGAAATGTACTGGGCCTGGCCCTTCTGTCCCCTCTGCCATCCAAAGGAGACACGAAGCCTTACTGCATGTGGCCTGAGAAGGTGTTTATATCTTTAGTCCATCCTGGCAGAATGGGGCGTTCCTGCTCTTCTAACTCTTTGTGGAAGAAAGACATCGTCGGGACATTCATATCAGGAAAGAGTTTCTCTTCACTGCTCTATTTATGGCAGTCAGTGCTGTGGCTAGCCAGCCATTCCTCAGGCCATGGGGATTGTTAATTGACTTCTGCCTGCTCTTGAGCCGGTGCCTTGTGTTTTGTGGCCTCTTGGCAAAGCTCTGGTGCCCAGCCAGCCATCAGTCTTCCAGCCTCAGCTTCTGAGAAGCCATTCACACTTGTCTCTAACTAATGCCTGTAAGTGGCCTCCTCCTCCTCTGTGGATGCAGCTGGCTCATCACTCATGCTTTAAGACACAGAGTTGCTTACCGTGGAAGCTGAGTGGCGCAGAGCTGCTTACAAAGAGCGCATCTTCCAGGTTGGAACTAGTTCTCCTACACCTTTGATCATAATTACAATGTGACGAAACTTCCCTTAGCTCAACATGAGCACCTCTTCCCTCCACACACACGCCACCTCATCCCAGCAGTACTCAACAGGTACAGTAGTTTTCCCACAGCATCTTCTTCCTATGCTGCCTGGGCTTAGACCCAAGCTTTTTCATTCCTTAGTGTTCCTTACGTCACAGTCACCCTTGCGTTCTGACTGCTAGCCATGTCTCCGGAGTTCCCCAGACTATGCACCCTGACCTGGTCTCCTGTGGAACGCATCGGTCTCTTCCCACTCCCTCCAGCCCTCTGCAGGTACTTCCTGCTCAGAGCTGTACATTCATTGGCTTTTCCTGTATTTGGGCTGGCAGCCGTCAAAGCACTGGTTTTTTTTTTCAGTGAGCCCTGGGACAGGTGGGCATGGTAGTCTAGATGCGGCCAGTGCTGTGCTTTTCTGGGCCAACGGTCTGTTCTTGGCTGCTGTCCCCCCTGGGACCCGGCCTGTTATGTTTGCTATCGTTCGATTTGTTTGCTCTGTGGATATTATTTTTCAACTAGTCCTGGGCAGTTGTTAGTCTGTTAGAAATGACCAAAGAGAGGGTTTGAGAGGTTAACTGCAAAGGGCTTCCCCTGAGTCATTCTGACCTAGCTGATGGGCCATCCTTTTAAAGTTCTGATTTAAAGCCACTTGGTGATAGGTTCTGCCCCGCTCTTTGGCTCCCTGCCCCTGGGGTTATACTTGAGGACAGAAGACAGGACTGGGGTCAGGAATTCCTGTCTCCTTCCTGTCCTGCCTTAACATGGCTCTTCTTACTCCCCAGTGACTCATTCCCTCAGCTTCGCCTCTTGGCTGAGGCAGAGCGCAGAGAGCCTACTCCATTGCCTTCTGTTCCTTATTGGCCTGAAGCCTCACTCATCCTTAGGTTAGGGCGTATTCTCTTTGAACCTAAGCTCTTCAGAGAACTCTGCACAGTCATGATCAGTGTCTTCTGCCGTCTCGGCAGATCTTATGTAGTGTCCTGGGGGATCTTATGTTGTGACTCAACAAAAACCCATATTGAGAGTCCTTCCTCGTTTGGTATTTCTTATGGAAGATGGAACTTGATGTCAGGCTCTTTGATTCTCTAACCTTAAAGCAAAACAAAAACAACTTGTTTTATTGTGTCTGTGTGAGCACATGCATCAGAGGTCAATTTAGGCTGCTGTTTTTTCTTTTCACCTTATTCTTCAGTGAAGCAGGACCTCTCTTGTTGCTTCTGTTGCTGCCCTCCTCACTACAGGCTGGCTGACCTCACTGCAGGCTAACTGACCTCACTGCAGGCTGGCTGACCTCACTGCAGGCTGGCTGACCTCACTACAGGCTGACTGACCTCACTACAGGCTGGCTGACCTCACTGCAGGCTGGCTGACTTCACTGCAGGCTGGCTGACCTCACTGCAGTCTAGCTGACCTCACTGCAGGCTGGCTGACCTTCAAGTTTCTGGGTGATTCTCCTGTCATCATAGAATTGCTGGGATTACAGATGTATGCTACCACATCTGGCTTTTTATGTGAGTTCCAGGAATTGAACTTGGGTAAATGGCCTTGTGTAGCTAGCTCCTTTAACTACAGAGCCATCTTTTCAACCCACAATTCACTAACTGTGTTGACTACTTTTTTCCCATGGTCTGAGTCTGACTGAGCATCAAAATAATCCAAGACGCTTGTTAAACATACAGGCTTCTGAAATGAGTTCATTTTTAGAGGGCCTAATTCACAGAGCCAGGGAGGAGCTTGCAAGTTAGTGTTGTTTTTCACAGTGCCTCAGGTAAATGAGGCATCTACCAGTGGATGAGCTACCACTGGGAAGCTTCTGGACTGCTCCACATGTCTGGTCGTGTCTGACCTCTCTGCCCTGCAAGTCATCACAAGCGGGACGATGTGTTGATCTTCATGTCTGGAGGCTCTCACATGTCTACTCATGGACCAGATTGCTTTAACAGTGTCATCTCTCCCTCCATATTTCTCATTTCTGAGCTCATCTGTGGAGGCTCTTGTCAATGTGCAGTGAATGAACTGAATTTCAAACAGCTCCTAGGACATGGAAGCAAAGTGAATTCAGAAATGTACTGCACGCTTGACTTTCAGTGAATGAAGCTTCAAAGGTGTCGTCTTGGTCTTGGCAATCATCCAGCCCCATTCTGACTTGCTGGTTTTAAAATTGGTTCTGCCTCTCATATTACTTTTTTCTGGGTCCAATCAAACGGTCCATGGTCGAGTCTCTCAGTGATGTCATCTTATTTTGTCTTTATCCTTACACTTGCAATGTCTTCTGTTTTTCTCCTGTTTGTAGCATTAGTGATCTTTATATACTTCCTGGCAAAATAAGTGCTAGTTTTTCTCTTTAAATCAGCTTGCTTCATTGGGATTTCTTTTCAGCCAGGATCCAACCACAGGGCTTGTTGCATCGAAGAAGTACCTCAAACAGGACGAGTCTGAGTCCCTGTACATTCTTATGTCACTGCTGTAACATGGCCCCCCATCAGCCGTGGCCAGTGTAATCTGTGCTCATGCCTAAGACCACAGCTTCAGTCTGAATAAGGGTCTTACTTACTTAGCAAAAGCTTCCCTTTCCTGACCAGAGGAAAGCACATATGGGGAGAGCAGGGAAACCTGGACCAGACTCCCCTTGCTCTCCTCTCCCCCGGGATCAACAGAAATACTAGCCAGCAAACTGTGGCACATGGTTTTGAAGAACCCAGGGAGAATTCATGACTCTGAGTTCACTGAGCCTCTAACACGGGACAAAAGGCACAGAGCTCCCTTTTGAGAGCAGTTACAGTCGCCTCAGGACTTGGGCTGGATGCCATCTCTGTCTCGCCGCATGGGTAAATCTTCACCTTTCTCCTGGACTAGCAGAAGTGATCTTGGCAAGATCTTTGAGTCAAACTAAGTGAAAAGTGGCTCTTGCAGAAAGGGTTTGTGCACACACGGATTTCCTAGATGGTGTGAGCTGAACTCTGAGGGTTAATTTGCCACCTCTCCCTCCCCTTTCCCTCTCTCTCTTCCTCCAATAGGACAGCTCTTTCCTGGAGCAGAAATACCCAACATTACCTGGGAAGCTCTCAGGAGCCACGCCCAATGGAGAAGCTGCCAAGTCTCCGTCCACTGTCTCCCCCCAGCCTGACTCTTCAGGGGGCAGCCTGCCAAGGCTGAGTGAGTGTCCAGCCCCAGGTTGATGGCCTCATCAACAGTGTCCTTAACTCTTCTGTAGCTAGAACTGCAGTCCACGATTAAGAATCGGGGGCAGTGGGGGTGGGGGGGAGGGGATTGTTCCTGGGCAGGATGTATCCCAAAGTGGTCCCACTTCTAAAGATCCCCCTGTCTGGATAAGCTGCTTCCCAAGTTATTGTACCTCCATTCTCCCCTGTGTCCGTTCCGCCTAGAATTCCTGCCTGTCGTCCCCTCCCAACATGTCCATATACTCTTCATGGCCTGCTTCTTTCCTCTGTCACCCTGGCCTTCTCTCCTCTGTGTGTCTGCCTTGGATGCAGCCCCTGTTACCATGAAGTGGACAGGGTACACACTCCACATTAGTATTTCCTTAGGCAAATGTGGTCAGCAGCTCCACCTGGCTGTGCCTGGGCCACCTCCTGCTTTATTTCTTGAAACCCAATTCTGCCCTGGGCTTCCAGAGCTCCAGACAAGCCCTTAACTAACTGTGTTCAGTTCTGTGCAGACTGCTTTGTGTCGCCGTAGTATGAGTACCTGAGACCTGTGCAGGATGTGCCTATGGCTCAGAATGCCCCTCACTGCCATTGCTGACCCTCGTCCCCTGCCCGAGGGCACCTCAGCTTGTGAGGAAAGGGCACCAGGATCCTTCGGCCTGATGCCTCCCCTCAGCATGCCGACCCTGCGGGCCAGGCTTGGTCATCCTTTTCCTTGTCCTTTGTGGGATTGTTTTCTTTTCTGTTTGAGTTTTTCTCTTTTGCTCGATGATACTCTTTTTATTTCTTTGCTCCCCGCCCCCTCCGTTACTGTTGGGCTGGACTTTGGCCTCTCTTGCTTCTTCATGTGGCTTCTCTGCTTCTGGGTTGCTGGAGATCGCGGCTGGAGTGTCAGTGCTCCGGTATTAGGTACTGTACCTGTTCCAGGTGAGGTACACTGTGAGAATACCTTTGTTTCCCCACTTCTGATGCCCTGCCCACATCCCAAAGTCTCCCTCAGATTGAATAGCCAGCTCCTTGTTGGAATAGTCTACAATTATTGGACCCCAAAGCCTCAGAATCTGAAGACACTAGATCACCCAGGTTGCACACACTGGCCTCCTCTGCAGTTCTTAGTGAGAGTCCCTGGAGGTGTTCTTAAGCTGTTTTGGCTCCTGGTATCTTGGTACGAAGCTCAGTTCTCGAGGCAGCACTGGGAAGAGTGCTCTGGGTTCCCAAAGGATAGCCCAGGTGTAGGGGAGGGGTGCCCACGGTACCTCCTCCCTCTCGCCCACATGTCTTCTCATCCTGCCCACTTTAGGAGACACAGAAGGTGCTTGGGAAGATGCAGTCGTGGTCAATGAACTCTCATCTACTTCATCTGGCACCGAGTCCAGCCCCCAGTCTCCCCTAACACCAGATGGCAAACGGAGCCCCAAAGGCATCAAGAAATTCTGGGGAAAGTGAGTTGGTGGGCCTGGTGGGGATCGTGTGTTTAGACAGGCAGATGCCGTGAGAGTCTCTGCTCCGTCACATGTTTGCAGGTCTGCAAACGCAGAAAAGTCACGTTCAGAGAGAAGAATATGAGCTGTTTTTTCAGCACTCAGAGAAGAAGTGTGGCAGATATTCCTCAAGTCGAGCTAGCTGCCTTGCAGCTTCCCTCCTAGGCGCCCCTCTGCCCTGCATCCGTTTCCATTCTCAGCACATTACACTGCCTGCACTTCTGAAGAAGCAGACCTGAGCACGTTCTTCTTTCTTAGGAGCCAGCCTGTGTCTCATAGAATATTTAAAGCCCCAAAGCCAAGTCCGTGCTAGTCCAGCTGATTGATTCTGAGCAGTGGGGGGAACTGGAGTCCCCTCAAAGGCACCAGCCTTCGCTTTGATCCTACAAGGAGTAGCTCAGATCCCGGAGTCAGGCTCAGGACTGGATCTGGAGTCCAGCGGAAGCAGTGTCATAAGGTCATCTTCCCTGGCTGCAGGCTAGGGGCCAGGGACGGCATTGCTCAGAGCCCTGATCTGGCCTGTCTAGCCCCTCACAGTCCCTGTGGATTCCTCTCCCTGCAGAATCCGAAGAACTCAGTCAGGAAACTTCAACACGGATGCACCAGGGATGGCAGAGTTTCGACGAGGTGGGCTCCGGGCGACTGCAGGGCCAAGGCTTTCTAGAACCAGGGACACCAAGGGACAGAAATGGTAAGGTTCCATCTAGCTCTTGTGCAAAGAGCTTTGTGAAACCCTGGCCAGGACGCAGTGCATCCTGGAGCCGGGCTGGGTGCCCCACAGCCTGAGAGGCTAAAGGCAGGAGTCTTCCATACAGAACTTGTCTGCTTGGTGTGAGTGGATATACTCACACTCACAGGTGCTGCGGCAGTGCGTGAGACTCCCTGCAGTGGGGCACAGTTGGGGTAGGAAGGCTATGTTAGTTACTTTTCACAAACAAACAGGAAAACACCAATCCTGACAAAGCAACATGAGAAAGGGAGAGATTATTCTGGCTCACAGCCCATTGTGAAGAGGAAGGCAGGCAGGGTGGCAGGAGCGTGAGGTGGCAGCCCGATCTTCAGACAGCAAGCAGGAAGAGATGAGATGAGATCTGGTGCTCAGCTCACTCCAGCCTTGTCACCCAGTCTGCGACCCCAGCTGATGACGCTGTCTAAAGTGAGGGTGGCTCTCCCTACCCTGATGAACCCAACCTAGACACTCTTTCACAGAAGTGATGATAGGTCCTGCCAAGTTGACAGGATTAAGCGTCAGAACGGCTGGTGGTGGCTCTGTTCCTGTCACTCATTCTCACGGATGCCTTTGATACCAGATGGTAAAGCCAGAGCAGATGCTAGAATCCCAAAGCTGGCTCGGTACCTCTGTCCAAGCACATCCTCCCAAAGCTGGGTCGGTACCTCTGTCCAAGCACATCCTAGCTGGAAGCTGCATTGCTGTTACGCAGCCTTTGCCCCTCCACTCCCCATGTGTGAAGTGGGGATTGAAACTAAGCGTTTGTTAAAGTTTAATTAGAATTATGTGATCCGCTGCACGTTCAACCCAGGCATTAGCCACCTGCCACTCAGGGGTCAACATCCTCTTGTCTTTTTGGGAGAGAGAGCATGCTCTCTTCCCTGCCTCTGGGCCAGTGTCCTCCTCCTCCTCCTGGCTCTGCGGAGGGTCTTGGGGCAGCCAGCGTCTGCCAGTATCCCTCATGGCTGCACTGTAGCAAGTTGCACTGAAAGGTGGCAACTGAAGGGGGCTGCTAAGTGTGAGTGGCATGGACATCAAAATGCTGGGTTTCACATCACTGTCCCGTCATGCCCTGATAAAAAGACACAAAAACAACTCTGTTTGGAGGTGTCCCTAATGGACATGCTCCCATTCTTCTCCCCCCACCCCTGCCCCGAGACAGGGTTTCTCTGTGTAGCCTTGACTGTCCTAGACCAGCTTTGTAGATCAGGCTGGCCTGGAACTCACAGCAATCCACCTGCCTCTGCCACGCCCAGCTCATTATTCTTCTTAATCCCCTTCTTTTACTTTCTCTGGACAAACCTGCACTTGTGAGTCCTTGCTCGTTTGTGGTGCCACCCCCTTTATATCAGTCCCACCCCCTTACATGGGCACCTCCATCAGAGCCTCGGAAGCCTGCTTTGCAGAGCCAGCTTTGGTTGGAATGTGCTACTTACAACCTAACCAAAATAAACGAACTCTGTTTGCCCTCAGGGTTGACACACACTGGGGAGAGAGGCCTGGGAGATACTCGCAATGCAAATAATAGTTCTCTGAAATAACAGCTTTCCAACTAAGAGAAAGGATCATTTCCTGAAACATGTTCTGTTGTTTGAAGACCTGCTGTGCCCTTTTTTTTCTCCCCCACCCCTCCCAGGAAGAGATCTTTAATTTATTACCACCCTCAAATTTCAAGATGTTGCCAGATCCTCACAGTGTTTTGAGACAGAGGACCTTCCCCCATTGGCTTCCACATGGATGGACATCCTCACGCCTGTATTGTAATCCATGATCAAAGGAGGAGGGTGGTGCTGATCCTTCTAATCTTGGCTGTATATCCTCAGTAAATACCAGCCTTTGGGAGGGGCGGGGCTAGGGAATCTAAAGGCACAACCTCAAAGGGTGTCAATCAATTTAGAGCCAAAGAAAGCTCACCTGTATATTCCATAATTAGATATTGTCATTGCTGAGCAATATTTTTTTTTAATTTAGACATTTTGTTTCTGGGTTTTTAGACATGAGACTGTAAAGGTACAGTAAACTTCAGTGAGTGGTCTTTGGTCTAGTTCTGGCTGTGTCTTAAGGGAGAGAGCGTAGAGGAGGAATCCTTGTGTCAGGCTGGAAGAACGTTTGAAAGACCAGCAGGCATTTTCTTAGCCAGTTCTCGGTGCTCCTGTCACTCCAGGGGAGGAGTGACAATGGCAGAAACCCCGTCTGCCTGAGGAAGGAGCTGCAGTGCCAGAGGCGGCTTTGCTGGTGTCTTTGTACTTTCCTGGCCATGGCAGTGGGTGGTGAAGGGAAGAAGAGTGAGGGGACCCCGATGAGCTGGCTTTGTTTAGCTTACTAATGCCTGTCGTAGCAACCTTCCCAGGAAAAAAGACTGTTAGTACCATTCAGGAGAATATAATTATATGCCCATGCCCTCTGGCATGCAATTCATAGATATTTAATGCATAATATTTTATTTAAAAAAAACTTGCCACTAATATTCTTGTGAGAGAAGTGCTTGGTTCCTGAGAGCTCCCAGCCCCAGTTCTTTTCCCAATGAAAATTATGTATTTTGTATTTTGGTAATGTTTTATAGAACAATTCAGATCATGGAAAAACAAATTTCATTGTTTTTGTCCCTCTAGGTAAGGTCTTACTGACTTATGCCCCATAGCACACTGTACAGAGAGAGGCTGTTGCCACCACAGCCTTACTAAAATTATACATTCAAGTTTTTACTGTTTACTTTTCTCTACTCTTACAGAACTCCATAAGCTTACAGTTTTTATCAGTTTGCTTTTCACATTTGTCAATTTAGTTTGTGAATTTTCTGTATTATGGGCCAGTTTTAATATTTGTTATAGATTTCTGTTCAATCTCTGCATATTAAGGTTAAGCCATGTCTGACAAATACTGGTAAGATGCTTTGGGGCTTATACCAGAATTTTACTTTTGATAGTGATACTTTGATCAATGAAATGTTTATATTTACACATAATGAGGTCCATTGACTTCTTTGTTTTTGCTGAGGGGAACAGAATTCAGATGTGGAGGTACTGGCTCTGATACTATAGGACAGGAAGCGTGGTGGGGGGCAGTTTACAAAGGAATGGTGGGAGGAGCCTGAAAATAGAGACACAGCTGTATCTGATTGCCTTGAAAGGTACACAGGACCAGAGTTTTCAAATTGTAATCTCAGAAACAATTACTTCCCTCCTTCAGAAGGAAATACATAGAATGTTTTCCCCAGTTTCCAGAAATAGAAAGGGAGGAGAGAGAGAGAAAGGGAGAAAGGGGGGAGGGAGAGAGGGGGAGGGGTGGAGATGGGGAGAGAGGGGGACACAGAGGGGGGGGGAGAGGGAGGGGGAGAGGGAGGGGGAGGGGGAGGGGGAGGGGGAGGGAGGGAGGCGGGGGAGAGGATATGAATGAAATGAAAACCTATACACATGTGAAACAAGAGATAAAGTGAACATTGATATAGAGAGAAATTCTCTTGTTACGAAGCAAAGTATCAGGCTGAGGATGCGGCTCAACTAGTAAAGTGCCTGCTGCGCAAGCCTGACAACCTGGGTTGAGGTCCCCGGCAGCCTGGGAAAAGCCAAGTGTGGTGGCTGCAACCCTAGTGCCCAGGGAGGTGACTGGAGATGTGCAGTTCCTTGGGGCTTGGTGGCCAGGCAGTCTAGCCGATTGCTGAGCTCAGGATTCAGCAAGAGGCCCTGACTCAACATATAAGGTGGGGAATGATGAAAGACACCTGGTGTTGGCTTTTGGGATCCAAACACACAGTGTGTATACAGGCACATGCCCACACATGAGTGTAGCACACATGCATGTGTGCATACATGCACATGCAAAATAAACACACTAAAAAGCTATGTTGGCTCATATTTATAAGGCCAGCATTTGAAGGATAAGGCCTTATCTCAAAACACAAAGCACTAAAATAAAACAAATTATAAGCCAGAATGCCAGATCACACCAAAAGCAGTAAAGGCAGGAGATGAACATCGTATAGAAGTGGTGGAGAGAAAGTTGATATTCATATAAACTGAGTCACGTGGGCTCACTGTAAAAAGGCTGTCATTTTTTCCTGTTTTTATATAATGTACTGACATCAACAAAAGCAGCATAAATCTCAGTAAATCTTCCAGCAGCTCCTACTGGCAGGACACAGATACCACACCGTTTAAGGGGTCAATTGGCTATCACACTGAAAACGCTGAACTGTATAGTGCTGCCACTGACATGTCAGCGTGGAGCTGATGCTGAGGGCTGCTGATGGAGCTCTGTGGGAGAGCACTTGCCTGACATGCATGCTGCCCTGTATGCCATCCCCAGCACTGCACAAAGTGAGCATGCTGGTGCACACCTGCAACCTCAGTATGCCTGAGTTGGAGGAGGCAGAAGGTTCAGAAGTTCAAAGTTACCCTTAACTACAAATTGAGTCTGAGGTCATTCTGTATTAGGCCCTGTCTCAAAAATAAAAACAAAAATATGTATGTATTAGCAGTCAAGCTAGAAAACAGTCTGAGTGAAGTTCTGTTCTCATAGAAGGTATTACAGAGTTTTGCTCAGAGTACACACCTAAAATGTGAACGTGGAAAAGTACTCCAGAGCTGTAGCTAGGAATTGATTTAAAATTTTTGAATTCTGTACGTATCTGTGGGTTCACATTCAATTTCTAGCTTTTTACAATGTTTTCTCCTTCCAAATATTCCTCAATTTTATATTTAAAATTTACATTTTTCTGTGCAGAGGGCACTCCAATTTGTATGAATTCTAGGCTTATAATTTGCACCTGTTGGAGACCTGCTGAAACCCAAGCTCTAGGCGAGAGTGTTTAGAACCTCTGTTGGTATTTATTCTAGAATGCTGGCTTCTTTCTGGCCCTTTAAGGAATCTCCTGTTTAGCTAAGTGTTCAAAAAGCTCTTAATATCATACCTGCATATTAGGGCTGCAGCTGGCCCTAGGTACCCGAGACTTCTGGGTCTACAGATTTAACCAAATGAGGCTCGATGGTGCAGGTTGTCCACAGTGGTTACGTAGGCAGTACTGAATCCGCGCGAACTGTTTGCTTGTTACTCCCTGACAATAAAAGGTGACATTTGCACATGTTGTTTGTGTTGCATTAGATGTGGTAAGTAATCTGGCCATTATGTAAAGTATTTGGGAGGAGTGTGTAGTTTCTACGTAAATACTAGATTTTATATCTGGGGCTGGAGCATCCTCCTGGAATCCATCCTCCATGGGTACCAGGGGAGAACTGTACTTTGCTAGAAGGGAATCCCTCTGACTAGCTAGTCTTCTAGATCCCTCCATCCCCATTTATATTTAAAACCGAATATGAAGTTGTTTTGTCTGCCCTCCCCCCATGGCTCGGTTGGGATTTCGAATGTGCCATTACATTCACGCTTCAAATGAAAAATTTATGTTCTTAAGAACGGATGGTTTTTAATACCAAGGCGTCCTGTCAGGAACATGACCCAGCTCTTCATTTATTCATGTCTCTTTTTTTATGTGTTCACTCGAGTGTTGCAGCTACGTCAACTCACTGTGTTCCATCCTGGCTTCATACACAGCCAGGGAGCGTCCACACTCCTTGTTATGGCAGCTCCTAGAAAGATTATAATTCCAGTTGGTCTGGTGGGGATGGCTTTCATTGTTTTAATAAAAGCCATAGTATGCCATAGTATCTGCATGGGTAATACGTAGAAGATTGACGTTTGCATGTAGTGCTCATTTCCATACGTATAAGCACATGCATTTGTTTCCATAAATAATATACATTTGTTTTCTGTCCTCCAGTGACTTGGCTGTTGTCGGTTTCTAGGTAGGAAATCATGTAGTATCAAAAGAATTGGGGTCTTTATTTCTACTTTTCTTTCTGTCTTTCTTTCTTTTTCTTTGTTTGCTTGAGATAGGGTTTCTTTGTGTAGCCTTGGCTGTCCTAGACTCGCTTTGTAGACCAGGCTGGCTTCGAACTCACAGTTGGGATTAAAGGCATACACCACCACACCCTGCTTTATTTCTACTTTTCTAAAGCTGTACTACTTCTTTTATCTGTCCTTACCTAGATAGATCTCTCTACCAGTTTTATTAATAAGTATTAATAGTCACACACACACACATACACATACACATACCCATTTCTGCTGATTATAATGGAAATGCGCCTCATATTTAATTAATAAGGTATTCATTGTTAGAATGAGCTTTGGCCTGGCTTTTCCACCTTTCCCTCTTAGAGGATGGACTGTCTCTTCCAAGCTTACTAAGCATTTTTCACAGACTGCTGAGTCCTACAGACAAAATAATTTGATAATAGGTTTTCATACTGCTCTTCTGGACCTGTGTGCATTGAACAGTCCCTGAGAGCATCACCAGGCTGCTGCATGCTCAGAGAAGCTGCAGTTGAATGCTAACACCTGGTTTTAAGGTGGAATGCTAACCCTGGTGTTAAGGTGGAATGCTAACCCTGGTATCAGGTGGCTCTGGAGCCTCACACACATGGGTAGGTTATCCTTGAATGCCATTCACATTGTTGGTTCTTTTAAAAGCTTTTTCTTTTCCCTTGAGGTTTTATGTTATGCAAAGCCCCAGGTGCCTTATAACAGAAGCATGCTCTTCTTTGCTTCCCAGTGATGCCAATGCCCCCTTTGCCCAGTGGAGCACAGAGCGTGTGTGTGCATGGCTGGAGGATTTCGGCCTGGCTCAGTACGTGATCTTTGCCAGACAGTGGGTGACATCTGGCCACACACTACTAACAGCTACCCCTCAGGACATGGAAAAGGTAAGGGCTGAGTGTGAGGAGAAGTTCCTGTTTTCCCCCAGAGCAGTGGATGGGGAGTAGTGTATGGGTAGGTGATGGTCTCCCTTTGCCCCGTATACACAGAAGGTGCGTGGGGAAGGCTGTATAGATTAACATTGCAGGGCACTGTGCACCTACCCCCAGGCACTACCACCACCATTGAGCGCCATCTCTATCCTGACATGACATCCTCTGAGGACCAAGTTGTCTGCCAAAACCTCACATGTGGTCTTCTTCATCTTTTGCTTTCAGGAGCTGGGGATTAAACACCCCCTCCATCGGAAGAAGCTGGTGTTAGCCGTGAAAGCTATCAACGCCAAGCAGGAGGAGAAGTCTGCACTGCTTGACCACATTTGGGTGACACGTAAGGATAGGCATATATTTATGAAGAATGTTTCTGGTGGTTCTGAAGGGCAAAGGACTTTCCCATTGAACATGTGCCTCAAAGACAGCAGTATATGTGTGACAGATGAATGGATTGCTGATGCTTCGGGGGGAAATAAAGCATTTGTCGCCTTTTCCCCTTGACATTCACACCAGATAGTCTCATGAATCCTAACACATCTCTTTTTGTAGGATGGCTCGATGACATTGGCTTACCCCAATACAAAGACCAGTTTCATGAATCCAGAGTTGATGGGCGAATGCTGCAGTACCTAACCGTGGTAAGAACTTTCCCTTAAGTACTCCTGTTGCTCCAGCGAGCACTCGACCCCGGTGTCCCCATTCTTGTTACTTTGAACTTGATTCTCCTCCTTGCCGCACATTCCTAAGGCCCTGAAATGGTGCCGTTATTACATAAGGCATGTCAAGTGCCAGAGCAAACCATGGTGCTAAGTGAAGCTGCCAAAACGTCTGTGAGCACCTTTCTGAGATGTGGAAGGTGTGTCTGTTTGGTCAGGAAAGAACTTCTGGGGTCTTTTGTTACCTCAGAAACTGGCTCATCAACCATAACTTTTTTTTTTCTCCCTCAGAATGATCTACTCTTCTTAAAAGTCACCAGCCAACTACATCATCTCAGCATCAAATGTGCTATTCACGTGCTACATGTCAACAAGTTCAACCCCCACTGCCTACACAGGAGGCCTGCTGATGAGGTGAGGGAGCCTGCTAGCTGTCCAGGTGGTCCTGAGTCAGGACACCTGAAATAGCGAGTGTGAAAAAATAAGGATGATACCAGCACAAAATAGACCATGGGGCTTATGATTCTGGTACCTAAAACATCCCTGTTGCTTATATTTTGTGTCTGTTGGTCGTCACTAAGCTTCTGATGCCTGATCCTCACTCAGTGTAGCTCTTCTAAGTCCTCATAATGATCTAAGGTTTTGATATGGCATAAAAAAGACCGGAAAAACAGCATGGAGCCTGGGTGTCAAAGTAGGCAGAAGAGGCAGAGTCCAGGGGGACAGAAGGCTTCCCAGAGGACCAGGCAGTTCAGAGTAGGTTACTGTCCTTGCTGGTACAAGATTAACTAGCCTTCAGCCTAGATGCACAGGACCTTAGTAGAGGGGAGCTAGTGAGGACAAACAAAGGACCCCAAATGGGTGCTATACATAATCATGTTCTGTAAACATCAGAACTCCCCGGTGGGCCCCAAACTGAAGGCCTGTGGATCATGTGCCGCCTCCTCTCTTGTGGAGAACTGGTCTAACTATGATACTTTAGGGTCCCAAAATGCCTGCCTTTACCTTACATCCTCTATTTCCCTGCTATCCAACAAATAGATCTTGCACACCTTCTGTGTGAGAGCTGAGCCTTTTGAAGCCCACAAAGCTATGTGAAAGTATGTAGATATTTCTATATTTTATAAAAATATTTACTTTTTATTCTATATGTGTATGTGTCACACATAATGTGGGTGCCCACAGAGGACAGAGGACTTCAGCAGATCCCTTGGGGGCTGGGATTAGAGATGGTTGTGAGCCAGCTGGCATGGGTGCTGGGAATTGAACCTAGGGCCTCTAGAATATACACTGCTAAGCATCTACCTATCTCTCTCTCTCTCTGTCTCTGTCTCTGTCTCTGTCTCTCTCACTCTCTGTTTTCTGAGCTATCTCTTAAGGCCCAGCTTCAAGATCTTAAAATATTTGCCCATGCCAGGGAGTACTTTTCCCTAGAAAACACGTGGCTCATAATTGAATCTTTAAAGTTCTGTTGAATCACTGAATAAAAACCTGTGCCTTTATTCATTTGTGCCAAAATAAGCCAGAAAAGTAGGGCATCGCAGGATGGTAGATTCAGATATTTAAGTGTAGACAATGCAGCAAAATTCAGTAAGGTACTGATTTCTTAGGTGGGTTTTCAGGCATGTGGCCAGGATGGCCTGGGTTGCAAGGCCTGAGAATCTGCTGTTCCAGGGAAGCTTCCCGACAGAGGACCATGTGGTACCTAACTTCTTTACTCTCCTCCATCACAGAGTAACCTTTCTCCTTCAGAAGTTGTGCAGTGGTCCAACCACAGGGTAATGGAGTGGCTGCGATCTGTGGACCTGGCAGAATATGCACCCAATCTTCGAGGGAGTGGCGTCCATGGTGGCCTCATTGTGAGTGGCTCTCTGGGTTAGCCCACATGCCTTGGTGCACACTGGGGTATTCCCAACCCACCTTTCTGTCCTGTTTTTGTTCATGCTGCTGTGATTTAAAAAAAAAAATACCCCCACTGAAAGCAACATAGGGAAGAAGGGTGTTTATTTTAGCTCAATTGCAGGCTTTAATCCATCGCTTCAGGGCAGTCAGAATAGCAGGAGCCTGAGACCACTGGTCACGTGACATCGGCAGTTGTGAGGAGAGGATGAACACAGGCGTACTTCTGCTCAGTCCCTTTCTTGACTCTTACACCATCCAGAAGGCGGCCATGACATGGTACCACCCACAATCAGGGCAGGTCTTCCCCCCTCAGTTAACCTGATCAATTAAGAGAAATCCCTCACACTCACGCCTGCAGGCCACCCTGATCCAGGCAACTCCTCCTTAGGACTCTTCTCAGGTCATTCTGCTGTGTCAAGTTGATGAATAAAGCTGAGCCTCCTACTTTGTCAGGGCCAGACATTCTGGTGGAAAAACAATGAGATTCTTCATCTGAACCAGTTTACAGAATCTGAAACCTCAACGTATTTCTGTAGTTTCTGGTCGAGCATTATTGTGCCGTATAAAAAGAGCTAAGATGGCTTCTGCAAGGACTCCCTCAGCCTCACTCCAGAAGATTCCAGTTAGTCAGGTCATTGCATGAGATCAGCCCTGAACGTGGCAGCTCCACCTGTTCCCAGAGGAACACGGGGGCTGGGGACGTGAGGGGGAGGTCACCATATTGCCACTTCCTGATTGTCGTGATATGATCTTTATCGCCACTTAGCTCTGTCAAGTGTCAAAGCCAGAAGGGAAGTGTGGAGGTGGTGGCCTAGATGCCATCAGAGAGGACTGGAAAACAGCCTTATCAGAGAGGTCCTGGTTCTCTGCTGGCATGTGAAGATGAGGTAGTCAGTCAACAAACATGCTGGTCTGTTAAAAGCCAGGCCTTGTGCTGGGGAGGCGGCGTGGGTGGGACACAGAACACAGCCTCTGTTCCTGAGACACTCAGGACTCAGAGGGACGAGTCCTTCCTGTCCCCCCGATGTGCACTCACGCTAGGTTTGTCTGTGTTTTCTTCTTAGATCCTGGAGCCACGCTTCACTGGGGACACTCTGGCTATGCTTCTTAATATCCCCCCGCAGAAGACGCTCCTCAGGCGCCATCTGACTACCAAGTTCAGTGCCCTGATTGGGCCCGAGGCTGAACAGGAAAAGCGAGATAAAATGGCCTCACCAGCTTATACACCTCTGACCACCACAGCCAAAGTTCGGGTGAGCTGTCCAAGCCTTTGTGGATGGGTCCCTGTGGCCTGCCTTCTGAACCGTATGCTAAACATATGTTAGTTGGATGCCTGGGCCAAACCAATGATGGGGGGCATATGTGTCTCCTGCTGCAGGAGCCTGCTCCCGAGGTCTGTTCATCTTTATTAGATCCATTCCTCATTTGGCCTAAGTCCCAGGAAAACAGCACAGACTTCTGTACACTGGAAACATGTACAGGAAGTAGCTCTTCCTGGTGAAGCTGTTCTCCACTCCAGTTCTGCCAAGCAGATGAGCTCTGGGTTCCCGTTAGTCAGGCCCATGTGTGCGCCACAGTGCCCTGGGGTCTTGGACACAGCCATCTTGCTAGCACTAGGAGTGCTCCTATAGCAGCTCGCCCTGGTCTGTGATGTAGCCAGGACATCTCGAAGCATCTCTAAGACTAGCCTGAGTCGTACAATCCTCAGTCTGAAGCTATCTGCAGTCCACACATGACCTCCAGTGGCTGAGCTGAGCTCTTCCCAAGCAATCGCTGGTGTCTAAGGTCCAGCTATACCTCCTCCCTTCCCTAAGGATACAGGACAGGTAGTATGTCTTGGGAGTCCAGCAGAAACAGCATAGGGAAACTAAGGCAAGGAAGAAGGCCAGCCCGGGGCCCTCCAGGGTCTTCGTGACTCTGAGTGCTCCTCACTCACATGCCAGCAGCTATGATGGGACAGGTCTCCTGGGCTTGATCTCAGGTACAGACAGGAGCATTCCAGGGCACGCCTTGGTGCATCTTGGGAAACAGGAAGTCACTGGGGGGAGAGAGCCTCATCTTGAGGCACAGCCTCAGAGGAGCAGTTCTCCGTGTTCAAGGTCATCCATCTGGTCAGCCTTGCTTCAGCATCTAATATGTCCTCAGGAGCCCTGCTTCCCACGGCGTTTTCATTTCTTTCCTCCTGAGCTAGCTCCCAAATATATTGTCAGTCGCGTCTGCACAGCCACCCTGGAGCTCCTTCTCATCATCTTGCATTTGCTGTTTCAGCCTAGGAAACTTGGATTTTCACATTTTGGAAACATGAGGAAAAAGAAGTTTGATGAATCCACGGATTACATTTGCCCCATGGAGCCCAGCGATGCTGTCAGTGACAGCCACAGGGTCTACGGTGCCTACCGGGGCCTCAGTCCCCTTGATAACCATGAACTAGATGGGCTGGACCAGGTGGGACAGACCAGTTGACACCCCTGTCACCTGCTTTCTCTGTGCATGGAGAGCTTACAGTAACACCGAGTGTCACCATGTAACTGCACTGCGCCCTTGTGCATGACCTGCGGAAAACAGCAACTGTGTACCTTTGGGCTGGTCTCCCTGCACACCCCAGGGATGGGCAGGACGTGCAGTTACACAGCTGCAAAGGAGACAGACTCTGGGGACCATAGCCAAATGGGGACTCGGGGGAAGTCACTTGAACACATTTGTACATGTTTTTTTTGTCATTCTCCGTATCCATATTTCAGCTGGAAACACATGAGCAGAGGCAGCCCTGGGCAACCCCAAGAGGCTCAGCTCTCAGACACTGCCCCTTTGCTCCAGCTGAGGGAAGAATTCAAGTGCCTTAGGCCTGTGGGCCACAGAATCTTGGCTGAGATCAAAGAGGCAACAGCGGGTATTTAGGCCATGGTGACAACATAATTTGATTGTACATTACTATGGGGTGGCCACTTCTTTCTGATAATAAAAACAGTATTTATGTAGAAAGTACAAAACATGTTTAATTTTGTTGGGGGTAGGGCAATACTGACTACACTGCTTTAGAGCCTATAGCTTAGGATTCAACCAAAGGGCTGGAATGTCTGTTACAGGGTGTCTGTGGCCCTGTTGCCTTGGGCATTGTCTTCCTCCGTGAAGCCAAGAGGCAGCTTGGGTGTCACACACACCCTGGCTGGAGGTCACATCTGTCACACAGACCCTGGGTGTCTTGAGCAGGCAGCTTTTCTGGCAAGCCTCTGCTTTTCATCTTCTGCCCACTTCTGTCCCCTGGAAGAGCAGAAACAGAGCTGGTCTCTTGCTTTAGACCCTGACTAGCTGGTAATGGGCTCACCAGATGGCCTGTGTCTGGCCGGAGACTGACCGGGGAGACATGTGTACTCTGCCAGCCAGTCTGAGCTCATGCTCAGGGAATTCCAGTTTGGGACTGGCCAGCATCTGACTCCTTCTGGGTCCAGCGGGCTCCGTCTATAGAATGACAGCAGTGTTATGGCCATCTGGCAGTGAGGGCAGGACCAATGGACCCATTATGGCATTCTGATTCTGCCTCAGGTGCAGGGGATGCTTAACAGTTGGCTCTTAGCACACACAGAAGACTCAGCCACAGTCTGTTACCTAAGGCCGCCACCTCCCCTGAAGTCTTGCCTAGTGAGAGAAAGGGGCCCAAGCTTGCCAGGTGCAATACTAGTGTTTGGTCCTGGTACCCAATGACCAGTGCTATTGTAGAGCAGGTCAGGCCAGGCTTTATGTCTTGTTGGTTATGCTCCAGTGAGGAGCCGCATGCACCTGTCTGCATCCTTGCATGGGATTGTGAGGCCTTGTGTGACTCCCATTCCCTTAGTGGACCTGAGTTTTCCCTCATATAAGGGGTTAATCTTGGTGCCTCCAAGTCTGCAGCTTCCGGGTAAGGAAGACAGGAGTGGGCCAGCAGTACCCAAGGAGGAGGAAGGCAGGAGAAGGAGGTTTCTGTGCCCTGAAGAGGCCACAGCCTCCTGAAGATGCTCTCTTAATGCCACAGCATTGGTATCCGGAGTCCTGTGCCTGGAAGTCATCTTTCTGTCCAGTAACCTGGAGGCTTTCATCCCTGTTGCTCTTTGCTTTTGGAAATAGCTGGACCACTGGACACGTGCACGAAGCTGATAGGCAGGCTCTGCCCATTGCCTGCTTCTCTCTACTGAGCGCTGATGCTGAGTGTGGCTTGGGTGGAGCACATGCATGCGTGCAGGAGCTAAAACTGCATGGGTCTCACCAGCAGTCACTCCTCGGCCTAGAACGCACCATGTCCACCCCCCAGGGAAGAATGTCCTGGAGGGGACAGGCCTGAGTAGAAGGGGCTTTGCATGCCACTGTGTCTGCAAAGCATAGGCTTTAACCCTTGGTTGCTGACCAGGCTGCTGCCCATTTTACAGATGGCATCTTCGGAAGGTACCGTGACACAGATAGGGCTCCTCTCCCAAGACATCCACCGCCTCACGGTAGGATTCTGACTCCTCCTTGTGACATGGTCAGGGAAGCCCAGTGAGCTTGTTGTGGTGGCATTTGTGGCCACAGGAGAAGAAAGGATGATGTTTGATCGTGGGTGACAGCCTGAGCCAGCTCTGAGGCACACAGCAGCCCAAAGACCTCCTCCATTGGCCTGTTGCTGGCTCTGAGCCTCAGCAGGGCATTGGCGGCTCACAGGCCTCTTGCAGAGTCAGCCAAAACATGCAAGGTGCTGGATCTTTTTTCTGGTCTCAGAGTTGGTAAATGATAGGACAGTCCCCAAGCAGTTCTAGGTCGCCCACCCAGCCCGACCAAAGCCCAGATTCACTTCTGGCCCAGTGAAAACTGTCCTGCCGCCTTCTTGGCACAGGAGAAACGTGCACTCCATCACTTCTCTGACAATACGGATATACCCTACAAGCTAAGAGAGCCTGCCATGACTAAGAATACAAATCAGTCCATGAGGGGGGGCAGCTGGGTCCCAAGGGAGGGACAGTTTGGGGGAAGGTAGGAGTGATCGCGTCCTTTTTGCCATTTTACTAGCCCTAGGGGCTTAGGTGTGCCGCTGTTCCACTGAGGCTAGCTTTAGCTACCTGTAATGCAGGCTAATGGTAGCCTTCTTAGAATCACAAGGGAGACCAGAGGTAGCAAGAAATAGCTACCTGCAGTTTAAAAAAAAAATCTAAAGGCAAAATAGAAGAGTTCCTTATGTCAATGCAACAGGCTTTTTCTCTTGGCTCGTGTAGGGGGAAATGTCTCTGTTCAATCCTGGCCCGTGATCTCTGCCAAACCTTTGGTGAAACCTTAGAGCTAAGTTTACCTCTAAATGAAGGGCTTAGTTTTATGTGTTATGTATGTATAGGTGTATAGGGGATTGAACCTAGCACATTGTGCAAGCAAGGCAAGTGCTTGTGTACGCCAAGCTTTGCCCTCAGCCCACTTTTCCACACTCAGCGCTCAGGCTCCCTGGGACACCACAACTTTGCAGGTCAGTGGTGTTGGAGATGGGCCACTCCCAATGTCCCTCTCTGTTTTTTCATGACAGTGCTGCAGGGTAGCCTTGGCCTATGGACTGTTAAATTGCCCCTTTGGCTATGTTCTTCCAGACTCTGCTGAGCCAGGACCAACTACTGAATGACTCGCCTGGCGGTCCCTGACGCTGATGACTGTGGATGACGTTCGTCATGGCTAAGAGCCCAGAGAGGCACATGCGGAGCCTGAATGTTTGCCTCAATGGGGGAATTGGCCCAGAGCCATCTACAGAACCCAGACAGGGCTGATGGGCCACCTTGGATGTAGGTGCTGACAGGAGCAAAAGCAGAGGGATGGGACGGGTGTCCGGAAGTGTCCCGCGTCACTCTGTGTTGTCAATGCTTGCTTTTCATTACAGCCTTTCTACCTTTTCTACTTTTATATGCAAACTGTAGATCACTCTGTGGAGAAGGAAGTGTGGTTTTAAATGCAGAGCAAAGGCCATGAGCTGTTTTTTTGTTTTTGTTTTTCCATAAAAGCCTCTGGTTGGGGGGGGGGGGGAAAGGGATTGTACAAACTGTTCTGAGTGTCCTGCAGTGGCTGGGTAAAGTGAGTCTGGGGGATAAGGGATGAGGGGGGGCGGCATCCTTTGGGGCTGCTTCATAGAAGTGCGCATTGCCATTTCCAGGATCCTGTCCTCCCTCAATCCTCTAGCAGCCTCCATTCAGGGACATCCCAGGACACCCAAGGTGACTTGACACACTTCCCCTCACCTGCCTCAAGTACGGTGTCTGATCAAACATCTCCCCCTAGTGGATAGTTTGCAAACTCAAGCCGGTTCTGTTACCCTGGCCCTGTTACCCAGGCCATGACAATTCTGGTTCCAGCCTTGTTAATCTAATCGCCGCCCGTGATTTTCTACTTGGCTCCTCACCTTCCTAGTTGGTCCCTGCCAAACATTCTCCACCTCTGTCACATTGTCAACCTTTTCTGCTTTGAATTGCATAGCCACAGAATGCCCACGGATGGGCGTGCCAGCCCCTTTCCATCATCTGTCTCAAACAGCCTTTGTGAGTCCACTGGTTTCTCTTTTCTTCACTCTCTTTATTTTTTCTTCTGGTTCCAAATCACCCCTGCCCTTTAGCGCTGTCTGCCTTTGCCTCTGAGATGTGCACGGTCGTCTTTGAGGTTATGTTGCCATCCTACCATGCACTTGGACCTGCTGCATAAACCTGGTGAAGTGCTGTAGTCTCTGTGGCGGGGTCCTGGTTGTACTGCTTTCTGATAAGGTTCCTTAGTCTTCCCTGCTATGTCATTTGCACACATCCCCACCCCCAGTTAGGAAAGCCAAAAAGTGTCTACAGGCTTTGTCAGATGTACCCTGAAGGATGAAACCATCCAACAACCCCCCTCCCCCCAATTAAAACCATTAAGCTGGAAAATGAGGTCAGAGTGGAAGGCCTAGAGAAGGAAAAAGAAAATCCAGTGATGTTGCTATAAGTCCAACGGGAAAAGGCTTTGCAGCTGAATCTGGTGGCACAGGCCTGTAATCCTAGCAGCTAATAGTTAGGAAGCTGAGGCAGGAAGATTATGGATTCACAGATAACTTGGGCTACAGAGTGAGTTCAAGGCCAAGCTGGGCAGTGTAGCTGAAGTGGGCGCACGTGTCTTTCCCTGAGTAGGGAATTCCCCAAGGAAACACTGAGCACAAGTGGGATCAAAGGAGGTGTGCCCCTCCCACGTCAATTTTGAGACTGTGTTTGGCTCCTTGTGTGTGAGATTCAAGGGTATAGCAAAGCCCCCTAGGGCCACATTCCTCTCTTCTCCGTCTTTTTCTGTACCCTCCACCCCCATCCCCCAAATCCACATGTGCACATTGAGTAACAAACCCAGCAGGTTTTTATTTGTCTGCTATAAAGGTTATATGAAGTGGAGTTACATGAAATAGCAGAACAGCAGTGTGTTATTCTCCCTCTGAACAGCAGGTGGCACTAGTGGTCCCCATGTTATCTGGGTTGAATAACGGGATTTGAAACACAACCAGAATTGGTAAGTTGAGAAACTTCTAACCATGCTTATGTTGCCCCTTTGCCAAGATGGAGGACGCTAAAATACAAATACCTCCCCCCATGTCTCCACGTGCTGTACAAAACACAGGGAGTTAGGAAAGGGTTCCTGGAGCCCACCTATTGCGGATTTACTGCCCTGACATACAGCTTTTTAATCGGATTCCTGTCTCAAAGTGCCCCCCTTGGGAAGGAAGAACACACAAGGCCTTTCCCCCTCTTGTGAGTCTGGTCCTCAAAGCAGAGGAAGGTAAATAAGGTTTGTGAGTGGGTAGTAGGAGTTGATGGGACCCCGCTTGGATCCTGCAGGAATTCTATCCCATAACCATTGCTATATTGTCAGTTCTGGTAACACCCCTACTCCCTTTCACCCCCACCCCACGCCACATTGGCAGGTCCAGGCTGCCCAGTGTGTTCCCTACCTGTTTGCACACTTGTGAGCAAAATCAAGAGCAGTCCAGTTTATTTCACTAAGCTGCGGAGACAGTGGCTTCCTTCCCAGCCTCCGCACCTGGAGGCTTGCAACCACTTTGTCTTCAGCCCCCCTGAACTCTTCTTAGACCCACAAACAAGAGAAACCCCATGCCTGAGGGCGCATGGAGAGACGCTTTGGAAATACAGGGTGAAGCCAAACTCACTCTGAAACAGAGGAACCCGCTAAAGAGAGTGGGAGGTGTTAATAGGTAAAGATCATGTCCTTGGTATAGCCGAGCTGCTCCAGGCTGGGGTGAGCTGCCTCCCGGATCAGAGGTGGTGGGCCACAGACCAGGATGAGTGTGGCCTCCCCAGGGGGAGGAAGGTGCTCCTTGATCATGTCAGCAGTAATGAAGCCCGAGCTGTACTTCCAGCCTGAAATGAACCAGAGCAGGGAAAAGCATGGGTCTGCATTTCCCCCTGATGCTGGAGACCAGGCTACCCTACAAACGCTTAGATATCTGCGCTGCTGGTTCCTATAGACCCAAGAAGCAGACATAGGGGTTCCCAGCCATCTGTAGCCTTTTCTCCAGGTTACAGGTTCAAGCCTTGGACTCAGACTCAGGATGATGCCTCCCTGCTCTAAGCATTGAGAAGAGTGGGGCTGTTAGGTAGGGGTGGGTGAGGTCACTCTGGTGTTTGTGGAATTGGGCAGCGCCCCCTGCTGGACATCTTGGTATATGCCAAGACAGGTATAGATGAGGGAAGCAGGAGGTATGCCATGGTGCAAGGCGCATGGTGGTTCCAGGGGTGCTAGCTGAGGCTGCAAGAGCTGGCTGAGGCTCAGCATATCAAGGCAGTTGTACAGAAGAGGTTGGTAATGAGAGGAGGAGTAACCATGAACAGATACAAGAGGTTAAGGGAGCAGTGGTCATATTGGGCGCAATGTGCCGACTGTGAAAGGCTGACTGTTCAAGTAGCCTGCTGGCTCATTCTATACTCAGTGCAGTGTGTGGAGTGTAGAGGTATTCAGAGCCTGCCCTTGATGCCCACTTGCAAACCGCTGCTCCCAATCTCCTCCCACTCAGATTCTTGCATGCCCTATAACAGAACAAGAGCCCCTGGGCTTAGTCTCCTTTGCGGTAAACCTTAAAGGCAAACGAGGAAGACAAACAGAACATAGAGACCAGTCCATAGCTGTGTCAGAGGATGCAAGCTGGCTCAGAATAAGGGAAAGCAACATGGGTCATACCATCGGGAGGTCTGTCCAGGGTGTACCACAGGTTGAACTGGTCAGGGTGAGTTGTGGTGATCTTTTCTAGCTCCGTTCTCAGCAGGATATCCTCTTCTGTCTAGAAAAGAAGCAACATTACAAAGGCTCTCCTAGGAACTGCCAGTATGCTCCTGAGCTTGAATACATGGGTCTAGCACATTAACACCTGAACTGCCATTGTCCTCGGAGGTGCTGCTACTCCCTGTCTCTCTCACATAAGGAGCTGGGGAGGGGGCGCCGAGGCGTGGGGTCGGGGTACCAACACTGAGGCTTCCCTCTGGCTGGAAGGATTGGCTACACAGACCACTGTCTGCATGAAAAGGTCCTCACTTCCCTACATCCAGGGATCCAGCCCAGCAAGCCCAACAGACACAGGCTAGTGCAGGCTGGCCTTCTGTGAGGAGCCAGGGGAGGGCGGTGCTGGTGATGTGAAGAATAAGGCGGTCTACCTTCCTAACTGGGAAAAGCAGTCCAAGGCACCATGAGAGTGGCCAGGCCTGGGTCCTCAAACCCTCCATGGCCCCCTTTTCCTGGTAATTCTACTTCTGGCATTGCTTCAGAAAATAAAAGTTACCAGGTCATTCGCAAGTTACTCATAATTACTTATTGTTTATGACCAGTATCTGGAAAGAACCTAAATGAAGTTTTTAGTAAAACATTACTTTGACTCTGGTGTGAATATTTAAAGTTAGCGAGGGGAAAATGCTAATGTGACACTATTAAGTGGAAAAAATAGTATGTGGGTGTATATCACATATAAATACATAGTATGTATAGGGAAAAAAAGACAAAAGACAAAGTATTTATATTCTTCTGAATTTCTAGTGGGAACATCCACTATTTAATAGTCAGAAAAACAGAGAACTAGGCATTAAGGAGAAAGCTCAGTGCATGGAGTGGGTCTATAGGAAATAAGAGTTAAGCAGAAACGAACAGAGTAAGTCTGGGCCCAGCTTTTTCTACTGCCAGCAGACTTGCCGAGCCCACTAAGCCACCCACAGCTGCGAGCAGCCAAGCATCGCATTCCCAGGCAACAGGAGAGGAATGAATCCATAGAGAGCCCCACGCAGGGAACATTCCATGCCACGGTGGCAAGCTCTGGGCTGACTCTGCAGAACTGACCTGGTTGGCAAAGAGGAGAGAGAGCCTGGTTCTGTCGCTGCTGTTCTTGGTGATGTGACGAAGGAGCTGCAGCATGGGTGTAATGCCTGTGGAACAGTAGGCAGGCCAGCTTGCTCCCACTTTCCCTTCTGTCCCCCCCCCCCGCAACCCAAATTAGGGAAGAGCTCTTCATTTTGGTGTTCCTTTCTAATACAACAGAAGGACAAAGGCCACTTTTTCTTTTGGAAACATGGTTTCATATATCTCAGGCCCTCATCTCGCTATGCAGCCAGGGATGCCCTTGAACTTCTGGTCATCTCAAGTGCTGGAATTACAGGCATGTGTCACCATGCCTGGTTTTATGTGGGGATGGGGACTGAACCCAGGGCCTCACGTGTGCTAGGCAAACACTCTCCCACATTGTCAGCCCGCTTGCTTTATTTTCTTATGGCAAGAGGGAAAGAACTAATTCATGTCCTCATCTGCATAATAGAATGAATGGCCAGTGAATATGATAGTATTAAAACTGCCTGTGATGGTGCCGTACTAGCCAAAGCTGCGCGTCTCCCCGAGGGTTCATTCTCAAAGGACTTGGAAAGTCAGGCTGGACCTGGATCTTCCATTATTTAGGAACTAGTGAGCAAAGCCTGCCCAGCCTGGCCCCACAGCCCAGACTTGAAAGGGTCTCATAGCTTCTAGGGAGCAGAGGAACAGGGTCAGATTCTGTGTCTGAGTCCACATTCCCACTACCATAGCTAGGGATGAATTGCTCACATCACCTCTCACAGGGTTGAAGGATCCCCAGCAACCTCTTACCTGTGCCACCTGCAATCATGCCCAGGTGATGAACCAGCTTCTTTTCAGGCTCACTTGTTTTGCCTGTTTTGACTGTAAGGGTTCCTAGAAACATAAAGGATGTTTCTGACTTCTGCAGCCATTGTCTGGCAGCCTACAAAAAAAATATCTGACTCTTAGGAAGCAAGTCCAGCTAAGGGACAGGTTGTGGCATTCCAAGCCAGGGACGTGAGACACAGTAGCTTCGCTGGTCACCTCTTGTATGCCAGTGTACAGAGTGGAAATTGAGGCTGGGCATCCCAGGGCATAGCTGGGCCTTTCCTTAGCCAAGCTGCAATTAACCTGGAACCTCCTAGAACCTCCTCTATGATAATGGTGAAATGAGTGAGTAAATGGAGAATCTGGGTGAACCAATTAATGTGGGCTCCCTCCACCATGCACACATCAGCAGGCGCCTTTTAGGTCTCTGTGCAGGGACAGTAACGACATTTCAGATGAAGCAGACAAACTGCTGAAACAAGTTTGAGCAGTGACAGAAGCTGCTATACATGTATTCACACGAATGCATGTGTGAAGACTTGAAATGCAAGCCCATGTGTTCCAGGGCTAAGGAAGAGCACAGTGAGATCACAGCAGGACTCCCCTGATTGTGAGACCCCACTCAACAGCACCTGGTACCTGGCTCATTGTAGAACAAGCGCCCTGTTGGCCCCCGAAAAAGGATGGTGTCCCCAATTTTCATGTTCTCCAAGTGCTGAGTCATCTTTCCTCCTTCAGGATATTTTGGGTGCACGTTCTTGAAGTAGATCTGAAAAGCAAGTCCAGGTCTTTACACTTGCAAGCCTTTGGCTACAGTTGCACGCAGCTGGAAAGGGCATGTGCCAGCCGAAGTCATGCGAGCGAATACTGCCACGCTCACTGTGAACAACTTAACTGTTTGTTTGTTTGTGCGTCCACAATAAAATATCCCGGCGAGACAACTTCGGGGAGAAAGGGGTTATTTTGGCTCACAATTCCAGGTTAACGTCCATCACTGCAGGGAGGTCAAGGCAGGCCCCTGAAGCAGCTCACCGCGTCACCTCCAGCAGAGGGAAGTGAATGCATGGGCGCCTAGTACCGCTCAGCTCCTTCTCTGTACTTATGCAGTTCAGTGTCCTCTGCCTAGGGAATGGCGTCACCCGCAGTGTGCTGGATGTTTCTACACCACACTAATATGGTCAAGATGACTCACCACAGACACTTCCTCAGAACAACCTGGTCTAGACAGCCCCTCATTGAGACTCTTCTCTTGGTGATTTCTAGATTGTGGCAAGTTGACAGTTGAACTAACCACAGTAATCCTTTGAGGCACTACAGGGCAAAGTGTAGCATTGCTGATATATGAGACTATTGGAAAGCGCTGTCCAGGCCATGAGTCCCCTCAGAGAGAAAGCACTGCTCTCTGTTAGGATACCTGGGGGCTCCAGACAGCTGGGTAAACCAGGCATTATTACCTTTATAATTAAGTCCACAAAGCCTTGATCATCATCACTAGAGACAGGCGTGTAAGCCCTGATCACCAATTCATTGTTAATTTGGGCCAAGAGATGGACATAGTTACCTACAAAAAAAAAAAAAAAAAAAAAAAAAAAATATATATATATATATATATATATATATATATATATATATATATATATCAAATGTTAAGTCTGAGAACAGTAAATAGGACTCAGGAATCCCCTAAGGATTCACTTTGATAACACCTGTCCAGCCACGATCACACTGTAACTCTTAGAGTAAGACTTAACTAAAGCTGGGAATGGATACTAAAAATATCAGAAGGATCCAGGTGTGGTGGCTCATACCTGTAATCCCAGTGCTTGGGTATCAGAGACAAGATGTGAGTTCAAAGCTAAAATGGGCTGTAAGTTGTAGATCAGTCTGGGCCAAGAGGCGTTTTCTTTCTTGTCTCAAGAAAGAAATCAGAAAATTTTCCACTTAAAGAAAGCTATTATCTGTGTGTAAAGTTTTTTCTTTCTAACCTGGGTACTGAGAGGGAGTCACCAGCACCCATCTGAGTTCCATCCTCATGGGTGCTACAGGGTCCAAGGTCCTGGACAGCCCTGTTTCAAACAAAGCAACAGTGGGTGCAGTCTGGCCATTGGCTCTGCTGAGAGGCAGCAGGGACATTTACATTGTGTCTTTACCTGTCCAGAATCTGACTCTATAGGCTTGGAGAGCCAAAGACATTTGAGTTTGAACTGTAGCCCAATGGCAGATAATGGGCCAGATAGAAGCGGACTTCAGAGACCAAGGCGATTAGTACTGAAGGGAGGAACTGCATCAAGGGATGCTAAAAGCTAGAGGCAAAAGAAGGTTCCAGGCCAACTTCATATGGAGTAGAAATTAAGTGGGCCTGGGAAATTAGAAATGCAGACAGAAATCGAAACAGAAAGAGAGAGGCAGAGATGAGGAGGGGACATAAAGGAAGGAGGCGGAGTGGGGTGCTTGAGTTCATAATGTTAAGCAGTGTAAATCTGGACCTTGGAGGAATCCCTTGAGGCTGAGGTGCAAACTTCTAGCCAGAGCCTGGGTATGGGTTGGGTTGGGCACCAGGGACACTGGACAATACAGGCCTGAAGCAGCAGCTTCCTTCTGAGAGCTCGTCTGAAGCTGGGGACCTAGAAGGTCAGTTCCTTCACGTCCCCACAGAATGAAGCTGGGTCTTGGATCCCAAGGCCCCGCCTCTAACCATCTTCACGTCAGCTGAACCGTGAGGCAGCCACAGTTTTGCTATCAAGACTCTCAGAGGCCACTACATTGTCTTGTCCCACGGACCACACTGCTTCCACTGGGGCCTCAGGGAGAGCAGGTCAGAAAAGTCTCTGTGAAATCTATTCCTCAAGTGGCTTATGCTTTTATGCTACCACCCAACAGGATGGTGACAGGCTAAGTAGAGGAAGGCACAGTGACGTAGCACCCTTATGTACAGAGCAGTGAGGGACAGCAAGCAGGCTCGGGGTAGGGGGTTGGGGGGGCAGTGGCAGGCAGCAGGAGTCCTTGTATTATAATTCCATCACTTGACAGAAGTTGGAGTCAGGGTTTTCTTTGAAAGTGGGACACCAATCAGACTGTCCACTAATAGGCAGGCAAGCGACAAGTCTTCTCTGCCCCATGCCTGTCCCTTAGGTTTTTCCACCCCAGGAGAGTGGATTCACTGGAAATGGGGCAACTCAGAATCTGAGGAGGACACCTAGGGCTGGTTTCCACAGTGGGTCCCTCCTTCTGTGAGTCTCAGGGCCTCTCAGACAATCCATCTATGTAGGGCATCTGCATCACTACTGACTTTCCTCACATTTTGGGTGTCGACTCCGAGGGAACATCTGCTCTTCTCATCCCTTCACTCCAGTATGAAGCTTCTGAATTTTCACACTTATTAATCATTTTACCTTCACTATACCTCAAGTAGGCAGACAGCCCTGGGAAATACTATTTTATAGACAGAAGGTCAGAGAGGTTGAGGGACTTAAATTGCATGGGCAGGAAGCTTTAATGAAATGTTAGACCTTCTGGCTCTGGGCTTACTTCTTTTCAGTGATCCTCATGGTACTGCCGTTGTGACAGTCCAAGTGGAACAACACAGACACTGTCCTCAAGTCCACCTGCCTATCTCCCTCCATTTATGTGCTCCAGGATTATCTCAATGTACCCTCCACAGCCCATGAGAATGGGAAGCCATTGCTAATAGGAGTGCAGTGACCCCAAAAGCCCAGACTTGGAAATGCCACCAAGCGCTGCTCACCTACAGGAAGTCCTAAGACATGGTCCGGTGAGGGCAGTCCGAAGCGAAACCTTCGGGTGTTGTGGTTAATTTGCTGATTAAAAAAAAAAAAATCAGGCAGGTTCTGTTAGCTCTCTAGGAGTTTTGCTGTGCAACCCAGATCCTTAGAAAAACACTCCATTTGGTCCTGAGGTGACCGCTCACCCCACCTTCCCAGCTAGCATTCTCAAACCCCTGTCCTCTTTAATTTAACCAGGAGAAGGTTTGGGTGACCCACACTACCTCCTTCTCAATCAAGGGCAGAGAGTACTTGGCTTCAGGGTCCTGTAAGGTGATACAATGATTCTTCTTTTTGATGTTCATATTCTTCAGGGCCACGAGAATCACAGCAGCCCTGAGGGCACCAAGGGCCAACAGCAGGGGACTGGTCCTGGCAGACAGTGTGAACACAAATCTCAGATCTCACCCATCCTGGGCTAGGCAGCTCCAAGCATGGCGGATCTTATGTCTCAAAGGGCTCAGAGAGAAAGGTGCTAACACAGAAGGCTGCCTGTGGAGACCAGAGGGGAAAGAGATTAGTCCAACAGGCCCCCTGGACCAGGCCTGACATCTGCCCCAGAGTGCCAGTGTCTCCAGGACTCCTTGCCCAGCAATGGCTGGGAAGAAGTGATGGCATTAGTTTTAACAGGCTACCTAGGACATGACTGTGGTATGCTTGCCGAATGGTGCAGGGCTCACCTCTCCAGAGATTTCCCACACTCACGTCGTATCCCGCGGGAGCAGTGGTGCAGTGAGTGGCTAGGTGACTCGCTAGCAACTTCTAGACTTGGTAACAGAAGTAAACATTCACTTGCCAGAGGTGTGGCCCGCTTCCCCACACCCGCCCTCAACTCCGCCCTCTCGCCCCGCACTCCACTCCCTTACTAGGCCAGTTTGTTTGTTCACATCCCAACCTGTTCCAGAGAAGTCTGCCCGCCGGCTCCCGCTGCCCAGTCCTTTAGCTCAGAGGCCCAGTGTCCGCACCAGTTGGGGAACCGTCAGTGAGTCCTGCCCAGCCATCGCCTGGGGCTGTCTCCAGCCCCCGGGGGTTCCTTCCTGCCCCACGCGCCTTGTGCCTTTCTCGCGGAACCCACCTGGAGCGAGATACCCAACTTGTCCTCGAGATGGGCAGGGCCTCTTGATTGCCTGAAAGTCGGACACCCAGCTGTGGCCAGGGACGAGCTGATTCCTGTGCTGTAGCGACAAAGTCAGGCTGCTATGTCACGTGACTTTGGCATTGGTCCAGCCCTAAGCCTCCTCAGTGGCCCTGTGGGGATGGGGCACATCTCTAGATCTCCTATTCACGACAGGGGTCTCTCTGCATCTTGACTTTCCCTGCGCATTGCATTCGAACAGCCTTGAGGAAAATTCAGCCTCCTCAGCTTGTTAACACCGCGTCACGACAGAGGAAGGAGCTGCTGTAAACCGGTTATAGTACAAACTGAAGAAATGGGAGTTATAGCCTAAAGGAAGCTTACGAGGTGTGTTATTTGACATGCCTCCTGAGCTGCTACCCTGAGTCTCCCAGGACTAAGTATTTGCAGGATGGGGCTGATGCAGCATGTCATGCCTTCACCAGTGGGAGACAGGACAAGACTCTGGGAGACAAGATGAAGAAGTGCAGCTTCTGAGGGTTCTTCACAATGCATTTCAGAATCTTGGTTTCCTTTTCCACGCTTGCTAGTGACAAAAGTAAATTCATTTCATTCCGAGAGAGCCAGAGATGCAAACAAACAAACAAAAAGAAACAACAGAACAAAACAAACAAACACCAAACCAAACCAAACTAAACCAAACCAAAACAGAAAACAGGTCCCTATCAGCTAGGTACAGCGGTTCTGAACCTGCGGGCCATGATTTCATCAGATGTCCTTCATATCAGTCAGATATTTACATTATTGTTCATAACTCTAGCAAAATTACAATTATGAAGTGGCAACCAGATAATTCTCTCATCGAGGGTCACCATAACATGAGGAAATGGATTTCAGGGTCGCAGCATCAGGGAAGTTGAGAACCACTGGGCTAGGACCACAGACTGACTAGGTGAGGAAGGCTAATAATCTGAAAATCAAGCAACGAGCCAGGGTGGTCCTTCTGAGGACTGCTGGGGAGTGAAGAGCCTGTGCCCTTCTCCTTTGCTTTTCTCTTATATCATCCACCCTCTCTATGCATGTCCCTGAGTTCAAGTTTCCCGTTGTAATGAAGACCTCAGGCATACTGGATTAGCTTCATAACCTCAATTATCTCCACTGAGGACACATTTGTCGGTATTTGGAGTTGGGGGTGTAAGACAGGGAAGTGAGGGAAAACAGCACACGTGTCATGCTCCGCTCTGCTAAGTAACTAGCTTCAGCAGACACGCGCAGGCACACGCAAGGACACCTCCCATGATACCTGCGTGGGCCCACGTGCCATTGCCAGATAACCTGATTTTTTTGACAGCTTAAGTGTTTAAAATATAAAGTCAGGGCTGGCGGTGCCTGCCTGAGATCCTAGCTTTGTGGGACATTGAAGTAAGAGGATCAAAAAGTTCAAGACCTGCCTGGGCTACAGAATGAGTTTAAGGTCAACCTTGGCAGTTTAGTAAGACTCTGTCTCAAAATTTAAAAACAAACAAACAAACAAACAAATAAACAAAATCCAGCCAAACAACAGCAACGACAGAAGGAAAGGGCTGTGCATATAGGATACCATTAGCTTAGCGTGTGTGAGGCCCGAGTTGAGTCTCTAGTACAGAGGGAAAGCAAGCCTAAAGTGTAAAATGGCATCTCAGGAAGGCATTTACATCACATAAGAAGCTACAATAAGCGCTGGCGAGATGGCTTAGAGGTTAAGAGCACTGTCTGCTCTTCCAAAGGTCTGAGTTCAATTCCCAGTAACCACATGGTGGCTCACAACCACCTATAATGAGATCTGGTGCCTTCTTGTGGTGGGGAGGCACACGTGTGGGCAGAATACTGTGTAAATAATAAATAAATATTTTTTTTTAAAAGAAGGTACAATAAAGGGCATCATCTCAGTTCTGATACCCGGTGCTCTTACCTTTACATAAAACTATGACAGCTTAGGACTCTTGTTCATTGACTGCCTCACAGTGATTTTGAAGAGGCTTGCATGTGTATCAGACAGATGAGTTATAAAGGCTTTCCCCCAATATGCAACTTTCTTCTTAAATGTGCCCTGCCCCCCCCCCCCCCGTGTGTGTCTGATGAGTAGACATTTCTCATTGTAATGTAGTCAGTGTCTGAGTCACCAGCCTTGGCTTGGGGTGTTAAGGCTTTTGCTTAAAAGTTTCCCAAACACGTGATAAAGAATTTTGCATGATGTGAGACATGGACCCAACTTTGTTTTTCTTGTATGTCTAATGTGTTCTCAAAAACATTTATAAAATTGTACATGCCAGACCTGCAATACATCCCATCACGCATCAATCTCATACATGGGTGAGCCTTGCCTCTCCACTGTTCTCTCCATCAGCCTGGCTGCCCAACCCTGTGGTCATACACCGTTCTAATCATAGTAGTGTATAGCAAGTGTTTGTATCTTTCACTCTCACACAGAATCAAGGTGAATTAGAGCAGAAAAATTTTTTGTAACCCTGAGTAGATAGATACATAAAATATGTAACCAGAACAAATGTTTACAAATAATCATTAAGAAATGGCTAATTGTTTTCAATTTTAAGTTGTGTGTATGCCTGTGTCCTGGCTCAGAAATGTCTTTCCCCTTTCTAATGCTCTAATCGCTTTCATTGCCAACCTCTTTCCTCATAAGCTGCCTCTTGTCCGGTCACAACTCCAGCTCACTGTCTCTGCCAGGCCACATGAGCAGCTTTCCTCTCCCCTCTGGTGCTGCCCCATCCTTTGTGTATTTTGCTAAAAATGTCACCCAGGACAAAGCATCATAGCAACCACTTTTCTTTGCCTGGAATGAGCTTTATGAGGCACTAGAATACTCTAGGCATCAACACTGACTAAGGCAGAATTGGATTTTCCCCTTATTCTCTCTTTAAGGATTTGAGAATAAAGCATATTGCTGCTACCTGGTCAGAGATTCCCCACTGAGCACTGCAGATGGGATAGAAGTGTGGCTGCACTTGAAGTTTTGAGATATCTTCAACCTAGACACTCATAACAGAAATGTGACTATGCTGATGGTAGGCTGGGCATGTAGCTCAGTTGGTAGAGTGATGGCCCAGTGTGCATGAGGCCCTGGGTTCGATCCTCAGCACTGCATAAACCACATGTAGAGATGCTGGCATACCTGTAAGCCAGCAAGCAGAGGCAGAGGAATCAGAATTTCAAGGTCATCTTAGGTTCCATAATGACTTTGAGGCCAGTCTGGGCTACGAGAGACCTTATCTCAAAACAAAAAGGAGGCTATGGAAAGCTTTACACATCTCTGAGGGACCTCAGGGATCTTCTCAGGCAAGACTGTCGAAAGGCAAAGAGGATTGAGACTCCCGACTGACCAGAGTTGGCTGGAGACTGAGTGAAAAAGAACAGCTTGCAGAATCCTGTTCCTGTGGTCCTTCCCACTCCCAGGGATCTCCTCTTCCTTAACAGCTATGTCTGCTGAGCTACGCCAACCATGCTAGACAAGCTCCTCACATTTATTTACAGCAGTTGCTCCAACTCTTCCCAAACAGCGTCTGTTGTGGCAGAGGCTGAGCTCCAGAAGGGAGTGACTGTGAGCTGGCAGCCGGGAGCCACAGGGAGTCAATGGGGGAAGCAAATGCTGTTCCTGAGGGGACCTGCCACCTGCACAGGGTCCTACAATCTGAGGATGAGATCCCCAGACCTCCAGTCAGAGAGAGGTGGGCTGCAGGAGTGGGGAAGGGGAATGGTGCATGAAGAGAAATTAAGGGGAACCTCCCCAACTCCCACTTGAATTTAGCTGGGACTGGTAGAAAAGCTTAACATTCTCCTCTCCTCCTTCTAAAATTTTGGTAGTTTACTCTGTGAAATGAACAGACACTCCACAGGTTAACAGAAATCATACAGACACAGAGGCTAGCAAACTCTGAGTCTCGTGGGAAGGGACAGATGCTTGTCCCTTGTATGCTACACAAAGGAAGAGGGAGTTGAGGCTATTTGAGGTGGTAACATGACAATACAAGCCATGGGATAGTCAAGGAAGGAAGGGTGGGGCTGGAGGGATGGTTCAGGGGTTAAGAACACTGTTTGTACTTCAGCAGGGCCCAGTTGAATTCCTTGCACCCATCTATAACTCCAGTCCCAGGGCATCTGAGTCCTCTTTTGGCCTCTTTGGGCACCAAGGCATGTACATGGTGCACAGACATACATGCAGGCAAAGAACACCTGTATACATACAGTAAAAATTAAAACAGCTAAAATAAAAAGTGAGTGAGGAAGTGTGTGTGTGTAACTGTCCTGGCAGCAGGGAAACATGCTGGAGAGGGACACCTGTGCCTATGTTCTCACAGTGGACCTCAAAGAAATGGAATTTTTTCAGGAGTGTCATGCTAGGGAAGGAAAAGCCAGAGGGGAGGCTTATCTGGAAGAGATTTCACTCAGTTGTGATGACTGATGGGCCTGGGAGCCAGGAGACAAAGATGGGTCATGATGGGGCTACACTTTGACCAGGACTATGGGTCTGTGTATCTTGTGCACTCAATTTACACCTAACCCTTATGTCAGAGCCCTGAAAATGGACTTATAGCTCTTTCTTGTGTGGCTGCCTGAATCATTTCTTTCTGCTTTTCGATATCATGTGTCTTTTGATTGGTATGTTGAGGATTGGTATCCAAGTCTAGCTTGCAAGGTTTGTTAGGTCTCCACCCTAAATGTCCACTAACAGGAGGCACCAAGTGTTGCCTTATAAAGCCCGGTTACCTACATAGCAACTCTCAAAGGAAAACCTGCCATGATCTTGGCTGGGCAGGTGTGAGAACCCCTCCCCTACCTGTTCTTCCTGCGAAAAGATCTTTCCAAGATAAATAGGTGCCTGCATCTCAGAGGACACATCTTCGCCTTCATTCTCCACGACTTTACTATCGCAGATAGATGTAAATTGTTTTCATAGAAGGACATATTTTTGAGCTATTCCCATCTGTAGTTTTATATGCCAAGGAAGTATGTTTAGAGCAGCATATTTTACCTCCTCACACTTGAGATGTTCACAGCTTTGGTCCAGTGTTTATTTTATCTCTTAAAAGCACAGAAGCAGGGGATTTTCAGAAAAGGGTTTTATTGTAAGGACAATGTATGTCTCAGAAGTGAGTTTAAAAATGAAGTGAAGACAGAATAAATCAGACTACAGACAATCTAAGATGCAGTATCAAGTCTCCACTGACTTTATTAACGCGGAGTCACAGGCTTCACAGTGAAGTCTCACTTAGAAACGGTAGCCGTCCTGCACCCCTGTACCACAGGATCCCTGCATTACACCAGCCCTACACTATGGCACCCTTATACTGTAGCACTCCTATACAACAACACTCTATATGACAACATTACCATCACATCCCTGTATGACAACATCCCTCCATCATATCACCGCTGTATCATAACATCCCCCCACCACATCATCCTGTCAAGCAGTAAATATACAGAGAAAACTGTTTCTGGTGCAATTAGAAGCTAGATTCTTTTTTTTCTCCAGAAAGAGTTTCTCTGTGTAGCCATGGCCGTCCTGGAATCTCTTTGGAGACCAGGATGGCCTCAAACTCATAGAGATCCACCTGCTTTTGCCTCCTGAGCACTGGGATTAAAGGTGTGAGCCACCATGCCTGGTATAGAATCTAGATTCTAGATTTCTAATTTTAAAATACTTCCTCACTTTTCTTTTTAAATTTTATTTTATTTTTTTAAAAGATTTTTTATTATTTCAAACAAATTTTAAATTTTAATATATTTTAATCGTATTTATCCTTTCCTCCAAGTTTGTCCAAGATCCTCTTCTCCTTCCTAGGCAACCAGCTTTACATTATCTCTCAAAAACAAACCCACTACAAAGCACCCAAAACCTAAAAAACAAAATACAACATCATCCAAAAATGAAAAGCAAAACAAAAACTAAAAACAACCAACCAACCAACCAACCAACCACCAAACTGTGCCCTAATAAAAGCACCGCCCAAAAAACTGTGGAGTCCATTATTTGTAGTCAATTACTCCTGACTCTGAGATCTGCCCTGGGGCGGATGATGTACCCAGTGTTATCCCACTGGAGAAAACCAATTTTCCATCTCCCAGCAGATCTAATGACAGTTCCATTGTTAACCTTTACCCTAGTGGTTAGGTCTTCATTCAGCATTCAATCATTCATTTTTAACAAGTATAACAAAATAAAATATAAGATAAAACAAAAACTATCACATTGAAGACTAGCAAGTCGGATCAACAGAAGGAAAAGAGTCCAAGAGAACCAGAGAGAGAGAGAGAGAGAGAGAGAGAGGTTTTTGTTCATTTGGATACTGTCTCTCTGGATAAGGGTTTGACTACTTGTTGATTTTCTCAAAGAACCAACGGTTGATTTGGTTGATCCTTTAACCATTCTCTTTGTTTCTAAGTTATTGATTTCAGCCCTGAGTTTGATTATTTCCTGCCATCTACTCTTGAGTGTGTTTGCATCTTTTTTTTTCTAGAGCTTTCAGGTGTGCTTTTAAATTCTTGTATGCGATCTCTCCAATTTCTTTATGAAGGCGCTTAGTGCTATGAACTTTCCTCTTAGCACTGCTTTCATTGTGTCCCATATGTTTGAGTATGTTGTGTCTTCATTTTCATTGAATTTTAGAAAGTCTTTAAGTTCTTTCTTTATTTCCTACTTGACCCAGTGGTCATTGAATAGAGAGTTGTTCAGTTTCCATGAATTTGTAGGCTTTCTTTTGTTTCTGTTGTTGTTGAAATCTAGCTGTAGTCCATGGTGATCTAATAAAATAAAAGGGGTTATTTTAATTTTCTTGTATCTGTTGAGACTTGGTTTGTGGCCAAGTGTATGGTCAATTCTGAAGAAGGCTCTGTGAGATGCTGAGAAGAAAGTATATTCGTTTGTGTTTAGGTAAAATGCTCTGTAAATATCTGCTAGGTCCATTTCATTCATAACATTTGATAATTTCATTATTTCTGTGTTTAGTTTCTATTTGGAGGGCTTGTCCATGGGAGAGAGTGGGGTGTTGAAGTCTCCCAGTATTACCATGTGTGGTTCAATGTGTAATTTAAGCTTTAGCTATGTTTTTTGTTTTGTTTTTAAGTTTGTTTTGTGTGTGTGTGTGTGTGTGTGTGTGTGTGTGTGTGTGTGTGTGTGTGTGTATGTGTGTGTGTGTGTGTGTGTGTTTACAAATGTGAGTGCCCTAGCATTTGGGGCATAGATGTTCAGAATTAAGATGTAGTTTTGTTGGATTTTTTTTGATGAGTATGAAATGTCCTTCCCTATCTTTTTGGATTAATTTTGGTTGAAAGTCTACTTTATTAGATATTAGAATGGCCACTTGAGCTTGCTTCTTGTGTCAAGTTTCCCTGGAAAACTTTTTTCCAGCCCATTACTTTGAGGTAATGCCTATCTTTGTTGCTGAGGTTTCTTGTATGCAGCTGAGTGATGCAGCCTGTTTTCACATCCATTCTGTTAGGCTAAGTCTTTTTATTGGGGGAATTGAGTGTATTGATGTTGAGAGAGATTAATCACCAATAATTGTCAATTCCTGTTATTTCATATTGTTGTTGGTAGTGTGTGCGTTTCCCTTCTTTTGGCCAGGAGGTTTTTAGATTTGACATTTTCTTTGACATATATATATATTCTTCTATTGTTCTATTGTGTCTTCCGTGTCTGAGTCCATCTCTCTTATCTCTTGTATTCTGTTGGTGAAGCTTGCCTCTGTGTTTCTTGTTCAAATTCCTAAGCTTTTTTATTTCCTAGTTTTTCCTCATTTTGGCTTCTTTATTGATTCTGTTCTCATTCTTAGGTCTTGAACTGTTTTATTCATTTCCTCCCACTATGTTTTTTATAATTTTCTTTAAGGAATTTATCTGTTTCCTTTTTATAGGCCTCTCTCACATTCATAAAGGCTGTTTCAGGTCTTTTATTTGTGGTCCACATGTGTTGGAATGTTTAGGGTCTGCTGTGGACTCTAGTTTCTGGACTCTAGTTAAGACACATTGTCCTGGTTAGACTGACTGTGTTTGTATGCAGGCATCTGTACTTCTAGGGACTGATAGCTGCTTTTGTATTTGTTGGGTGGGTATTTTATTTCTTGGTTTCTTTTTCCTTACTGGATTTTTTGGAGACAGCAATGGCTGTGTGTTGCCTCTAGGAAACTCTTCTGGGAATCTTGATAGTTGTGGCCACTGAGGGTTCCAGGTAAAATTTGCTTGTGGGTGTTAGGACCTGAGACTTAGGAATGGGGATCGTCAGGGGGCTTCACAAAAGTGAGAAAAGCTGGCTGTTCTACCAGGGTCTGCTTAATTAGTCCTCTGTGAACCTGGGCAGAGAGTGCCAAAAGGGCAGAGCAGAAAGCCTACTAAAGATCTGGGGATGACAGTGGGGGCCTGGACTTGGAGGAGTGGAGGAGGAGGTGAGGATCTGCAGTCAGCCCACTTGCTTTCCTGGCAGGGATGGCCTGAGGGTTTCTAGAAAGCACATGCTGGATTTGAGAGCAGGGGAGATTGGGAGGGGAGGATCTGCCTGCGGGTTCTCCAGGAGATGGGGGAGGCTGCAGCAGGTGTTTTGTTGCAGAGCTGAGGAAAAGATAGGGGGGAATTGATTTGGAAGAGCAGGGGGGGGGGGGAGAATATCTGTAGTTACCTATCTGCTTCCCTGGCAGGAATGGACAGTGTGTTTTCAGGGAGGACCTGCTGGAGATAGGGGTGAGACAAAGCAAAGAGCTGGGGGAGGGAGGTTAGGAGAGGAAGATCTGTGGGAATCTATCAGAGATGAGGTGGGGGAAGGGAGCCACAGGAGTCCTGCTACAGAGATGGGCATGAGATTGGGGTGTTGAACTTGGAGAAATGGAGAGAGATGGAGGATTTGCAGTCAGCCTGTTTCCCTGGCTGGAGTTGACGTCCTCATTTTTCATCTGACAGCTTGTTATCAGAGTTGTTAGGGTTAGAGCCTGGATCCTGGCAGTGCTGACCGCCCCTCCCCCCTCCCTGCCACACACACACACACACACACATCCTCAACAGAGCAATTAAGGCAATCAGTAGTAATGAATGTGGCCACACTAGGAAGACAAACAATGAGGCCCATCGTTGGGTTTGGGCTCCTCACACAAGAATAACATTTGAAAAGAAGACGAGTGGTCTATGTAATTAAAGTAGTCCTGGTTAAGATGTGGCACAGGCATGTCATTTTCTCAGCTTCAGTCTGTCCTGCAAGGTGGTCTGACAAGTTGTCAGAACCGTCAGAACGGTGTCTCTTTCCCAACCTTTGTTCCTGAAAGCATGGTTACCTGATGGGGCCCAGAGACAGATGCTAAATGATGCTTTTTGGAAGAAGGACTATAATTGGGTCATGTGAGTTGAGATGGCAGGGTCGTCCAGCCTAGCCTTTGTTGCGAACAAGTTGGATTTCTGGCATGGTGGAAGAGAAGTCAGAAACAATAGAAAATGTGTCCCCTTTCCTATGCTTTTCTTCCTGTTATTGGATCTACTGCTCTGCTTCTTTCTAGACAAATACTTACTTGAAACATTTTTTAGGTTATTAATACAACAGACAAAAGGCCTCACTTTAACTGCTACTAACGAGCTCATCTCCTCTGAACATGAGTCTTAGGGTATCACATGTACTTATTTCATGAGCAGGGATGAGGTCTTTTCTCAAGAGAGAAGGCTCCATGACTCCTGTTGAAAACCGCGGGGAGAAGGATTAGGGTGGACATTATGAGAAGGAAGTGCCACAACTCAGCAAACATATTCTTTTAAAGTCTTGTTACCATGAAGATGCAGGCCGAAACCATCAACAAGGGTGTTGATGCACGTGGAAGCATCTCCGTGTGAATCTGTCCTCAGCCCGGGCTCAAGCTGACTGCACCTGTAAGGGGTGCAGTAAGCCAGCCATGGCAGTGCATGCCTGTAACTCCAGCGCTCGCTGGGTGGAGGCGGAAGGATTTTAAAATAAGGCCAGATTGGAGCACATAGTGGGTTTTAGGCTAGCCTAGGTTACCTAATGAGACCCTGCTTCAAGAAAACCAAAACAAGGGTGGGTGAGATGTTTCAGTGGCTAAAGGCGCTTTCTACCAAGCCTGAGGGTGGTTCCCAGGATCCACATGGTAGAAGAGAATTGAATCCTACAAGTGTTTCTCTGACTTTCTCTCTCTATTATTCTCTTATTCTCTCTCTCTCTCTCTCTCTCTCTCTCTCTCTCTCTCTCTCTCTCTCACTGTCTCACACAAACTAGGTAAACAAATATAATAAAAAATTTTAAAACAAACAAAAAATCAAAGCTGAAGATGATATAGTAATATATATCTACAAGACTGAGGGGGTTGGAGACTTGACGGAAATAATTATGCTCAGAGCTTCCTGAAAGCAAACAGGAACAGGTAAGATTTTCTAATGAGTTTGGGTCTCATTAGATATCTGTGAGTCTTCAACTGTAGATTGTTATATATTGTATCTGCTACCTTAACCCCTTAATCTGCATGTTAAGAATCACTGTGGTAAGGACTGGGCAGGAATAAGTAATATGAAATTTACTGATTAGACCACACTTTCCCAAGTAGGATGAGATCCTCAGAAGCTGTTAGGTTGCCTGGCTTATTCCTTGCTTTATACATGGCCAATATCAATCCAAAAGCAAGAAGGAAACCAAAGTTCTGAAATTATAATTGGAGAACTTCATATATATATGAAGAAGAGGAAAAAAATTATTTATTTATTTATTTTTAAAGGTTCTTTGATCCTTGTGCAAAGCAAGAAATTTGTGAGGGTTTGCTCCTCCTTGAAGTTTGACTTTTGGGGCCATTTGTGGATTATATTTTATTTACCAAATTTTTATATGCTCTGGTTACCCCAGTAGTCCGTGGGAATAAAACGACAATGCTTTGCTCAGTGTCGTAATTCTACCTTAGAAAATACTGGTCTTGGTTTAGGATGCTAACATCCGTTTGCTAAATGTGCCCCCTCGTGGCCAAGAGAAGAAAACACTGCGGCATACGTCACCTTGGATGTCTCCCTACCAAGAGTGCCAATGTCAAAGAAGCCAGAAGAAAAAAGGTCACTCAAATCCCTTCTCACTAAAGGCAGCCTTACTCTCCTCGTTACATTACCTGGTGGCTCTAAATGTCAAAGAGTGTGGAGAAATAACGACAAAAAAAGTAAAATGAAAACTCCCTTTTCTCCCCTCTCGCTCTTCTTCCTTTTCTTCCTTCCTCCCATCTTGCTTTTCTTTATTTCTTTTACAAGATTATCAGAATGGCACATTATAAAAGCTTCCCCACTTCCATCTTTTGCTTGGTCCCCTCACTACTGTATTTTCCGTATGAAATGTGACAGTGTGGTCATGGGTGTCATGAAGAAACCACCTAAAAGAAAGGGCCAGCCCTTCTCAGTGCTCACTGGCACAAGAACATAGCAGACCAGCTGATAGTGCTCAGTGTAGGGGTCTGATGAGCAAGACCATGACTTGACACACAGTGGAGCCTCCTCACCAGGCTTGGAAAGGAATTTTTTCTCCTTGTGTTTGGAAACTTTTGTGCTGCTCTGAGAAGAAAAGACAATGATTATTTCTCACGCCACTCTGTATTAGCTTTTTTGATGATATCGACTTGGCCAGGCTACCACCTGCAGATTTTCAACCAGGCACCCACCTAAGATTTGCTGAGAATGAATCTTAAAGTGTAACTAAAATCTATAACCTATTACCTGCAGGTACACACCATCCTGGACTATCTGGGTTGGCCTGGCTTGATTAGTTAAAAGCCCTCCAAGGAAGGGCTGTGGTTTCCCCCCACCCCAACCCCCCAAAGAGGAGACGGATAGGTATGAAGCTATATCAATAGGGTGTTTGGCCAGCGTGCTTGAAGCTCTGAGTCTGATACCCAACACTGTATAAACCAGGCATGGTGGTGCCCATTTGTAATCCCATCACACTGAAGCAGGAGGCAGGAGGATCAGGTACTCACGGTCATCCTTGAGGTCAGCCTGAGTTATATCAGACCTTGGCTCAAAGGGAGGGAGAGAGAAAGAAAGATACAGAGAGACACAACAGAGAGAGAGAGAGAGAGAGAGAGAGAGAGAGAGAGAGAGAGACAGAGAGAGAGAGAGAGACAGAGAGAGAGAGAGAGACAGAGAGAGAGAGAGAGAGAGAGAGAGAGACAGAGAGACAGAGACAGAGACAGAGACAGAGACACAGACACAGACACAGACACAGACACAGACACAGACACAGACAGAGACAGAGACACAGACACAGACACAGACACAGACACAGACACAGACACAGAGAGAGACAGAGAGAGGCTTCTGGTGAGGAACAACTTTAGCCCTGGACTCTGGTGCTCCCTTAGTTTTTCTTTCTGATTGCCAGCTCTGTGGATGGTTTAGTCAGCCCTGACAAATTTGCTAGCCACTTCCGATGAATTAATTTGCTAAAGTTTCTGGTAAAGGAAAAAAAAACACACACACACACACACACACACCACAAAGTGTACCAGTGGCTAGAATAGCAAAGATTTATTGTCTCACATTTCCACAGGACAGAGGCTCAAGGTGAGTGTGCCAGCAGGTTGATTCTTTCTGAGGGTTGCACTGCTTCTCAATGCCTTCCATACCTCTCCCCAAGCTTCTGTAGGTCACTCTCAGTTGCTGGGGTCTCCCCAGTGTTTGTCTTCATCTTCATATAGTGCTCATCTATGGGTGTCTCTCTCTCTGCATCCAAATATCCCCATTTTACAAAGACATAAGATATACAGAATTGGCATGTTCTAATGACCCACTTTTAAACCAGTTAGTTCTATACGGGCTGCATCTCCAAATGTAAGGGTCACCTTCTGGGGTCCTGCAGTTTATGATTCCAGCTCACTTTCGAAGACATTAATTTATCCCAGCTGTTACTGGGCCCTGAGTTGATTGCTTAGTCACATTCCTCAAAGAAGCTTACCAGAAACTTCCATTACTCCAGGTGAACACATCCCATGTCTCAAGAGGCACTGGCTCATCCTCTGATACGGAGACATTGAAATCTGAGTATAAACATAATGCGATTGCTTGGCTCACAGACTGTCAAGACTGGGGAATCAGAACATGACTTACGGTAACACTGTCAGAATTGTGGAGGCAGCTCAGTCAAAAAGGCCACAAGGGTCTCTTAACAGAGGGGTGGGATGGTATTTTAACTTCCACCTGGCTCCCCTTCAGCAGCTGTTTAAGCTCTAAGTGAAATGGAAAGCTTGGGAAGTAGATAGCTGGCTCCTTGGATTTCCCTCACAGAAGAAGTAAGTATCATGAGGACTTCCAAATGTGAAGATGTGGAGGTTGAGTAGAGCAAATGTCCAGGGCCTGGGGATGGATGAAGGTACTTCGTGACCTGTTCCCTGGATGTGCACTACACATTTGCTCATAGCCAATCAAATCTTCTCTGGTGTAACCCTGATCTCACTCTGTTTCTTTTTATTTATTTATTTATTCTTAGCTGCACTAGGAGTTGGATCCAGGGCCTTATGCATGCTAAGAAGGTACTCTACTTCAGATAGCACCTCCCCAGCCACTCTGATGTGTGAATTATTCTCCCATCATAAGGTTGGAGGCAATGAGTCTTAGATGACACTCCTAAGACCACACATCTAGAAAGGACTAGCCAAGACTCAGACCGACAGTCTCTCCTCATTCTTTGTGATTCCATATGTGAGCCTGCCTAGTCACTAAAGTTTATTTGTAACCTGTGGTGGTTTGGTTGAGAATGGGTCATATACTTGAATGTTCAGTTCCCAGCTTGTGGGCAATTTGGAAAGGATTAGGGGGTAGGACCTTGTTGGAGGAGGTGTGTCACTAAGGGTGGACTTAGAAGCTTCAAAAGCCCAGTTGTGGTGGTTTGAATGAGAATGCCCCTCCCCTAGGCTCATATATTAAAATTCTTGGTCACCAGGGAGTGGAACTGTTGGGGAAGATTAGGAGGTGTGGCCTTGTTGGAGGAGGTGTATCATTGCGAGTAGACTTTGAGGTTTCAAAAGCCCAAGCCTAGTCCAGTCTCCCTCTCTCTCTGCCTTTGAATAAGGATGAAAAGCTTTCAGCTGCTGCTCCAGCTCCACATCTGTCTGCTTCCCACCATGATAGTAATGGACTGAACATCCGAACCCTTAAGCTCCTAGTTAAATGATTTCTTTTATAAGAATTGCCTTGTCACAGTGTTTCTTTACAGCAATGGTAAGATATAACCCCGTAAGCAACAGTCATGGTGCTTTTGTGAAACATTTGATGCTCAAGCTACCAGCAGAGGTGGAATAGGGCAACATTTAGCCACTGCGCTCTTCTCTTTTTTCAGATTTCTTTCTATTCTATGTGTATAAATGTTTTACATGTATGTGCATGTATATATATGCAGTGTGTGTGTGTGTGTGTGTGTGTGTGTGTGTGTGTGTGTGAGAGAGAGAGAGAGAGAGAGAGAGAGAGAGTGTGTGTGTGAAAGAGAGAGAGAGAGAGAGAGAGAGAGAGAGAGAGGGAGACTGATGCCTGGGGAGGCCAGAAGAGGGTGCTAGATTCCCTGAAACCAGAGTTACAAATGCTTATAAGCTGCCCTAAATACTGGGAATTGAACCTGGGTCCTTTGCAAGAGCAGAAAGTGTTCTTAACCTCCACCTCTTCAGGCTCACATTCTACCTTCTTGTTCCAACCTTTATTCTACAAATAAAAGTCCTTTTTTTTTTTTTTTTTTAAAAGCATTCTACTTTTTTTTAAAGATTTATTTATTTATTATGTATACAATGCACATCAGATCACATTATAGATGGTTGTGAGCCACCATGTGGTTGCTGGGAATTGAACTCATGACCTCTGGAAGAGCAGTCAGTGCTCTTAACCGCTGAGCCATCTCTCCAGCCCATAAAAGTCCTTTTCACAGTCTATTTAGTGCTCTGTCATTTTGCTTGTGTGTGTGCTTTTGTGTTTTTATTGGTGATTTAGCTGTTTAATATGGCTCCTAAGCATAGTGATGAAGTGCCAAGAAGAGCATACTATATCTCACATGAAAAATACACCACCTTGAGGCTGGCAATATGGCTCAGCTGATAAAGGTGTTGGCTACCAAACTTGATGGCCTGAGTCTAATTCCTGGCACCAATATGGTGGATGGAGAGAACAGACTCCTGCAAACTGTCCTCTGATCTCAAAATGCCTGCTGTGGCTTGTGCATGTGTAGACACACACACACACACACACACACACACACACACACACACACACACACTCTCTCTCTCTCTCTCTCTCTCTCTCTCTCTCTCTAAAAGAAAGAAAGAGAGAGAGAAAGAAAGAAAGAAAGAAAGAAAGGAAATGCGTGACCTAGGTATGGCAGTACAGTCTGTAATCCCATCATTTCAGAGGAGGAGGCAGGAAGATAGTCTGAGGTTACGTCACGTTCTAGGCCAGTCTCAAAGCAAAAACAAAACAAAATACACATGTCAGATAAGCTTCTTTTAGATCTGCATTATAGTGCTGTGCCCCATGAATTTAATGTTAACGAGTAAATATATACGTTAAATAAGATAGGTTTAGTGAAACTTATATACTGACTGGTTGATAGACACACACCAGCATTTTCTTTCTTTCTTTTTTTTTTTTAATTTAAATTTTTATTTTGTGCATAGACATTTATAACCAGCATTTTCTAAAACCTAACCACATTTATTCCTAGGAACATCAAATGCTTTAGTGTCCCCTATTCAGTGTTCTTGGTGACTTCATAGGATGCCCTTGCCGTAAGGAGCATCGGTAGTATGCATGCTTGTTGTCCTTTTCTATCAGGACATGAGGATTAGAACAGGGAACCGGAGAGCTGATGCCTCTCACGTCTTACCTGCTCTGGAAACGAAAGAGACTTTAGCCTGGAAGCCCCTGGAGGTGCCGTTTTCATCTGATTGGAAGCTGATGAGCATCACACTGGAGGAGCTCAGGACAGGGCCGGGTACCACATAGCCACAGAGCCGAGCTGTGAGGCCCCACATAGGGGAGTGATGCCAAGTGGGTGGATAAAGAAAAAACGAGTGTGCTTTAGACAGTTGTTGACAGGCTTTTATAACAAATACCACAACTCGTCTTCAATACAAAGGGATATGCCTCTTCAAAATGTGTATTTGCTCCCTGTCTCAGCTGCCAAGTACTCCTGAAGTGCTGCTAAAGCAGTGGCTCTCAACCTGTGTGTCGTGACCCCTTTGGGGGTGGCATGTCAGATATTTACATTATGGTTCATAACAGTAGCAAAATTACAGTCATCAAGTAATCATGAAATAGTCTTATGGTTGGGGGTCACCACAACATGAGGTACTGTAGTAACGGGTCACACCATTAGGAAGGTTGGGAATCACTGTGCTAAAGAATTGCCTCTAGCCACAAGACTTAGGCAGTTTTTTTGAGGTGGCAGGGTATTGAGTGAAACCAAGGGCCTTGCGCATGCTCAGAAAGCAATCGACCACCGAGCTGCCTCCCTAGCCGGTGAGGATTGTCTATCTGATTCCTCTTCGTTGGCATTTCACATTTTTGTTTAAATCGTTCTTTGGTTCTTGCTTTTCACTCCTCCACATAAAAGCAGAGGGAGTGGCAGTGAGAAGAGAGAGAGAGAAAGAGAGAGAGAGAGAGAGAGAGAGAGAGAGAGAGAGAGAGAGAGAGAGAGAGGTGGGGGGAGTGGGAGGAAGGTGCTGGGGACAAAGGAAAATTAAGATATATCCTTTTATTTCTCATCTCAAGATCAGGCCCAAGGGCAAGCCAGGGCTCCAGGGGAATACAAACCTATTTCTTTCTCCCTCTCGACATCACTATGTACACTCACATAGTCGGAAGTGCAGTCTCCATTTTCTTCTATTTCTAGGCTCTGAAACGACAGCTGAGAAGACGCTTGGTTACACCCAGGAGTGAGCAGAGAACTCCCAGTCACTAGCCTTGCTCTAGAGTACGATCTTGGTTGAGAAAGTTCTAGAGATATTCATGAGTGGGAAAGTTACTTAGGAAAAGACAGTAGACTCCCAAAATCCCGACACATAGACGCTATCACATGCAGTCCGCGTGTAAGGGAGGGAATCTGTGCAAATATCTGAGCTCCCTAGTAGCCGCAGGAGCATGGAAGAACCACCCTGTGGAGACTGTCTTCTCTGGAGGCAACTTTGGGTTGTGCTACTTAGATATGTAAGTGCTGGTCTGGATACATGCAGCTTTTCTCGGGATCTTACACCATACACCTTGTTCTTGGTATTTAAATGTAGGCTTTCAGCTTCATTGACTCAAAGCTGAAGGTAACTGTACCTCTCACAAGGCATGTCTTTCTACCTGGGAGGATGTACCCAGAAGGATGAGTCTGACCCATCGTCACACTTGCTCCCTATTGCTACTATTGTGTACCTTTGCCTCACCAAGTCACAAACGGATGCAAGAGCTGCTACCAAACACGTGTTGCCTGGAAGCTACTGGAAGCACCTGCAGAAGGAACTCGGGGTCAGAGTGGTGAGCTTGGAGAAATCACGGCTGTAAGCAGGAAGCTTGGTGAAGGGTAGAGAGAGAGAGGTGCTTTTGGTGCCCAGCTGACCGCAAACCCCAGCAGTTTACTAAGAACCAATCATGACAGTTCTAGTCCTGCATGGTTTCTGTGATCCCAATGTTAAATGGAAGCCTGGCTCGTTTCTCTCTCTTGTGCATGGTACCACTGTGTTATCTCAAAAAATGTGTCAGAAGCTACCTTTAAGCAATTACCTTTCTTCCTCTGCACTGGTCTCTACCAGGTGTGCTTATTTTGCATTTGGCAGGGGGAGGGGCAGTATACAGACAAAGGGAAGGATTTCAGGGAAGAGCAGGCAGACTGCGGGTTGTGATTTCATATGGAGGGGATGAAGGAATTGCCAACAAATTGGCATCATTAAACATTTTCTTAAGGAGCAATGGCCAGAGTTTAACTAAAAATCAACATGGTACGAATCCACAGTGTTTCTTGTGTCCTTGCCTGTGTTGCATCATATGACTTTACTACAGCCTTGGTTCTGGAACATGTATCAAGCACCCCTTGGACTAAGCATGCCGTTGCATAATGCAACACAAATGGATGCTGCACGAAACACCATGGTTCAGAAGCAATCCCAGCGCCTGTTATGAATTCGGGTGTTTTTGCTGCATATGCAAAGTTTTCCGCTTTTATAGAGACACAGTAGCTTCATTCTAAAAACCAGAGATCCAAGTATTTCCCTACCATCATTGCCCAGGATGAGTCAGATTGTCAGATCTTGGATTGGATTGTGTTAGAACATTTGGTTTTAAGAACTTCTGTTTGAGTTGCCTACTTGAAGTTAGGAAAACTAAGGAAAGAATTTTGGCTTGGGATTAAGATGATGTTTCCAACAATTTCTGAAAGGTACCTAGGCATATTTCTACCATTTTGTATTTTTATAAAGTTAAAACACTGGACCACTTCTGGAAATCATTGAAGATGTTCTCTCTGTCCTGCAATCTCCATCTGCAGTCCATTCTTAAAGCCAACTATGATTTCATTTAGGCTTCTAACCTCTGCTAGTATCTGACATTTCACATACTACGAATCCCAGCTTCTCTCAAATGTTCACAGGTCAGTCCTATTAGTCTGCCTTGTTTTTGAGGAGTGGAGTAGGGACTGGATAATTCATTCTTCATTCTCATTCTCTCTAAATTTTAACTCTTGAGGTCAACCCAAAGTGTTGGTCACATCTGTTCATTTGGTTTGCTTTGTGTTTTAAAGGCTCCATTTTATGAGCTGTCATAAAGACTCATCAGTTTGGTTTTCTGTCAGTATCTTAGACTCCTTTCCTCCTCAGACACAGTTAGACATCAGCAACAATGTTGCGGTATGTAAGACGACGAACTCCTTGATTGTGCCGCCTAGTGATGTACTTGTCTTGGTTTAGGGAGGTAGGCTTTATAATATCATAGTTTGAATATGAAATGTCCCCATTAGGCTCACATGTTTGAATACTTGATCCTTAGATGATGGGGATGTGTTGAAAGGTTGTGAGACCTTGAGGAGGCGGAGCCTCGCTGGAGGAAGTGGGTCACTGTGGGGCAGGCCTTGGGGATTTGTGACCACTTTCTGTCCACCCTCTGCTTCCTGAGTGGTGATACTATATGACCGTCCCCCTTATTTACTGCCAATGTGCAATGATGCCATGATGGTCTGTATCATCTCAAGCTGAGAAGCTGAATATACCCATCCTCTCCTCAGCTGTTTCTTGTCAGGGGCTTAGTTGGACAATAAAGAAAAGAACTAATACAGATGTCTACACCAGTGGAGTTGACTGGGCAGGAGCGTTAGGGTTTATTCCTTCCCCTTTACCTTCCTTTCCTTCATATGCCTCTGTTCATTTATTATTTTAGAGAAGGATTTAACAAACAAATACCGGTCTCCATCCCTATCCTGACTGTTGACCCGCCTTCACCTATGTAGTGACGTATCTTCACAGAGGGGCCACTGCTGTTTAATTGGAAGCAAACACGTGGCCGTCACACTACTGAGGTCAAATGAGCACTGCACTTATCATGACAGTAACGGCCTATATTTTGGCCTCAGCCTCACTTTCTCATATTTTTTTTTTCTCATATTTTTTCTAAGTACACTTTCTAACTCTGGGGAGTTGGAGACTCCCTGGCCCTGGCCTGTGCTGGCTCCTTTTTACTGTTCTGCTTGGAACTCTTCATGACATTGACATGATTGTTATCAACTTCTTAATTAGTCATAATGTCTTTTTCCAGAATTTGTATTTATAAGAAAGAATGTTTGTTTCTAAAAGAAGGTATGGAACTCGTGAAAGTCCCCATGTCTAAAGATTAGAGCAACACTGGGAACTTATTTTTTGTTTGTTTGTTTTGAAAAAGACCTAAAGAGTGCAAGTGCCATCTAGTGGTGACTGCAGGGGAAACAAGCCTGGCCCTTCATGTGACTATTTGTTCAGTGTGTAGTGTGCCAGGTAAAATATGGCTGTAAAAAAAATCAGATAAAACCTCTGCCCGCACAACACCTCTGCCAAATTTCTCGTGATTATATCATGTCTGATTTAGGACTAACACAATCCATACCTTAATTAGGCAATGGCTGGGGGCTTGGAAAATCCAGGTACAGCTAGCCATGTCACTGTAGTCTTCAGGGTAGTGAAGACTCTGTATGGTGCCTTCTTCAAAGAGGACAGTTAGAGACCTGCAGCCAGAATCTACAACAAGGGAGGGAGGAACAAATGGGAGCACCCAAGAATGGCTATCTGTGTCTCCCTCCTGTCTCTGCCAAGTGATAAACTACATCTTTTAGCAGAACCAACACAAAGGCAGAGTTAATGTGCACTAGCTCACACAACTCTTAAGGTCTTCTCAGCTCAAGGGTCAGTGATCGCCAGGAACTTTCAGGGACAGGGGAGGAGAGACTACATCTTTCCACTATGGAGTCAGCGGAGCTCAGGTGGGTCTGCTGACCCTCCCCCCACTCCCGTGCTGTCAAACCTCAGCAAAGGGCCTAGATAGTAAGAAACGGAAGCAAGTAGTTTTACCAGGAAGGTAGCTTGGCTTGAGAGCTTTATAGGTGAGATTAAACCCAGCGGCATAGTCTGTGGCATCAGAGATGAATCTCAGCCGGATAGAACGGGAGCCAATGAAAATGGACGAAGGGAGGCGTTCTCCACAGAATTTCCCTGCAGTGTGAGGAGAGGCTTTGATCAATGTCTGGAAAATGGAGCCACACACGTGACCTAAGGAGATGTGAGCTTGTCCTGGAAGTTCAGGATTTTCTGAATTAGGCTTCTCAGCTTCTGTACTAGTAGGGTTTTGATCCAGAATGTTCTGTGTTTATGTTGCTTTTTGGCTTTTGCAGGATATATTTTTCAATGTCTCTCCCATATTCTCTCTCATCTCCTATATGCTCTCTTCAGTTGTAACAGCAAAGAATACTTCTAAAAATTTGCCCAGTATCTCCCAATGGGGTGAGTGAAATTACTTCAGGGCGAGAATCACAGAAACACCACTCCATTTCTGTAATTTGATTGAATGAGGCAGAATATCACTCTACATGCCGAGCTGGCCATGGTCTTGCACTCCTCCTATTTTAATTTCCGAAATTCCGGGATTACAGATGTATGCGACTGTGCCTGGCTTCATTTATCTTTCTTATATAACTAAGCTTTGCTTCCCCCCCATGGTTGTATCCTGGTATCATCCTTCATAGCCTACTGAGGCAGATAAGAGCCACTTGTACCCACAGTTAAGCAGTGTAGCACCTGAGGTGACTGGGAGGTGGGGTGGGGATAGCCATAGCAATGCATGTAAAGTTTACTCCTAACGGGGTCAAGATCCAGGCATCCTGGCTTTACAAGTATCAGGTGGAGCCGCTGAAGTGCCCCCCCTCCCCCGCCGCAGGCTCAGGCTCAGTTCCCCCCATTTTAGCGCAGACTCTAAAAATTAGAAGAGGAAAATGTAGCATTTATAGATGGCTCTGTGACAGCCATATTGTACCCAGACCTTGTTAAGTCCACTTAGCTTTCCATATGACAGTGTGAAGGTCCACTCACCAACAAGCCTGTCGTCTAAGGAATACATTGCCAGGTAATTGTGCTGACAAGACTCTACATCCAAGTGGGAGAAATTGAACAACATATGCATGTCCTCTGGAACCAGCAGGGTCCAGACACACAGTCTGCAGGCAGATACACAAGAAAGTGTAACCTCTAGACACAAAGTGACAGCCATGGCACAGTCAGGCTGGAGGCGGAGTCTCGGGGAGGACTACAGAAGGAGTACTCACTGCTTGCTCTCGTAGTATAGGTGGAGGCTTTCTGGGAAGTGCAGTTCTCCCTCAGACCCACTGATTAGCCCATCAGGCTCACTGCATGAGGCTGAGAGGGAAAGTCACAGCATCAGGGCTGGCAGCCAATGCTGAAGACATGGGAGGCACTGGTTCTCCTTTCTGTACACTTTAGTTGCACTATTCTTTTGCTGTCTTGGCTTCTATGATGTCTCTTTGTTTAGAATTTTGTCCCCTTTAGGTCCTTCTTACTCTTGAGATGCTGTGACCTTTTGTCCTCTTTTCCCCTGACCCCGAGACTTCATTCTGAGAGTGCAGGCACTTCCCAGGTTCTGCCCTCTCCTTCCTTTTCCTTTTCTATCAGGGGCACCAACATAGCCCTAGTCACACCACAGTTTCAACTTTTACCACTGCTCTTCTGGGCTTTAGGTCAGACTTAGACTAATGTCCAGCTATCTTCCCCAAACTCAACATGGTACAAGTGGAATTGGCCTCGTCAGTAAAACTGCAGCTGCTTCTGATCTGATTGGTGTGAGCTTTCAGTCCCTCATGCTGGAAAGCTGTGATAGTATCAAGAGTCAAGTTGGATTTCTCTCTTCAAAACTGGCTCTAAGTGTTTTTTTTCTCCCTATTTCCTTCTTTTCACCTTCTGGCCTTTACCTTGTTTTAATCCATCATTTTAAAAAATCTGTCATGAATTTCACTTGACTTACTCTTCCCTTATTCTTCTTTATGTTGTTATTTTATTATAGTGTGGATGTGATGTATTTACCTAAATCAACTTTCCATTGTAAAATGAAGTTTGGTTTCTGACTGAAATGTGCAGTTTTCAGAATTTGATCTCAAATTATCTTTCTATTTTTCTTTTCTTATGTGACTTCATTACACATCTTACACTAAGACTGCTTTGGTTGACTTGTTTCACCCCATATTTTTCCTTCTCTACCCTTTGTGCTTTATCCTGGATAAGGATGTCTCTGTTGCAAAGCCTAGACTGGTCATTTATATGTGGGAGAAGCTTAACTCTGGGGAGTCTACTTTTCCATATTGTTTTTTGAAGGAAAAAAAAAAGCCCTACCAGGTCAAAGGCCCAGTGAATAGTTAAGCCAAAATCTAATCTCATTTCTTTATGGATAATGTAACTGAGAAAAGAGCTTGCCCCAAATCTTTTTGAATTCATTGAAGAGTCCCAACGAACAGGGACACGCCCTTTGTGTTAGCAGGGAATCTTTCAAGGGAGAACCATTGTTAGCTGTCTGTACCATCTTCCCTCTTCTCCTATTATCTTACTGACGTTGTTTACCAATTAGTGTTTGCTGAGTTTAGTCAAAGCTATGGCTTGCCAAGAAGACACAGGGAAGGGGAGTGGGTCGCTATGGTCATGGAATTGGTCGGCCAGCAGGGATAGCTGTGGATGCTCATCAGAGTTTTATGCCAAGAGCTCACAGAAACACCACCAGAGGAAGATTTTTGATGATGATGACAGAAACTGACTCAGAAATGTTAGGATGTTAGCTCATGCTTCTGTGAGTGCAGGCTGCAACAAGCACCCACCTCTTCTGCCCTTTCTCCGATGGCCTGAGAAAGAAAAGAAAGATGCATTTCAAAGCTTGTGGTACCTTGGAGAAGAAACTGATTAAAAAAATAATAAGCAGATCATTTAAAGTCAATATGCAAATACTGAAAATTTAATCTGTGAAAAGAGCAGGATGGACAAAATGACAAAGAAGGACAGAGGTCCTGGCATTTTGAGTTGATCTCACTTTATTCTTACTAACAAAGAATCAGTGATTAACTTGGAGATTACACAGAACAAAAAGAGGCAAGGATGCTTGGGAGTGGAGGCCAGAGATAGAAATAATCTTCCTCTAAGAATGAGTATTGTGAATAGTCACATATTAAGGTTCAGATATCTGCTGTTGGGTCATACTATTGGGGAAAAAAAAACCAGTTGTGAGTTAACTTTAGTTAACCTGTTGGGAAATGATGGAAGCCACTTTGAGATTGGAGGACACCAGTTAAGGAAATGGTTGAGTTTGGAAGTAGAAAAGAAGCTGCAGTTTTTTTCCGGCTGGTCTGCTAGGAGGGAGAGTGTGGAGCCTGCCCCTCAGATTTACCACTTTGCTTCTGTGCCTGGGTATCTCAATCTTTGTTTTACTAATTTGAGGTGAGATTATTTATTATGGTGGACTCTACTTGCTGTACTGTGCATGACTTAGCAGTTCCTGTGACCTCTATTCACTAGGTGCTGGTGTCCCTTCTTTATTTGTAACATATAAAATATTTCCCAATATCATTTTCTGGGTGGTCTGATTATCAGTGGTTGATCATTACTGAGCTATGGTTTAGCTTGCTGAATCTTGCTAGAGCAGTTACCAAGTAGATGGATATGCATGTAGTATGTATGTATGTGTATATGTATGTATGTATGTACGTATGTATGTATGTATGCATGTGTGTATGTATGTATCACCAGGTAACATAGTTTTAATCATAGGCAAAGTTTAAGCAATTTATGAGGAATGCATTCATTCTTCAGTGAACATTTTAATACTTGGATATGTATGATCATTTGCTCTTATATTAGATCCTACATTTAAAAATCTTTATGTGTTACAGAAGTGGCCCTCCCAGTGCCAACTTGTCTAGCCTGCTGATGCTGGGTACCCGCATAGATCTGTAGCTTCCTAAGCTGGCAGGATGGCTTCATTACCAGGCTGGATGTGTTTGTGGATCCAGGGAAGCACTCTCCTAAGATCTGTGAAGATCCCGGGAGATCCTTGCTCATCTTTCCTTGCATTGTTTCTCCAGCCTCGACCACAGCCCAAGCCCCAGGAAGTCACACCAGCCAGAGTCCAGGTCCCTTTCTTATTCTTGCACATGAGTGACCCTCCTGAATCTCCCTGAGGAAGGAAGAAGGAAGCCTCTGTTAGCGTGATTGTGGTGGTGGTGACTCAAAGTACTCTCTCTCTTCCCAACTCGGATGATAATAACAAACACTAACACGTCCTCACTTCTGATAATTTAGACTCAGGACCCTGGGGGGATATCTGGGTACAATTTTCATTTGATCCCCAAACATCAGAATCTGTCAATTGCTACTCCTTCTCCCCTCCCTTGGCTCTCCTCAAAGCAGCAGAATTTCTTTTCATTCCTGTTCCTAGACAACCCGGGACGTCTTGCCTAATGATACAACTGATTGTTGTCTTCCTAAACATTGAGAATCGACATTCCCAACACCTCTCAAAATAAGAAGAGACATCCTTAGTGGATGGGAGAACCCTGAATTCTCGGTACCATCTCTATAATTGTGGATTCCAGTTTTATCTGGGTTCAGCCTTTTTAGGCTCCTCGACAGCTGGTCCTGGAGCATAGCTGTGCCCGCTTACCTGACAAGCATCTCTCCCTCCATCAGGGGATCCTGTGCAGAGAAATGTCTTCCCAGTAACGGGGTTCCTTAAGGTCAACAGAACTGCCTCACATTCCTCCTGAGTTAAAATTGGCAGGTTCACCTGCTGCAAGACTTGTGGGAGGCTGCCACCTGGAGGGAAGAGATGGGCACATCCAGGTAAGCCTTCATCTTCCCCATCCATCCATGACGAGCAGTTGGATGCAGGTTTGTGTCTTTTTGGAAGAGTCTCAATTTCTTAACCATGTTGTGAAATTCTCTTCCTGAATTTGAAATGTTTGTCTGGTTGTTTAGAAAAAATAATTTTAAAGTGTTTTTTTTTTTAAATTTCTGGTTATCTACCAGAAAGTTTTGACTTTGGATTAAGAGGAGTGGCGCCGGAGCTCTTACCTTCAGTCAAGCGACCCCAGCCTGCAGTTGTACAAATAAATCCAGCTTTAAAGTGTTCTCCTGGCTCTGGAAGACACACAGGCCTCACAAATTGGCCTGAAGAAAAGATCAAGGCAAGGCTTGGCGTATGAAGAATCTATCATAGTTCCATTTGTCAGCAGCTGGGTGGTCCCCAAAGAGCCCTTAAAGATCGTGATAGGTCAGCCTGGAATCCTCAGGGCTCAGTGTCAACTCCTGTCTCCTAACTCCACCCAATACTACACCCAGAGCCATAGGGAAAGGGCATTTTAAGAAGGGGGACCCTCTAGAAAAATCTCTGCTTCCAGTGATGATCTAGAAGAGCTGCTCTCATGCTATAACATGATCTGTAGGGGCATAGTGTGAATGAAAGGTTATCGGGTTAATAATTCAGGGTGCACCGTAAGCGTTTACCAAACTGGAAGGTTCCAGCCATCTTCAGAAGGGCAATGTCATAGTTCATAGGTTTTCTGATGGAGAACTGTGGGTGGATGATGATGGTTTCAATGGCAAGCGTTTGCTCTCCTGGCTCAGCTTGGCTCAAGTTGTGTTCCCCAGCAGTAACGTTCAAAGTTAATGCAATGTTTCTATAAAAAGGGAGAAGGATAAGGGTGGGCTTTTAATGATCCTCTGATGGTGGCTGTAAATGCTGGGAAAGTGGCCTCTTCAAAGTGACGTGGGTGGATAAGGTGGAGCATGGGAGTGCCGAGCAAAGCAAATGAGAATGAGTCCATCGCTATTAGGAAAAGGAAATATAGTATTGAGATAGTGACAGGATATATTTAATATTTGTCAGTGTTACTTGTAATCAGCTAGAGAAATACACGTGCATTTGTAATTCAGGGAGCTAAAAGATATATGAAACTATTCAACTATCTTATAAGGCTGTCCCAGTCATAGTATCAGTGAGTTGTTTTGTGAATTATTTGTGATTCCCAGTAACAGTGTTACTTCAGTGTTAAAAATCTCATGCTGTGTGTGTATTATGAAGGGCAGCAACCCAGTTCTGATGTTCCAGGGAGTATGCATACTGAAGGACTTTGGACCAAATACAACGATGGAAAGTGGGACTTGTCTCTTTACCTTCTTTATATTTGTAATTTATAGTCATCCCATGAAATGAGAAAAATGCCATTTCCTCAAGTCAGTGTTATCTAGGAGGAATTTTATAGGATGAGATGGGATGGAGTAAGCACTTTGAGCTTTTCATTTTTGGGGGACCCTTCATTTCCAATAGTACAATTATACAATTATACAATTTCCAATTATACAATATTGGAAAGGGCAGCATCATTTCTCTTGGAATGTTTTCCTGAATCTTGGATATATCAGGTTCTTACTCTAGTACAAAGCATCTCTCTAGCTTACCGCTGCCTATACTCTAAGGGCATTGTTTATTTGTTTGTTTGCTTGTTTATTTGTACTTTACCTCAACATATAGGTCTTTATATGTTTCTCAGGCTGCTTCCATATTCCTGGACTCAAGAAATCTTTTTGCTTCAGCTGTTCAAGCTGTTCAAATAGCTGTGCCTACAAATGTTCACCACCATTAAGGCTAATTTCTCTTTTAAACTATGGGTCCTCTAGGGGGCATGATGCAGTTAGTGAGCATCCCAAAAACTGTTTACAGACTTGAAATGAAAGGAACATGATCTTGGTTACAGCCTGGTGTATGCACAGAACACGGAGAGTGCAATATTTGGATAATACTTGAAATATGATAAAAGATAAAAGTTCACAGGCTGAAGTTCAGAGAAACAAGACCAACAGGAGGGAGGGAAGACATGAGAATCTATCTATCATCTTTCTGTCTGTCTTTTAAAATTTAAATTTACTTTTAAACATTTATTCACTTTACATCCCAGTCGTAGCTCCCTCCTTCATCTCCTTCCAGTCCCATCTTCTCTCCTTCTCCTCCCCTACTCCTAGTCCTGAGAGAGGGGGAGCCCTTCTCCCCTACCAACTGAGGCCAGCCTATCAAGCCTCATCAGTACTGCCTGCATCCTCTTCCTCTGTGGCGTAGTAAGGCACTACACCAGGGGGAAGTGATCAAAGTGCAGGCAACAGAGCCCATGGTGGTGACAGCCCCTGCCCTCCATAATAGAGGACTCATGTGGAGATTGAGCTGCCTATCAGCTACATCTGAGTGGGGATGCCTAGGTCCTCACCATACATGGTCCTTGTTTGGTGCATCTCTGCTGCTCTCCCCTCTGGGCCCAGATTTGTTGGCTCTGTTGGTCTTTGGGAAATCTATATTTTACTGGTCTGTTTTTGCTTTCTCTAACCTACTTAAGATGTATAATGAAACAGGTAGTGCTTTTTGCTGTAATATTTTATCAAAACTAGTAGGAAACTTCTGCTAGTCAGTCTTTTGATATTACTCTCTGTTGACGTCAGTGGGTTTATGTAAATACAGTATTTGACCTCTGCAAGAATCATTTTCCTACTAACTTGAGGCTCAGCCTACAAGGTCACCAAGCCTCATTTGTGAAACCCAATTTGGAAGTTCCTTGTGTTTTACAAGAGTAATCAATTCTGACTCTAAAGGAAATACTGGGGTAACCTGGTCTTTCTCTATAAGCCAAGTGTTCCTACCTGTTAGCCATGCAGTGAGCAGCTGTGATGACCCATTGTGAAGAGATGATGGTTCCTCCACAGACATGCTTCTGCTTTTGTTTTAGAGACACCTAGAGGATGGAGATTTAAGGTGGTGAAAGTTAATGCTGTGGGGTACCCCCAAAACTATGACTGAGCTTATTCTGAAAGACAGATACAGATAGTTTAACCATAGTGCTCATGACTCAGGCACCAGGATGGTGTATATGACAGTAGTTTGGGCCTACTGCTTTCACATATTCTTAATGAACTATTTGACCCCTAGAACTTCAAGACTGTTCTTCAGTTTGCCTCTTCAACATACTTAAAATGATGTTTATTTATTTATCCCTCCATCCCCTTGGAGTGTGTGTGTATGTGTGTGTGTGTGTGTGTGTGTACACATTTGCAAGCATGCATGGTGAGTATGTAGCAATCTGAGGGCAAACCTTAGGCATCAGTTTTTTCCTTCTACCATGTGATCTCTGAGATCAAAATCAGGTTTCAGTTTGCTCACTGAACTGTCTCTGGTCTTTATTAACATTCTGTCTTCAACTCAATCTATTCATGACATTCAATTTGATTTTATGGTCGCTTATAACTGACAAGAAAATACCTTCAATGAATAGCTTCGCATATTTTAGGACGAGAAAATGACAGCTTATTAAAAAATTTCACCCTTAAGTACAAATTACTTATGAACAATCAAAAAGAAAAAATGAAACACAAAGAGACACAGAAAAAGCTTCCAAGGCTACCCAGTTCAGTGTACAGTGACTCCAAGGCTACCCAGCTCAGTGTACAAGGAATTCAAGGCTACCCAGCTCAGTGTATAGTGAATCCAAGGCTACCCAGCTCAGTGTACAGTGAATCCAAGGTTATCCAGCTCAGTAGTGCAGTGAATCCAAGGCTACCCAGTTCAGTGTACAATGAATCCAAGGCTACCCAGCTCAGTGTACAGTGACTCCAAGGCTACCCAGCTCAGTGTACAGTGACTCCAAGGCTACCCAGCTCAGTGTACAGTGAATCCAAGGCTACCCAGCTCAGTGTACAGTGAATCCAAAGTTACCTAGCTCAGTGTAAGTGAATCCAAGGCTACCTAGCTCAGTGTACAGTGAATCCAAGGCTACCCAGCTCAGTGTACAGTGAATCCAAGGCTATCCAGCTCAGCAGTGCAGTGAATGCTTAGAGATTTTTAGGCTCTAGATTAAATCATTTGAGTCAAACTAAACAAACAATGAACAATAAAAAAGGAGGACTACTAAGAGAAGGCTAAGGATAGAAGACATAGAATTTAAAAAAAAAGAAAGAAAAAACAATGGGTTACCATTCTTATGATGTGAATATAAACTTCTGAAGTAAACAGATGACCAATTGATCAGGTCATCTACTCAAACAAGTATTTGTTAAGTTTATCAGTGGCACTCAGGCATCCCAGTAAGCACAAATTCAACTGTTAATATTACTCTTCTTTCAAGTTTAGGAAAGCATACTTCTGGGTGTGTTGTGAAAATTTTCCCCTAAGAAAGGGTGACCTAAGGGAGGTAGCATTTGACCCTGGGGGATACAAGATGGACACGTCTTAGTTCACCCACCAGAGAAGGGTTTGTGAGACTCACCTGCCAGGGATAGGAACCTTTTTCCACTTGGCTTCCTCCAACAATGCGACTGAAAAGGCTGAAGTAATTCTGAGGCTGGGGCTTAACCAGACTCTGCCCACAGTTGGGAACTTGGGAAAAGGTAAAGCAGACACCGAGTCATTAGTTTCTAGGACTGAGATATATAGAGAAATCTCCTCAGCAAGAACAAAATGCAGTCTGTGGGATATGCAGAAAATTACAACCTGGCTTTAAGTTGATGGTTTGGGATTAGCTGTGTCTGGCAAAACAAGAGATTACAGGTTTTGTCACACATATGATGTATGCTATCAAGAGACAGCTTCTATGTTTCTCTCTCTCTCTCTCTCTCTCTCTCTCTCTCTCTCTCTCTCTCTCTCTCTCTCTCTCTCTCTGTGTGTGTGTTCATTTGTATGTGTCCACATGTGCATGTGGCCAGAGATCAACTTTGACTATCTTCCTCTGCCCCTTTCCACTTGTTTTTAGAGACAAGGTCTTTCATTGGCCTGGAACTCTCCAAATAGGCAAGTCTGGTAGCCAGTTTACCCCAAGAATCTGCCTGTCACTGCCTCCCAAGGATTGCATTCCGGAATGTGCATTACTATATCAGCCTTTAAAAAATAGTTTCTGGGTGTTAAAACCAGTCCTTTATGTTTGCACAACAAACATTTTGCTGACTGAACCATTTCCCCAGACCAATGGACAAAAAAGGTTAAAGGCTTCAGGGATAGATTGGTGCTGGGTTGCTAGGAATGCAGCCTCTTTTCTTTTTGAGCTCTCTGGTGTCTGAAAAAAGAGGTTCCTCACAGCACTCTGTGGTACCCCATGACACTTACTGGGTACTAGGATGATCCTTTCTGGCTTTCAACCCAATTAGACTGTGGACTACACAGAGATGGAGATTTAGTCCTTTCCTTCCTTCCTTCCTTCCTTCCTTCCTTCCTTCTTTCCTTCCTTTCTTCCCTCTTTCCTTTTCATTTCATTTCACTTTGGACTCAGGATGACCTGAGTTCATGATTCTCCTGCCTCTGCCTTTGGAATTCTGGGATTACAGGAGTGAAATACCACATCTGCCATATGCACAACAGATATTACAAGTCCTGGTGTACAAGGTTGCTTAGTTAACTTGTAGATGATACTCTGGTCTGTCTTAGTTATAATTGTCTTCACTTCGCTCCCTCCGTTATGCCCATGAGACTGAGTCTGAAACCATGGCCAATGGTGCCTGCCACACAGTAAGATCTGAACTAATCTAGTTATATTTAATGCAGGGCAGAAAACAGGTTGTTCAAGAACAGTGGTATAATGGTAGACTCGCTTCACATACCAGTGTTAAAACAGGTGCCTGTCAGGTAAAGGGAAAGAAAAATGTCACAAAAACGACTTAATCCCTGAAAACACTTGAATATGTGTATATTTATGTGGGCTTTTGACTTCATGGATAAGGGGCGAGTTTAAGTTTGTTTGCTTGCACTGGATAATTCAGTGGTGAATTTGTTCCTCTGAGGTTACTTTTTCCTATGAGGTTTTCAGGGAGTTCATATAAAGCTCTGCCTCATCATCTTCAGCTTCCTCACCTGAATGACTCTTTGAATGTTTCCTGACCATTTCATCTGAGAAGTCTTACTTGATTTCCTCAGACTGGGTTCTGGATATTTTCCACAGTATAGCTCTCTCTCCCTACTCTCTGCCACCCTTTAACAGTTCTTTCAAATCTACACTGTGAGAGAAAATTGTTTACTTGTCTCACTTGTCTATAGATATCTTGAGTGAGAAACGTAGGCACGAGGCTCCTATTTTTCTGCACTTGTAAGGTCTATCCCAGTTCCTGGCTTACAAGTTGCACTTGAAAAGTATGACTAAATGAGCAAATGACTTTTCTTGGAAATAGATCCTTAAGAGGACAGCTATTTAGATCAACTTTAAAGCATATACGGCTCCCCCATATAACTTATTGCTTAATCCCCACACCTTGCCTGCAAAAAAAGCACTTACATCTTCACGCGGCAGATGTGAAAACTAAAAATCAAAGAGACCCATAGCTAATAGCAGCAGAGCATGAAGCAACCAATTGTGCTTTCATTCTGAACTCAGGGAAGGTATGATCAAAAGCTTCCCCAAATGCTTCAGATGAATGAGACATAAATCTGCTAGACATGAAATTTAGTATTCCCTGAAGTCCCTGAAACAGAGACAGAAAACACGCTGATTCTCCAGGCTGGCACAAGTCTGACCATAGAGAAGCCTGCCAAGAACTGTTTTCAGCTTATTAGAACCAAGGCAGAGAAGTCATTTATACTATATGTCAGTGAGCGTGCATCATATGCCTAGCAGGATAATTTCCCTGAGGATTCTAAATGCGTCCAAGTCTGTGCTGATCTCTAGAATTTGCCCCATGAAAGAATATAAGGTTGTGTTATACATCCAAGTAAGTGGACAATCCCAGGCCAGTTGATAAAACCAGAAGAAAATACTTAGCTTCTCTATACATGTTTATATTTATTTCATATTGCTTCAATTTCATAGGCTGATCACAGAAGAAAAAGCCAAATAAATGCTTCTGAGAACCAATTACATTTCTGAAACAGTTGCTTCTCTTGAATTCCCAAGTGAGTGTGAAGTGGAGCTGTTACTCTGAGCCTCAGGAGAGTGATCCCATCAGACAAAGAACGAGGGTAGTTCTGGGGTTAATTTGAAACTTACCTCTGATGGAAGAAACAGTTGCAGAATGACCTTGTTCCAAACAGACCATCCCTAATATTAAAATCAACCTGTTCTTGCTTATAGGCATGTCGAGAGCCAAAGCTTCCCCCTGCAATGTTAAAGGTTAAAGAAAATGAAGGGGGCAAGTGGCAAGTGTTGGAAGAATAGCAACTGTCCAACTTAAAACATGCTTACTTATTAACCGAGACTTGAGGCATTCAACCTTGTCCATAGGATGTTTTCTGAATGTGGTTTCTTGGAAATGTCTTTTGTAAGATGTGGAGGAATCAACTACGGAAGCAAAGTCTTGGCTGAGCAGCCCTAACATATTCTATTCCACCTACAGTAATAAGTTGCTTCCCCTAGTGTTTCTGGTTTGGCAAAGAGTCTGAGGTTTTGTTGTGATTGTTTTCTCCTTCTTTTTTTTGTAAGTGTACACTAATGTGTGACACTAGTCCTGGGAAGATGAAAACAACTCTCTAGGCACCATTCATAGGTAATTGATAACAGACTAAAGTAAGGATACCACACACAGCCACCTTGGTGGACCAATGGGTTTTATTGGTGTTACTTATAGGACTGGGGGGGGGGCAGGGATTACTCACAGGAGCTGAAATGACTCAAAGATAGTGCATCAACAAAAGCCCACCCCAGCATGGGTAACATAAAGCTGGAAATCTATATTCAAAAGCTCATAAAAACTGGAAACCTAGAGCACAATGCAGAGCCTGCAGACAGCTGGACAGGTAGAGAGTCTTTTGTAGGCAGCTCTATTGGTTCAAGCCTCTTCTAGGTGGCTCAGTGGATCCAGGAGTGTCTTTCCACAGTTTTTACTGCTTACAGATGCTTGGAAGGGTGGGGCCTAGTGAATCTGGTGAGTTCCAGGGACTTCATAAAGCTTTTGGTTTGTTTACTTCTTGAGCCCTAACTAGCCTCCCTTTACAATTTCCTAAGTCCTCAAGGGTTCCCTCTGTGATAAAATGTTTTATCTCTGAAGAATTTTCCACACGACAAATATCAACATTGTCCCTTTGCAAGGGTAAACATTCTTAGCTGTCTGCAAATAGCCCACCAGAATGTACTAAAACATCTTATTCCTCTTCTCTTCTAAGTGTAATTGCATGGTTAGTATTACCATGTGGCTGTGAGGAAGAAGAGAAAAATGTAGCTCGGTAGCACACTCTGTAAGGCATGCTGCCAGACACGTTTAGGATTTTAGGATGCTGTTTGTTATGGTGTTTTTGAAGTTTCACTTCCCACCATTTAAAGAAAAATATTCTAGAAGGCAAGCAATCTCCACTTCTACACTTGGTAGATGTCTAGACACAGAAAAGTGGCTATGATTGTTTCCTTATTTTCTTCTTTCCTGGATGAATTTGTTGGCACATTGTGTTGGGCAGTTTTTTTTTTCTGGGGTATACTTTTTAATCATTAACTGACAAAGGATTGTTTTTGATCTTATCTTTAAAAATTTTTTTGAAGATCTAGACATTTGTCAAACATCCAGCACTTTCTTTTTTTTTTTCTTGATTTTTTTTCTTAGGTTGTTTTATACCAACTTGACACAAGCTGTAACCATTTAGAAGGAGAGACTCAATTGAGAAAATGCCTCATAAGGTTTGATTAGGGGAGGGTCTGCGGTGTATTTTCTTAAGTAACAGTTGATGTGAGAGGACTCAGCTCACCGTGGCAATGCTACACATGGGCAGGTGATCCAGGATGGTATAAAAAGGCTGGACAAGCAAGGAGGAGCAAGAGAAGACACAGTTCCTGCCCTGATTTCCCTGGATGGTGGACTGACTACAAGCTATACGATGAAATAAAGCCTTTCCTTCCTAAGTTGCTTTTGGTTATGGTGTTTTATCGTAGCAATAGAAACCCCAACTAAGACACACAGTGTGCAAGAGATGCATATGGACAGTGCAATAAGCATGTGAGAACACGAAATGTTTCTGTGAGCTTTCTAGAAATTACATATTCAAAAATAGCAAGTGACAAACTCAAAGTCTCCTAGCTCTTTTATGACAAAACTTTGAGCTGTACAAACTAAATCTGTGAACCAATACACACACATACACACACACACACACACACACACACACACACACACACACACACACAATTGTAAGTGCATAATAATTATTTCTGTTTTCAAAGCAATTCAATTTTCTTGTTCAGAGTTTTCTCTCTAAATGATATTACATTTTTAATATTTCACTAGTTATTTGGGAATTTGACTATATTCATCATCCCTGTCCTGAAATTCTTCCCAGATCTACCTCCACTTCCCACCCAACTTGTATCTTTCTTTTTTCTCCTAAACCTCTCAAGAGCAATTTGTGCTCCCCAAATGTTGCATGCATGTCTTTCTTTTGGGCCATGGTTGACTTACCAGGGGCTACATTATCAGAGAAAATAGACTCCCCTTCTCCTAACATCTATCAGTTGCCAATGGCTCCCTTGCTGGAGGTTGAACTTCATGTCCAGCACCGATCTACATGATGAGATTTGGTTTGGCTTGAGCTTGCACATCTTGTGTATGCTGTCAGGACTACCATGAGTTTATATGTGCAGGTGTTTTGTTGTGTCCAGAAGACAGTCTACGTATAGTCACCCACCACTTTGAGATCTTGTATTGTTTCCACCCTCTCTTCCACAGTGAGCTTGAACCTTTAGAGTAAGGGTGCTGCAAAGATTTTTCTACTTAGGGCTGAACAAGATAATTTTTAACCCTTCAAATTTGTGATTGCTACACACTTAGGAAATGTTTATGTAAAGATGGAAAATAAAACTCACGGTTGAAACTTTGTCTACATATGCTTTAATTCTGATGCTAAAATTTGAAGCTGTTAATTTGGGTGTGATATACACTACACAATATAGGCAGTCAATCCATGGTTAAACTAGAATTCAAACCTCAATCTTTCTTTGATAGCAAGAGCTCTTGTGTGATTTGTACACGGTCTTCTGTGCTTTTCTAGTCCTTTTCCAGAGTAACTTGGCTCATAGCTCTCCTGACTCCCCAAACTATCACATTCTCCCTAAATTTTGTGTGCTACTAATAGCCAAAAGTATGAATTAGACATGGGATTCTCAGGGTTGAGGAACCTAAAGTAGATCATTGAGATATTACGTACTGCTCATTTCTAGCATCACAGGATAGCAAACTGAATGCTAGACCAAGAAGTGAAGCATTATCTCTCTTTATTTAAGAATGCACACATGCACTTATGTGTACACGTGTGCACACACAATATAACAAGCTTCTACTTATTCCTTCATTTGTCACCGCACTGAATGCACATCGATATTCAGTGGTTTGTGAGTGCATATCAACACCAATGCACAACAGGAAGCTGGGAATTAAGAATTTGGTGCACTCATCTTTTGGGATAAATCTTGCATTAGTGTTCTATTTTTGATGAGACACCATGAACAAGCAAACTATTATAAAAGAAGGCATTTAGTTAGAGCTTCCTTGTAGTTTCAGAGACTTAGTCCCTTATCATCTTGACAGTGAGCATGGTGGCAGGCAGGAATGGTATTTACAAAGTAGCTGAGAGCTACATACTAATCTGCAGATAGAGAGGCAGAGAGAGACTATGCCTGGCATCTGCTTTTGAAACCTCAAAACCCACCTCTACTGACATATTTCCTTCAACGAGGCCACACCTTCTAATCTTTCTAATTCCTTCAATGAGTTCCAGTCCCTGGTGGATACACATTTGGATGTATGAGTCTATGGGGCCCGTTCATACTCAAACCCCCACATGCCACTTCCTAGCCCGCACTGGGTTGTAGACATTTCATAATGCAAATTTCATTCAGTTTAACTTCCAAAGTCTTCATAGTCTATCTCAGTCTCAACACTTTTTAAAAGTCCAAAGTTCAAAGTCTCTGAGACTCATGGTAATCTCTAACTGTAACACTCTGTAAAATCAAAATTAAAAAAAAACCCCAATTACATACTTTTACACAGAATATACATTACCACGTCAAAAGGGAGGAAAGGGGGACCAAATAATGAACCAAAGCAAGACCGAAAAACCATCAGGACTAACTCTAAATTCTACATCTTCACACCTGATATTCATTATGTTTCTCCAATCTTCAACTCCTCTTCTTGACTGGAGCACGTTGCTCTCTCTTTGGCTTGTACCACACCTGCTCAGCTGCTCTCCTTGGCAGTTATCCTACTGTGCTGGCAACTCCAATATCTTTGGGCCTCCATCAAAATCCAGGCTTCACCTTCATAGCTTTAATGCGATGGCCTATCTGATCCCCCTTGTAGGAACACCCTAGTCACATGCCTGACCTCAGAAGCTTTCCTTAGCCATGGAGGAAGATTTCAAAACCCATTTTATGTATCATTGACTCCAAAGCCAGAACCACATCTGTAAGTCGCCTACAGGAATTAGCATCACAGTCTTGAACCAATGAGAGAAAGCAGGTGCTGTAAAAGCTAAACCTAGGCAAAGTTAATCAATGTGCCAGAGAGAAGACTTAGATATTTAAGGAGGCTAAGTAACAGGATATATAATAGAATGCTGTTATATTTTGTTAAGATTTTTGAGGAAATAAAAGGACAAATACTCCAAGAAAGGCACAGAAACAAAACAAACCACCACATCCACAGCTACAATGAAACATTCCGTACATGTTTAAAACAAAACGGAAAAAAAAAAACCCAACAGAGATAGTCTAATTACAAACTATATACTCTGGGAAGATGTGATAAATAGTAGGTTTGACATAACTGAATAGGGAGATAGTGAGTTGGAAGGTGGATCTTAAGAAATTACTCTGGTGAGAGTGAGGATAGAGGTGGACAGAAAGTAAAAAAAAAAAATCTATATCTATATCTATATATCCTACATGCTCAGAGAAGAATGAGAAAGTCCAATGAATGCCTAACAGGAATGACAACAGTCAATTATACACAGGCTAGAGGACATAAAATATTATGAACAATAATGACCAACTTAAATTCCATATAAAATACACAAGTAGAGAAAGGAGAATATGGGACCTCTATGTACACATCTTGTGGCCTCAACAGTGGCTCACATTCATCTCTTCTCATTTCTTTATGATACTCTCAGCACTCCACTCCTTAAGTTTGTTTTAGAAACAAAACCTGGGTATTATATTACTTCATTTATAATTCAGAATGAGTCTCTTCAAGATGAGAGGCCAAGAAAAACATGGCAACAGGAGATATCATTGTTATACTAAAATTTCCTTTTATCACTTCAAGAAACTCCATATAATATTTATTTATGATATTTTAAATTTACTAAGCACTCTGAAATATATTGAGTTAGTTTCCTGAGATCTGATGAGCTTGCTGAGGTGGTACCTAGGGGAATTTTACCTCTGATGGCCCCTTTTCCCTACAAATATCTTACCTCGTTTGATTTCACCATTCTTACTCTCAAGAGACTCTTATATGCTGACCTTCCTGATCTATATTCCTGGTCTATTCCCTTTTTAATGTTATTCTATCCCTTGGTCCTTTTGTAATTCAGGTACATGGTGATGGCTGTTTCTCAATTAGGTCACAGATTATCACAGCATAGCCCATGATAATTGTGTTTATACAAATCAAGTCTCAAATTTAATGAGATCATTGCAGTTGTAGTACTGCCTACCAATAATGAAGATAATAAGTGAAGCCCTTGGGACTTTTTCAGCACAATAATAAATGAAAACACAAATACACTCAATTTCTCCATCTCATTAGATTATCTCCCCCTGGATTTTCAGTAAGACGCTAGCAGATAGGAGCATGTCTGGTTATGATGTACTTATGTCTTACACTGCAAACGGTCCTGAGTCCTGCAGAAGAAAGCCCTACAATGTGAGGATGATTCCTGAAATGTTTCCTTTTAATGTGTAGCAATCAGGTAACACTCATTCTTTGCTAGTGATGTGTGCATTTCCTGGGAAAAAATTTGCATTCACCTTTAATCTTTCACAAAGAAATCTATAATTTACAATGTCTATAGAGTATCGCAGTAATCAGTTCCACATTATTACCAAAGTGTTACTACTTATGATACTTCAAAGCTTGGTTATTTAAGCCAAAAAAGAAATGTAAATTCAAATTTGAAGTCTGCTTCAGGAAGAACAATTATAAGACGTCTTAGGAGAGGGGAGCATACGTAGGGTTTTGTTGCTTTCTGTTTGGCATTTGTTTTTGACCCAGAGATCAGGTAGAGATAGAAAACTTTCCTTCTCATCCCCCTTGGCTGGTAGGGAGATATTTTCAGCCTCCATTTCATTAAGGTCCAAAAGAGGGATTCTTGCAGTTTTCGAGTAGATATGAAGTTGGGCAGGGGGGCGGGGGGAAGGCCTGGGAACCTCAACTCTCTACCCCCCACTGTCTCATGTCTCTGTCTTCAATGCCTGCATAGCCTCAGCTTTGGAGTGGGGCTCGCATCTCTAGATAGTGTGGTTGTATAGTTGCTAGTTTAATGCTGGTGATCAACTCCCAATAAGATCTTTTATTTCACAGAATTCAATTTCTGAATTCTTACTTAAAAAGTACTAAATCAATAAATGATCAAATAGTAGTTATATATTTTATTGTGCACAACATGGTAGTTTGATGCATATGTATTTCCGTTGTAGAAACGTCAAATCAAGTTGCTCACCATATCCATCAAATTACATTTCTGCCATTTTAACATTGCATTTCAAAATCTTCAAATCTATCTATTAACAAATTTGGAATATATTATCTTATTAATTATGATTATGATACTGTGCAACTAATTTCTAAGATACACTATTACTATTTAATTTTAACACTGTACCAGTTTGTTCATTCCCTTATTCTCTACTCTTGTATTTTACTGCCTCAACTCTCTACCACCATTCTGCTCTTTGTTCTATGTAATGAATTTTTGGCTTCAAAATATGAATGGGATTATTCAGCGTTTGTTTTTCTCTCCCTAACTTTCCTAATACAGTGTCTTCTAGAACTTTCTATATTAGTGCAATTATGAGGTTTCCTTCCCTTTAAAGACAGCACAATGTCCTCTGTGCAGATATCATTTTAGAAATAAGCATTCTAAAATGGGGGAGGTACAATCCCACTGTGAATTAATTTGCATCTATATAGTGGTTGTAGATGTTGAACATTTTTCATGCTTTTATCACCTAAGTTAAAAGTATAAGTATTGAAAATATTTTTGGATATCCCCTCTTTTTTTTGTTTTTGTTTTTTTTCATTTTTTTCTTCTTTATTAATTTATTTTTGTTACATCTCAATGGTTATCCCATCCCTTGTATCCTCCCATTCTTCCCTCCCTCCCATTTTCCCCTTATTCCCCTCCCCTATGACTGTTCCTGAGGGGGATTACCTCCCCCTGTATATGTTCATAGGGTATCAAGTCTCTTCTTGGTAACAAGCTGTCCTTCCTCTGAGTGCCACCAGGTCTCCCTCTCCAGGGGACATGGTCAAAGGTGAGGCACCAGAGTATGTGAGAAAGTAATATCCCACTCTCCACTCTACTGTGGAGAGTGTTCTGTCCATTGTCTAGATCTGGGTAGGGGTTTAAGGTATATTCCATCTTACACCCATCAGAATGGCTAAGATCAAAAATTCAAGCGACACCACAAGCTGGCGAGGATGTGGGGAGAGAGGAACACTCCTTCATTGCTGGTGGGAATGCAAACTAGTACAACCACTTTGGAAATCTATCTGGTGCTATCTCAGAAAAATGGGAATAGGGCTTCCTCAAGACCCAGCTATTCCACTCCTTGGAATATACCCAGAAGATGCTCCAGCACACAACAAGAAAATTTGCTCAACCATGTTCATAGCAGCCTTGTTCATAATAGCCAGAACATGGAAACAGCCTAAGTGTCCCTCAATAGAAGAATGGATAAAGAAACTGTGGTACATATACACTATGGAATACTATTCAGCTATTAAAAACAAGGAATTCCCGAAATTTGTGGATAAATGGATTGAGCTAGAAATGATCATAATGAGTGAGTTAACCCAGAAGCAGAAAGACTCAAATGGTATATACTCACTTATATCTGCATATTAGCCCAAGGGGCATGTCCCACGAAAGACTTCACTTACCAGGAAACCGAGACAGAGGGGAGGACATTCTAGTGGGACTCTAGATGAGAGAATCATGGGAGAATGGCAAAGTAGAAGGATCCAGAGGGTCCTAGAAGCCTACAAGTAGAACATTATGATAGGCAGATTTGGGCACAGGGGTCCCGCTCAAACTAAGGCACCAGCCAAGGACAATACAGGTGGATATCCCCTCTTGACAGAGTTGTTTAGAAGGAAATATTACTTTCATTTTTTTTAATCTTTTGCATTCTCCTAATTACTTTTTGATCAGTTATTTTCCTTTTGTTATTCCTTCTACTTGTATACTACCATGCTTGTTCTAACATGGCTGGCATAGTACAAACATTTGGTATTTTCTTAACATAATTAACTGCCTTATCTAAATAAGATTAGGAAATGTATTCTATTGTTTATACCATATAGTTTTTAAGATACAAATAATGACCACAAATAGAGTTATTTTCTGTGCTCTTCTCAGGGTTGATCTCCATGTGAAACTTACAATAACCTAGAATTATGTTAACCGGGTTAAGTGGTGTTAAATTGCCCTGATAAATTAGCCTTGGAAAGTTAGTGTGAGCTAACACAACAGCCCTATGTCTTACTTCCAGTGCATGTAGAGTATATTCCCTGTTCTCACACTTGAAGCCCAGACTGGTAGGAGATACAACTGTGCTGTAGATGAATCATGTCAAAGGTTTCACTGTGGAAAGCAAGTGAGTTGCCCACTGGTACTGCAGTGTGATTCTGAGAAAACACCATTTACTTTCACAACAGATTGGCATGCACTGCTCTCAGTGGCACAGAGCTACAAGAGGATTTGGAAGGGTGGGCTCCAATGGGACTGAGAAGCAGCATTGAATTAGATGCTGTAAACACCAGCATACATCTGTCACATCAGCCACTGGGCTCCCAGAACATCAGGACTCTATGCATTCATTACACCTCCTGACTTGATCAAATGTCACATCTGTAGTGAGTCCTGTGTTCTGATCTGGGTCACTGTTCAGCTTGTACCCATGGGCTTAAGATAAAGGATGCTTAATATTCTGAAATCATGCATGATGCATTTTGATTTGGAAACTCTTGGAGGATAATAAACATCATGCATGATGTTACTTGGTTTGGGAACATTTCAAAGAGAATAAACACCAGGCCGAAGTGAGATCTGTGTTTATTTTTAATGGGATAAATATGGAATGGAGTGTAACAGTCATGAGGCCTGATAGCCACTGTTCTTATTTCAGTAGGAACTGTCTCAAAAAAAAAAAAAAAGATGGAGCCTGGAAACCATACATTGGTAACAGAGTTCGTTATTTTGGGCCTAACTGAGGACCCCATCCTTTGTCGTGTCTTCTTTGTATTGTTCCTGGGCATTTACCTCACCACTGTCTTGGGCAATGCCAGCATCATCATGTTGATCCGAAGAAGCCCTCAACTTCACACCCCAATGTACCTCTTCCTCAGCCATTTGGCCTTTGTGGACATTGGGTACTCCAGCTCAGTCACACCTGTCATGATTGTGAGTTTCCTGAGAGAGAGAACTGCCATCCCTGTGGCCGGCTGCATAGTCCAGCTTGGCTCTGATGTGGTCTTTGGGACCGCTGAGTGTTTCCTGCTGGCTGCCATGGCCTATGACCGCTATGTGGCCATCTGCTCACCCCTGCTCTACTCCACTCTCATGTCTCCCAGGGTCTGCCTCATCTTACTAGTTATTTCCTATGTGGGTGGCTGTGTGAATGCTTCATCATTCACCAGCTGTTTGTTGAGCCTGACTTTTTGTGGATCCAATAAAGTCAACCATTTCTTCTGTGACCTCCCACCGCTGGTGGAGCTTTCTTGTACCCATGTTTACCTTGCTGAGATGTCTCCTGCCGTCTCGGCAGGTTCCATTATTGTTATCACCCTGTTCACTATCATTGTTTCCTACCTCTACATCCTTCACTCCATCCTCAGGATGCGCTCTCCTGAGGGCAGGCGCAAGGCCTTCTCCACCTGCACCTCCCACCTCACTGCAGTCACCTTGTTTTATGGGACAGTTACGTTTGTTTATGTCATACCAAAGTCAAACCACTCACCCAACCAGATGAAAGTGGTGTCTGTGTTCTACACAGTGGTGATTCCCATGCTGAATCCCTTGATCTATAGTTTGAGGAACAAGGAGGTGAAAGAGGCCATGAGGAAATTGATGGCCAGAACACACTCCTCATTTTAAACAATTATATATATATATATATATATATATATATATATATACACACACACACACACACACACACTTTTTTGGAAACAATGCAATAGTTATATGTTGTTTGCCTTGTTTTACACACATTTCTTAAATGTGCAGTGGTATGTTTATAAATGAAAACTTATTTTATACTTTTCAAGAGTTTAAGAAAATTGATCATTTGCACTAAAATCTTGACTAAAATTAAATGTGTATATTTTATGGTTGTAATGCCAAGATGATGTAGAATTATTTTCTTTACTTTGTATTATTTAGGTGGTCTATGATTACAGTTACTTTCTCATGTATTTAGTATTGTATTTTTTAAAATGTTAACTATCACCTGGAATATGTCATGTGTTCCTTTTCAATCCAATTGATGAAATGTTGATGGCTCTCATCCTTATCTTAGGAATTTTTGGCAACTCTTTTACAGGATCATCATGTACCTGGAACTCTTGGCAGCTCTTGCACAGGATCACCATGTATCTGGAGCTCTTGGCAACTCTTGCACAGGATCACCATGCATCTGGAATACTTGGCAACTCTTGAATAGGATCACCATGAATCCAGAAATTGTGAAACTCTACACTATACACATTTCAGCAGGATTAATCAGACTAATCTTTGAAATGTTTACATCTTCACTAATGTTTTTTCTGTATTAAAAATTATCAAAGTTTTTGAAAGGCTTAACCCTATTAGTTTTAATAAAAGTACTTTAATTCTATCAATTTTAACAGTTTTGATATTTTGAAGCTCATTGTTTTTAAGAAGCCCAACTCTGTTCCTTGGTGATGTTTGGGTTGTTAGCTGAGTGCTTCCTGTTCCCTGCTGTGGCTCAAGTGGCTGTCTGCTCAGCAGAGTGTGGGCATGCTCAGAAGTTTGAAAGGTAAGAGAGAGAGAGAGAGAGAGAGAGAGAGAGAGAGAGAGAGAGAGAGAGAGAGAGAGAGAGGAGAAACGAAGGCCATATCTAAGGTCTCTAAATAATAGTATACATTTTTTGAAAAAATTTTTATGTTTCTTTTTTAACGTATACATTTACATTATTACACATGAGGAAAATAAACTACACACAACAGGAAGAACCACGAGACAATCAGGAATTATATAAATGTTACATTCATAGCGAGTTGGCCACTTGTACTTGGCAAATTTGAAGTAAATATCTTTCCTATTTTATTCGTATCAGTCAATTTTTCATTTTGGAAGCTGCTAACCTGCACTCCAGGTTCACTCAGGTATTTAAGTTTTATCCCTTCAAGTCTCTGATGGGTTTGAAGACCAGATAGTTTAGTCTTTCAATTAAGCTTAGTAGGTTAGAGGTTAAGATGTTTTTAGATCAAGATAGATGTTTTAAGTTAAGAGAGATGAGATGTGATAGATATTAACGTCCATTTAGAAATTTAGACCCAATATTTTAATTTTATTTAAAAAATATTATTAATCAGGTAACAGGTTTTCAAACATATTTTATATTGGTTGTTTGGTTGTCTTCTACATAGGGTCTATGTCCTAAGGCGGTTTCCTATGTAGGTGGTTGTGTGAATGCTTGGAAAGTTGCTAATGGCATATTGAGTCCATTCTGTGGATGGAATCAGATAGCTCATTTCCTTTGCTACTTCTTCTTTCCACTGGAAAGCTACACAAGGAATTCTCCAGATGGGGTTCTCCCCTCACTGCACTCATTCTCTACTATGAATGGATTCTTTCATTTATGCTGTTTAACCTTAACAGTTGCTGAATGGGTTAGAACGAATGGATGAGAACAAGGTTCTACATAGTGATGATTCCCATGTTAAATCATCCCGTTTACAGCCTGAGGAGCAAAGACACAAAGGAGGTTTTAAGGAAGGCAACTGTTAGAATATATTCATAGGATATGTTCTTTGAATTAAAGATAACCTTTAAAAATTTTCATATACTAGTGTCATCCTTAGGATCTGCCAATTGATATGTATGTGATTCTTTAAATTAAGATCATACTTTGTTGTAGTTATCACTTGAAACAAACTCATGACAAGGTTTCTTTGGGTAACTGTCTGTAATGGAACTCACTCTGTAGACTAGGCTGGCCTCAAACTCACAGAGATCCACCTGCCTTTGCCTCCTTCCTGAGTGCTAGTATTAAAGGTGTGCATTATGACTGCCCATCAGTAATTCTCAGGTTTAAGCACAAGTAATCTAATTGGAAGGCAATGAAATCTGTTGTATTATATATCATCTGTCCTATCTATCTATATCTATCTATCTATCTATCTATCTATCTATCTATCTATATCTATCAATCATCATCTATGTATATATGTATGTAGGTTTCTATCATCTATCTATAAATTGTGTATCTATCTATCTATCTATCTATCTGAGAGAGATAGCAGTAATTACTGTTATTAGACTTCTGAAAATGCCATCCAGTCTTCCTTATTTAGTTTATTTAGGAAAAACAATTTGTAGTTACAACGTCAAATCTCATTCTAAGAATGTTACTCTCATTAGATCATTCATTCCTTATAACAACCCAATGAAGAGGCCCTGTTAGTTTTCATTTAAAAATAAATAACATGAGGCCCCACATATGTAAGTAGGTAGCCCACAGTGATTTAGCTTAGAAGATACGTACTTGTTATTTGAATCCAGAGTATTTGGTTTCCCAAAATACCTTGTTTTTTTTTCACTTCAATTTTCACAGGAGTTATATGATGCTGGAAATTATGAATTCTCTAACTATTAGGAAGTTCCAGTGGATTATTTGATATAGATGTGATTTCAAGTTTGTTTTAGGCTCCATGCACTTAGTCTATACCATAGCACACTATGACACATGAACAACTCTATGCTTCCTTGGAAATGAAAAGGATTACTAGAAAGAACTTAAACATTAAAAAATATTTTTAAATTAATCCCCTCCCTAGTTGCCTCCTGATCCCACCTTCTCTTCCTCATACCCTCCCCCTCCCTCCTCTAGTCCTCAGAAAGGGGAGCCCTCCTCCCCTAACATACTTTAGCACAGCGCCCTCTAGTGGTGAGTTGTTCTTCAGCTGCTCAGCCCATCAGCCATTTTTCCTCATGGAGACATTTTTAAAAAGGCATAGTCCTCCTTTAAAGAAACTAGGGAAATAACACCCTTCTTAATAGCCACTAATATAAAATATATTGGTGTAAGTCTAACGAAGCAAGTGAAATGTTTGTATGACAAGAACTTCAAGTCTTTGAAATAAATTGAAGAAGATATCAGAAGATGGAAAACTCTCCCAAGCTCATGGATCAGTAGGATTAACATAGTAAAAAATGCCAGCTTACCAAAAACAATCTACAGTTTCAATGCAATCCTATCAAAATTACCAAACAGTTCTTTACAGACCTTGAAAGAGCAATTCTCAACTTCATATGGAAAAAAAAAACTCTAGGATAACTAAAACAATCCTGTACAATAAAAGAACTTCTGGAAGTATCACCATCCCTGATTTTAAGCTGCACTACAGAGCAATAGTAATAAAACCCTCATGGTATTGACATAGAAACAGACATGTTGATCAATGGATCTAATTGAAGACCCAGAAATAAACCCACACACCTACAAACATCTGATTTTTGACAACCAAACCATATAATGTAAAGAAGTAAGAATCTTCAACAAATGGTGCTGATCTAGCTGAACGTCAACATGTAGAAGAATGCAGAAAGACCCATATTTTTCACCCCGCACAAAATTCAAGTCCAAGGGGACCAAAGACCTCAAAAAAAACAAAACAAAACAAAACAAAAACCAAAAAACAAAACAAAACAAAAACCAGATGCACTATATCTAATAGAAGAGAAAGTGGGAAATAACCTTGAACTCATTGGAACAGGAGACAGTTTTCTGAACAATACACCAACAGCTTAGGTACTAAGATCAACAATTAATGGCTGGGGCCTCATGAAATTGAAAAGTTTCTGTAAGGCAAAGGACACTGTCAACAGGACAAAATGGCAACCTACACAGTGGAAAAGATCTTCACCAATCTTATCCAACAGAGGGCTAATATCCAAAATATATAAAGTACTCAAGAAATTAAACACAAAACCCCAAAATGACTAAATAAAAAATGTGGTACAGAACTAAACCGAGAAATTTCAACAGAGGAATCTTTAATGGCTGAGAAACACTTAAAGAAAGGTTCAGTGTCCTTAGTCATCAGGGAAATGCAAATCAAAGTGACTTTGAGATTCTGTCTTACCACAATCAGAATGTCTAAGATAAAAAACTCAAATGACAGCATATGCTGGTAAGGATACGGAGCAAAGGGAACACTCCTCTATTGCTTGTGGAAGTGCAAATTTGTACAACTACTATGGATATCTATTTGGAGTTTTCTCAGAAAATCGGGAATAGATCTACCTCAAGACCCATTTATACCACACTTGGACATATACCCAAAATATGTCCCACCAAAAAACAAGGCCACTTTCTCAACTATGTTCATAGTAACTGTATTCATAGTAGCCAGAAAATGGAAACAACCTAGATGTCCCTCTACAGAAGAATGGATAAAGAAAATGTGGTACTTTTACGCAATGGAATACTACTCAGCTATTAAAAACAAAGCATCACCCAGATCCAGAAAGACACACATGTTATGTACTCACTCATAAGTGGATATTAGCAATAAAGTATAGGATAATCATGCTACAATCCACAGACCCAAAAAAAGCCAAGGAGGGCTCAAGGGAGGATGCTTGAATCTCATTCAGAAGAGAAAATAAAATAGATATCTGAAGTAGATCGAGGGGGGATCTGGGTGGGGGAGGGGGTGAGGAGGGTAACAGGGGTGGGGATCAGGTATGGGGAGAGCTAGGGTGGTGGTGGTGGAAGGGATGACCTGGGATAGGGAAGGTTCCTGGGAGTTTATGGGGGTGACCCTAGCTATTACTCCTAGCATCAGGCTTATGGATCCTGAAGTTGCTACCTCCTATAGCCAGGTGGGACTTCCAGTGAAGGAAGGGGAACACCAATCCACCCATAAAATCTTAGACTCAAAATTTGTCTTGCCGAAAAGAAGTGTAGTGACAAAGATGGAGCAGAGACTGAGGGAATGGCGAATAGAGGAGTAGCTCAACTTGACATCCACCCCATGGGAAAGAGCCAGCATCTGTCACTAGAAATGATACTGTGGTATGCTTGCAGACAGGAGACTAGCATAACTGTCTTCTAAGAGGTTTCATCCAGGAGCTGATGGAAACAGATGTAGAGAGCCATAGCCTAACAATAGGACGAGCTTGGGGAGGTTTATGGAAGAGTGGGAGGAAGGATAGCGGTAGCTGAAGGGGTCAAGGACATCACAAGAAGACTTACAGAGTAACTAACCTGGGCCCATCGGGGCTCACAGAGAAAAAAAAGGCATTGAGGAAGGAGACATGGGAAAAATACAGATGGGGCATAAAAGATGAAGAAAATCAGTGACCAAGGTTATAAGGGGGAAGAGGAGTAGCAGGGAGTGGAAGATAGAGGAGAAAAAAAAAGTCTCAAAACAACACTTGGTTAAAAAATGTCACAATGGTATCTAGTACTTTATATTACAATTTAAAAAAACTTAAAAAATTAACTCTCTTAATATGATATATTAAACATTTTCTATGAGTTCAAAACTAGAACTCAAAGTTTCACAGTGGTGTTTGTGAGCCTGATATTTTCTGTGCATGCCTCAATTACAGCTTCTGTTAAATAAGGTTTAGATCCCAGTGGTACCAACAGTTCAAACAAGATGAAGTGTTCATCCTTCTACCCACTGGTTTATCAGTTATTTTATTTCATTCCTATCAAACTTTTATTTAAGCTTATTGTGTTGTATGAATTAGACACTGGGAGAAAAGGACATCTCTGTGTCTAGCTACAAGATGCTTCTGGTATCTCATTGGTGAAAACCAAGGCCTACCTACATAAAGTGTAGTGTACTAACACAGATAAGCAGTGTCCTGTGGGGTACAGTGGTGATCTTAGCTTTTGAGATTCAGTAAGACTTTTTATAAATGGCTCAACAAAGTATGGGTTGGTATCTGCAACATAAAGTAGGCGCTACACCAGTGAAGGGATGAGAAAATTGCAAGTAGAGGGTGTGTGGGAGTCTTGAGGCAGCAGAGTGTGTGCAAAAATTTTGAAAGAAAAGGAAAGAGAGAGAGAGAGAGACAGAGAGAGAGAGACAGAGAGAGAAAGAGAGAGAGAGAGAAAGAGAGACAGAGAGAGAGAGAGAGACAGAGAGACAGAGAGAGAGACAGAGACAGAGAGAGACAGAGAGACAGACACAGAGACACAGAGACACACAGAGAGACAGAGATAACAAAGGCCATATCTAAGGTCTTTTAAAAGTATTTTATTTTTAAGCCAGCCATGGTGGCACACACCTTTAATCCCAGCACTCAAGAGGCAGAGGCAGAGGCAGGTAGATCTCTGTGAGTTTGAGGCCAGCCTGGTCTACAAATTGAGTACTTGATAGCCAAAGCTATACAAAGAAACCCTTTCTCAAAAAACAAAACAAAACAAACAACAACAACAACAACAAACAAACAAAGCAGAATATCAGCCAACCAATCAACCAATCAACCAACCAACCAATCAATCAATCAATCAAACAAACAAACAAAAAACTGACCAACACTTATGTGCTAGAGAGATGGTTCAGAGGTTAAGAGCACTGGCTACTCTTTCAAAGGTCCTGAGTTCAATTCTCAGTAACCATATGATGACTCACAACCATAAGATCTGGTGCCCTCTTCTAGTGTGCAGGTGTATACACAGAACACTGGATTCGTAATAAATAAACAAATCTTTTAAAAATATTTTTATTTTAAAATCTTATCCATAAAGTAACATATACATATTTCATATTGGCTGTGTCTTTCCCCTCCCTCCTGTATCTCCTTGCTTCCCCCTCCCTATTGTATCATTTGGCACCAATATTCTTCTTTCTAGTTTGTTCTTTTCCATTCTACTTCCTTAAAGCTTCATTTTCTTCAACTCTTATGGGCCCTTTCCTAGTTAGAGGGTAGAATCTTTTGAAGTTATACTGAAGAAAATAATTTATTTAGATATATGGCTATGGTGATTATATGTAGCATGACTTGGAAGATGATAAAATTCATTTAGTATTATATTCATTAAAATTTCCCTAGAACAACAAGTTATGTATATATCCACAAAATACATTGATATCTACATTTATACACTTATTTGCATATTTACTATGTGCTCATATACTTATTTCAATATTGCAATATTTTTACAAATTTCACATGCCTGATCTCATTTTAAATTATATACATAAGGGTGATTTATATTTCCAAAATTATAAATGTATTTATATATGTGTGTGTATAAAAGAAAGGAGAGATTAAGGTCTTGTCTCATGCAAATACAAAGTCTGTAAAGTAGGCGAACAGCTTGAAAATACTGGTAAGAGTTGATGTTGCAGTCTAGAGGTCTAGAATCCCAGGACTTTTCCTTTTCAGAGGACCTTGGGCTTTTCTCTTTAAATGGTTAGACAAGGACCATCTATATTAGGAATTTGTGTTTGATGACTGTCAGTCTAAATGTCAAGACTGTCTTAAAATATCATCAAAAGTCGATTTGAACTAGTGTCCGACCAAGCGCCTGGGTGACACACACTTTCAAGGTCACAGCTAAAGTTAACCACCTCACTGGTTAGTAAGCTGACTGTGAAAGAGGTCAGCCTGAAGCAGATGCACTGGCAATGAAGGCAGAGAGAAGTAAATAAATTGTGGCTCCAAACATAGAAAATTTTATAACCAAATGAAGGAGTGCAGAGAAGGAAGGTATATTTTCATGCTTCTGAATCCACAGGGGGACTGAATCAGAGCCCCTTACTAGAGAAGACCAAGCTGGATGGGAAAGAGAGGAAGGAATGATGCGTAAGGTGGAGGTCATCAGTGGACCCAGGTTAGACTCTCAGGAGGAGCTGCGGTGTGGTCAGTGATACAAACCCCAGTTACCAAGGACCAGGCACCAGGCTTCATCCCCAGCACCACAGAGGGAAGTGAAAGATTTTCAGGAGAGCAGGTTAATCAGGAGCTCTCGTCCTTTTCTTTCATGAGAAGCTCGCTTTCCCAGATTCACAGACCAGGGACCCAGACCAGAATGTAATGAGTCCACAAAACATATCTCTGGTAGTTAATAGTGCTTTACAAAAAACAAAAGAAAAAAAAAAAAAGAGAGACAGAGAAACCAAAAAAACCCAAAACAGACCTCAGGGTGCAGGCAAAACACTCATAAAATAAATCTGAGAACAACTCTAGGAATTTTGTTTGTCATTTTCTCTCAAAATATATCCTCAGAAATTATTATTCTTATTATGCATTTTGCAGAATGAGCTACTGTTCAAAATTTGATACATTTAATTTGCATGTCTTATAATGGTAATTTATAGCACATAACTACTTTTGAAAGCAAATGCCTGCAAATGAAAATAATTGTCAGGAAATTACTTTTTATAGAAATAACTATTTTATTAATTATAAGTTTATTTAAATTTATTAAATGTAAATTAGTATGAAAATATGATTTATTACTTAATATCTGAACATCAACCCTCTACAGGTACTAAAACCTTCCAAGTGGCTAATTATATATCTGAACACATATTTCAGTGACAGGCATTTAGTGTCTTTTCATTATTGTATCTGTAAGATGTTGTTACTATGTCAAATCTTACAATACAACAGACACCACTTAAGAGAATATTTTTCTACCAACTTGTCTCTTCAGAGCACCTTTAATCTCATTATTCCTGAGGCTGTAGATAAGGGGGTTCAACATGGGGATCACCACCATGTAGAACACAGACACCACCTTGTTCTGGTCAGTGGAGTAGCTGGACTTGGGCATCGCATAGATGAATGTGATGGTTCCATAGAACAGAGTGACTGCAGTGAGGTGGGAGGTGCAGGTGGAGAAGGCCTTGTGGCGACCCTCGGTGGAGCGCATCTTCAGGATGGTGATGAGGATGTAGGTGTAGGAGACGGCTATGACAAACACGGTGACTATAATGACAAAGGCAGAACAAAATGAGGCAGGAACTATGGGAACATTGCCACCATAACAAGAAAGCTCTACCAAGGGAGCCAAATCACAGAAAAAGTGATTGACTCTATTTGGTCCACAGAAGAGAAGAGAAAAGAAGGAAAGAAGAAAGGAGGAAGCATTAAGAAAGCCCCCTATGTAAGATCCTACAAGCAATTGCACACAGACTCGTGTGGACATTTTGGTTGAATACATTAGTGGGCTACAGATTGCTATAAAGCGATCATAAGCCATGGTAGCCAGAAGGAAGCATTCAAGTGTCCCAAAAAATGCACCTGAGCCAAGCTGGATGGTACACCCAATGTATGAGATGGTGCTTCTCTCCACCAGGAAATTGACAAGCATATTGGGTGTGACAGAAGATGAGTAGCCTATGTCAGTAGAAGCCAAGTGGCTGAGAAAAAAGTACATGGGGTGATGGAGTTGGGAAGAGACTCTGATGAGAAGGATGGTGCTGAGGTTCCCAGAGACAGTCACCAGGTAGATGCACAGGATGATGGTGAAGAGGACGACTCTAAGGACAGGGTCGTTTGTTAAGCCCAATAAAATGAACTCTGTCACTGCAGTGTGGTTCCCATCCTTCAAGAAAGCCATGGGCCAGTGTAGCTGCTGCCAGATCAAGGCTGTGGTGGAGACAGTACAGGAAGGGGTTAATAAGTATGCAGCATCATTTTCGTTAACTCGCATATGGATGCTATTATGAACAAATATGTAATTTTTAAAAATTTCAGGAAAATTCATTGAAGAAAAATTTAAACTAGTTTTTCTTTATTTAACTGTTATTTTGCTCCAGAGTCTTAGAGTTTATATATTTAGTTACAATGAAACTTCTTATATATCAAAATTTGTTTTTAATGGCAACACCAGACAATTTGTTTCAGGAGTGCTCCCCAGATAGAGCTTTGTAGGAAAACATTTTTGTAAGTTAGATACAATATGTAACATTTTATAGAATTAAATGTTATTAAATGTGCTGACCGGTTTTATTGATCAGGGCCTTTAAAAAAAAAAAGGAATCATAAATATAACAAAATGATTACAGCATCTAAATATTGGGCTATGTGGTCACACTTCCTGAATGCTTACTAAATTACCAGCCCAGAAGTTCATATGTAGGTGTATAATTTAGTTTCCAGGAGATAATATTAAATACTTTTTATGATTTCTATCTTATAGGCAAGGAAATGTTAAGCTACTTACGTCAGGAAGTGGATCGGAATATCAGACTCAGGCTGCCTGAATTCATTTTATTCTTTGTTCTGGAACTGTATTGTAAATGGAGTCATCAACCCAGTCAAGTAAATGACCATAACAGGAAACAGGAGCAGCTGCCTAACTTTTTAGCTTTCTGGTGCTCCAGCAAGGCACCTCCTTTGCTGTCTAGTTCACAATGCTTATTGGCTAAGCAAGACTATGTTGTAGAACAAAATTTAAACTAAAAAGCCAGATGTTGTTCATAGAACATGGAAGACCTAGGGAGGAACTTAAAGTTACAAATGAAGCCACTATTTAAAATTTAAACAATATTTTAAATATTTTCAATTTAGCCATAGCTTTAAGAAGTCATCTATATATCAATAAACGAAGCAAGCTTCTCTAAAGGAAAATTCCTAAAGATAAATTACCAGTGTTAAAAAATTATTCACTATTTTAGCCTCATGGCGGAGTGCTAAGTTCATATAGTTAGAGACCATGCTACTTTGTCCATGTGAACTCTACAATGGGGATTTAATTCACCATAGCTGAAGTTACTGTCTAGCAAACTGCTTGTTATATCTGCACTATTGCTAAAGGATGGCTTTAAGATACAGATACTATTTGAAGGAATAGTTCTTGTCAGTGGCAAATGGAAAGAAACAAGATTCGTTCACAAAGCTCAAATCTTACCTCTTGAAGGAAGAACTTATCTTACAGTTATTAGTATTTCACAGCAGTTAAGCCGTCTTTTATAAAGTTTGGCTGAGGATACGTCTCTGAAGATGCCAGAAATTAAAAAGTGAATTCAAATCCAACAGGGAACATGATCCCAGTCTCAAGTGAATATTGAATAGTTCAATTTCATACCAATATATCTAATTTTCAAGGATTTTATCCATCCTGAAATGTCTATTTAAAGTAAGCAGTGATACACTTTTATTTAGTGATTACAGAGAATGAAATATAACATGTTGTCCCCTACCTAGATATTAATACTAAGTTTACTTTGCTATTTCAGATTAGCCCGCCAGGTTAGCCTATGGTACATAAACAAAACAAGCCCTGTACATATGAGAAAGTGATTTATAAAGAATGAAGGCTGGCCAGCGTGGGAAGAAAATAAATCTTGGCAAGGGAAGAGTAACCATAATTCATTATATAAATGTTTGAAATTGTCAAATAATGAAATTTATTAATAAAAATAATACAAAATTGAAAATATAAATATGTAACATAGCTAACTTCTCTTCACTTTATAAATAAGTGTTTTATGATAAATAAAGGGCATTCCATTTTTTTCTTCTAGTTTCTTTTTTGAGACAGGGTTTCTTGGTGTAACAGCCCTGGCTATCCTGGAACTCACAGAGATGTTCCTGCTTCTGCCCCCTGAGTGCTTGGATTAAAGATGTGCACTACCAACACCTGGCTATTTCTTTTTTCTTTTTAGAAGTATAGGGGTGGAAATAACATGACTATTTAAAATATGCACATAATTTTATAGCCACAGGTGGAAAATAAGTTCTTTCAATTTACATTAAACACTGAAGATAAACTAATGAATAAAAATTTTTTCATGCACTTGAGATTTCAGTGAAAAAAGAAGCAGAGAATGAACCAACTTTATAAACACAGAATGTGCAAGAGTGAAGAGATGGTTCAGTGGTTTAGACACTTGCTTCTCTTGCAAGGGTTGAAATTCAGTTGCAGCATCCGCTTCAGGCAGCTCACAGCTGCCTCTAACTCCAGCTCCAGGATCCTATGTCATCTTCTGACCTCTGTGGGGACCTATTCACACATACATGTTGTCTAAGTTAGGGTTTCTATTGTTGCGATGAAACACCATGACCAAAAAAGCAAGTTGGGAAGTGTTTGTTGGCCTTACACTTCCACATTGTAGTCCATCACTAAAGAAGTCAGGACAGGACATCAAAGAGCAAAGACGGTGCTGCTTACCGTCTTGCTCAGCCAGCTTTCTTATAGGGCTTGAACCACCATCCATAATGAGCTGCGTCCTCTCCCATCAATTCCTAATTAAGAAAATGGTCTACAGGCTGGCTCACAGCCAAGTCTTATAGAGGCACTTTCTTTTTCTTATAATTTATTCAGATTACATCCCGATTGTTAATCCCCTCACTTGTATCTTCCCGCTCCCACTCTCCCTCCCTCTTCCACCCTATTCCTCTCCCCTGGACCTCTGACAGAAGGGGGCCTCCTCCCCTTCTGTTGGTGTTCTGTTTAAGAAGTTGTCTCCTGTGCCAATGAGTTCAAGGCTTTCTCCACTTTTTCTTCTAAGATTTAGTGTGTCTGGTTTGATGTTGACGTCTTTAATCCACTTGGACTTTAGTTTTGTGCAGGATTATAAATGCGGATCTACTTGCATTTTTCTACACAAAGACACCAAGTTAGATCAGAACCATTTGTTGAAGATGCTATCTTTTTTCCATTGCATGGATTTGTCTTTTTTGTCAAAAATCAAGTGTCTATATGTGTGTAGGTTTCTTTCTGGGTCTTTGACTCAATTTCATTGATCAACTAGCCTATTTCTACGTCAGTACTGTTGCTCTATAATACAGCTTGAGATTAGGGATGGAGATTCCTCTGGAAGATCTTTTATTGTACAGGATTGTTTTTAGCTATTCTGGTTTTTTTTCCATATGAAGTTGAGAATTGATCTTTTAAGGTCTTTAAAAAATTGTGTAGGTATTTGGAGAGGGATTGCATTGAATATGTAAGTTGCTTTTGGTAAGATGGCCAATTTTACTATGTTGAGTCTCCTGATTCCTGAGCATGGGAGATCTTCCCATCTTATGTTATCTTCTTTAATTTTCTTCTTCAGAGACTTGAAATTGTTTTCATATAAGTCTTTCACTTGCTTGCTTAGAGTTACACCAAGATACTCTATATTATTTGTGGCTATTGTGAAGTGTGAAGTTTCCCCAATTTCTTTCTCAGCCCATTTGTCATTTGTATACAGGAGGGCTACTGACATTCTTTAAGTTGATTTTTTAATCCACCCACTTTGCTGAAGGTGTTTATCAGCTGTAGGAGTTCTCTGGTGGAATTTTGGGGGTCATGTTTGTATACTATAATATCATCTGTGAATAGCAATATTTTGACCTCCTTTCCAATGTGGCTCCCCTTGATCTCCTTTTGTTGTCTTATTGCTCTAGCTGGAACTACAAGAACTATAATGAAGAGATACGGATAGAGTGGACTACCTTGTCCTGTCCCTGATTTCAATGGAAATATTTTGAGTTTCTATCCACTTAATTTGATGTTGGATATTGGCTTGCTGTATATAGCCTTCATTATGTTTATGTATGTGCCTTGTACCCCTGATCTCTCCAAGAATTTGAACATGAATGGGTGTTGGATTTTGTAAGAAAATTTTTTGGCATCTAAGGAGATGATCATGTGGTTTTTTTTCTTTTAGTTTGTTTATATGGTGGGTTACACTGATGGATTTCTGTATATTGAACCATCCCTGCACCCCTGGGATGAATCCTAGCATGGTGAATGATATCTTTGATGTGTTCTTGGATTTGGTTTGTGAGTATTTTATTGACTACTTTTGCATCAATGTTCATAAAAGAAATTGATTTGAAATTGTCTTTCTTTGTCGGGTCTTTGTGAGGTTTAGGTATCAAGGTGACTGTGACTTCATAGAATGAGTTTGGTAATGTTCCTTCCATTTCTATTTTGTGGAGTAGTTTAAAAAATGCTGATATTAGCTCTTCTTTGAAGGTCTGATAGAATTCTGTGCTGAAACCATTTGGCCCTGGGCTATTTTGGTTGGGAGACTTTTGATGACTAGGACTATTTAATATGTTTTCATGATCTTGATTCACCTTCGGCAAGGGGAATCTATCAAGAAAGCTGCCCATTTCCTTTAGATTTTCAAATTTTGTGGTAAATAGGTTTTTTGAAATAAGACTTAAAGATTCTTTGGATTTCTTCAGTGTCTGTTGTTGTGTCTTTCTTTTCATTTCTGATTTTTGATTTGGATAGTGTCTTTCTGCCTTTTAGTTGGTTTGGCTAATGGTTTGTCTATGTTGTTGATTTTTTCAAAGAACCAGCTCTTGTTGATTCTTTGAATTGTTCTCTTTGTTTCTAATTTATTGATTTCAGCTCTGAGTTTGATTATTTCCAGCTGTCTACTGCTATTGGATGTTTATGCTTCTTTTCTTCTAGGGCTTCCATTAGTTGCCTGTATAAGATGTTTCCAATCTCTTTTTGAAGGTGCTTAGTGCTTTGAACTTTCCTCTTAGCACTATTTTCAATGTGTGCCATAAATTTGAGTATGTTGTACCTTCATTTTCATTAAATTTTAGGAAGTTCCTAATTTCTTTCTTTCTTTATTCCCTGACTTAGTTGTCATTAAGTAGAGAGTTGTTGAGTTTCCATGTTTGTGTAGGCTTTTTGTTATTTCTGTTGTTATTGAGGTTCAGCTTTTGTCTATGGTAGTCTGACAGCAAACAAGGTATTATTTTAATCTTTTTGTATTTGTGGAAGCTTGATTTGTGCCATACTATATGGTCAGTTTTGGAGAAGGCTCTGTGAGGTGCTGAGGAGAAGGTATAATCTTTTGTGTTTGGGCGAAAAGTTCTGTAGATATCTGTTAGGTTCATTTGATTCATGACATTGGTTAATGTCATTATTTCTCGGTTTATCTTCTGTTTCATTGACCTATCCTTTGGTGAAATGGGAGTGTTGAAGCCTTCCATTATTAATGTGTGGGGATTGATGTGTTGTTTAAGCTTTATTAATGCTTCCTTTACAAATGTGGATGTCCTTATATTTGGGGCATAGATGTTGAGAATTATGATGTCATCTTGGTTGAATTTTCCTTTGATGAGTATGAAGTGTCATTCCTCATTTCTTTTGATTAATTTTGGTTCAAAGTCTATTTTATTAGATATTAGAATGGCTACTTCAACTTGCTTCTTGTGCCCTTTTGCTTGGAAGACCTTTTAAAAGCCCCCTTTCCCTGAGGTAATGCCTATCTTTGTGGCTGAGATATGTTTCTTGAATGCAGCAGATGTTGGGTATAGTTTATACATCCATTCTGGTTAGTCTGTTTCTTTTTATTGCAAAGTTGAGACCATTGATGAATGTAGAGGGAAATTATTGACTAGTGACTGTTAGGTCCTATGAGTTTGATATTGATTGTGGTAGTGTGTTTGTCTGGTTTTTGTTTGTCTAAAGTCAAGTTATCTATTTCCTGTATTATTTTTGGTGTAGTTAGCCTTCTTGAGTTGGAGTTTTCTATTTTCTCTGGGGCTATATTTGTGGATAGGTACTGTTTGAATTTGTTTTTGTCAAGAAATATTTTGTTTTTTCCATTTGTGGTTATTGAAATTTTTGTTCGGTATAGTAGTCTGGACTGGCATATATAGTTTCTTAGGGTTTGCAAGACCTCTGCCCAGGCCCTTCTGGCTTTTTTGGTCTCTGCTGAAAAGTTGGGTGTGATTCTGATATGTTATGTTACTTGGCTTTTTTCCCTTGCTGATTTTAATATTTTTCTTTTTTCTGCACATTTAGTGTTTTCATAATTATGTGGCAGAAGGATTTTATTTTCTGGCATACTATATTTGGTGTTCTGTAGGCCTCTTTATGTTTTTATGTACATTTCTTTCTTTAAATTGGGATTTCTTTTCTTTTATGGTTTTGCTGAAAATGTTTTCTGTGTCTTGGAGCAGAGCATCTTGTCCTTTCTTAATTTTTATTATCCTTAAGTTTCATCTTTTCATGGTGTCCTTGATTTCTTGGATGTTTTGTATCACTAATTTTTTAGATTTAACGTTTTCTTTGATGGTTGTATCAAATTCTTCCATTGTATCTTCTACACTTGATATTCTTTCCTCTATCTCTTCTATACTGTTGGCGATGCTTATCTCTGCAGTTTCTGTTTTCCTCTCTAAATTCTCTCTTTCTGGGCTTTCTTTAGTTTGGGCTTTTATCATTGTTTCTATTTTCATCTTCAGATCTTGAACCCTTTTGTTAATTTCCTTCACCTGATTGTGTTTTCCTGAATTTCTTCAGTGATTTCTTCATTTCCTCTCTATAGTCCTGTGTCATGGCCTTTCTAAGGCCCTCACTCTGTTTGGCTGTATCTTTCTGGATTTTATTTCTGAATTTTATTCATTTCCTTCATTATCATCTTCATTATGAAGGACTTGAGGTCATTTTCTTGTGTTTCAGTTGTGTTTGAGATTCCAGGGCTGATTGCTTTGAGATAACTTGGTTCTAGAGATGTCATATTATTTTGGCTTTTGTTGTTTATGTTTTCACACTGGTTTTTAATCATCTTGCTGTTTCTTACATTGGGTGATATTTTCTAGTGTCCTTCACTGGCTATTGAGAGCAGCTCATAGGTAGTGGCTATAGATTGAGACCCCTCACCTGTGGGGATTAACGAACCCTTCTGTGGTTCAGGCAGGTGATCTGAGTTCAGATCTGGGAACTTTTGTGGATTGGCTGGGTAGCCTGAGATCCACCGTGGGGTTTCCTCTGGGCACTAACGCCCAGACACTGTTGCCTTAAGGCCCGCAGTTCCATCTGAAACACAGAGCAGTAGTTAGGTTTTGGAGCCTGTGCCTGTACCTGCTTTGACCTGGGAACTCTCAGTAGATTAGCCAGGTGACCTGAGGTCAGATCCACCTGTACTCTACACCTTGGAGTCTCCCCTGGGCTAGCAGCTCCAGACCTTGGTGTGCTGTAGTGCACAGTTCAGTCTAAGACAGACTGCCAATGCAGTGCACTGGCTGGCATGTGGCTAGGCTTTAGCAACAGTGTCTGTGCCCACCTAGGCCCTGGAGCCTGCCATGTATTGGCTGGGTGATCTGAGGTCAGATCTACCCATGCTCCACACCCTGGGGGACACAAATGCTGGTGCTCTGCAGGCCACAGTTTAGTCTGAGACACAGAGTCTGAGATGTAGAGCGCAGATGCAGCTTGCATGCAGGTATGTGTCCAGACTCTGGGGCCTGAGCACCACATTCAGGGACCAAGGGACTCCTCCATGGAGCATCTAGATAGCCTGAGGCCAGCCCCACCTGTGCTCCACATAATGTGAGCCCCTCCCACCCAGAGCACTCCAGCTCTTGTGCTCTGTAGCTCCCAGCCCTGTCCCTTGGCTCAGTCCTACTACTGATCACACAGTGTCTGATTGCTGCCATCGTGGATCCCCTAGAATCATTTTCTTAATTGAGGCTCTGTCCTTTCAAATGGCTATATTTTGTGGCAAGTTGACATGGATCTAGCCAGCAGATATGGGTATATACATAGAGGCACATACATAAATAAACATAAATAAATATTAAAAATAAAAAATAAATATAAGTGCAGTTTTTATTTCCTCAGATGACGGGATGAGATGAGAGCTATACCCAAGCTTTATGAACACATGGCTTGGGCTGAGTCAGAGTGTTTCTTTTCTAACTATACCTAGGCATAGGCCTGGAATCTTCTAGTTTCTGTACAATCTAATCTGCAAGCCTGGACCTTGAGGCTTCAGCTTCCAGCCTCTGTCTGCTAACCTAGGCCTAGAATATTTTTAGCTTCTGAAACTTAACTGCTGAAGAAGCTGACCCTTTCTAGTTCTTTCTGAACTCTGGATAGCTGGTTCAACTCAGCTGTTCTGGCTCAAAAAACCTTCTCTAAGCTGAGTGATTCAAACTGACTACTCTCCACTTCTCCCTGAATTGTTCTGCTTGGAAAAACTGCCTCTGAACTCCATGAACTGAATGATACTCAACTAAATTGCATTGAACTGTGCTGTACTACCAAACTCTTCTATTCTTTTCTGCTTTGCTCTTCGTTTATCTTTCTTGTCTGTTCTAGTGAGAGTTGGATGTATCCTATCTCTGACTCATTCTGTCAAATCCTTTTCTAATTCATCACGTTCTTTGCCCTTCAATTAGACTTCATTGTGTGGAGTTAAAGATGTGTACTAGATTCTAGTCAGAGGGATTAAAGGTTTGTCACATTGGTATTCCAATCAGAGGGATTAAGGGATGTGGATGCCAGCCATAAGGATTAAAGATGTGTAGTAAGTGTATGTCTGTATGCCAGCTGGATCACAGGTCTTTGGATGAGATCCCTTGCCAGAGCAGCTGTGTTGCTGTATTAAAATTCTTTTATCTACCAATAAACTCAGTGCATGGCGGACACACAGTGTGGCAGAAACAAACCAATGGATTTACATGTTGCCTAGAGGGTAGCTGTAGTGAGTAAAAAATGCAAGCATAGTAGATGGTATCTGAGTAAGAATGGCAAGGGACCCATTGACGCAAGCAGGGAAGGAAAGATGGCCAGACATAAACAGGAAATGCAAAGCTCTCAGGAACTTCAACAAATAAAAAAAATGAGGCCAAGGTAAGCTATGCAGAGACACAGAGCATGGAAAAATATTTGCATTTCATTATTTAAAGGGAGTGGAAAACCTAGAAATGTTTTTCATTAGTGCAAGATGGTATAATTTAGAAATGTATGATATTATGTGTAAATACAAACTTCCTTAGTTTATGTTTGTCTTGAATGTTTGTATTCTTTCACAGACATTATAATAAAGTTTTCCTGGATATAGCAACCATGGTTGACAGTTCTTTACTTTCAGGGCAGGAACTATGTTACTTCACGTTTTCCTGGCTTCCAGGGTTGCTGATGAAGGTTCTGGCACTATTTTGACATGCTTGCCTTTGTTCTTGGGTCCATGTCTTTCCCCTATAGTTTTTAATATTTTTTTTCTGTTGTCTTTGATATCTTATAGTGTAGTATGTTGTGGAAAATTCTGGTTCATTTATGACTACATGGTGTTCTAAATTCCTCTTGTATTTAAATGCCAATTTCTCTTTCTGGGTTCTGGGAGAATTTTCTGTTATCATTTTATTGGCTTGATTCTCCTGTGCTTTTATTCTTTATCTGAGATTCTTCTTCTGCTCCATGGATTCTTAGGTTCATTGCTTTGACTGTATGTGTGGTTCATACTATTTTTCCTAATTGGTGTCTGAATATAGTATTTTGTTGTCCTGTGTTTTTGATACTCTCTCTTCTGCTTCATCGAGGTAATTTGTGACGCTTTCTATCAAGTTTTACTTTTGATTCACTTGCCTTTTCATTCCAGGGTTTCTTTTTTTTTTTAACATAATATTTTTATTGAGTCTTTGGAGATTCCACATCACTTCTCAGTCCTTCCTTGTCCTCCCCTGTACCCTTCTTACCCCCCCCCCCACAGCACACACACAAACAAACAAACACAGAACAAAAAATGCCAAAAGAAAAAAAGTCCTATTTGTCTTATGTCTATATTCACTGGGGCGTGGTTAAACTCAGTGGTCTTCCTGTAGCTGGAGCTCAGTCCTTCCTCTCCCATATCCTTGCAGGAAGTCATCTACTGTGGGGGGCGGTACCCCAGCATTCTATCACAGTTGTATATACATATATATATTAAAAAAATTATTTTATTCATATTACATCTAAATTGTTATCCCATCCCTTGTATCCTCCGATTCTTTCCTCCCTCCAGCTTTCCCCCTACTCTCCTCCCCTCCCCTATGACTGTGACTGAGGGGGACCTCCTCCCCCTGTATATGTTCCTAGGGTATCAAGTCTCTTCTTGATACTCTCTCTGTGATGCTCTATCACAGTTTTTAAGAGTTCTCTCTGATGGATTTCTGTCTAGGCTGTTACTGTTTTGGGGTGGGTGGGGTGGGGTGGCAGGTCGGGGGTTGGAGTTGCCACTGAAGTCTCCTATGTTTCTCTTTCTTAACTGTGAGTTTGCAGTGATCTATATTACTGCGAAGGCAGCTTATTTGCTCTTTGTGGACCATGGGAACATGGATTATGGACTTCCTCATGGTTTCTGGCATCAGCACAGTCCAGGAACAGGGTTCCCCATTGCAGCAGGGCCATGGTACTGGTTAAGGCCCTCTGATGCAGCTTGGATCATGGACATCAACGTTGCTTCCAGCTGCAGCAAAAACCACGGAAACCCTTGCAGAACCTAGAGGCAATACTTTCCATCCCAGCTCGAGTAACCATGGGACTCAGATATGAACCTCTTTGCCACATGGACCAGGACATCACTGTGGCCTTAGATGGCAGTGCAGGGCACTCAGATCAGTATGGTCCCTGGTGGCAGCACAGCCCATGAACATGGCTCCTGGTTGCTGTACAGACCACAGACACCAACATCACCTTCGGTGGTAGCACAGGACATGGACATCAACACAGACCTGGCTCAGCAGCAGCACAGGCTCAGGTATCACTATGGACCCAGGTAGCATCCACATCAGTGTGTCTCCTGGCAGCAGCATTGCTCACAGACATCAATATGGCTTTACTCTGAGGCACAGACCACGGACATCCATGTGGCCTTTGGTGGCATGGGCCACAGACATCAATGCCAACTCAGCTGCAGTAAGATCATGGACCCAGCCATAGCACAGACCCTGACCTCATCATGGCTTTTGGTGGCAGCATAGCATCCTGGGCCCCCACCCATCCGTGACTCACAAACAACATGACTTCAGCTGCAGCACAGACCATGGACATGTATGTATGGCCTTGGTGGTAGCTCTGGCCATAGAATTCAACTTTGTGGAAGTCTTCTGTCATGTTGGTAACATTTCATCTACACTGCTGACATTCTCATTTATTTTTCTCACTTTTTCTTCTGAATTTATCTGAGCTGAATTTATCTGCTTTCTTTGCATATTCCTCCATCCAAGTCATTAATCATTTTTTTAAACCATTGAAATTTTAAAACTCTTTAGCATTCATGTACTTAAGTATCTTTGAGTTTAATGGTTGAGGAGATGGGATCTTCTAGAGGAGTCACTGCGCCTTGCTGGCCCGTGTCTTTCGTGTTCTCATGTTACAACGTGTGCATCTCCTGGTGTGGATATTTCTGAGAGGATCTCACTGAGTGGTTTGCTGCTGAAGTTTTGATGATCACTAGCACTTAGAAAAAAATAAACCATTGCAACAGTAACACCACACCTTTCAAGACACAGACATACACCTAAAATGGAGTTAAGCCTGGTAAGTCTGCACCGATGGCGTAAAACTGAAACTCACTGTAGAGCATGCTATGAAGTTAAAACTTACTTATGGTAAGTGGGGAAATCATAAATGATAGAGGAAAGTGAAAGGAGAAGGAAGAATGGGGAAACAGATTTAAGCAAAGAAAAGGGAGAATGGAGATGTCGACAGAGTGGAAAAGAGCAAGATATTAGTGAAAAGAAAAGGAAAGAATCCCAATAATGAAAAAAAAGAGCAGAATTTGGAGTAGAGAAATGTAAGAAACAAAAAGATGCATTTAAGAGAAAAACGTCAAAATACTACTAAACGCTGTGGTGGGGGAAAGAGAGGAAACAGTAGCTAAAACAAAAAACAAAGCCAAAACCTAAGAAAAATAAAATGTATTGCCTAATAATGTTAAAGACTGCATTAAAATGACTATGAAGGGAAATAGCAAAAAAATCTAAATTTCAAAAATAAAAGTGCTGCTAAAAAGTCTGGTAAAAAGCAAAAGGAAGTCATAAACATAAAATGCTCATGTTGCTCTTGCAAAGGACCTAAGTTTGGTTCCAGAGGGCACACCCCAGTTGCCAGGAGCTTCAGCCCCATGGGATCCATATGTCAATTTCTGGCCTCTACAGCCACCCTCATATGTGCACGCGTGCACCTGCACACACACATGCACCTTAAGAGAGGGAAATGTTGTAAAAAGATGAAGTGTTGTTGCAATTTCTTTCTGGGTTTCCAAATGTCAGAGAGTACTCACAAAATGTCCAGTGCCTGGATCCGGCCTCTTGTCCTTTCTACTGTTTAGGAGCTCCTGAGGCTGCCTTGAACAGGTGTTTGAGGTCTGACAAATTGCTTTCACTTTGGTAGCTTTCCTTCTTTGGTATCAGGGACCTTTGCTGGCCACAAACAGATTTAAAGTGTATGAATTGGACAGGTTCTCCTACACCCCCAGGTCCCAAGTTGTAAGCCCTGAGTTGGCTAATATCACAGCTAGGAGTGTCTCCCAATATGTTTTGGGGATTTATAAACCATCACAGCACTGTGATCTGAATACATGGAGGCCATTATTTTATGCTTTCAAGACCTTCTATGCATTAATTACCCTGATGCATCAACAGGGTGTTCCAATACACTGCTGAAACATCAGAGTTCCAAGGCTTTTATGAAGCTGAGGAGCAGATGTTTATCCGCCTTCTGGCTGCAGGCTCAGAGGTACTGAGCTCTAAGGTGATCCCCAGTTGAGGTTTGCTGTGGGCTATTGAGGGTCATGGTATCTCTATGCATGGTTCTCTCTGGTCTGAGCCTCCTGCCACCTGTATTTTTGGGCTTATTGACACCTAGCCTCTTCTGCTTTCTCACAGCTACCTCCTTGGCCTTCCCTCACTCTGAGACTATGGAATTCTAAATCGAGACTCTCAAATCTGTGGCCATTCCCTGTTCTCAGGCCCCTAGGGCAGCATAGTTTTCAACAACTGGCCCACCCTCAAGATGGTACTTGGTCTAACTGCTGAGTCACATAGGGTGATAAGATGGGATTTCTCTATTTGTTAACCTTTGTAATGGAGGAATCACTACCTTAACAAGACTCCTATTGGGATCTGAGGGTGGTAAAGGTAGTGACTTTGTCTTGAGGTCTGGATTATCTGCGCTTTCTTTGAGATACCATAAGGAATAGTAGCAGAAAGGATCACTATTATTTAACTGTAGGTGTCAATCACTTTGTTTATTCAGCAAATAATAACTTACAATTACAGTATGCCAGGTCTTATTCTGAGCAGGTTACTTTTATGAACTCATCTCCTTGTTACAATACCACAAGGTATTTTATTACCATTATTTTTAACTTTCAAGTGAATAAATAATCTGTGTCCAAAGGGGGGAAATAACCAATACAGTAGGAGTCCAGCATGGTGTCATTTCATTCCATTTTATGTCACTGTAATTAATTTGTTAACAATAGTCACAGTCTGAATTTGTAAAGCATAGAATCTTTAAGAGTATAAGTAAATAAACAGACAAATAAATGTCACAGTTGGTAAGAAAGGAACTTGGCCATTGCTATAATGGTTCTCAAGTTCCTACCTAATTGGTGTGGAAGCGCTTAAAAGTGAGAATTAGGGCCTGGAGAGATGGCTCAGAGATTAAGAGCACTGGCTATTCTTCCAAAGGTCCTGAGTTCAATCCCAACAACCGCATGGCGGTTCACAACCATGTATAATGAGATCTGCTGCCCTTCTGGTAGGCAGGTACACATGCAGGCAGCATATTGTATATGTAATAAATAAATCTTTTAAAAAAGAGAGAATTAGAATAAAGACATGAAAGACCGGGGATGTAGCTCAGTGGTAGAATGCTTGTTCAGCATGCATAAAACCACAGGTTGCAAAATACATTATACATGAATTTTTTTTAAAGCTTAAACAATCAGTTTGAACTGTGATACTGTGAAATGGAAACTTTATAGTTTATCCTGAAATGAAGGGTAGATTCTAAGGATATATTCTGACAGTTGCCTTCCTCAGACTGTAGATGAACAACTTCAAGTAAATGAACGTGATGTGCCTATAAAGCAGAGTGAACATAGTGAGATGGAAGGTGCAGGTGGAGAAAGCCTTTGATGGGTCACATTTTCAGGATGATGATGAAGATATCGATGAGGAGAGAGCCCTGGCAAACACAATGGAGCCAGAAGACATACAGGGGATAATCCCAATGAAAGTTATCTGACCAGGGATGTTTCAGCAAAGGAGAAACGTTACAGAAGAAGTGATCTACCTCCTTTGGTTTGTAGAGGACAGACACAAAATTCAAGTGGTAAATTTTCAAATTCTCTCTGGGCACGGTGGCACATGCTTGTAATCCCAGCACTCGGATAGGCAGAGGCAGACAGATCTCTGCGAGTATGAGGCCAGCCTAGGCTACAAAGTGAGTCCAGGACAGCTGAGGCTACACAGAGAGACCCTGTCTCAAAAATATTTTCTTTCAAATGCTCAAATATTCACCATACAGAGAGATAAGGAGGCTTAAATGAGATGATGAAGACTTTAGGACACATTGGGTTGAGAAGATCAGGTACAAACAGAATCCACACAATGACGAGAGGCTATGGCAGCCAGAAGGCAGTGCAAACAATGCTTCAGTTAACAGCTGAATCTCACAAAAGCAATGAGGCTTCAAAATAGAGAACTGCATTATGGTTCCATGAAAAGTATTTAAAAACACATCTCAGTAACTTATCAAGAAAGGAAAAAAATATAAGAAAAGATACAGAAAATTTCAAAATCAGTTTACTTCATTCCCCTTGATATATGTGTACTACAAAACTTCATTATTTTGAACTATTATGCTATTGCTAAAGAAGAGATAGCAGAATTCTCAGATAAAGGAGCACGGGAAATATTGTCATCAATTGCCTGGCCATGGAGCACATGGTACTTCTAAGATGGTAATTTATAAGATAACATCTGGATATATTTATTAATTGACAGAAAAAATCCTAAAGCCATAGATTCTCATAATTATTTGTGGAAGGAAGAAAAAGTACCTTAATCTCCAAATGTATACATTTAATTTGAACCCCAGCAGACAGGTGAAAAAATTGAATATTTTATTGTATGACTTTAGACAGTGATAAGTTACATAATATTAATAATAAATAGAATGTATATGAATATAAAATAAACCTGATATCTCAGTCAGTACTGTGCTTGCCTTACAAGCATATGAGTTTGCTCACCAGGGCCCATATAAAGGTTAGACAGGATAGTGAATGTTTATAATTACAGTGGGAGATAGAGACAGAATCAGTGGTCAACCTGCCCAGTCTACTTGGCAAATTTTAGGCCACTGAAAAACAATGGTTCAAAAAAAAATCGAGATGGATGATGTTCTGAGAAATGACAGTTGAGACTGTTCTCTGACCTCTAGATATACATGCACACGTATGTATATACACCTGCACACACATATGCTTTTGTATACGTAAACACAACACACAAATTGAGTTAATAGCCATTATATAATAAATAATATAATATAATTTAATATATTGATCACATATGTTCCCCAAAATGATCGCTTAGTGATTTGTAGATTCATATTGAATTTCATTCAAAATGAGGAGTGTGTTCTGGCCATCAATTTCCTCATGGCTTCTTTTACCTCCTTGTTCCTCAAACTATAGATCAAGGGATTCAGCATGGGAATCACCACTGTGTAGAACACAGACACCACTTTTATCTGGTTGGGTGAGTGGTTTGACTTTGGTATGACATAAACAAACGTAACTGTCCCATAAAACAAGGTGACTGCAGTGAGGTGGGAGGTGCAGGTGGAGAAGGCCTTGCGCCTGCCCTCAGGAGAGCGCATCCTGAGGATGGAGTGAAGGATGTAGAGGTAGGAAACAATGATAGTGAACAGGGTGATAACAATAATGGAGCCTGCCGAGACGGCAGGAGACATCTCAGCAAGGTAAACATGGGTACAAGAAAGCTCCACCAGCGGTGGGAGGTCACAGAAGAAATGGTTGACTTTATTGGATCCACAAAAGGTCAGGCTCAACAAACAGCTGGTGCATGATGAAGCATTCACACAGCCACCCACATAGGAAATAACTAGTAAGATGAAGCAGACCCTGGGAGACATGAGAGTGGAGTAGAGCAAGGGTGAGCAGATGGCCACATAGCGGTCATAGGCCATGGCAGCCAGCAGGAAGCACTCAGCGGTCCCAAAGACCACATCAGAGCCAAGCTGGACTATGCAGCCGGCCACAGGGATGGCAGTTCTCTCTCTCAGGAAACTCACGATCATGACAGGTGTGACTGAGCTGGAATACCCAATGTCCACAAAGGCCAAATGGCTGAGGAAGAGGTACATTGGGGTGTGAAGTTGAGGGCTTCTTCGGATCAACATGATGATGCTGGCATTGCCCAAGACAGTGGTGAGGTAAACGCCCAGGAACAATACAAAGAAGACACGACAAAGGATGGGGTCCTCAGTTAGGCCCAAAATAACGAACTCTGTCACCATTGTATAGTTTCCAGGCTCCATTTTTTTTGGAGACAATTCCTACTGAAATAAAAACAGTGGCTATCAGAATACATTAAGTGACCTCATGACTGTTACACTCCATTCCATATTTATACCATTAAAAATAAACATAGATCTCACTTTGGTCATGTGTTTATTATCCTCCAAGAGTTTCTAAACCAAAATGCATCATGCATGATTTCAGAATATTAAGCATCCTTTATCTTAAGGCCATGGGTACAAGCTGAACAGTGACTCAGATCAGAACACAGGACTCACTACAGATGTGACATTTGATCAAGTCAGGAGGTGTAATGAATGCATAGAGTCCTGATGTCCTGGGAGCCCAGTGGCTGATGTGACAGATGTATGCTGGTGTTTACAGCATCTAATTCAATGCTACTTCTCAGTCCCATTGGAGCCCACCCTTCCAAATCCTCTTGTAGCTATGTGCCACTGAGGGCAGTGCATGCCAATCTGTTGTGAAAGTGAATGGTGTTTTCTCAGAATCACACTGCAGTACCAGTGGGCAACTCACTTGCTTTCCACAGTGAAACCTTTGACATGATTCATCTACAGCACAGTTGTACCTTCTACCAGTCTGGGCTTCAAGTGTGAGAACAGGGAATATACTGTACATGCACTGGAAGTAAGACATAGGGCTGTTGTGTTATCTCATACTAACTTTCCAAGGCTAATTTATTGGGGAAGCTTAATACCAGCTTGTTAATATACTTACAAATTAGTATAAATAGAAGTTTTACATGGAGATTAATCCTGAGAAAAGCATGACAGATAATTCTATATGAGGTCATTATTTGAACTTCAAGAACTGTGAAGAATGAGCTAAGTAATGTATTCTATAATATTATGGTATTTTATGAAATATATTAGGAAAAGATCAGATGCTTATGTTAGCCACATGAGGGCATCAGATTGTTTCATATGAAAGGAACCTCAAGAAATCAGTTAATAAAAACTAAATGAGTAGTTTAATCAGGAGAATGAACAGAACAATAAAATGAAGGTAGACTCTTATTAAGGAAATAGTGTTAACAAGAAATATCCTGGGGGCTGGAGAGATGGCTCAGTGGTTAAGAATACTGGCTGCTCTTCCAGAGGTCCTGAGTTCAATTCCCAGCAACCACATGGTGGCTCACAACCATCTATAATAGGATATGATGCCCTCTTCTGTAATGCAGATATACAGAAAGACAGAACATAAATAAACAAATCTTTGAAAAAAAAGAAATATCCTAATATATTTTCTATGAAATTTTGGTCAAAGGTGAGGCACCAGAGATGTAACAAGAATAAATTAATAAAAAAAACAAAAAAGAAAGAAAATTTGGATTACCAACTTAGGTAATAAAACAATAGATACATTCAGTTATCATTAGGTGAGTATAAATTAATTCACCAGGGTGATATTTGCGCACAGTTCACTTTGAATTTAAATTAGCACAGTCATTTTGAAAAATGAGATTTCCAATACACTAAATGTGGAATCTCCATAAAGTGCAGCAACTATACTTATGTGTATATGTTCACAGAAATTGTTATGTTGGAGCTATGTCTGTGTTTCTCTTAACATTACCAACTGTAGCCAAGATATGAAAGTAATTTAAGAGTCCATTCGTGGATGCATGTATGTTTAGGAGTTCAAGTCACTACCACTTAGACTTAAGCAGGTTTTAGTGAGTTAGCTAAAAGGACAAAAAATAAAATGACATCTAGTGACATTGCTATACATAGGTCAGCACATTACTCGCCCTCATCAGAGAAGCTTCTTGCAGTAGATGGTATTTAGACCACTCCCAGCTGGACAATGTGCAGAGACTTCAGAGTCCTCATCTATAAATGGGACATCTGCATCACACCCCTTACCTCAAGGCTCAGGGCTCTATGCAGAGGTGACAGAAAGATTACGAGCTAGAAGCAGGGGATGACTTCAAGGATGCAGTGTTTTTCAGACACAACAGATGCACATATGAACTTACAGTGATTGTGACAGCATGCACAAGACCTGTAATGAGCTCAAGACTGACAAAGAACCCAGCATGGAGGAGGGCAGGTGGGGACAGAGTACCACTCCTGTCTGAGCAGCTATTGGCATTTGATTACTTTTGTGAGAGTGGAAGTCAGTTTCTTCAATGGAGTGATACCTAGTATATTGATCACACTTCAAGACAGACACCACGCTCAGGAGTAGATGCCAACACTAAATGGAGAGGGTAGGCTTAGGAGACAGGAGGCATAGACAGAGGGACAGACACATAGAGAAAGAAACAGACAGACAGACAGACAGATGGACTAATGTGTGCATGCCCTCATGCGCATGCATACACACACACACACACACACACACACACAGAGACACAGACACACACAGACACACAGAGACACACACAGACACACAGACACACAGACACACACACACACACACACACACACACACACACAGAGAGAGAGAGAGAGAGAGAGAGAGAGAGAGAGAGAGAGAGAGAGAGAGAGAGGGAGAGAGGGAGAGCCTATGATTTGGTTGGTTGAGTGGATGAGTAGAAAGGCATGGGAGGATATGGGAAAAGTTGGAGAGGAATGAATATGATAAAATACGTTGTCTGAAATTATCAAGAAATAAACATAGCATTATTTAGTAAAAGAAGTGGAGGTGATGTTCTGACCTGAGATGGGTTAGTTCAGAAGGAGCCTTCATGCTCCACTTTGGGACATTTACGTATTAATATATATGGAAAGATTAAATGTTACCTGCTGGTCAAATATTACAGCAAGAACAGGCTTCAGGAATCATATTCTTATAGCAGGGCTTTCTTATGCAAGACTTGGGACCGTTTGTGATGTTAGATCATAAATACCACACCACTAGACACACTCATCTTTATTAGCATACTATTGAAACTCCAGTGGGAGAAAATCCAATGAGACAAGAAAATTGCGTGTATCTGTTTTCATATACACTTTGCTAGCTGAGATATTCCTTAAAAATCCCAAGGGATTCTCTTCATTATTAACAGACAGTATTACAACTGCAAAGATCTAGTTGGTTTGGTAACTTGATTTGGATAATTATAATTAGTGTGGGCTAGGCCATGCTCATCTGTGGCATCTCCAAGAAGCAGGTGCTTGGAACTACTACTGTTCTGAGCATCATTGTGTGTTTTGTAGTTACACCTTAGGATGCTACAGGAAGAGATGTGACATTTGCTTCTGTGTGAAAGTGATCTGCATTTTAGTTCAGTATTGACATTTTCACATATACGTGTTTTCACTCTAAATGCTGGACTCCTAAGTTATGCAGCACTGCAGTTATTAAAGACATTTCCTTCCAAAGCCAATATTATGTCTAAACTAATGCTCCCTTTTAGGATGAACCAAAACTCCCTTCTTGTTCCTAATTTCCATGTGATATTCAATATGTTATTTTTGCATTGTTCTGAACACTTTTAAATATAAATGTTTTTGAGGTTTTAATCTTCTTCATGCTTTGAAGTGACTCATATGAGGTTTTTTTTTAATACCTATTTGTTCAACTATACAATTCCCAATGCTTCATTGGGTCACTGTTTCTTTTCAATGTAGACAAAAAAAAAAAAAAAAAAAAAAAAAAAAAGAAAGAAAAAAGAAAAAAAAAAAAAGAAATATGGTAAAAAATGTTTGACCAGCATAAATTCTAAATAAATATCTCTTAAAACAAAGCCAACATTATTTGATATAGAATGCATATTAAGTCATTAGATACAACTTCTTGTTTTATCCCTCCCCCATTTTACCCTTTATCTTTAATACACAAAGTAAAGGGTTCCATTATGTATTTTGTACATATGTATCATTTTAGTTTGCTCAAATTTATCCTCCACCCCTGCTATCCTCTCCAACATGCTTTTACCTCCTTCTTTGGTGGTTTCTCCTTCACTCCCTCCTGGAAATAACTCCTTCTGCTTTTATGTCATATGTATTCCATTACCTTAACATTTTCATCTTAAGACATCTTAAGATATTTTCTTCTTCCATTATCCTCTTTCTATATTTATCATTCCTTCCCCCCCCACAGAGACAGAGAGAGAGAGAGAGACAGAGACAGAGACAGAGACAGAGACAAACAGAGACAGAGATAAAGACAGAGGCGGTTTGAATAGGTATGGCCCCCACAGAAGACTCATGTGTTTGAGTGCTTGACCCATGGGCAGTGGTACTATTGGGAGGTGTGGCCTTGTTGGAGTAGGTGCAACCTTGTTGGAGGAAGGGTGCCACTGTGGGAGCAAGCTTTAAAGTATTCTATATTCAAGATCCTCCAAATGTGGGATCCAGTTTCCTCCTGGCTGCCTGTGGATCAAGATGTAGAACTCTCAGCTCCTTGTCCAGCGCCAGTCTGTCTGCATGCTGCCATGTTTCCCAGCATGGTGATAATGGACTAAACCTCTGAAATAAGTTTTTTTCCTTTATAAGAGCTGCCTTGGTCATGGTGTCTCTTCACAGTAATGAAAACCCTATCTAAGACACACATGCAGAGTAGAAGAAGGAGAGAGGGAAGGAGGGAGTATGAGAGGGAGGGAAGAAAATTTAAATGTAGGTCATATACATGAGAGAAAATATGGAATATTTGTCTGTATGAATATACTTTTGCGATCCTTAATGAATTCCACTTCCATCTCATTCCTGTGTATGCCAAGATTTCTTAATGGCTGAATAAAGTTCCATTGTTTATCTACCATTTTTCTGTGTTGTGTTCAGCTGCTGATGGACATCTAGGTTAGCTCTGTTTTCTCTTTATTGAGATTAATGTAGCGTTAACATGGATGTGCAAGTGTCTTTCCAGTATGTTGATATAAAGGCTTTCACTATATACCCAAGGGTGGTATGGGTAGGCCATATGATAGTGGTAGTTGTTAGTAAAGTCTTTATTCATTTACATGGTGATAACACAAAATAAAGTCCCCACCAACAGGTCAAAAGTTCATCTTTTTCCACATCCTAACCAGCATTTGCTGTCTTTGCTTTCCTTAGTAATGGCTGTCTGATTTGGGTGAGATTGGGTTTCAGAGCAGTTTTGATTTGCATTTCCTTAAAGGATAAGGAAATTTAAAATTATAAATGCTTACTGGCTATTTGCAATTCTTTTGATATCAGTTTATTTATCTCACTAGTCCCTTTGTTGACTTAATAATTATTTTTAGTATTTAAATTTTACAGTTCTTTATATATTCTGGACAGTAATCCACTTTCTAATGTGCAGTTGAGTACACTATTGAATTTTTGGCATTATGTGTGTTATCTCTTTGCTCTGATGTCAACTTCTCTGCTATGCAGAAGCTTTAGATTTCATATAATTATACTGGTTAATGATTGAGATTCTTACGACTTTATCTTGAGGACTTGCTTTTGAAGGCTCTATCAGGGGAGTGTAGCCCCACATGTGTCCTTGACTGAAGAACAGATCTATAGGTGATGGCCTTCCTCTTTGAATGAATGCACAGCTTTGGACAAATGAACACGAATCATTTATGGAGAAAGGCAGCACCTGTTAGCCAGACAGATCAGTGGAATCATCCTTGGTGACAGATGCTACAGACCAAATTGTCCTTGCAGCTATGTCTATATCTTGAAATATTTTCTTTATGTTTGGTCTCTCCCATTTAAAGTTTCAGTTGTTACATTAAGTTTTGATTTATTTTGAATGGATTTTTGTGGGAGTGAAAGATATGGATCTAGTTACATTCTTCAGTACATGGAAGTCCAAGTAAGCCGGAATCATTTGTTCAACAGTCTATCTTTTCTCTAATGTATGATTTTGATATCTTTATCAAAAGTTAGGCTGTAGCTGTATAGATTATTTATATAAATAAGCCCCCTCTTCTAATCCATGTTTCTGCATGTCTGTTTTTGTACCTGTTTCATTCTGGTTTTTATTTACTTATTTGAAAGAGCAGAAGACTAAAATTGGATTTCAAGGGTACCTGGAAAAAGGTTAAGAAATAGGCTTACAGGAGAGACCAAGCATGAAAAGGCATTTCTGGCCAGCTGCAGGGAAGAAGCAGCAACCAGTCTTGTTGCATTCCTTTCTTCCCAAAAGAGATAAGGTTGCTAGGACACTGGCCCAGAGAGAGAGGGAGAGAGAGAGAGAGAGAGAGAGAGAGAGAGAGAGAGAGAGAGAGAGAGAGAGAGGGAGAAGAAACCAGAACTTTTTGTGATTTTGGTGCCCTCTCACAACCAGTCATTTTAAAGCACAATATCGCTTTTGTATCTCAACCAACAGGTTTATGCCAGGCTGGAACTCCCCTGCTTTGGGAGGCTGAGAGGGAAAGAAACCTATAAATTACCCTCAGCTCAGGGTTCCAAGCTCTTCTCCATATACCACTGCCTTGGGGATAGTCAGAGCCCGCCTTGAGCAGAAAATACAGATCCTTTTGTGCTTGCATCGGTTTCATCTCCTGTTGGTCTTTTGAGGGTCTCGTGAAATGGGTACAACATATTAATCATGTGTATGTGAGTGTGTGTGTGTGTGCACGTGCACACACAAAAGCATGCACACATGCTCATGTGTACTGGTGGTTTGTATTGTGCGTGTATCTGAATGTATTGCACACTCATGAGTGCATGGGTGCCTATGCTTGTATATGTGTATGCAGATGCCAGAGCAGGATATTGGGTGTCTGTTGAAAAGGCTATTAATATTTAATATTGAGTTATAATTTTTAATAAATCAGTGTTACTCTTTAACAGGATTTATACCCAAATAACCATATGGAGAGACTAGGATCCATTTAACTAACCTCACACACAATGCTGTGCAATAATTACTGTATGCTAGACCTCCAAACTAGTATAGTTTCCTCCCACTCAGACTTCCCACATTATACTTGCTTTTTACTCATCTCCTAGGCATGGTTTATTTCTCCTGATGTTTCCCAGTCCTTTCCATGTGAATCCCTCCTTTTCCTTCCTGTTCTTTCTCCTCCCCTCACTAGACCAGGGTGTCCCACCCTATTCTCCATTATTGCTCAGCATTGGCTAGTTGGATTTTATTGGCAATACAAACAACAAATGGTGACATGTTTACACAACTTGAGACAGGAGATACTGAGAATAAACATCACAATGTAATGTCTGATTGAAACCAGATAGTGAGGTGGAGAAACCAGCATTTGAATGAACAAGGGTAAACTGAACACAGTCCACGAGACCATTATGCCAACAGGTGTCCTTCTCTATTAACTTTATTTTCCTGAGACAGAGTTGCTAGTTGAACCAGAAGCTTGCAGTTTTGACTGGGCTGACAGCCCAGTGAGGTCATAAGATATACTGGATCCTGCTGGTGACACCTGACGCTCATTGCTTTAGCGGAGCCGTCTGATCAGTGAGGCCCTGGGATCCTCTTATTTCAGCTTCATGAACCTGCTGCCCAGTGCACAGCTGATCCTGACCGTACGTAAGTTCTGGGACTTCAAATTTCAGGTCCAAATATTTCCACCACAAGGACTTTACCAACTGAGCTGCCTCCCAGGATTGATATCTATTATCTTGCACTTCGGGGGAAATTTCTTGAATAATCTGCTGAACTATATCTATTAACTAGTGAGGGTATTAAGGAAATATTATCCAAACAAATGACATACTTTTTAGAAGTTATGGGTCTTATAGTAATTATTCTTGCAACTCTACCAATAACTACATGTTAATCCTTCAGTTTAGGAAAAGAAAACCCACTAAAGGAAAGGATTTAAATATGTTCACCATTAAGAAATGAGAAAATAGTTAAAAAGATATATAATTAACTTGATTCAAGCATTAGAAAACTGTATACATCTACTGCAATATATGCACACTTTAAATAAATAGCCTTATAAATGTAACAAGATGCAAAATCAACACAGAAACTCCAATAGCTTTTCTATATACCAATCATGAGCTTATGGAGGAAAAAACACCCCAAAACAAACCTAATTAGAATATTGAAAGACCTGCAAGGTGAAATGTTAAAACGTTGAAGAAATTAAAGGAGATGCTTGAAGAGCCACAGAATTAATATTGTAAAATTGGCTCATGTTGCTAAAAATGAGCAATATAATTCCCAAAGATAATTTTCACATGTGTAGAAAAAACAATTCTAAAGATTAAGAGGAAGTACAAAAGCCAACATAATCCTTGGCAGAAAGGGCAGTCTGGGAGATATCATTGTAATGACTTCAAGTCATATGACAGAGTCATAGTAGCAGTATTGTACTGAACAGACACAGAAATATAGACCGGTGTGATGAAATGGAAAATACAGAAACAAATGCACATAGCTACTGCCATCCAATTTTGACAAAAGCATAAAAAAAATAGACTGACAAAGGCAAGTTTCTTTAACAAATCATGGTGGAGCAATTGGATTTCCACACGAGGAAGAATGAAACCATACTTCTACTCTGCACTAAAATTGATTCAAAATGGATCAAGGACACAAACACATGACTGGAACCTGCAACTTCTGGATACATTAGTAAAACACTTCAAGATACAGACATATGAAGGAGTCTATGAAAAATACAGTGGTATCACAGTAGTTAGTCACCAGAAGTACCAAAGGGATTGCATGAACTAAAACTGCTGCACAGCATAGGAAACAATTATCAGAGTGAAGAGACACCATGCAGAATGGGAAACATTTGCCAAATACACATAGGATAGAGGATTGACATCCAGACTTTGTAAGGACTTGTAAAAAATTAACCACTGGAAAAACAACCCAAGCCATCCAACCCAATGAACTCAAGTTAGAGTTCATAAAAGAAGAAATACAAATGGCCAACACATATCTGGGAAATGCAAGCTACAACTGCTTTGAAAATCCATCTCAAGCTGGTTTGAATGGCTGTCATAAAGAAAGCAAATGACAATGAATGCTAATGGGGTATAGAGACTGAGGAACTCTTATCCCTGGAAGGAAGTAGACTGGGTTAATACCCATGGAGTCAATGTTGAGGTTTCTTACAAACTCAAGAGTTGAGATATAATATGACCCATCTATACAGGACCGTGTATATATCAGAGCAATATAAGCCAATATGCCAAGAAGATACTTACACATCCACCTTTCCCATATCACAATTCACATAGTTATGCTATTACATCAGTCTAGGTGTTGATCAACATAAGAATGAACAAAGATATGTAACACACACACACACACACACACACACACACACACACACAGAGAGAGAGAGAGAGAGAGAGAGAGAGAGAGAGAGAGAGAGAGAGAGAGAGACAGACAGACAGACAGACAGACAGACAGACAGACAGAGACAGAGACAGAGACAGAGACGTGGGGGTGAGAGAGTCTGCAGAGGTCATGAATTCCTTATATTTCCTTAGGGTCCATGGGAGTCTAAATGGAAGACTGTGAAGTGTCTGTGCACTCAGAATTGTCAGTGTGTGTTTGGGAGGTGCTGAAAATATAGAATAACTTTTGTTAATGATTGGAATGAAGCTAAGTTCTTTATGTCTGCATCTATGGCCAGGGGTACCTTTACTCACACAGGTTGTGGGTCTTAGAATGTACTTGACAGGAGTTGGAGCTGCCTTAGAGGGCCATTTCAGGACCCACAGTGAGGCCTTACTTCCACCTGCAGCAGAAGAATATTACTCTGATGGCTTTGTGTTGAAGAATGTACAAGTGGGCAAATGATTCTAGAGGGGACATGAAAATAAATGTATGGTGCAGTATAAGAGGGCAGTTATGACAGTTATGTATAGCATAACAAATCACTTTCAGATGCTCTGCATTCTGGTATTCATCAAAGACTTGTAGAAATGATGGATGCCTGCATCAAACCTTTAAGACACAGAGAGGAAGGTGGAGTATTTTGGTGTTTTGAGTCAAGTGTTTAAGGCAGTTGGCTTAGTGTCTGCAAAGTTCCTGTGTTGAGTGGTATGAAGAAATAGGTTCAAGATACCTGAAAAAGAATGAATCTCCACGTATAGACTGGACCTAGGCCCCCTATACATATGTACAAGATGGGCATCTTGGTATTCATGTGGGTACCCTAGTAAGGAGAATGGGGGCTATCTTGACATGGACTGACATGGACTTTCTTGAATGCTCTTTGATCACTTCCTTCTGGCAGAGTTTGCTTGCCAGCTCAAGGTGGTAGAGGAGAAGCTCAGTCCTGATGCGAGTTGACATGCTGGGATGGGTAGGTAGGGGAAGTTCCCCTTTTCTGAGGGGTAGGAAAAGAGGGACACAAGAAAGAGGGAGGGAGAGTGGGACCAGGAGGAGAGGAGGGAGGGGGCTATGATTGGGATGTAAAGTGAATAAATAAAAAATTAATTAAAAAGAGTGAATCTATACTCTGGTGCCTCACCTTTGACCATGTCTCCTGGAGGGGGAGACCTGGTGGCATTCAGAGGAAGGACAGCAGGTTACCAAGAAGAGACTTGATACCCTATGAGCATATACAGGGGGAGGTAATCCCCCTCAGGAACAGTCATAGGGGAGGGGAATAAGGGGAAAATGGGAGGGAGGGAAGAATGGGAGGATACAAGGGATGGGATAACCATTGAGATGTAACAAGAATAAATTAATAAAGGTGAAAAAATAAATAAAAAGAGTGAATCTCATATACAGAATTCTAGCATCATCTTAATGTTTCTTCAGGAAATTGAACAGTAGTTGGAGTTAGTGTTTTCATTATTTTCTCATTTATCTCTCATTTAGACATGGCTTTCCAATTTGATTCAAAGTTTAATTTGAAAGCCCTCTTACATCACCACAGTACCTAGCATCAATTGTTAAAATAAGTTTTTTTTTTATGAATGTCCTATATTCTTCTGGGAAACCAAAAGCCACTTAACTGGCCTTTGGTAAACAATGAAAAAGAATTCCAAAGTATACTTTAGCTTGTAGATGCCCCTTAGGGAGGGTCAGCCAGGCCTTAATGAGCCACCTTGTTCCAGATATTATTTCTGTACCAAAAAACCCAAGGAAGGGACCTGTCTCTCAAAGGGGCAGGCAGCAATAGCCCCAAGGGTTTCCCATGCTTGCTGAGAGACTCTTTTCTTTCCCTTCATGCTCAAAGATATCCATCACTATTCCCACTGCATGTATATCCTTGGCCAGCAAAAGTATCCAATAGTTCAAAGTATATTCAGCCTTTGACTTTCTCATAGAAGCAAATGGAAAACACCTTCATAAAGCCTCTTTTGGAATTCAGTGTCACAACTCTGCTTCTGAAAGGTAAGTGCCAGAGCAGTGGGTTTTATTGAGATGGATTTTCACTGGTTGAAGATGATGAGCAAGATAGCCTTTTGGTTTCTTCAGACAGCTGAACTAGCTGGACCTTGGAACCCAAGAAAATATGGGTCTATGGGTCCATGTCAGCCAAAACCACTGCTAAGCCTGAGAGCTGAGAGTATGAAAAAAAAAAAGAAATCTGGAGAAAAAGCCTGATACTTAGATTGGATTAGGTGTCTAGTGGTCTGTCCTATTTTACCATCACAAGTGACTGACGCAGTAAGGAGGGAGGATATTAGAATGGTCACTGTTCCCGACCCTTGGTGACGAGCATACACGCCACTCTACAGATCAGGAACTTAAGTGTGTAGTAGGGAGAAAGAGAAGGGCAAACAGGAGTCAGCGAGCACACATAAGAATGTCTCAGTCCATGCCTGGGCAGCAGCAGAGACTGTGCTTACGTGGAGGTGTGTGGTAGGAAGCCCTGGCATGTAGAAAGTCAAGTTATTCTTTTAAAAACATGGAACAGTTGAAACCGCCAACATTATTATTTTATTTAATTTTAACAAATCCTTTAGGCCCCAGAGAATCCTGTTGAAGAGGAGGCAGAAGGGGTGTAAGAGCCAGAGTGGATGGAGGACACCAGGAAAACAAGGCCCTCTAAGTCAACATGATCAAGGTTTATATAAACTCACAGAGACCAAGGCAGCATGCACAGGGCCTGCATAGGTGTCAGAGGTCTGCACCAGGTCCTCTGCATACACACTCTGGCTCCAGTTTAGTGTTTTTACGGGATTCCTGAGTGTTTGAATGAGTTGGACTCTGATTTTTTTTTCCCTTGGGCTCTTACCGTCTGTTTTGTTTGTTTTCAATTCCAACATGTTAGTTTTTGTTATATCTTACCTACTATTCTATGCTAATATTATATTATATTATATTATATTATATTATATTATATTATATTATATTATATTATAATTTCCTTAAAAGGTTGTTCGTTTTCTAATGAAAGTCAGACACAGTGTAGATCCAGATGGAAGGAGAGATGGGAAAGAACTGGGAGGAAGGGGAACCAATGATCAGGATATATTATGTGAGAAAAAATTAACTTTCAATAAAAGGAAAAAAGTTATTTAGCACATCTGTATGACAAAATGCCTCTACTGGTTTGTAGACCCCATTTATTTTAATCTTAAAAGAAAGCTGCAGTATATGGATAAATAACATCCTTGAACAAACACAAATCTGGGAGGCAAAGAGCTTGCCGTGTGCGAGTTAACTCAGCCGATGAGCTGCCTTGTCTGACTCCGTTCCCTAGGACTTTGCAGCCAGCCCAGAATGACTCCTAATGCTGGTGTAATGAAAGCGGGGTTGCCAGCATTGAGCATCAAAGCTGGACGCCCGGAGCACAGATGGTATGTTGTGTTTACCTTGTTCTTCAGACCAAAGTGATTTCACAGGGAGAAGAGTTCAGTGGACCCAGTAAGCTTGATAGTTAGATTTATTTTTCTAAGAAATTGTGACTATTTCATTTTAGAATACAGAAAGCAGTGAAGGGATGATAGCCTTATTCAAGTATGCATAAGATAGTTTGTACCATTGTATATTGACAATTAATACAAGGAAAAGCAGTTTTAATGATAGAGCTAACATCGAGGCAGCAAGGTACCTGTTGCTAGTGTTATCTGAACACAATCAGGATCCATAGGAGATAAGATAGATGACACCCTTGAATGGGCTACATATGTACATTTAACTATTGATTCCTTGTTCTTCACAATTAATTTATTGGAAGAATTCAGGCTCACATTTAAGGAGTTGATATATTTGAAAGATATTTAATACTGATATTGCTAGTTGCAGTAAAGTTTAAATATTCTTAGGAGCCATTGTCAGCAGAAACACATTGTCAGCAGAACATTGTATTATATGCATATGAAATATAATAAGCGTGGGGAGACACACATGGCATCCTCTATCTTGACTCTTGAAAAGTAATGGAAGGGATTATATGTTATAGGGAGATTCCTTTAGAGAAATGATTGACGGTGGATTACATTGTTCTGGACATCAAGCCCAGGAGAATGATAAAGGTGCTATTAAGAATTTCATATCTCAGTTAGGAAATTTAGGGCAATGGGGCTTCCATTGCAATGCCACAGATTTTTTTTTAAGGTGCAGTGAATTTTATTGATGATATTCAACTGAGCAGGGCTCCCTGGGCACTTCCCGTTATTCTGGGAGTCTAGGATGGAAACTGTGAGTAGGATGCTCACTGTGAGTGGCTGAGTTGGAGCAGGGACTCCTCTGCAGCTGAGGGTCTCTCTCTTGCTCGTGTGTCCTTGATGAGGTTGGTGATCCAGGGCTTCTACTCCTTGGAGGCCATGTAAGTAATGAGGTCAACCACCCTATTGCTGTCTCCATATTCTTTGTCATACTAGGAAATGAGCTTTACAAAGTTGCCATTGAGAGTAACGCCAGCCCCAGCATCAAAAGTAGAAGAGTAGGAGTCACTGTTAGAGTCGCAGGAGACAGCCTGCTCCTCAGTGTAGCCCAGGATGCCCTTTGGTGGGATTTCAGGTGCCTGCCTTACCACCCTTTTGATGTCATCATACATTGTGGTTTTCTGCAGTCAGCATGCAATATCCATGATGGACACATTGGGGATAGAAACATAGAAAGCCATGTCAGTGAGCTTCCGTTCAGCTCTTGGATGACCTTGCCCACAAGTGTTTTGGCAGCACTTGTGGATGCAGGGATGATGTTCTGGAAAACTCCATTGCCTTCACGCCACAGCTTTCCAGAAGAATGTCAGAAATCAATGAGCTATAGGGAGCAATTTGTCTTAGTATTTTGCTTTTCTTTCTTTCTTTCTTTCTTTCTTTCTTTCTTTCTTTCTTTTTTTGTCTTAGTGGTTTTCATTACTGAGAATTAGGTAGATAAACCTACCTTGGAGCCCAAAAGATAAGTGTCTTGAATAAATGCCCTAAAAAAACAAGTAAGAATCGGAATACTATAATTATTTATTATATTTTTCATGTTTGTGTCATGGTGGTTGGGATATTTCTGGGATTCATGAATGTGACAATTAACAGTTGTAAAAGATGAATATCTGAAAAGGATGATGATTATTTAAATTATATTCTATTCACTCATGGCATATCTTGCAAATCTCAAAATTATGTAGATAAAGACTCATAATATAAACTAAATTCTTTTATTTCAACTTTAACTAAGTAAGCACTTCTAAACTATATTTAAGATGGGCAGAGTGGCACATTCCTATAATTGTAAACATATCCTTCATTAAGCTGAAGCAGGAAGATTGAGATTTGAAGCTAGCCTGGGAGTCACAGTAAGATATTGTGCTGTGTGTGCATATGTGTGTATATGCATGCATATACGTATGTAGGCATTTACATATATAATATGTATTTAAAGGCCAATTAATAAATACCAAGGGAAAGGGAAGATCATAAATGTACCAAATTTCTCACTGTTGATATGTTTAATGTTTATTTGCAATTTTCAAGTTTCCCCCAATGTTGTTATAAATATTTTAAAAATTAGAATAAGGAGTCATCATGTGCAGTACTATGGTAGCACTTTCCCTGAAGTAAAAGTTCTTTGGCTCTTTATCTCTCTAAAGCCTGGTTTTCTTGGCAAGAGATACAAATTATAATCAAATCTTGAGCCTCAGAGCCTATTCATTTCATACGTTCACCACTTTTAAATTCAATTTTATGCCCACGTACTGGATATTTTAAAGACAAGGATAAAACCCATATTGATAGGACTATATGCTGGTTTGAGAAGAATGACTGATCAAAATGCCGTCAAGAAAAGTCTAGTGTTCTAAATGGAATTTGAGACATCTATAACACAAGGAAAGATAATCTGATCTAACCTTAAGAGCCAGAGAAGATTTTATAGAGAAAATAATGTTGAAAGATGAGGATGAGTTAGTTACCCCAGAATGGAGAACAGCTTGTTTGGTGTGAGTAGTGGGCAAAACCACCCTGAGACAAGATCATACTCACAGATATGCACGATGTACACTGTTTTAATGAAGTTATGTAACATCATAAAGATTTGAGAAAGTACTGAAAGTATTTCATGAATAAAGAGGTCATCATTTTATATTATTGTAAAATATAAAAGAAAAACAATGTAAACAAAATACAAAAGTAGAATGACTAGAGTCTTGACCAAAAACAGTCAAAGTTACATTAAATATTCTTGGGCTATCATATACTCTTTAATAGCTACCCACTGTCCAAACTGCCCATTTCTGTGACTTATATAACATCCATTTAAAAATTTAGCTTAATTTTATTTTTTACCATCCTTGTGCTAGCATAAAAAATCTTTCAGAATGTCTTCTTAGACTATTAACCACTACAAGCCATAAGTTGAGGTTGTAATCAGACAACATCTGAGACCTGTAACAGATATTTCCTCACTATTTCTAAACCATATCTACTTGATGTTTCCACTAATATATTTGTAAAGTGATGAGTTATGGCTTTTACTTGTTCTGTATCTACAAAACTCCTTATAAAACTGTTGTCACATAGGATAATGGTAGTTGGGGCAACCTGACTCCATCTGGGCCATTGTCACTCATAATTTGACTCTAGAATAAACTAGTTCCATGAGTTTTGGGATGATAGCTATGTTTTTGTATTAAAAAGCTGTGAAATTGGGAAAGAAATGGCATGTAGGTATATTTTATTATATGCAGTACAATTAAAAAATGCTTGGCAAGGCTCCCAAGTTAAATACAGGGTAAGCTGGATAGTATCACTCAGATACAAAATATAGGTGGGATGGTTAAAGAAGAGTTAGCTTTGTATGAAAAGACAGTGTGAGAAATGTTTGTGGGATTTTCAATAAACAATGAATATGTGAGAATAAATAGATCACTGAAATATAAACCTGGACCACTGTAGAGAGGTATTGATGGTAAAGTATTGAGAAATCACATTTAAGAAATAGTACATACAAAAATAAATGCCAGAGAGTGAAGAAATCATTCTTATGTTATTCAAGGGTAAAAAGACAAAATCCATGATTCCAAGAACACAGTATTTATGTGTTGGACAGAGGAGAAAACCATGAATAAATGTGAGGAAAATCAGTGCAACCAGCAACAGGCAAAATGAGAACAGCATAAAAACGAATATTTTCATTTTCTTCAACAGGAACAACTCACACAAGAGATGGCGGCTGATAACCACACCACTGTGACAGAGCTAATCATTTTGGGACTAACAGAGGACCCCACACTGTGTATAGTCTTTTTTGTGATATTTCTAGCCATATACATTGCCACTTTAGTAGGCAATATCAGCATCATCACATTGATAAGAATATCTTCCCAGCTGCACACACCCATGTACCTATTCCTCAGCCACCTGGCCTTTGTAGACATTTTATATTCAACCTCAGTCTCTGTTATAATGCTTATGGAACTCCTTGGACATGGGCTGGCCCTACCTGTGGCTGCCTGTGAGGCCCAGCTCTGTATTACAGTGTCCTTTGGGTCAACTGAATGCTTTCTACTGGCTGCCATGGCCTATGATCGCTATGTAGCAATCTGTTCTCCTCTCCTCTACTCAACACTCATGTCCCCCAGAGTCTGTTTTCTGTTGTTGGGAGCTTCCTATGTTGGTGGCTGCATGAATGGTTGGACATTTACTGGCTGTTTGTTAAATTTGTCCTTCTGTGGACCAAATCAGATAGATCACTTTTTCTGTGACTTCTCCCCTTTGCTGAAACTGTCTTGCTCAGATGTCTCCATTATTGGAATCATTCCCTCTTTCTCTTCTGGCTCCATTATTTTGGTGACAGTGCTTGTCATAGCCATCTCCTACATCTACATCCTCATCACCATCCTGAAGATGCGCTCCACTGAGGGCCGCCACAAGGCCTTCTCCACCTGCACCTCCCACCTCACTGCGGTCACTCTCTACTATGGGACCATCACATTCATCTATGTGATGCCCAGGTCAAATTATTCCACTGAACAGAACAAGGTGCTGTCTGTATTCTACACTGTGGTTATCCCTATGCTGAACCCCCTCATCTATAGTCTGAGGAACAGAGATGTAAAAGATGCTCTGAGGAAGGCAACTGTCAGAGTATATTCATAGACTCTTTTTGAATTCAGAAAATTTGATGATTTCCTTTACCCATGGCACACTTAGTATCTATCACAGGATGCTTAGATGATTGCTTGATACTAAATCCTGTTTCTTTGCACTAGCTCTTACCTTTATACGCTTGTATATCACTTGTGGTACTACTTGAAGTTTGTTAAGTGATCAAAATAATCGTCATTACTATAGAACTTCTTACAGCTGTCAATATCTTTGTCTTTATTGAATTTATATAGAAAAAATGATTTGTACCTTTTATGAGTCATGCTAAGTGTTAGTCCCATATATGAATTCATTTATTTCTCAAAACAACCTAAGTAAGTAGCACCATTGTTTTATTTTGTCAATAAATGGCCCTAGCAAAGACAGAAAGTAGGTCTTTTGTATGTAAAGAGTTTGTCTCCAAAATCTTGAGGCTTTTAATTTCAATTTTACAGTAAACATATAATGTCAGCCATTGCAGAATAACTGTTTTCAGACAAGAAAAGATCCCTGGAGAAATATAGTTGTCTTTACAGAGAGTGTGTGTTCAGTACTGTTTCTTTGCACCATGCACTTAGTGTACACTCCAGCACACCCTGACTAATGATGTCAGCACTGTTATCAACTAGAGGATCTTTTCAGAGTCACCAATATTAAATTTGTATATTGAGTCACCATTTTCAACAAATGTCATGCAAATATTACCTAGGCTATACATACCTAAGAGTAAGTATAAATCTCAAAAGCCAGATAAATCTCCAGTTTTAGGAAATTGGATTTTGATAACATAGTTACAAGATCTGGCTTGAGTTATAGCAATATTTACACACACATTTAAAAACAGAATAGTTGCCATGATGTAAATATTAGTAGTTATTGGGGATATTAAAAATCTCCATGTTACTGTTAATGGCTGTACAACAGTCTTAGTTCTGTTGGTATAGATAACTGAACAAACTAGGACTTGTTAAAAATATTAAATATATTGTCTCATATTGAACTTCACAGTTTTACTGTGGGCCAGATCTACTTTAACACCCATGATCATCAACATGATAATGAGACGATGAACTTTTCTAGGTTATGAGAACTCTAAAGCAGATACTGAGAAAAGCATGAAATTAGAAAGTAAGACTTAGAATTCAAGTGTTTTTCCTTAATCTAATAGCATTAGAGACACAAAGAACTAGAGATATTTATAAATTCTAGCAATACAGAAATACCTTACTTGTCTGTACCATGAAAGTTTATAGTAATTTCAATGTAAATTTATAGTAAAGAATGAAAGCTAATTGTTGACCATAGAGCCTGTGCATTCTGGTCAGGAAGTTGTTTCCTGTGCCAATGAGTGCCAGGCTCTTCCCCACTTTTTCTTCTAACAGATTTAGTGTCTCTAGTTTTATGTTGATGTAATCCACTTAAACTTTAGCTTGTGCAGGATGAAAAATATGGATCTATTTGCATTTTTCTACATGTGGATTTCCTGTTAGACCAGCACCATCTGTTGAAGATGCTATCTTTTTTCCATTGTATGGATTTGGCTTCTTTGTCAAAAATCAAGTGTACATGCTTCCTAGGATGTGGAGAAAGGGTAACATCCCTCCATTGCTGGTGGGAGTGAAAACTTGTACAAACAGTTTAGAAATCAATCTGGTGCTTTCTCAGAAAATTGGGAATAGTGCTACCTCAAGGCCCAGCTATACCTATGACTCCTGGGCATTTACCCTAGAGATGCTCTACCATACAGCAAGGACATTTGTTCAACTATGTTCACAACAGCTTTATTCATAACAGCCAGAACATGGAAACAACCTAGATGTCCATCTACTGAAGAATGGATAAAGAAACTATGGTACATTTACACAATACTGTTTAGCTATTAAAAACAAAGAAATCTTGAAATTTTCAGGTAAATGGATGGAACTACAAAAGATAATCCTGAGTGAGGTAACCTAGACCCAGAAGGACACCCATGATATATACTCACTTATAAGTGGATATTAGTCCAACATAGATGCCTTCTGAGAGACTCCACCCTATGGGGGATCAGGACAGATGCTGACACTAGCTGCTAAATTCTGGGAGGAACGCTGGGAGTGGCATGGAAGAATGGGAGGAAGGAAGGGCCCAGAGGGTTCAGGAGCCCCACAGGGAGACCATCAAGGCTGGTGGATCTGGATCCAGGGCGGCCTGCACAAACCTTTGCACCAACCAAGGACAATGTATACAATAGACTTAGACACCCTGTTCAGATACAGCCAACAAACAGCCCCTTATTCACAGCTGCTGAGAGAAGAGGGACTGCCTCCGTAATGAACTCTGATGCTCCCCAAATTGATCACTTCCTTTTGGTGGAGAAGCTTTGGAAGACGCACAGAGGAAGGGGACACAGGCTATTTGGATGAGATAGTCTGTGGTCATATGGTGGGGGAGGAGGGCCTCTTCTGTCAGACATCTAGGGGAGGGAAATAGGGCAGAAGAGGGAGGGAGGGTGGAGACAGGAAGATACAAGTGAGGGGATAACAATTGGGATGTAATATGAAGAAATTATAGTATATTAAAGTTAAAAAATGAAAGCTAAGAAGGATAAGTTAAATGGAAATGAGATTTTATTATTCAGCATTTTAAACTTCTATTTTAATACTTTGTTTGCTATGAAGAAATACCACTAATAAAATTGAATACATATTTGAACAACTTTACAAAAAATATAGGTAAAAAGGAGTAGATGTTGTTAAGTGGATGGGCCACAAGGAGAGAGAATGAAGAGTAAGGAAGTCATCCATAGCTTGGTTTCTGTGAGTGGATGCGCTACTGCCCCAGTCTCCTATGGATGGACCTTTGTACAGCTGACAAAAAAAGCCAGGCAACATATTGACAAAATTGTTCAGTACTTTGATTATACACTTTTCTTTGGGGGGAGTGTCATAGAGTATGATGTTCAAGGCTCAAGTAAAGGGCCTAGAAACCTCATTGTCATTGTATAGATGCACTTTCTCCATTTTCTTTTTACCCACCCTACTTAACCTCGCCTTTGTCATGTGCCCACTGTGCTTTTTCACTGTTGTAGCCCATAACGTAGGAACTCTTTACCTTTCTTTTCTGGGAAACAAATTCCTACATATTTTAAATTTAATTTCTTTATTTTAAATTTAATTTTTCTTTTGGATTTTATGTGAATATTTTTCATATAAAATAATATTTTATTTTTGAGATTATTATATAATTACAACATTTCTCCTTTTTCTTTTTGTCTTAGCCTGTGGGACAAATTGAACATGGTTCCTTGGAAGAGGGGGTGGGGGGTTGAAAATGAGCATATACAGGGGGAGGAGGTCCCCCTCAGTCACAGTCATAGGGGAAAGGAGTAAGGGGAAAATGGGAGGGAGGGAGGAATGGGAGGATACAAGGGATGGGATAACAATTGAGATGTAATATGAATAAATTAATAAAATATATTTAAAAAAGAAAATGGGGGACGGAGATGTGAGAAATTGAGTGAAGTCTGGAGATTTCTGATCAAGAATCACTTTAATGCAGGTGAGTAGACTTTATATAGCAAGGTTACCAGAAGCTCTATGGTAATCTCACTTCCCCTAGGCCCCAGGCAAGAATATAATCCTCTGTAAGAACTTCCTTAATCCTCTGGGTAGTGTCCAGTAAGAACTTCCTTAATCTTCTGGTTGGGTAGTTCCTTGTAAGAATGTCCCTATTTCTTTCAAAGGTAAATAATTGAAAAATCCTAAACACAAGACCTCCTTCAGTAAAGGTCAACAACTCAAAGGTCACAGTGTACAGCCTAAGCACTGGATTTCTAACATGGCTGAATTTAGCATGGCTCCCCACATCTTTTCTCTCTGCACATCCTTTCATATACTCTTCCTTGCTCTCTTTTTAAATTTATGGCCTCTCCAATATGGGGAGTAGGGACTTCTTCTGATGTGGACTCTGGCCCCGCAGTGTTGATCACTTCCCCCTGGCTTGATGGCCTTGCCAGGCCACATAGGAAGAGGATACAGGTAGTACAGATGAGACTTGATAGGCTGAGGTCAGATATTAGGGGAGGAGGGCTCATCTTTCTGAGAACTAGGGGAGGGAGGGAGAGGGGATGGGGAAAGGGAGGGTGGGATCCAGAGGTGATGAGGTAGGGGGCTACAGTTAGGATGTAAAGAATTTTAACTGCAGAGAAAACAGGTAACTTATAGTGCTAATCACAGTACATGGGAATAGCTCTGAGACGGGCTGAGACATGAGTGAGCATAGACAATGCTTCCTGCTGGTTACAGACTCCCTGTGATTTAAGATTAGATGCCATTCTTCCTATGACATGAATGAAGATTTACAGATGTCTTTCTTCTGCTCGTACAAAGAGCAGAGAACCAGCCTTAATAGTTATGAGTACCTTGCACACCTCATACATTTATAATTTTAGGACTGTATAATGCTTGTGAGAAACTATATGTTTTCAGAACAAAAGAATCAGACATTGAAGCTGGATCAGACCTGACAAAACTCATTCCTCTCAACATGCTGGATGCTGACATCCTGCATCCTCCATGTTCCAGCACCAAGTTTTTCAGTTGCTGTTCCCCACCAGAACAGGACAGGCAGTTACCAAGACAGCTTTTAAGAAATTTTCTGGTCCCAATTGATCAGCAATTTCAGACTGTCACACACAGGACTTCTATTAAGTCTGGATTCTCTCAACATTTAGAAACTGGTCCACAAATGCTATTCCAAATGCTTGTTTAATCATTTTCCTCAATTTTATTTGGCCCCCTACAAAGTTATTATTCATCCCAAATCAGCCAGAAGAAACCTTAAGAGAATGATGCCCCATTTCCTTTAAGGGATGTCGGGTAGGTTTTTGGTTGCTTTCTTGGGGTATAGATGTTTATTTTCATTAGGAGTTGGTTATAAGTTACTATTGGTCTTATTCAGAGAGAAAATGAAGTTGGACTCAGGGTTGTCTCTCTTTTCTTTTACATTTCTTTCTTAGGTTTGGAGATGGGTGTTGAAAAGAAAGAAGGAGAAATATAGAAATATATAAAGATGATAGGAGAAAAAGTAGATTATTGAGTCTATCCCTCAACTTAAGGCCTTAACTTTTAATTCATTGGTGTAGAATTTTGTATATTGATGCAAAATAAGTTTAATTTTGATACATTGCTATAGAATTGAAATTTAAGATTATTCTTCACACACATTATATATATTTCTACTCTCATATGAGGTATTGTACCTACACAGCTCAAGTAGAATACAAGGCTTACCTCCAATACTTTGAAAGTGCTATTGCAGGCTGTTTAGGATGGCAAATTATACAAGGTAATTTTTAGTTGATCAAATCATGCTCATGTCAGTTACTAGTCTATTTTTATCACAAAAATATACATCCTAGGTATAACAGATATTCTATGAATATATAAAGTAAAATAGTTAGATAAGGTCTTCAAAAACCTCAGAGACTTATAGAACATGGCTTTTAAAGTTGTTTTTATTGTTTTAAACATTCTTTGGCAATAATACAGTTTAACTTCTGGCAATATTCAGCCTACCTCAAAGAAGATGATGAATATCAAAGAACCTCCTTATGTTGTTGCCTTCAAATGTGGGAAACCAGCCACTGGACAAAATGTCCTCCTTTCAGCTACAGATAGAATCCTGTCTAAAAATTGACAAGCTTGGATGCAGCAGAGTCAATAGCCAAACTCTGCCAACACAGGGTAAGCAAGTCCTTAATAGTTCCTGCCTCACAAATATGTCTGTTAGATATACTGGGCCAGAGGGCTGAAGATGATGCTCCAATGTTATAGAGAATTTGGGGTGACTGTTCAGGCAGCAAACTGTCTCTGTCATTTTTCCCATTTTGGAAGCTGCTAACTTTTACTTCCTGTTATTCAGGTAATTAATTTTATTCCTTCTCAAGTCTATGATGGGGTTGAAGACCAGATAGTTTAGTTTAGTTTTACAATTAAGCTTATTTGTACAGGGGTTAAGACACTTTTAGGTCTATGTAGATGTTTTAAGTTGATAGAAATGAGATAGGATAGAAATTGACTTACATTCAGAATATTAGACTCACCAAGATAGGAAATATGTTTTCTTCAAGGTTGCCAAATACAAAAGCCAAAACACTATGAGTGAAACATTTACATAATTCCTAATTGTTTTGTGGTTCTTCTTGCTGTATGTAGTTTTATATATGTGCAATAATATAAATGTACATGTAAAAAATTTTTAAAAAATTATGGCCTCTTCGCTTTAATTGTTTTATATGAATACACACATATCTTTCTAAGTACAACCTGTTAAGTATATACAATGTTATTGGTATATATTTTTTCAGGCCTGACAATTTGGTATTGGATAACCAGTAGGAATGCTTTTCCTTGGAGGAGACTATTTCTACACTCCAACAAGAAACCATAATTTCCTGTTGGTTTTTGATGTTGGTCTCAAATTTACTATGTAGCTCAAGATGGTCTTGAATTCACAAAATTCTCTTCTGTTGGTCTTTCAAGTTCTAGGATAAGAGCTGTGGGCCACCAAGTGTGGCTCTGAGTCTTATACAGTTTTAAAACATTTATTTTTATTTTTACCTATGCATATGCATCTGCCTGAGAGTCTGTATGCTACATGTGGGAAGTTGCCAATAGAGAACAGAACAGGATATTAGATTCCCTGGATCTGGAGTTATTCATGGTTGTGATCTGCCAGAAATGAGTGCCAGGATCCAAACTTGGTTCTCTGGAAGGGAAACAAATGGTTTAAACTGCAGAGCCAAATTCCTGCCCAATGTCATTTATTTTTAAATAAATGCCTCCTGTGGGAACATTAAAGGTGCATTTTGACTCCTTGATGTCATGGAGATTTACTTGTGTGAATCCACATTTCTTGACATAAAGATTATCAGAAACCCAGAGCCGGATGTAAACAAGCTTCATACTGAAAAAGTGTCAGACATTAATGAAAGAAAGTGAGGTAAAAACTGATCCTGAGGTAGACATGGCTGTACTTGAGCTGGAAAAGTTCAAACTGTTAAAGTAGCTGCACTCTGAAAACCTGCCTTCAGATTCAGCATAACCCCTATCAAAATACAAATGTTTATCTGCAGAAACAGTGAAAAGAATTCCAAGATTCTTACATAATCAGGAAAGACACCAGGAAGGTGAAAAAATCCTGAGAGACAAAACTGCAGGCCCCATCCTTTCTGGCTTTTGGCCACATGGCTACATGAATGGTGCATGCTCAGATGTCTCAGAGGAGATTTTCAAGTGGTTCTACTGAACAGAAGGGAGGAAAAAGGTCAAAAAACCTTTTTTTAAAAAAGTCAGCCCCACATCTACAAAACTCTAGCATCATTTTTTTCTATACTTAGCAAAATGGGCAATGAGTCCAAGCACCAAGTTCACTCACTGCTATTCCAGCGTTCTATCTTAAGCCTCTGCTTAAATTTGATCCAAAGGTTATTTTTATTGAAAAGTAGTATCATCCCAATTACTCAAAATAATCAGATACATTGTATTTTCAGTGTTAAATATATTTTTGTTGTCTCCTTCACTTTCAGTAAACAAGTACAAAAGAATTGCACTGTGTGCTATGGCATGTGGGTATCACCTGGGGAGGGCAAGCCAGGACTTAATGAATCACCTGGTCCCATAAGCCATTTCAGTACAAGAAACCCATGGACCTTTCTCTTAAGAGGCAAGAAACAGCAATCCCTGAAGGCTTGCCTTGTGTGATTAAGTCCTTCTCCCCCTCTCTTAACATGCACATAAAGACACCCAACCTTCCATTTTTCTGCATGTGTGTGACTGAACTCCTTGACCAATGAGTGCACTAATGATTCACATCGAAGGCTTCCAGACCCCGACTCTATGTATATAAAGTGCATCCATTTCATTAAGTTCCTTTTGGATTTCAGTGCCAGTATTGACTCTAAATGGTACATGAAAGATTTATGGACCTTATTAGGATGGATTTTTAAATAACTCAGGCAGAAACTGGAAACTAGAAAAGTACTCTGAACAGTTTGAGCTTTTGACCTCCATGGAAACCATGCCTTCAGCAAGAAGCACTGTGCAGTGATTTCCAGGGACATGTAGACCAGTATACAGAAGACATATGGGTACTGCGTGGATGGCCCGTGGGTACTGCGTGGATGGCCCGTGGTAACCGGTATTATTGCTTCAGAAGCCAAGACTGGAGGAAAGCACCCTGGTTTCAACTAGGTAAGGTTCACTGTCCCATCTCCTCTATTTCCCACCACAGTCACTGAAAAGAATGTTTGAAAAGGATATTTGAGTGGTCAGCATCTCTTACCTAGGCTGATAAGTATGAAAGCCAGTGCAGACTTCTAGCTATTAAGTGTTCAGTGGAGAATAAAAAAATAAAAAAATAGTCTATATATTCTGCATTTGAAGAAATCAGAAAGGATACAGAGTGTTATGTCAATGAAGTTATAGTTCATCACGAATACATAAACAATAACAAAAAAATTAGATTGTGGAAGCACCTGACTTTTATTAAAAATAAGTCATTATGTGACAGTACTATAAACTATAAGAAGGCACTAGTGTGAGCTAGAAGGTAAATCATCAGACAGAATGTGGAATGAAGATGACCAAGGACTTAAGCCAAGTGGGAACACAGAGAATAGAAAAAAAAGGTGAGAAAAAGAAAAGCTGGAAATAAATTAGACAAAAGCAGCAGCAATTTGTTAGATGGAATACAATGTGAGGAAGATGTCTAGAAAGGCTGCCAAGACAAGTTGCAACGTCTGCCACATGAGATTGTGAACAAATGAGCTGACTGGAGAGGGTGACTTGGAGAGATGGCTCAGTGGTTAGGAACACTGATGGTTCGTAAGTCCACTTCCAGGACATCCAATGCTCTCCTCTGATCCCCATGGCATGCATCTGGTGTGCAGACAGGCATGTAAGGAAAACAACGTTACACATAAAAATACGTAGGACATTTAAAATATTGTTGGAGGGATTCAAGAGCTATGGAATGACAGAGTTTGAGGTATTTATGAGATTTCTAAAGGATCTGAGCATGAGGAAAATCTCAAGAGAGCGTTGAAATTGTGGACCTTGGCCTTGAAGGAGAGATTTTTTAAAATAACTTTTTAAAATTAATTTATTCTTGTTACATCTCAATGGTTATCCCATCCCTTGTATCCTCCCATTCTTCCTTCCCTCCCATTTTCCCCTTATTCCCCTCCCCTATGACTGTTCCTGAGGGGGATTTCCTCCCCCTGTATATGCTCATAGGGTATCAAGTCTCTTCTTGGTAACCTGCTGTCCTTCCTCTGAGTGCCACCAGGTCTCCCCCTCCAGGGGACATGGTCAAGAAGCCAAGGTTTGAGAGTACTTTACATAAGTATCACATAAAGAGAAGATGGCAACAGAAATAGAAGAGTGAGACAATGATTCCAGTTTATTCAAAGAGGAACAAACAAAATCCCCAGATTTTCAAAACACAGGAGTTTATAAATTTAGTCAAAGGAAGGGATTACTATATAATCTGTGGAATAAAAAAAGATAAATGCAGGAGGCATTGAAAAAATTCTAAACAAAATACTTTCTCTTTTCCCTAACAGGGACATTTCACACCTGAAATGGAGGCTGAAAACCATACCACCGTGACAGAGTTCATTCTTTTGGGTTTAACAGAAAGTCCATCGCTGTGTGTCATCTTCTTTATGATATTTCTAGGAATATACATTGTTACGTTAGTGGGAAATATCAGCATCATCACTTTAATAAGAAGCAGCCCCCAGCTCCACACTCCCATGTACCTGTTCCTTAGCCATCTGGCTTTTGTGGACATTGGGTTTTCCACAACTATCACACCTATAATGCTTACTGGATTCATTGGAAACAGAATGGTGCTTTCTGTGGCTGCCTGTGAAGCCCAATTCTGCATCGCAGTGACATTTGGGACAGTTGAGTGCTTCCTGCTGGCTGCCATGGCCTATGACCGCTATGTGGCCATCTGCTCGCCCCTGCTGTACTCCACACAGATGTCCCCCAAGATCTGCTTCCTATTACTTGGAACTTCCTATATGGGTGGCTGTGTGAATTCATGGACATTTACTAGTTGTCTGTTGAGTGTGTCCTTCTGTGGATCAAATCAGATAGATCACTTTTTCTGTGACTTCCCTGCTGTGTTGAAACTTTCCTGCTCAGATACCTCCATTATTGGAATTATTCCTTCTTTCTCTGCAGGATCCATCATTGTGATGACAGTGTTTGTTATAGCTGTGTCCTACATCTACATCCTCATCACTATTCTGAGGATGCGCTCCACTGAGGGCCGCCACAAGGCCTTCTCCACCTGCACCTCCCACCTCACTGCGGTCACTCTCTACTATGGGACCATCACCTTCATTTATGTGATGCCCAAGTCCAACTACTCCACTGAACAGAACAAGGTGGTGTCTGTGTTCTACACAGTGGTGATCCCCATGCTTAACCCACTCATCTATAGTCTGAGGAACAGAGATGTAAAAGAGGCTCTGAGGAAATTCACCATCAGAATATTTCCATAGACTGTGAGGATTTATACATGCATGCTACTATTAATACCTAATGAGTGCTACTCAACTGACTGTGTAAGTTAAGTTCCTATTCCTTTGCACAAACTGTCAACTTTATAGTAAGAATACACTTTGAAATCTGTCAAGTTTAACAACACAGCAATAATTACTAATATTATGGAGCTCCTGTATGTGTCAGGATGTTTTTATTTATTCAGCTTATATAGCAAACAATAATTTACTCTTACCATTTAAAGCATATGTTATAAATCATTTATATATGGAACCCTTTAATCTTACAAAACCAAATGAAGTGGTGTCATTTTTTCCCAAAAGACTGTCTGGATATAAAAATAAATAAATAAATAAATAAATAAACTTTGAACAACCACATAATCATGAAATCATGAAGAAACAGAGGTGTGAGATTAACAGTAAAATTGAGAGACTTTGAAACCAATAGTCTTTGACTTTCCATTTAGTTTGTATAACACATGTATTAGACTGGCATTTTAAGTTGTACTCTATTTGCAGATGAGATCAAACCTTAGAGAAATCAGTTTCTCCAGAGCGGTGTAGAGACACTCCCTCCTACTCTATACTCATCCCACACAGGTGTTGGATCAATTTGGCTGGTCTGTTTTCCACACACTTGACCTACGTTACGCCATGATAAATCTAATGTTGTGATTACTGCTATGAGACACAAGATTTGTGCAAGGTAATCAAGTCTTAGTTAGCACTTCACATCAGTCTTTGGGGACAATTGGTTTTGTAAAGAATGTCTAGTTTGTGCACATCATAACCAGGTTAGACCTGGGGAAACTGGCTTGATATTTACATTGGATGAACAGAGTCTTACTATCACATGTATATAAGTTTGGCTAGCAGTCTAGCTATGTTTAAATTCACACTTCAGACCTCTAACATAATGCTATATGTAAGAATGTAGAAGACCGTTTTACAATCGAAGTATTTTGATTAATGTTTCCAAAACAATCATGGTTTGGGTCTATGAAGAAATTAGGATTTAACCATCCCTAACACCCAGAAAAACCAAAGATGACATTACAGGTTGTACTGCAGAGTTTCCTTGCAGAAAGCACCTATTTTGACTGACACAGTTATCACATCATCGGGAGTCTGGAAAAGGTAAGGTGCTTTCACATGGGAACCCCAGAGCACAGACAGGTTGTGTTTATTACCTTTTAAAGCAATATTTAGAATCTGATTCCTCAGAGCAGTAGGACTAGAGACATCAGGGCTTGGAGACACTATTTTGAAAACTAACAGAAAGGAAAACATGTGATTTACTAAGTAAAACTGTAGAGTACAGTATTTGTCAGAAGAGAATACAGAACAAATGAAAACTAACATATAAATACAAAAATATGCTAATGTTATTTCAGCACCATATCTTAATATTTTTTGAATTTAAGTGGATAGTAGAACTTAAGACAGTTAAATGATTTATGGAAAGGACTTGTCCCACAGTGAACCTGAAAATGTAGCTATTCTCTGAGTATCAAGAGGGCATTCTTTCTCGAATTTATGGAGAGCAAAGCTCCAGTCATTATGAAAATCTCTGTGAGCAAGCCACGTGTTGAAGCTAATCTTGCACAGAAGAGGGATGTAGACCCACAACTGATCATCACAGTCTCCACATTTATTAAATGCCAGGGATCATGGTGAGACAATTAACCCTTTGTCTCACCTACAATAATTAGTATACTATGTAGAAGTCATGTTATTATTTTTCCAGATTTGCTTAGTCGTTTACACATACAATACAAATAAGAACAGATCAGAATAGAGGACACTTTCCTTCCTTCCTTCCTTCCTTCCTCTCATCTTTCTTTCTTCAGCTTTTCAATACAGGGTCCATGTAATCCTTGATGTCCTGGAACTTGGTCTGTAGCCCAGGATAGCTTCAAACTCATAAAGATCCACCTGCTTCTGCCTCCTGAGTTGGGGTTTAAAGGTGTGAGCTACCACGGCCTGGCTGGGACACTTTTCTTAATAAGAATGTAGAAATAAGACTCAAAATATTGAAGAAATAATGCCAAGGCCTCTAGGGTCAAAATATGTGTATCCCTAAATATTGTTTTTAATATTTAGGTGGGCATTATCTGATTTAAAGAACCACATCAAGATCCGCAGCAAAGCCTAATTCAGTGCGCCAGCCTATAAGTGAAGAAAAATATCCTGATGGAATTATATTAAAGAATATAATCAATTGTGTGGCCAGAAAATTATTGTGTACAACAAAATAAAGCATCTTCAGATGATTGGCCCTTTGGAACTATTCCAAAATCAGTAGAAATGATGATTGACAATGTGAACCCTCAAGGCATTTCAGGCAGGTGGCATCTAGAGCAAATGATTCAAGTACCTCATGTACTTGGTTCCCACTTACTGTCTCAATGGAATGCTGGGGCTTAGATGCCTCAGCATAGATTCTTTCTTTTTAAAATTTAAATTACATCTCAATTGTTATCCCCTCACTTGTATCCTCATGTTCCTCCCTCCCTCCCTCCCTCTTTCACTCTATTCCCCTCCCCTAGGTCTGTGACAGGAAGGGATCTCCTCTTCCATGATATGGTCACAGCCTATCAGGTCTCATCCTGGTAGCCTGCTTATCCTTTCACTGAGTGCCACCAGGCCTCCCCACCAAGGGGAAGTGATCCAATATGGGGCACCAGAGTTCATGTCAGAGTCAGTCCACACTCTCCACTCAAATTTGGAAATGTCCTGTTCATTGGCTAGGTTGAATAGGGGTTCAATATTTACTGCATGTATTGTCCTTGGTTGGTGCAGTAGGTTGAGCAGATCCTCCTGGGTCTAGATCCACCTGTCATGATGTTCTTCTTGTAGGTTTCTAGGACCCTCTGGATCCTTCTATTTCTCCATTCTCAGATCCACCCATCATGATGTTCTTCTTGTAGGTTTCTAGGACCCTCTAGATCCTTCTATTTCCCCATTCTCCATATTTCCCTTACCTAAACTCACAATAGGAAGTCCCCACATCTATCCTGATCTGGTAAGTGAAGACTTTTAGCAGGCATCCCTTTTGGGCTAGTGTCCAATTATAAGTGAATATATATCATTTGATTCTTTCTGGGTCTGGGTTAACTCACTCAAAAAGATCATTTCTAGTTCCATCCATTTGCCCATAAATTTTAGGATTTACTTGTTTTTAATAGCTGAGTAATATTTCATAGTGTAGATGTACCACAGTTTCTTTATCCATTGTTCAGCTGAGGGACAGTTAGGTTGTTTCCCAGTTCTGGCTATTATGAATAAGGCTGCTATGAACATGGTTGAGCATATGTCCTTGTGTGTGGTGGAGCATCTAGGTATACCCCAAGGAGTGGAATAGCTGGGTCTTGAGATAGCCCTATTCCAAGTTTTCTGCAAAAGTGCCAGATTGATTTCCAAAGTGGTTGTACAAGTTTGCATTCCCACCTGCAATGAAGCGGTATTCCTCTTTCTCTATATCCTTGCCAACATTGCTGTCATTTGAGTTTTTTTATCTTAGCAATTCTTACGGGTGTAGATGGACTCTCAGAGTCATTTTGATTTGCATTTCTCTGATGACTAAGCATATTGAACACTTCTTTAAGTGTTTCTCCACCATCTGATATTCCTCTGTTGAGAATTCTCTATTTAATTTTGCCTTTCCATGTGTGTAGGCTTGTTGTTATTTCTGTTGTTGCCGAAGTACAGCTTTAGTCCATGGTGATCTGATAGGATGCAAGGTATTATTTCAATTTTCTTGTATCTCTTGAGGCTTGTTTTGTGACCTGTTATGTGATCAGTTTTGGAGAAGGTTCCATGGGGTGCTGAGAAGAAGGTATAATCCTTTGTGTTTGGGTGAAAAGTTCTGTAGATATCTGTTAGATCCATTTGATTCATGATGTTGGTTAATGTCATTGTTTCCCAATTATCACTGGTGGGATCTGGTCCAGACACTAGTAAGTGTGCATCCTTCCTCCATGTTCTTAGATCAGTCAACTCAAGTGTGCAGCTTTAGTGCTGTGGCTGAAGGGTGTGCCCATAGCTGCCTGGGCCCCTGTGTGAGCCCCTGATCTCTCCTTGGACTGGCAGGCCATGACCCATGCTCTCTATCACCCCTGGGTCATTGGGCCCACAGATATGTCAGAGTAGGAGACAGAGGGCACAGGGTAGGCAAGCAAGCATGCTTGGTGCTGGGCTTTGGTTTTGTGCCTGTGTGGTCACATACCACTGGGGTTTTTTCAGGACTTGCGGGTTGGTCTCTAGTCAGAACCACCAATTTTCCTGTATTTTTTCCAGGCCAGTAGCTCCAGACTGGAATTACACTGCCCATAGTTCAGTCTCAGAGGCCAAGCTCCTGACTATTACTGGCAGGAACTGGTTCAGACACTCTGAAGGGTGCACCCTTCCGCCTTGTTCTTAGGTCAGTCAACCAGAGTGCGCAGCTTTAGAGCTGTGACTGTCGGCATAGATTCTTAAGTTGCTCTACTATGATGTGGGGAGAAAGAGGTCTAAGATACTTATTTTTTTCTCAATTCCTCTTGTATATATATTGAATTCCAGAATTATTTTATTCCTCTTCAGTAAAATGAAGAACAAATGAAACTAATCATTTCATTACTTTCTATTCTGTCCATCAAATCCGGTGTTCCTTTTCAACTTGATTGAAAGTTTATCAGGAAGTACTATGCTAGTATCCTAACTCTACTACCTGTGACAGAAACTCTGGTGCCTGCGATTTGATCACTTCCTCTTGGCGGAGAAGCCCTGTGGGAACACAGAGGAAGGGGATGCAAGCTATCCAGATGAGACCTGATAGGCTGTGGTGAGAAGGTGGGGAGGAGGACCCCACCTGTCAGAGGTCTAGGAAAGGGGAATAGGGTGGAAGAGGGAATAGGAAGATAAGAGCCAGGGGATTATGCTCAGGATGTATTGTTAATAAAGTATAATAAAAAATTTAAATGTCCTTGTGAAGGAGAGATAAACCTGTTTTTTAGGATCCCAAGTGCAGGATTGGAATGGCCTCATGAGAGAACAAGTGAGGTTAATCCACTAGAAGAGCAACTACCTCATGCAGGAGCTTGATTGTTGCCAGCTGAAAAGATCCTGTGAACAGACTCTGGGAGGAGATATGTAAATGAGCCCAGAAATGGAGGTGGGGCTTTTTGGACTTGTGATAGTTTTGGCTGTTCATTGCTGCACTTCGAGACGCTTCTAGAGAGAACCGCTTGGGGGAAGGCATCGGGGCTCCAGCTCCTGCTGAGGTTCTGGGTTCTGGTTACTCTAGGTTTCAGCAGAAGAAATCTTGTAGATTGTGCCAGGAGAATCGTTCCTCAGAACTGATATCCTTACGGTTTTGTTATGATGTCCATTAGTCCTCATTTCCTATTGTTTTGGTTAGTTGGGTTATAAGTGACAAATGCTTGGTCACTAAGTTGTTAATAAAATATATTGGTTAAGAAAATGAGCCTATATCCCTGTTTCTGCCACAGACAGAAATAGGCAAGTTTGGATGCAGGCAGAGTCAACGGCCAAACTCTGCCAAGACAGAGTAAGCAAGTCTTCAACAGTTCCTGCCTCGTAAATATGGCAGATATATTGGGCCAGAAGGGGAAGATGATGCTCCAACATTATAGAGAATGTTGGGTAATGGTTCAGGCAGTAAACTTTCTCAGTCATTTTTTTTTATTTTGAAAGCTGCTAACCTACACTCCAAGTTCACTCAGGTATTTAAGTTTTATCCCTTCTCAAGTCTAATGGGTTTGAAGACCAGATAGTTTAGTCTTTCAATTAAGTTTAGTAGGTTAGGAGTTAGGATGTTTTTAGATCAAGATAGTATACATATATAAAGTAGAGCAAGAAGAGCCATGAGAATCTGGAATTATATTAATGTTACATTCATAGTGTTTTGGTATTTGTATTTGGCAACCTTAATTCTTCTATCTATAACTGTAGAGAAGAAAATCCTGTGGTGGAGATTGGAATTAAGGCCAATGGGCAGCATTTCAGCACCTCAAACAGGTGACCATGGACTATGTTTTTTTTTTTTTTTTGTTACCCTTCTCTCAGTTTCTGAGATACCTTTATAGTAGAATGTGTGAGATTTAGTTACTGACTGAAAACAGACAAGGTGAAAAAAGAAGATATCCATCATCTTAGATGTGAGATTGGTAAAAGGGATATATATATATATATATCCTTAAAAGTCATAAAATTAAGCTGGGCATGGTGGTGCATGCCTTTAGTTCCAGCACTCAGGAAGCAGAGGCAGGTGGATCGCTGTGAGTTCAAGGCCAGCCTGGTCTACAAAGCGAGTCCAGGGCAGCCAAGGCTACACAGAGAAACCTTGTCTCGAAAAACAAAAACAAACAAACAAAAGAAAGAAATAAAGATTTGACTCGCTACCTCAGCATGCATGTCTGCCACATTCTTAAGTAGCAAAAAAGGAAAAGTGTTTTCCTCTTCTGTGGGATGTAAGGTTTATCAGCCACTAAAACTCAGACTCCTCTAGCTTTTCCTTGCTGTGAACCAACCTTCCTGTCCTAGGACATGAGAGTGCAAAGTAGTGAGGCTGCGCACACTGACGTTCACAAAGCCGGAAGAGCCTTCATCAAACAGGGTTTAAGGGAAATTAAAACAGAATTATGAGAAGTGCAATTTGTAATAGTATAATATCAGACTTCTATATAGATTTTATACCTCAGTGGGGAAAACTTGATTCCAGTGACATTGGTTTTATTTTCATCTGTGATAGTCATGGATGCTTCTATTTTCCTTGGGGTGCTGAAAACGAGATGGAAGGTGGGGTGGAGCTCTCTGGACATAGTTCGAATTCCTTTTAAAAATATTTTTATTTGGTTAATGGGCTGTTGGAATTGTAAGTTTTAATGGCCTTCTTTTTTAAAAACATGGAGGTTTAGTATGCCTGGTCTCAATTGAAAAGTTATCTTAGTTCTCCTTGGGTCAGCTGGCTTACAGACTGTCTCACCGGGCCCTCCCACGTCCACACAGTTTCTTACCATGTTTTCAACTTAACTCAGTTGAACTGATTATGCTTAATACCAAGACTCATGCTACTGTGCTACAGATTTGTTCTCACAGCAATAGCTTCTCAGATCCCTGTGAGTCACTTAACAAAAGACTTATGAGAGAAGCGTGGTTGTTTATTTGGATATCTCCAGATACATGTGACAGGCTGGGTGTTTTGTTTTTATCCTTCCCACTCCACACACAGGTGTACTTCACTGTCAGGCGCACATTTAGGTTAGTCTTGGGTTGTGATGTTGATTAGTTGCTATTTTAGAAAAATAAAAATTGACCAAAAGTGAAAAAAATGCTTGATTTTACATGGGAGTGATCAATGGTGGTATATTGTGGTTTCACAAGTCCCTTGTGGAATAAAATGCTTCATTCTGGCATCAAAATGTTGCACTGTGCTATTGTAATTCTTCATGAAGCATCACAATTCTTTACTCTGCTATGATAATGTTGTTTTCATACCAAAGTCCTCTCTTATACCATTGTAAAAATACACTATGTATTTACTTCCCCACTGTGTCATTGTAACATTATGTCGTGTCACCATAAGGCTGCATGAGACATCCCAATTATCAATGTGATATTAAAATACTCTATTATTATATGATAAATCTCAATTATGATATCACAGTAATGCACTATGACTTTCTCAGATACACAGTGACATCCCCTAGCTCTATAAATGGTTAATAAACATTTAAAAACAATTCAACAACATTAGCCGGGAGAAAGCAGATTACACCTACTTTGAAAGTTCATCTAACCCCAGTACACTGGGATGCTATCTAGAAGACAAATGAAAACACATATTAGTTCAAGTATGAAGAAAGGTGAACTTTTATTTACCATTGATGGGAGTGTAACTGGTTTAGCCATACAGAAATCAGCACAAAAATTTCTCAAAAATCTAAAACTAGAGTCACCAAACTGTACCAACTCCTGGAATATACTTCAAAAACTCTGTAATCTCTGACAGAAATACATATACATCTATGTTCATTCCTGTTTTATTCACTACACATAGGAAATAGAATAGGCTTAAATATCCATCAATAGATAAATGGATAATGAAAATTATATATGGGAAAATATGATCAAAGTACATTGCATTAAGCATAATTTAGGTTAAAAATTAAAAAGTAAACATTTGCAGGAAAATAAGTGAATTTGGAAAAAAATGAGTTAGTTAAAACAGAATAAAACCTATGGAATATATCTTTGACATTGTCTATGGAAATAATATTGCTTTTCCATTTGATGCCAAAAACTCAAATAACAAAATCAAATACAAAAGATTGATACTTTATTCAATAAAAATCTTTTATATATCAAAGAGAACAACACAGAAAAAGGAAAGGCAGTGAACAGATTTGGAGAAAACATTTTGTAACACAATAAATGATTAAACTTAACATCTGACTAGATAAGGAAATAACACAATTAAATAAATAACAGGAAAAAAGTGCTTTTACAGTGGGAAGAGAGCTGGATAGACATTTCTCTACAGCAAACATACAAATGGCAACAAGAATTAACTGTTAATTAATGTCCATAGTCCTCAGAAACAGTGTGGCCAACCAAGAGCTCTTATCAAAGCCTGCCATGATAGTCCTGAGGGCAAGGGGAACATATGAGGCTCTCTGGGACTCATTAACACCAGCCTACAGTGCTCCCCTGCCTGAGAATTTCCTCACTCCCAGGAGCTGCCCCAGACTGCAGCAGTCGGCAAGATCATTCTCTTGTTATTCACTTTCTCATACTTTCTTCTCCTGTTCAAACATCCTTTGCAAATGGGAGTTGGATTTAGGTCAATGGTGCTATTGTGTAGCTCTTTATATGTGTAAAAGTAGAAATTGTTCTCTGACACACCACCACCACCACCAACAATAAAAGGACAAATGACAAGTGTTGATGAGAGTAGGTAGGGAAAACGAAGTCCTTGTACAGTGTTGCTATGGACATAGTTGGCATGACCATTATGTGAAATGTATAGGAGTTTTGAAGAAGCAAAAAGTAGAGCTTTCATGTGACCTAACAATGTTACATAGCAATTCCTCTTATGGGTACACACCTAAATGAAACTAAGTCAGTAATTCATGAGGATCTCTCATTCATAAAATCAGTTTAGTTTAGGATATTCAAGATCTAGAAGCAACTTAAGTGTTAGTCAGTAATGAATGTGCAAAGATTTTAGAACACACACACACACACACACACACACACACACACACACACACACACACACGCTTATTCAGCCTCAATAGAGTTTCTTTCTCCTGTAGAAATATGGATGGAATTTGAGTTCATTGTACTATTGAGAATAATCCAAGTGCAGAAAGATAAACATTTCAGAATCACAGTTAAATGTGGATTTTTTTTAAAGTTTAAACTCACAGAGAGGGCACACTGTTATCAGACAGGAGGTGCAGACAATGGATACACAAATCAAAGAGGACAAAACTATAACTATATAGAGCGAATGTCTCATGAATGTCTACTGAACAGCAAGAGATAGTTAACCATATTTTATTATATGCTACAAATTTGCTTGAGGAGAATATTGTGAATATTTCTAACACAAAAGATGTCATTTAATAGATGTGTTAATTTCTATGAACTGATATTTCTCAAGTGCAGAGAAAAGCACATGCAGCAGAGCTACCTCATGAAAGCAGTCTTGAGGCAATGAAGAATGTTAGTGTATTAAAGGCTTCAAAGGAAAAAAACATTTAATCTTGGAGTTTAGTGTATTATAACAATAACACATCCAACAGAATGACTGACAGATATCTCTAAGAAAATATTTTCCTGCCTATCTGTCTCTTCAGAGCACCCTTAATCTCCTTACTCCTGAGGCTGTAGATGAGGGGGTTCAACATGGGGATCACCACCATGTAGAACACAGACACCACCTTGTTCTGGTCAGTGGAGTAGGTGGACTTGGGCATCACATAGATGAATGTGATGGTTCCATAGAACAGAGTGACCGCAGTGAGGTGGGAGGTGCAGGTGGAGAAGGCTTTGCGGCGTCCCTCGGTGGAGCGCATCTTTAGGATGGTGATGAGGATGTAGATGTAGGAAACAGCTATGACAAACACTGTCACCATAATAATGGACCCAGCTGTGAATGAGGGAACAATTGCAGAGACACTGACATCAGAACAGGACAGCTCTATTAATGGAGCAAAATCACAGAAAAAGTGGTTGACTTCATTGGGTCCACAGAAGACTAATGAATAGAAACACACAGTAAAAGACCATGTGTTAAGAAAACCACCTATGTAAGCAATTAGGAGCAATTGAACACAAACTTGTGTGGACATTTTGGTGGAATAAAGCAATGGGTTGCAGATTGCCACGAAGCGATCATAAGCCATGGCCGCCAGAATAAAGCATTCAGTTGATCCAAAGAAGACAACTGAACCAAGCTGGATGGCACAACCAATGTAGGAGATTGTGTTTCTCTCTACCAGGAAGTTGACAAGCATATTGGGTGTGACAGAAGATGAGTAGCCTATGTCTGCAAAAGCCAAGTGGCTGAGAAAAAAATACATGGGATGATGGAGCTGGGCAGAGACTCTGATGAGAAGGATGGTGCTGAGGTTCCCAGACACAGTCACCAGGTAGATGCACAGGATGATGGTGAAGAGGACAACTCTAAGGGCGGGGTCATCTGTTAAGCCCAGTAAAATGAACTCTGTCACTGCAGTGTGGTTCCCATCCTCCAGGAAAGCCATGGGATAGTGTGGTTGCTGCCAGATCAAGGCTATGATGGAGACATTATAAATATACCATTCTCACTAGTTTGTAGATGGAGGTTAATGTAAGCAAATACGTTGTTAAAATTAGAATTTGTAAATAACTCAATTAATATTAAGGTACAGATCTAAACAGAGAATTCTTGACAGAGAAATCTCTAATGACTGAGAAGCACTTAAAGAAATGTTCAACATCCTTAGTGATGAGGGAAATGCAAATTAAAATGACTAGGAGATTTTATATTATTTCCATCAGAATGAATAAAATAAAAAAACTTGAGGGATAGCTCATACTGGCTAGGATGTATTGCATGGAGATCATCCCTCCATTTTTGGAGGGAGTTCAAATTTGTACAATCACTTTGTCAATCAATTTAGTGGTTTCTCAGAAAATTAGGAATAGTTCTACCTTAAGAACCAGTGCTACCACTTCTGGCCATATACTCCAAAGAAACCCCATGATACAACAACTATGTTTATAGCAGCTTTGTTCATAATAGTCAGAAACTGGAAAAAAACGCTAAGTGTCCCTCAATGAAGAATGGATAAAGAAAACATGGTATAGTTACACAATGGAGTATTACTCAGCCGTTAAAAACAATGAAATCATGAAAATTTCAGGCAAGTGGATGAAACTAGAAAATATTATCCTGAGTGAGGTAACCCAGACACAGAAAGACAAACAAGGTATGTATTCACTTACCAGTGGATATTAGTCAGAGAGTACAGGATATCCATGCTACAATCCACAGACCCAAAGAAGGTAAATAACAAGGAGGGCTCAAGGGGAGATGCTGGAATTTCACGGAGAAGAGAAAATGGATTCAGATCTGGGGGTGGATGGGAGGAAGGGACTGGGCAGGCGAGAGGGTAGAAATTACAACACGAAGGATGAAGTTGGGGAGGAAAGACGGAGAAAGTACTGGGAAAAACAACTGGGTTTCTGGGGATTGAGGAGGCATCTCTGGGATGAGCTAGAAACCTCGAACAACGGAATCTCCAAGGAATCTACGAGTGGAGTCTTAGCTAAGATTCCTAGCCATGGGGGATCTGGAGCCTGATCTGGCTATCTTGTGTAACTGGGCAAGATGGAGGGACTGGGACATCAACCCAGCCACAAAACCTTTGCCCCACAACTTTCCCTGCCTGCTGGATGTGCAGGGGTAAAAGGCTGAGTGTAATTAAGGGAATGGCCAGTAAATGAGTGGCCTAGCTTGAGATCCATGCCATGATAGGGAGCCTACCCCTGACACTATCAATGATGCTCTACTCTACTTACAGACAGGCATAGAGAGGCTTCACCAGCAATGGTTGGAAACTGGTGCAGCGACCTACAGCCACAGGCTAAGTGGAGTTTGGGGAATCCTGTGGAAGAGGAGGAGAGAGGATTGAAGGAGCCAGAGGGGTCAGGGACTCCACAAGAAAACCTGTGATATCAACTGACCTGGGCCCATAGAGACTGACAGATACTGAACTGCCACCCAGACAGCATGCATGGGACAGACCTAGGCACTCTGTACATACGTAACATCTGTGCTGCTGGGTCTTCATGTTGGGCTCCTAAAGCAGGTGCAAGGACTGCCTCTGGCTACACTGCCCTTAGATCCCCTTTCTCTTAACTGGGTTGCCTTGTCTAGCCTCAATAGAAGAAAATATTGCCAGTCTCATGGCAACTTTATGCCAGGGTTCTTTGGTATCCTTGGAGTCCTCTCCTTTCTGAGGAGAAGGAGAGGAGAGGTATGTGAGGGGAGAGGGGACAGGAGAGGGAGGTACTGGGAGGAGAGGGGATGGGAAGCTATGATCTAGATGTAAGGCAAGTAAACAATTTAATCAATATAAAATGGGCAAGTGGAAAAATTGAACTTAGATTTGTTTTATTTTATACTATGAGTTGTTTTCCAGTGTTTATAGGTTTATGTACAATGGATATAATTTATTTTTTTAGGCAGAACTACAGGAAACATGTTTCAAACAATATGTGTTTTCACAATACTCTTTAAATGCAAGAATTAAAAAGGAAAACTTTTGAGGATATTTAAAATTGTACACACACACACACACACACACACACACACACACACACACGGGCTGGAGAGATGGGTCAGTGGTTAAGAGCGCCACCTGCTCTTCCAGAGGTCCTGAGTTCAATACCCAGCAACCACATGGTGGCTCACAACCATCTATAATGTAATCTGATACCCTCTTCTGCAGATAAAGCATTCATATGCAATAAAAAATAAATAAATCGTTAAAAACAAACAAACAAACAAACAAACAAACAAACCCAGAAAACCCAAACTATGTTTGTCTAGAATGGGACACTGGAGCCCGAGTAGAAGCTAGCATTGATATCATGCTTACTAAATGATGGACACAGAATTACCATTTTACATCTAATTCTATACAAACATCCATGAAATTATTAAGTATTTTTATTATTCCCAACTTATTGTTGAGGATACTAAGTTGAAAAATGTCCAGTAATTTACCTAAGATTGTCTATACTTATAAAATCAGAATGTGAACCTCCAGGTTGGATTTAGTTTATCCTTCTTGTAGCTATTCCTCAAGTGAAATTAGTTAGTAGTTACATAGGAGTTGAATGTCTTGTAAATGGAAAGAAAATAGCTTAGAAATTCAGTTTTGATGGACAATGTATAAAAGGATCTCTAGTTATTTACATAGTTTACAGTGTCTTTTCATTAAAAAAGATATTTTAAAAAATCAACAGTGTTATACAATGTTATTATTGAAGGGACAAGGAAGAAATAAAAAGAAAATGGAAACTAAATCTTTGCATAAAGCTACCAATCTAAATAATACCAATGAAATCATTACTTTGTTCATCCACTTGAAATATCAATCTTATCATTATGCAAAATATTACATGAGCATTCAAAAAGTATTGTAATACTGTTTATCTGCAGAAAAAATTTTGTTAGCATAGTAATAGTATCTAACTGCTGCATAGTATAATAAAATAATGTGACTTTCAGCACAGTGTACTAGTGAACATACTTGGATACTAGACAGTTAAAACAGTCAACTTAGGTTCACAGAGCTAGGGGCCAGGTTGACTCACCTCCCGAGATTCTGGCCTTTATATCCTGGTCATTATCCAAAATGTCTAGTGTCTGCAATGCTGGTGGGGTTCAATAATACACAAAGTAGGTTTTCCAAAACATATTTGATATAAAATTGTCAAATAATTTCAAAGGCAGTATTTTTAAACATTATATTTGAGTGATAAGTTTATATGCTGTTAAACCTGTGTAGAATTCTGGTATTTTAGTTGTATAAATGAAGACTATTGACAAGCTGAATATGCCTATCTCGCCACAATAATTTAATTTAATTCCATTTAATTTAAATAAAAATTTAATTTAATTGAGTCAAAGATGCTAAGTGAATACTTGATTGTATCCACTCTATTTCTAAGTGAGAGCTTGTGGTCACATTTTTGAAGAGTACATATATATATATGTTTACAAACAGTAAAGAGAAATCAATAAACTAGATTAATTCTCAAAAGATTAAATCTTACCTCATAAAATCAGAATCAGTCCAGACTGCAGACAGAAACCCAGGTTATTGAGATTATACAGGTCCCAGCTCTCTTTTATTATTGTTTTTGTTAGAAGACGCTGAGGAGTCTAGAGAGTCAAACGTGACTTGGACCACACCAGGGATCATTATCACGTTCTCTAGTGACCACTGAACAGTTTGTTCCACACAAATAAAGTAATCTTCAGGGATCACATCAATTCTCATTCTTATTTTTGTATAAATACAAGTGCAGTTTAATTTGTTAATTAAAAGAAATATAACAAATTATCTGACAGACTAACAATTCTGTGTTTAGATCAATATTTCAGATTAATAGGCACTCAGCTTTATATATAAAAGTGTATCATTCACTTTCTTTTATTTGGTATCTTTAATTTTCTCATTAGTGTATTTGTTTACTTTACATCCAGATTGCAACCCCCTCCCTCATCTCTTCCTGGTCCCACCCTCCTACCCGCCTCCCCTCTCTCCCTCGGTTTCTTTTCTGAGAAGGGAGCCTGTCCCCTCCCACCCCCACAATGTGCCTTTCTGCCATTTCTTGTTGCATCTGTACTAAGCATGTCCTCTTCCACTGAGGCCAGACAAGTTGCCCAGCCTAGGGGAAAGTGATGTAGTTAGAAATACAAATACTATATTGAGTAGATATGGAGAGAATGCATAGTCTTGTCTTGTCCCCAATTTTAGTGGAATTGCTTTAAGCTCTCTCCATTTAATTTGATGTTGGCTGTTGGCATGCTGCATATTGCCTTTACTGTGTTGAGGTATGTGCCTTGTATCCCCAATCTCTCCAAGACTTTTAACATGAAAGGGTGTTGGATTTTGTCAAAGGCTTTTTCAGCATCTAATGAGATGCTGGCTTATTTTTCTTTCAGGTTGTTTATATGGTGGATTATGTTGATGGATTTTCATATTTTGAACTGTCCCTGCATCCTTGGGGTTAATCAAGATCATGATGGATGATGTTTTGATGTGTTCTTGGATTCACTTTGCAAGTATTTTATTGAGTATTTTTGCATCAATGTTCATAAGTGATAATGGTCTCAAATTCTCTTTCTTTGTTGAGTCTTTGCGTAGTTTAGGTAACATGGTGACAGTGGCTTCATAGAATGAGTTTGGCAATGTCCCTTCTGTTTCTATTTTGTGGAATAGTTTGAGGAGTATTGATATTAGCTCTTCTTTAAAATATTGGTAGAATTCTGTGCTAAAGCCATCTGGCCCAGGACTTTTTTGGTTGGGAGACTTTAATGACTTCTTTTATTTCCATAGTGGTTCTAGGACTATTTTAGTTGATTTCCTCATCTATTTTTTATTTATTATAATTTATTCACATTACATCCTGATTGTTATCCCTTCCCTTCCAGTTCTTACCCTCCCTCCCTCTTCTGCCCTATCCCCTCTGCTAGTCCTCTGACAGGGGGGCCTTCTCCCCAACTCTCTGACCTCAGCCTATCAGGCTCATCAAGATAGCCTGGATCCCCATCTTCTGTGTGCCCTCAAGGCTGCCCCGCCAAGGGGCAGTATTCAAAAATCGGGCACCAGAGTTCATGTCAGAGTAAATGCCCACTCTTCTCATCTCCCTCGTGATGGAGAATGATCTATCCATCTGCTACATTATTTCTCTGTTTAGTTTTTGTTTTGACGACCTGTACATTGGTGAGAAAGAGGTGTTGAAGTCTCCTACTATTAAGGTGTGGGGTTTGATATATGTTTTAAGTTTTAGTAATGTTACTTTTTAAAAAATTAATTTATTTCTTGACTTTACACCCCAATTGTAGCTGCCTCCCTCCTCTTCTCTCTGTCCCACCCTCCCTCCCTCTTCCCCCTACCCACTGTTCCCTAGATCTTATCCCTACTAACTCAGCCTAGCACATCAAGTGTCGTACATCCCCTTCCTCAGTGGCCTGGCAAGGCAGACTCACCAGGGTGAAGTATTCAGAAAGCATGCAACATAGCCCTTGTCAGAGACATCCCCTACTTCATTTACTAGGGGACCTACACAAAGACCAAGCTGCCAGTTCTTTAGTTGAGGGACATCTTGGTTGTTTCCAATTTCTGGCTATTATGAAGAAAGAATCTATGAACGTAGTTGAGCAAATGTCCTTGTTGTAAGGTGGAGCATATCTTGGGTATATTCCCAGGAGTGGTACAGCTTGGTCTTAAGGTAGAGAGGTATTTCCAATTTTCTGAGAAAGTGGCAGATTTCTTTCTTTTACGAACCTGGGTGCCTTTGCATTTGGGACACATATGTTCAGAATTGAGGCATCATCTCAGTAGATTTTTTTTTCTTTGATAAGTGTGAGAAGTCCTTAGCCATCTCTTTTGATTAATTTTGGTTGAAAGTCTATTTTATTAGTATTATAATGGCTACTCAAGCTTGCTTCTTTGGTCTGTTTGTTTAGGAACCCTTTTCTCTCCCTTTACTATGACAGAATGCCTATCTTTGGAGCTGACATGTATTTTGTGTTTGCAGCTGAATGAGGAATCCTGTTTTCACATCCATTCTGATAGCTTGAGTCTTTTTATTGGGGAAATGAGTCCATTGATGTTGAGACATTTAATGATCAGTGATTGACGATTCCTATTATTTTGATGTTGGTGGTGTTAGTGTATGTGTGTGTGTGTGTGTGTGTGTGTGTGTGTGTGTGTATGTGTGTGGTTGTGTGCTCTCTCTTTCTTTTGTTTTTATTTGGAAATATTTATTTTCTGTGTTTTCTTGGATGTAGTTAACCTCCTCTGTTTGGTGTTTCTCCCTTTAGTATTTTCTATAAGGTTGGATTTGTGGACAAATATTGTTTAAATTTATTTTTTCTTGAAATATTGTGTTTTCTCTATCTATGGTGAGCTAGAGCTAGGTTGGCTTCTGTGATTTCTAAGAGGCGGTAAGCATCTATTCAGGCTTTCCTAGCTTTTAAAGTCTCTGTTGAGAACTCTAGTATAATTATGTGTGGCTTCTGCACCACCTGGTACTGAGTCAAGGGCGAGGGACTGTAGATTTAACACACAATAAACCAGAGGGTCCTTTGTGCTAAGAGAGCAGTAGCGGCCTTTATTCCACATCCAACGAGCCTTTTTATAGGCAGCAAAGCAGGAACGCCACTCGCAGGTGAAATCCCTCAAGAGGTGATTGCGCACATGAGGGAAAGTCCCAAGGAAGGGTGGGGTGCGTTCTCAGAGTGGTAACCATGACTAGCTAACCAACATAAGCACAGACACAGAAGCTGCTAAAAACAGGACATGCAACAGCAAGACAGGCAGGCAGCCCAGTCGGGCCTGGTTCCCACAATTATGCCTTTGTAGGTTACTTGTCCCTTTTCCCTTGCAGCTTTTAATATTTTGTTGTCATTGTTCTGTAGATTTAGTATTTTGATTATTATGTAGAAGGAGGATTTTCTTTTCTGGCTCAGTCTAATTAGTGTTCTGTATGCTTCTCCTATGTTTATAGGCATCTCTTTCTTTAGGTTGGGGAAATTTCTACTATAATTTTGTTAAAAAATATTTTCTTTTCCTTGGATGTGGGACTATTTACCTTCGTCTATTCCTATTATTCTTAGCTTAAGTCTTTTGATACTATCCCAGATTTCCTAGATGTTTTGTGTCTGGAATTTTTTAGACCTAACATTTTCTTTGACTGATGTATCAGTTTCTTAAATTGTATCTTCTATGCCTGAGAGTCTCTCTTTCATGTTTTGAATTCTGTTGGTTTGCTTGCATCTGTTCCTGTTCTCTTATGTAAGTTTTCCATCTCCAGGATTTCCTCAGTTTATGTTTTCTTTATGGCTTCTACTTCCGTTGTCAGGTCTCGAACACTTTTATTAATTTCGTTCATCCATTTAATTGTGTTTTCCTGTATTTCTTTAAGGGACTTTTTTTTCCTGTTTCCTCTTTAAAGGTCCTTATTTTTGACTCTATTTTCCTGTATTTCTTTAAGGAGTTTATTCATTTATTCTTTAAACGCCTCTATAATTTTCATAATGTTGGGTTTAAGGTCATTTGCTTGTGATTCAGCTGTGTTAAGATATCTTGGGCTTATCGTAGTATGGTAGCCAGGTTCTGGTGGTACCATATTTCCCTGCCTCTTGTTGTTTGTGTGCTTATGGTAGCCTTTAGTCATCTGGTTGTCTCTCGTATTGGCAGGCCTCAGGTAATGCAGGTAGAGTTGTGGGCCAGAAAATAGAGCACCAGGGAACAGGTGCGGTTTACCTCTGGTGGTCCCTGATACCCACAGGACTCTGGTGGTCCCTGATGGCTGTCAGCCTCTGGGAAATGCAGGTAGGGCTCTGGTCCTGGAGGTGGAACACTCAGGGGAAAGGATGTAGCTCACTGCTGCTGGGCTTGCTTAGGGCCACCCAACAGGTAGGGGGCTGGGCTGTAGAGGTCTCATTTAACTGTGCTGAGTAGGTGCAGGCCTCTGGGGATGGAGGCTGTGCTGAGGATCGGGAATGGGATGCTCAGGGGACAGGAAAAAAAATTTTTTTTGTGTGTGTGTGTGTGTGAATTATATCTACTCACATCTCCATATCCACCCTCTGCCCTTGCAGCTATGTCCCCACAAACAAACAAAAACAAAACAAAAACAGCAACAAGAAAGGCACTTAGCTATGGAAGCTGTGGTGTTTCATGGTGTGTCACACAGTATATGCTTTTGTCCAAACAGCTTTACTTTCAAATATTCATTGCAATGAGTCACTGATCTGGTTCAAGGTCTCTGTCTTTGGCTATACTTTCAATGCTCTATGCTCACCAGGGCTCCTTTCAGATACTCTGTTGTTGCCTTGTGGCATGGAGATCCTGAACCTTTGGTTCTGTAGGACGACCCCCTTTATGTACTTTAGCAGCCCGTAAACATGGTGGATGTTGGGGCACGGCAACTCAACGCCCTGGATCTGGTACTGGGTGGTAGCTGAGTTGTTCAGCTTGCCAGTTTTTCTGCACCACCCCTCAGAGTTAGCTTTCCTGCTTTTCCTGGGTGAAGAGCAGGGCCACCGCTCCTGTTTGCTTTAGCTGGCAAGGGGAAGGCCTGGCTCTCTGGTGCTGTGCCCTCAGGCCAGCTATTCTCCACTGTCTAGGCAAGGGGTGTGGCCAGATCTCCTAAATTCTGCAGACAGTGAGGTATGAGGACAGCTCTGTGCAGCCCTCAGACTTTAAGATGGCTCCAGGAGGCAGTCTGGACCAGGGATGTCTTCATGCCATTTGTTGGTAATATGGGCCACAGATATCAACACAGAACCCTGCGGCTTCAGGGCCCTGGACCCAGATATGGCCTTCAGCAGCACAGGCTGGGACCTTACTATGGACTCAGGTGGCTGTGCAGGCAGCTCACATCAGACTATTCCTCATGTTTCCAATTGTTCTCTTTATAGGATGCAAATAATTCTGGTTCTCTTCCTCTCCCAACTCTCTACCACAGATTGTTAATTATAGTGAAGCCCACCAGCCTACCAACCCTCGGTGGCTGGCATGTCTCTGGGTGTCTAGTGTTTCTCTTGGTGCCTTCTGTGCAATCCTCCTTTCTTGATCCTAATTATCTTTTCCCACTTACTGATTTTGGTTTGGCTTGTTCTTGTTTTCTCAAGGTCTTAATATGAAACATCCAGTTATTTAATTGATATATATTTGTTTTTTTAAATTCTGATAAGTAGAAAATAAACATCTCCTAATTCTTTTCATGCAGCCATTATTTACCTATACCCAAATCATATAAATAACCAACAAAAATATAAAAGTATAGGCCAATATCTCCAATGAACACAGACATAAAAATTATGATAAAAAAACCACTTGAAAACCAAATTGTGGAACATATTAAAAAGATTCTCCACCATGATAAAGTCAACATTATCCTTGATGGTTAGGGATATTTCAACATATGTAAATCAATAAATGTAGCCTTTCAATAAAGAGATCAAAGGACACAAACCACATCCCAGTAGATGCAGAATAAGGCTTTGATAAACTCCAACATCCTTTGATGATAAGACTCCCAGGGAGCTCACCTAGGCCTTCTGCACATGTGTAACAGTTGTGCAGCTTGGGGTTCATACCTTCTGTGACTGTTGCCTGCCTTTGTGACTCTTTCTCCATATTGGGCTGCCTCATGTAGCCTCAGTAGGAGAAGATACCTAGTCTTACTACAACGTGATACACCAAGGCTGCTTGATACCTATGGGAGGCCGATGGGAGGCCAGCCTCCCCTTTTCTGAAGAGAAAGGGAGGAGGAGTGGATGGGATAGAGGAGGCTTGACGGAGAGGACTGGAAGGCTAGGAATAAGGGGATGTAAAGTAAATCAATAGTTTAATTTTAAAAGCCCGAGATAATCTAGGATTATAGGAAATACACCTCAACATATTTCAAGCCTACAACCGACATCATGATAAATGGGAAAAAACTCGAATAATTGCCACAAAAATCAGGAACAAGAAAAGTATGTCTATTCTCTCGTGTCCTGCCTAATATAGTGCTTAAAGTCTTAACTAGACTAATAAAATAATTGAAAAGGAAAACAGAAATACGACTCAAAATATTCTGTTTTGATGTCATGTCTAAAAGACCCCAATGACTCCACCAAAAATGATGATAACGAACTAAGCCTCTGAAACTGTAAGCTAGCTCCGATTAAATGTTTTCCTTGATAAGATCTGCCTCGGTCATGGTGTCTCTTCACAGCAATGAAAACCCAAACTTGGACACACACACAGAGGAGAAGAGTGAGAAAGGGAAGGAGGGAGAATGGGAGGGAGGGAAGAAAATTTAAATGTAGGTCTTGTACATGAGAGAAAATATGGAATATTTGTCTGTATGAATATACTTTTGCTATCCTTTATGAATTCCAGTTCCATCTCGTTCCTGTGGATGCCAAGATTTCTTAATGGCTCGATGAAGTTCCATTGTTTATATATATATATTTTTGTTGTGTTCAACTGCTGATGGACATCTAGGCTAGCTCTGTTTTCTCATTATTGAGATTAGTTTAGCATTAACACGGATATTCAAGTGTCTTTCCAGTATATTGACATAAAGGCTTTTACGGTATATCCAAGGGTGGTATGGGTAGGCCATATGATAGTGGTAGTTGTTAGTAAAGTCTTTATTTATTTACATGGTGATAGCACAAAGTAAAATCCCCACCAGCAGGTCGAGTTCATCTTTTTTCACATCCTAACCAGCATTTGCTATCTTTGCTTTCTTTTGTTCCTTTCTTTCTCTTTTTATTAACAGTTTTTATTTTTACATATATGTTTATATTATTACACATATATACAATAAACTACCTACAGAAAGAAGAACCATGACACAATCAGGAATTATATAAATGTTACATTTTTAGTGTTTTGACTATTTGTATTTGACATCCTTGAAGAAAACACCTTTCCTATCTTGGTGTATCTAAAATTCTGAATGTAAATCAATCTCCATCACGTCTTCTTATTATCAGCCTAAAACATCTATCTAGACTTAAAAACATCTTAACTCCTAAACAATTAAGCTTCATTGTAAAAGTAAGCTACCTGGTCTTCAACCCTCTCAGAGACTTGAGAAAGAATAAACTTCATTACCTGAGTATGTGGGAGTGGAAGTTAGTAGCTTTCCAAATGAGATGACAGAGACAGTTTGCTACCTGAATAGTCACCCCAAACTCTCTCTTACATTGGAGCACCTTCTTCAGCCTCCTGGCTCAATATATCTGACAAACATATTTGTGAAGCAGGAACTATTGAGGAATTCTTTACCCTGTCTTGGCAGAGTTTGGCTATCAACTCTGCCTGCATCCAAGCTTCTCCTTTTTTAGACAGAATTCTGTCTGTGGTAGAAATGAAGACATTTTCACTGTGGCTTCTTTGTTACATTTGAAGCCATCTCCATAAGAAGGTTCTTTGATGCTCATCATCCTCTTTGAGGTAGGCTGTGTTTTGCCCAGAGTTAACCGGTCTGATTGTCAGTGAATCTTTAAATTAATAAAAACATTTTAAAATGCCATATTCTATACGTCTTTGAGGTTTTTGAAGACCTTATCTATTTTTCCTTACCTTTCTAGTCAATCATATCTATCTGTTGCGCCTAAGATGTATATTCTTGTGATAAAAATAGGCCAGTAATTGATATGACTATGATTTGATCAACTAACAATTAACTTTAGTAATGGCTATCTGACTTGGGTAAGATTGATTCTGAAAGCAGTTTTGATTTATGTTTCCTTAATGGCTAAGGATGTTAAAAAAATTCATCCGTTTATTTGAAATTCTTTTGATATCAGTTTATTTATCTCAGTAGTTCCTTTGTTGACTTAATAATAATTATTTTTAGTATTTAAAATTTACAGTTCTTTATATATTCTGGGTAGTAATCCACTTTCTATTGCAGTACAGTTGGGTACACTATTGAATTTTTTGCATTACGTGTGTTATCTTTTTGCTCTGATATCAACCCTTCCACTATGCATCTGTTTTAGATTTCATATAATCCTACTGGTTAATGATTGAGATTCTTATGACTTTATCTTGAGGACTTGCTTTTGAAGGCTCTATCAGGGGAGTGTAGCCCCACATGTGTCCTTGACTGAAGGGATGGTCTTCCTCTTTGAATGAATGCACAGCTTTGGGCAAATGAACATGCGTCAGTTATGGAGAAAGGCAGCACCTGCTAGCCAGACAGATCAGTGGAATCATCCTTGGTGACAGATGCTACAGACCAAATTGTCCTTGCAGCTACTACTATATCTTGAAATATTTTCTTTATTTTGGTCTCTCCCATTCAAAGTTTCAGTTGTTATATTAAGTTTTGATCTATTTTGAATAGATTTCTGTGGGAGTGAAAGATATGGATCTGGTTTCACTCCTCAGTATGTGGAAGTCCAATTAAGCCAGCACCACTTGTTAAAGAGCCTATCTTTTCTCTAATGTATGAATTTGATATCTTTATCAAAAGACTGTGGTACATCTACACTATGGAATACTACTCAGCTATTAAAAACAAGGAATTTCCAAAATTTGTGGACAAATGAATTGAACTAGAAATTGTCATAATGAGTGAGTTCACACAGAAGCAAAAAGAGCTAAATGGTATATACTCACTTATATCGAGACACTAGTCCAAAGTGTACGTCCCCATGAAAAATTGTACCTACCAGGAAAGTGGGTAAGAGGGGAGGACATCCTATTGAGACTTTAGGTGTGAGAAGCCTGGGAGAATGAGGAAATAGAAGGATCCAGCGGGTCCTGGAAAACTACAGGTGAGTCTGGGCCCTGGGGTCCTCCGCAAACTATGGCAACAGCCAAGGAAAAAATAGGCAGTAAACCTCGAACCCCTACCCAGACTAGCCGATGGTCAGGACATTCTCCACTGGTGAGTGGAGAAGGAGATCTAACTTTCACACAAACTCTGGTGCCCCATATTTGAACATGTCCCTTGGATGGAGATGCCTGGTGGCACTCAGAGGAAAGATAATAGGTCACCAAGGAGAGACTTGATACCCTATGAGCATATACAGGGGGAGGAGGTCCCCCTCAGTCACAGACATAGGGGAGGGGAGTAGGGGGGAAGTGGGAGGAAGGGAGGAATGGGAGGATACAAGGGATGGGCTAACAACTGAGATGTAATATGAATAAATTAATAAAAAAAGTTAGGCTGTAGCTGTATAGACTATTCCTATAAATAACCCCTCTCCTCTATTCCATGGCGTTACATGTCTGGTTTTGTACCTCTTTCACTCTGGTTTTTTATTTATTTAGTAATCGTGTGTGTGTGTGTGTGTGTGTGTGTGTGTGTGTGTGTGTGTGTGTGTGCGTGTGTGTGTGTGTGAGTGTGCAGGCACACACATGTATGGGTGCACATGCGCACCTCTGAATGCTCATGTATCCTGGTAGTTTGTATTGTGTGTGTATCTGAATGTATTGCATACACATGGATATATGGGTGCCTATGCTTTTACATGTATATGTAGGTGCCAGATCAGGATGTTGGGCGTCTGTTGTAAAGGTTATTAATATTTAATATTGAGTTACAGTTTTAATAAATCAGCATTACTCCTTAACCAGCTTGATACCCAAATAATCACACAGAGAGACTAGGATTCATTTAATTAGCTTTGAGCACAATACTGTGCAATACTGGTATAGTTTCTTCTCATTCAGATTTCCCCCATTATGCTTGCATTTTACTCATATCCTAGGTCTAGTTCATAATAGCCATGATGATAGAACAATTTAAGTGTTCACCAGTGAAACAACAGAGGATAATGTGGCAGGTGAATGCAATGGATTACTTTTCATGCTTCAAGAGAAGAAAATGGTATAATTTGCAAGAATATGAATGGGACTAGAGCAAGTCTTCTATATGAAATAAGCTATATACCACATGATCTCACTTGTATGTGAAATCTTAAAGAGTCAATCTACTAAAAGCAGAGTAGAAAAGTATGTGAGAGATGCTGAGGGGACCCAGAGGGGCAAAAAGAGATGCTGAACAGGAAACAAAGTTGTAGTTAAGCTGAAGAGGTGAGCTCTAATGGCCGATTGCACTGTTTAAATATCACAGCTAAGGTATAGCACATATCACAATTGCAAAAAAATGGGATTTTTAAGTTTTCACCATGAAAAGTAAACTGATAAACTGTTATATCATAGTTTAACCACCATATAATGAATAATAGATTAAAATACCACATTGCAACCATGTGGTATATATGTATATATAAAATGTGAATTAAAATAAGTTAACAAATCAATTAAATATTGATGATATTTTTTAAATGGTTAGGTTTGATTCTATACTAGAGACCCAATGCTAAAATTTACCCCTCCTACAGAACCCCCTTTTAAAAAAACTGTAAGAACTGGTAAACATCTGAAAAACAGCAGGGTACAAAATTAACACACCAAATTTATTACCTTTTATTTGTTCAGATAGCAAATTTCCTGGGAAAGAAGCCAGAGAAACAATTCTATTCACAATAGCAACTATAATTCTTCGGAATAAACCTGACAAAGGAAAAGAGAGACTTCAAAAATGAAAAAGTTAACATACTGAACAAAGAATTCAAAGAAAATTATCCAAGGTCAGAAATATCCCCCATGTTCATGCCTTACACAAATCTTGTGAAAAGCCCATTTACACTCAAAGCAAAGCCAGATAAAATTCCCATGACATTCTTTACAGAAATAGAAGAAATATTAATTATAATTCACATGGAAACAAGAATACCATAATAGCCAAGGCAATCCTGAACAAAGTAAATTATGTTGGAGGCATTTTTTTTGCAGTATCTGATTTTAAGCTGTAGCATTAAGAGGCATTTCAATAAAACAACATAACACTGGCACAAAAACAGATATGTAGAACAATGGAATAGATTGGAAGATGTAAATGTAAGTACATACATCTATAGCTACTTGGTTTTTTTTTTGACAGATTACAAGAATAAACAGTAGAGAAAAATTGTGTCAACAAATTGTGCGGGGGAACTTATTTCTCTATGTGCAGAAAAAGAAATTGCATCTTTATTCTTCATCCAGTACAGGAATCAACTCCAAGATCACGTGGAAATAGCACACTTACCACCCAGCTTAATAACATGAATTAAATTCCTGGAAGACACCCTGTTGAAGGAGAGAACAGTGTTTTTTAAGTTGTTCTCTGAGATCTACAAGTTTGACTGTATGTGTGTATGTGTGTTTGCATTCAATAAAGAAAGGTTAAAAAATAAACTCTCTATGAGTCATGTATCACAATGCTGAGTGTAACCTCACAATGCTCCATGGTACCAACACAATGTCACCTTGTATGTGATATCACACCAGCAGCGCTGTCACAATTTGACTGGGTCATCAAAAAATTCTTCTATGACATCTTAGTGCTCTACTGTGACACCACAATAGCACATTGAAACTTCATAGTTCTTTTTTTTTGTCAGCAAAATCAATTTCATTGTTATTTAAATCTATGTTTATGTGCCCATGTACATGTCTTCTGTTGCACACAAAGGCTAAAAGACAGAATCAGATGCCTTGTTTCTGGAGGCGCAGGTAGTTGTGAGCTGCTCATTATGGGTGCTGAGAACAGAGCTACAGTCCTAATAGTTTTTATTCTTTCTTATTTTTTTAAATTAAAAAATTAAAAATTTATTTATTTTGTAAATAAAAATTAAATATTAAAAATGGTAGGCATGCTCAGCTGCAGAAACATTTCTCTAACCACATCTTTACAACTCTGCATGTGATATCATGACTCTATAACGCCAGTGGAATCTTGCTTTATGATATCACAGCTCCACTGTTACAACACTATGCCCCACTGTGACATTAAAATGCTCAATTTTACACAACAGTGATCAATAGTGGTACATTGTGGTCTTACAAGTCCGTTGTGGAATAAAATGCTCCACTCTGGCAACACAATGTTGCACTGTGGTATTGTAATCCTTCACAAAGCATTACAATCCTTTACTGTGCTATGATAATGCTATTTTCACACCAAAACCCTCTCTTGCACTATCGTGAAGATACACTATGTATTTACTTCCCCACTGTGTCATTGTAACATTATGCCATGCCATCCCAATGCTACATAAGCTATCACAGTTATTAATGTGCTATGAAAATACACTATTATATGATAAATATCAATTATGATATCACAATATTGCACTATGGCTTTCTCAGGTACATGGTGACATCTCCTAGCTCGATAAATGGCTAATAAACATTTAAAAACAATTCAACATCATTAGCCAGGAGAATGCAGATTAAATATATTTTGAGAGTTCATCTAAACCCAGTACATTTGGGTGCTATCTAGAAGACAAATGAAAACCGATATTAGCTCAATTGTGAAGTAAGGGGAACTTTTGTTTACTGTTGGGAGGAGTGTAGTGGGTGCAGCCACTACAGAAATCAGCATGGAGGTTTTTCAAAAACCTAAAACTAGAACCCCCTAATTGTACCAACGCCTGGCATATACCTAAGGACTCTGTGACCTATGACAGAAATACTTACACATCTATGTTCATTCCTGTTTTAATCAGTATACCTAGGAAATGGAATAGGCCTAAATATTCATAAACAGATAAATGAATAATGAAAATTATATGTGTACACATATCTATGGGAGAATATGATCAAATACATTTCATTTAGAATAATTTGAGTTAAAAATTAAAAGTAAAGCATGTGCAGGAAATAAAAGAATTTGGGAAAAAAACACCGGGTTAGTTAAAACAGAATAAAACCTATGAAATATGTCTTTGATATTGGCTATGGTAATAATATTGCTTTTCTGTTTGACACCAAAAGCTCAAATAACAAAATCAGACACAAACAAATGCTACTTCATTCAACTAATAAATACTTTACATATCAAAGAGGACAACACAGAGAAAGGAAAGGCAGTGAACAGATTTGGAGAAAACATTTGGTAACTGATATATGATTAAACTTAACATCTGAACAGATAAGGAAATATCAGAATTCAATAAATAGCAAGAAAAAATAATTTAATTTTAAAGTTGGCCGAGAACTAGATGACATTTCTCTACAGAAGATATACAAATGGCAATGAGAATTTAAAAATTGTTAATGTCCACAGTCATCAGAAACAGTATAGCCAATCAAAAGCTCTTGTCAAAGCCTGTAGTGAAATTCCTGAGGGCAAGGTGAACATCTGAGGCTCTCTGGGACTTATTATCACCAGTCTACAGTGCTCCCCTCACTCCCAGGAGTTGATCCAGATTGCAGCAGTCAGCAAGAACATGCTCTTGTTATTCACTTTCTCATATTTCCTTCTCTTGTTTAAGCATCCTTTGCAAATGAGAGCTGGATTTGGATCAATGATGCTAATGTGTAGCTCTCTCTCTATGTAAACGTAGAAATTGATTTTGACACACACGCACGCACACACACACACACACACACACACACACACAAAGACAAGTGACAAGTGTTGATGAGAGTAGGGAAAACAAAATCCTAATACAGTGCTGCTATGGACATAATTGACATGGGCATTATGTAAAATATATAGAAGTTTTGAAAAAGCAAAAAGTAGAGCTTTCATGTGACCTAACAATGTCACATAGCAATTCCTCTTACGGGTACACACCTAAATGAAAGTAAGTCAGCAACGCATGAGGATCTCTCATTCAGAAAATCAGTTTCAGTTAGGATACTCAAGATACAGAAGCAACTTAAGTGTCTGTCAGCAATGAATGTACAAAGAAATTAAAGCATACATACACATGCACATGTGCGTGTGCGCGCGCGCGCGCGCGCACACACACACACACACACACACACACACACACAAGATTATTCATCCTCAACAGAGTTTCTTTCTCCTGTAGAAATATGGATGGAATTTGAATTCATTGTGCTATTGAGATTAATTCAGGTGCAGAAAGAGCAACATTTCAGAATCACAGTTAGACACGAAATTCTTTAAAGTTCAGACTCACAGAGAGGGCACACTGTTATCAGCCAGGAGGCATGGACAGTAATTATATAAACTTCAATGATATAAAATGAATGTCTGGTGAATATCTACTGAACTGCGAGAGATAGTTACTAATTATTTTGTTTTTTATTTTTAAAGGTAGTCTTAGAAAGTAACCTGCTAACTCTTTTTTAAAATGATTTATTTATTTATTATGCATACAGTGCTCTGTCTGCATGTACACCTGCACACTGGAAGAGGATATCAGATCACATTACAGAAGGTGGTGACCCACCATGTACTTGCCGGGAATTGAACACAGGACCTCTGGAAGGGCAGCCAGTGCTCTTAACCGCTGAGCTGTCTCTCCAGCCCCTAACATTTTATTAATGCTATAAATTTGCTTGAAGACAAGATTGCAAATATTTCTAACACAAAAGATGTGATATTATACATGTGCTAATTTCTATGACTTGATATTTCTCAAGTGCAGAGGAAAGCACACTGCAGCAGAGCTACTTCATGCGAAGCGGTCTTGAGGTAGTGAAGAATGCTGGTGTATTAAAAGTTTCAAAGGAAAAAATATTTAGTAGAGTTTAGTGTATTATTATAATAACACAACCAACAGAATGACAGATATCTCTAAGAAAATATTTTCCTGCCTATCTGTCTCTTCAGAGCACCCTTAATCTCATTACTTCTGAGGCTGTAGATGAGGGGGTTCAACATGGGGATCACCACCATGTAGAACACAGACACCACCTTGTTCTGGTCAGTGGAGTAGGTGGACTTGGGCATCACATAGATGAATGTGATGGTTCCATAGAACAGAGTGACTGCAGTGAGGTGGGAGGTGCAGGTGGAGAAGGCCTTGTGACGGCCCTCAGTGGAGCGCATCTTTAGGATGGTGATGAGGATGTAGATGTAGGAGACGGCTATGACAAACACTGTCACCATAATGATGGATCCAGCTGTGAATGAGGGAACAACTGCAGGGACACTGACATCAGAACAGGACAGCTCTATTAATGGAGCAAAATCACAGAAAAAGTGATTGACTTCATTGGGTCCACAGAAGACTCATGAATAGAAACATATGGTAAAAGAAAAACTGTCAAGAAAACCACTTATGTAAGCAATTAGGAGCAATTGGACACAGACTTGTGTGGACATTTTGGTGGAATAAAGCAATGGGTTGCAGATTGCCACGAAGCGATCATAAGCCATGGCCGCCAGAAGGAAGCACTCAGTTGATCCAAAGAAAACAGCTGAGCCAAGCTGTATGCCACACCCTAGGTATGTAATCATATTTTTCTTCATCAGGAAGTTGACAAGCATATTGGGTGTGACAGAAGATGAGTAGCCTACGTCAACAGTAGCCAAGTGGCTGAGAAAAAAGTACATGGGGTGATGGAGCTGGGAAGAAGCTCTGATGAGAAGGATGGTGCTGAGATTCCCAGACACAGTCACCAGGTAGATGCACAGGATGATGGTGAAGAGGATGACTCTAAGGACGGGGTCATCTGTTAAGCCCAATAAAATGAACTCTGTCACTGCAGTGTGGTTACCATCCTCCAGGAAAGCCATGGGACAGTGTAGCTGCTGCCAGGTCAAGCCTGTGGTGAAGAAATTACAGAAAGGTATTTATAAATATATCATTTCCTTTAGTTCATAGATGGATGTTATTATAAATGAATTCATTATTAAAAACTGCATTTCCAATTAATTAAAAAATGTCATAAAGGTCTAAACAGAAATCTTGACAGAAGACTCTCTAATGCAGAGAAACACTTAAAGAAATGTTTGCTATGCTTAGTCATCAGATAAATGCAAATCAGAATGACTCTGAGATTCCATCTTACACTTGTCAGAATGGCTAAAATAGAAAACTCATACCATAGTTCATGCTGATGAGGATGTGGAGCAAGGGGAACACTCCTCCAGTTCTGGTGGGAGTGTAAACTTGTTTAGAATCCGAACCACTGTGGAAATCAATTAAAGGTTTCTCAGAGAATTGAGACACAGCCTTATCACTCCTGGGCATATACCCAAAAGGAGCTCCACCATACCGCAAGGCCATTTGCTCAGCTATGCTCATAGCAGCTGTATTCATAATAACCAGGAACTGGAAACAACCTAGATGTCCCTCAGCTGAAGAATGGCTAAAGAAAATGTTGTATATTTACACAATGAAGTATTACTCAGGCATAAAAACAATGATATCTTGGTCTTCATGTGGGTCCCTTAGCAACTGGAGTGGGGCCTGCCACTGGCATGGACTTAGTTGCCTGCTATTAGATCACTTTCCCCAGCTGGGAAGCCTTTTCTGGCCTCAGTGGAAGAGAAAACACTTAATCTTGATGCAACACAAAGTGGGGAAGTAGGATGGCAGAAGGTGGTGGGGGGAAGAGGAGGGCCTCCCTTCTCTGAAAAGAAGGGGAGGAGGAATGTGGGAAGAGTGTGGCAGGGTGGAATTAGGAGGAGAGAAGGGAGGGCCTTGTGATCCCTATGTAAAGCGAGTAAATAAATACATTAAAAAGAAAACAAATGAACAAAATGACACAATTAAATTTTTTAGGCAAATAGACAGAACTAGAATATAACAGCCAGAATGGAGTAACCCAGACCCAGAAAGACACATACATATGGCATGTATTGGCTCATACATGGACAGTAGGCATAAAGTACAGGATAACCATGCTACAAACTACAGACCTGATAACAAGGAGGGCAAAAGGGAAGATTCTGGAATCTCATTGAAAAGGAGAAGTAGATTAGATATTGAGGGAGGATGGAAGGAGGGGACTGGGTCGGGAAGGAGTGGGGATAAGAAGAGTGTGGATGAGGTGAGGGAGGACATAGGAGAGAGTACTGGAAGAGACAACTGGATTGGGTTAGAGAGGCATCTCTGGAAAGATCTAGAAACCTCAAACAATAGAAACTCCCAGGAATCTATGAGGGTGATCCCAGTTAAGATTCGTAGCATTATGCTTGTCATTTTGCCAGTGTTGAGTATGTTGCACACTTTGCGAGTATGATGGGCAAGGAACAACTACCATTGTTTCCATGTAAGTTTTTATTCTAAACATATTAATATTAGGTTTTACTACATTATTGCAATATGACCCCTAGTTCGTCATTTGCCTTTCAGTCTGATACTAGTTTGTGTGTGTGTGTTTGTGTGTGTGTGTGTGTGTGTGTGTGTGTGTAGGGACGGGTTCCCAGAGCCTAAGAAGCTCTGTAACCTCTGGTCTATGGATTTGATTTCTGGAATAGATTATAAGGAAGTGATATTAAGTGAGCTCAAGGATTTAAATACACAGTTGTTTGCTAAGACACCACTTATGAGAGCAAGCCAAGTGTCTACCATGTGGAGAACGATTAGAGAAATTAGAGTAAGCCCATGCAGCAGAATACAATGTCGCTATTAAAATGACAGACACTAGAAAAAAAGAAAAGACTCATAGCAATGGGGAATTTGGAGCTTCAACTGACCATCTTCTGTAACCAGGCAAGTCTTCCAATGGAATGATTGAGACTCCAACCCAGTCACAAAACCTTAGACCAAAAATTTTCCTGTTTACAAGATGTACAGGGGTAAAAGATGAAGCGTAATTTGAGAGAAAGGCCAATCGGTGACTGGCCAGCTTGAGACTCATGCCATGAAAGGGAGCCCGCCTCTGATATTATTAATGATATTCTGCTATACTGGCAGACAGGAGCCTAGCATAAATGTCATCAGAGAAGTTTCACCAGCAACTGATGGAAACTGATGCAGGGACCCACAGACAAACATGAAGTGCAGCTTGGGGAATCCTGTGGAAGAGGGTGAGGGAGGATTGATGGAGCCAGAGGGGCCAAGGACACCACAAGACATCCTACCAAATCAACTAACCTGGACCCAAACATACTCATAGATTTGAACTGCCAACCAGAGAGCATGAATGGGATGAACCTAAGCCCTCTGCACACATGCAACGGATGTGCAGCTTAGTCCTCATGTGGGACTCCTAACAGCAAAAGCCAGGGCTGTCTCTGATTCTGTTGCCTCCCTTTGGATCCCTTTGCTCTTACTGGGCTTGCAAGTCTAGACACAATAAAAGATGCGTTTAGTCTTGCGGCAACTTGATATGCCAAGGTTAGTTGATATCCATGGGAGGTTTCTCCTTTTCTGAGGAGAAGAGAAGGCATCGATGATGGGAGGTGAGGTGAGAGGAAGGGACTGGGAGGAGAGGAGAGATGGGAAACTGTGATATGGATATAAATTAAATAAATAACTCAATAAAAAATAGCAAGTGGCACCAAACACAATTATCCAAAACGCTAAGAATGTAACATTTATATAACTCCTAATTGTGTCATGGTTCTTCTTGCTATAGGTAGTTTGTTGTATACACATGTAATAATATAAATGTATATGTAAAAATAAAAATGTTTAATTAATAAAGAAATAAAAATAAAAATGAAAAATGAAAAAATTGAACTTGAATTTTATTTATTTATATTAAGAATTCTATGTTTATAGATTTATGTGCAATGAATCTCTACAGTTTAATTTTTTTAGGTGGGACAGCAGGAAACATGATTCAAGAAATGTGTGTTTTCATAAATAAGCTTTGAATGCAAAGATTAAAAAATGAAACTTTAGAGATTATTTAAAATTGTCTTTATATATTAAAAACAAACAGATAAACAAACAAGAACAAAAATCCAAAACTGTGTGTGTCTGGGACAGGACACTGGAGCCTGAGTAGCAGCTAACCTCGATGCCATGCTTACTAGATGAAGGGCACAGAATAACTATTTTATATCTAATTCTATTCCGATATCCATGAACTTATTATGTATTTTTATTATTTCCATCTTTTGTGGAGGACACTAAGTTGTAAAACACCCAGTAATTTAGTTAAGGACATCTACGTATTAATGAAATATGAATATGAATCTCCAGGTTGGATTCAGTTTATTCCTTTTGTATGTAGTCCTCAAGTGAAATCACTTAGTAGTTAGAATGGAGTTGGATATCCTGCAAATGTAAAGAAAGTAGGTTAGACTTTCAGATCTGATGGCCAGTGTATAATGAGGCTCCTATTTATTTACATAGTTTACAATCTTTGTGTATTGAACAAGACATTTAAAAATCAACAATGTTATATACATCTTATTGAAAGGACAAGGAAGAAATAGCATGAAATTTGAGTATAAATCTTTCCAAAAAGGTATCATTCTAAATAATACCAATTACAGAATTACTTTATTCATCTACTTGAAATGTCAATATAATCATTATACAAATATTATATAAATATTTAAAACGGTATTGTGATGTTGATTATTTCTCTACATAAAATATTTTCTTAGCATAACAGTATTATCTAATGGTAGCATATTGGAATAAAATAATGTGACTTTCAGCATAGTGTAGTAGTGAATATACTTGGATACTAGACAGTTAAACATAAGCAGTGAACTTAGATTCACAGAGCTAGAGGTAAGGTTGATTCACCATCCAAGGTTCTGGCCTTTATATCCTGGTAATTATCTTAAGTGTCTACTGTCTGCAGTGCTGGAGGAATTCAATAATACATAATGTAGGTTTTCCAAAAGATATTTGATATAAAATTGTCAAATAATTTCAAAGACATTATGTTTTTTGACATTATGCTTGAGCGATAAGTTTATATGCTGTTAAACCTGTGTAGAATTCTAGAATTATACTTGTATAGAATGAAGACTATTGATAAACAGAATTATGCCTATCTAGCCACAATAATTCAGTTAATTTCCATTTAATTTAATTCAGTCAAAGATGCTAAGTGAATACTTCATTACATTGACTCTATTTCTAAGTGAGAGCTTGTGGGCACATTTTTGAAGAGTACATATATATGTTTACAAACAGTAAAGAGAAATCAATATACTAGATTAATTCACAAAAGCCTAAATCTAACCTCATAAAATCAGAATCAGTCCAGACTGCAGACAGAAACCCAGGTTATTGAGATTATACAGCTCCAAGCTCTCCTTTATTACTGTTTTTGTTAGAAGACGCTGAGGAGTCTAGAGAGTCGACGTGACTTGGACCACACCAGGGATCATTATCACGTTCTCTAGTGACCACTGAACAGTTTGTTCCACACAAAAAAAGCAATCTTCAAGGATCACATCAATTCTCATTCTTACTTTTGTGTATACAAGTGCAATTTCATTTCATTAGTTAACTATAAGCAATATAACAGATTATTTTACAGACTAACAATCCTATGCTTATACCAATATTTCAGATTAATAGGCACTCAGCTGCATATATAAAAGTGTAACATTAACTTACTTTCTTTTGGTATCTATAATTTTTTCTCATTAGTGTATTTACTTATTGACTTTACATCTCGATTGCAGCCCCCTCGCCTCATGTCTTCCTGGTCCCACCCTCCCACACACGTCTCCCATTTCACCCTCTGTTTCTTTTCAGAGAAGGGAGCCTGTCCTAGCAACTTTTAAGATTTCCTTGTTTTTTTTTTATAGCTGAATAGTATTCCATAGTGTAAATATACCACAGTTTCTTTATCCATTCTTTGGTTGAGGGACATCTAGGTTGTTTTCAGATTCTGGCTATTACAAATAAAGCTGCTATGAACATAGTTGAGCAAACATCCTTGTTGTATGGTGGAACATCTTTTGGGTATATACCAAGGAGTGGTATAGTTTGGTCTTGAGTTAGCACTATCCCCAATTTTCTGAGAGATGCCACATTGACTTCCATTTTTACTACCCCATTTTCATTTCTGATTTTGTTAATTTGGAGACTGTCTCTCTGTCTTTTAGTTTGACTAAGGGTTTGTCTATTTTACTGATTTTCTCAAAGAACCAGCTCTTCGATACATTGATTCTTTATATTTTTCTCTTTATTTCTAACTTATTGATTTCCCCTGAGTTTGATTATTTTTTTTTGCCACCTATTCCTCTTGAGTGTGTTTTCTTCTTTTTGTTCTACAGCTTTCAGGAGTGCTTTTAAGTTGCTAGTATGAGATCTCTCCAATGTTTTTATGAAAGTGCATAGTGCTATGAACATTCCTCTTAGCACTTCTTTCATTGTGACTCATAAGTCCGGGTATGTTGTGCCTTCATTTTCATTGAATTCTAGAAGGCCTCTAATTTGTTTCTTTACCTTTTTCCTGACTGAGTAGTCATCCAGTAGAGAGTTGTTCAGTTTCTATGAATTTGCAGGCCTTCTGTTGCTTCTGTTGTTGTTGAAGCTCAGCTTTAGTCCATGGTTGTCTGATAAAATACAAAGTGTTATTTTAATATTCTTGTATCTGTTGAGACTTGCTTTGTGACTGACTATGTGGTCAATTTTGAAGAAGGTTCTGAGGGATGCCAAAAAGAAGGTATATTCATTTATGGTTGGATGGAATGTTCTGTAGATATCTATTAGTTCCCTTTGATTTACAACTTCTGTTAGTTTTATTATCTCTCTATTTAGTTTTTGTTTTGATGACCTGTCCATTGGCGAGAGAGAGAGAGGTGTTGAAGTCTCCTACTATTAATGTGTGAGGTTTGATGTATGATTTAATTTTTAGTAAAGTTTCATTCTTTTTGTGTGTGTGTTTCTGATTCAGGTTTATGTAATGTTTCTTTTTAAAAATTAATGAATTAATTTCTTGACTTTACACTCCAATTGTCGCTGCCTCTCTACTTTCCTCCTTGGACCATCCTCCATCCCTCTTCCCCCTACCTCCCATCCCCTAGATTTTATGCCTACCCTAGTACATCAAGTCACATCAGGACTGAGTGCATCCTCTTTCTCCATGGTCTGGCAAGGCAGACCTACCAGGAGGAAGTGATGAAAAAGCATCCAACATAGTCCTTGTCAGAGATAGACCCTACTCCCCTTACAATGGGACCTATATAAAAATCAAGCTCCCTATCGGGTACATGTGTAGGGGGCCTAGGTCTAGTCCATTCATAGTCCTTTGTTAGTGCTTCATTCTCCATAAGACCTCTGGGCCCAGATTAGTTGGCTCTATCGGTGTTCTTGTGAAATTCCTGTGGCCAACAGGACCTTCTTTCCTCCCCCTCCACTCAATGTTTGGTTGTGGATCTCAGCATCTGTTTTGACCCATTGCTGGGTGGAGCTTCTCAGAGGACAGCTATGCTATGCTAGCACAGTAGAGTGTCAATAGTAATGTCAGGGGTTAGCTCTTTATATCTTGGTGAGGGTCTCAGTTTGGGCCAGGCATTGGTTGGATATTCCCTCTATCTCTGCTCTATCTTTATTCCTGCATATCTTGTAGTCAGGGTAAAATTTGGGTCAAAGGTTTTGTGTGTGAGTTGGAGTCCTTCTCCCTCCACTAGGAGTTCTGTCTTGTTAGAAGGTAGTCTCCTCAGTCTCCATGACCCCTGCAACCAAAAATCTCAGCTAGAGTCACCCCCATATCTTCCCTACTCTGTTGTAGGTCTCCAGTTTGTCTCAGAGATGCCCTCAGTTTCTCTTCCCTCTACAAGCCCTCTGTCCTCCTTCCCTCTCCATCTCACCACATCCGATCCACACCCTCATTTCTTTCAGCACTCCCTCTCCTATCCTGTACCCTCTCTTCCACCACTTCCACTGTCTGTTCTATTTCTCCTTCTGAGTGAGATTACAAGTCCTTCCTTAATCCCTCCTTGTAACTTAACTTCTTTGGGCCTGTTAATTATAGTATGGTTATTCTGTACTTCATGGATAATATCTGCTTATAAGAGGGTACATACCATGTGTGTCTAGGTTACTTCTCTCAGGATGCTCGTTTCTAGTTCCATCCATTTGCCTGCAGATTTCATTGTTTTTGTTTTTTGTTTTTTATATCTGAGTAGTATTCCATTGAGTAAATGTACCACAGTTTCTTTATCCATTCTTCAGTTGAGGGACATCTTGATTGTTTCCAGTTTCTGGCTACTGTGAATAAAGCAGCTATGAACATAGTTGAGCAAATGTTTTTGTTGTATGATGGAGCATCTGTTGAGTATATTCCCAGGAGTAATATAGCTGGGTATTGAGGTAGTGGTATTCTCAAATTTTTGAGAAAGTGACAGATTGATTTCTTTGACGAATGTGGGTACCTTTGTGTTTGGGGAACATTTGTTCAGCATTGAGGTATCATCTTGGCAGCTTTTTCTTTGGTAAGTATGAAGAGTCCTTACCCATTTCTTTTGATTATGACTGGAAGTCTATTTTATTAGCTATTAGAATGGCTGCTCCAGTAGATTTAATTTTATAAATGTATTATTAATTTTTAAATATTATCTTGGCTTTCATAATTTCTTATAGAAACATGAAACATATGGATGCAGGGAGAGACAAAAGGAAGGCAAAAGAATAGGAGAAGGGAGAAAAAGGTGAGTTCCGATGTTAGTTTTTAAACTCTATTTTACTTGTTATATTGAAGCCTCTACCTCCCTTCCACCAAACCATTAACCCTGGGTATGAAAAAGAAGGCTCAAGGGGAGAGAAGGCACAGACCCTTTTACTTTTCCAGGCTGCTTAGGGTCAACAGGTTCTTTTGGGCAATGCCAGTTTCTGCCAATAACAAAAGCAACAAGCAGTCTCCTTAAAGCCATTGCATTCCTCTGCAAAGCCATATTTCTCTCCTTCTGCCACACCATCCCTCTCTAGTCTCTCCAAACCACCGCATGCCACACACACACACTTTCTCTCTACTGGCTCTCATGTTTATCCTCCTCAGAGTCCTAGACAATGTTCCTCTCCCTGCCGCATGCCATTACCAGCTGGTGAACACCATGCGCTGCATGAGACAATTATCAGCTAAAACCCAAACTAAAATCCCACACTGGGGATTAAAACAAAAATATATTTACATAACACAATGGACTTTACAAGGAAACCAAAATTTCCATTAGATGCAAGAAATGAGCAGAAAGGAGAAAGGAGGAAGGGTAGAAGGAGAAAGAATGGTACTACATGAATATGTTCAACATGTATGACTAGCATGAAAGAATGTACCTTTATGAAACACATTGCTACAAATAATGAACATACACCAATGGAAAAAATCTCTTGCAAGAGTCCTAAATCATTATTGTATATACCTGTGTATTAGCTACTGTGTGTCTGATAGTAGTGAGGTATTGAAATCCAGGGGAGGCCATTTCAAGTGCCCCTTCCTAATAGATTTCTTAATAGATTGCCTTTTTTGGTTATGGACTTCTTCTTGAAGAACTATCCTTCCTGTCTCTGTCATTATGCAAAATGGGAAATTATTGGATAAAATATGATTTGTTCTGAAACAAACAAGCAAACACAATGATCAAACATTTGTGAAGGTTTATAGCTTCTTAGGAAGTATCAAAGAAATTGTATAGATAGGAAACAGTATCTTCCAATGGAAGAAATATGGAGAAGGGCAAATGAAATAGAAAATTTAAGGCAGAGCACCAGTTGGCTCATCTATTGTATTAATATAACAGCAGATATTAGGGGTAAAACTGGAAAAATAGTGTAGGTCAAATGCAAGAACAGTGAAGATGCTGAGGGCAAAGTAGATGAGACAGATAAGAGGGGCTATTCTGGGCCCTAATGACAGAGTGCCATCACTGGGGACTGGGGTGAAAGTGGGCTTCCTCTTTAGCAAGGTCACTCCTAGGAGTAACAAGCACAGTATATACACTGTACAATATTTCTTTATCCATGCTACCTTTGCTTCCCCAGACAAATGCTTCTTATGGTGCCATAGTCTCATGTCCTGTAAATAAAGTGTAGGTGACCTGAGAGACTTGGGACATTCTTGGACTTTTAAAATGAAAACAAATGGCATTGTGTAAGAAGCAAACTGTGCCCGTGGAAATCATGTACATTTCAAGACACATTTTCACTAAGTTGAATTTAAGTTATATCTATTGTTATTTAGAAGAGTCATGAAAAATATAAGTGAAAATTTCCCTAGGGTGCTGAAGATGGCAGAACAGTTTTTCTGCATATCACAACATATGATGCTGAATACAATGTTCCTTGCATCTAGAAGCAAGAGTCTCAAGATGATGGTCCCCGAGGCATCAGGATTCTCATTAAAAATCCGTTGTACTCAGCTCTATCGACAATAAATGAACACAGAACTGCCCTTTATGGAGTCTAAATTTATAAGGGGCTTATCACAGACAACTAAAGGGGTAAGTACTTAAAACTTACCCCTGAATTAAGATATATAAACCACGAAGACCTGCTAAAAGTAGCACCCACACTGTGAAACTAAATTGTTCAGAAGGTGACAATTTCAGAGCAGTTTTGCCCTTAATGAATACTATTCTAATGATCAAGTGCTTGTGGGGATTACAGTCTGTTAGGAAGTAGCAAAGAAATTAAATGCACCGACAAGCTGGAAGTTAGCAATGCTACCAGTTGTTTGTGCTTGGCAGAGCAAAGAACCACGAGAGGCTGGATGATGTGAAACAGAGATGGAAGTACGAGAGTCAAGGCAAGGGGGTGGGGTATCTATAAAGAAGCTAAGTTATTGGTAAAAACAAAGATGAGATTATATCTAAGTTACAGGTGTCTTGTTCCTCAGTGACTGCCATGGCATTGGGAAGGCCGGAAATAATGTCATATAGAAGTATCTCCCATCACAGCCGCACCTGGATACTATGAGGACATCAGAATACAAGAACCATCATAACCAGATCAATTAAAACCGTCATCTAAAACGACTGAGAAACACTGTCAAGCAACACATAACCTGGTATGGATTAGAAGTTTGGCTAAAATGTGTGGTGTGGAGGGCATCTGTGGGGGTGTGGGGGTGGGGGCTGGAGAGTATAGCACTTTGATAATCTCTTTTAATGATTCTAAAACTTCTGTAGGAAGATCATTTGGAGCTTTGTGGGAATTGCCACTATAGCAATATAAAAATCTTTCAAGTATAAAATGATGATAGCATATTTCTCCTGGATGCTCTTGCATAATAGGGATGTTAAGAGGCACCCAAATGCTTTTATCGCTGCCATAACTCATTACTTCAGTTAAGCACACATTTGTAAAGCACCTGTTCTTACCACTTCATCTTAAAGACGAGTTTTAAAATCTGTTTGGATGGCAGCCAGCTCTTTCAGTGCATGTTTAAATACAGGCAAATGTATCAAATAATGTATTGCGGGGCAATCAGTAGGCAAACTGAAAAAGCAGAGGTGGAAGGCTTTCTTCAGACTATGGGGCTTCTATTTTTTCCCCCTATGGTAATTGAAAAAGCAGTACTCACAAAGTACATTCACTGAGCTTAGGCTGAAAGTTGGGGCATACGAAAGTTGACATATGCCTCTCCTTTGTTTCATACCAGAATCAATCTTAGGGAAAATTTCTCACCACCATAAAATTTATATTAATCCCCTCTGCAAATAAAAAGATTAGCAGCCAGGATAACTTAGTAAGGATTCTAAGAGTAAGTGGTATTCAAATTGTCCTTTCAAGAAAGCTGTGGGTTGTTTTTAGTTTAGTTTTGTTTTGGCAAAAAGGAAAACAGACATTCATTTTAGTTCAGAAAAATATGTAAAGTGGAAGAGTCAAGAAATAATGTATTGTATTTTAAAAATAGTGCATGTTGCTCATATGCGTTTGACAAGAAATGAAGATGGAAGGGCGAGAAAACTCATACTAGAGCATATGAGTTTGGGGAAGAGGCTTTGTTGGCAGTGAGGAAAGTAAATTGTTTTCCATCCTCTCAACATCTTGCTATAATGTACCGTCCAGGTAGACTACCACCTGTATCACCTCTGAAGTCACACAGCTCTCTGCACTATAGCTTCCTCCTCATAAACAAGGTCCTTTTAGTAGCTGGTCTTAAAACATGAGGACATAAGAAGTGTTAACCGAAACTTTAGTGGTTTTACACAGATCAAGATGTCAGCAACCACAGCTCTGTAATCATAAAAGAAGCTTACTAGTATGAAAGATGGGAAAGGAAAAAAATCTTTAATTCAATACTGAGAAGAATTATGACACTAAAGATGTACCAGGAAAAAGTTACAGTGTGTTTGTTTCTTTCTGAGACAGAGTCTTGTGTCGTCAAGCCTGGCATTGACTTACTATGTAGCCAAGGCTGCCATTGAACTTCTGATCTGCTTGTCTCCTTCCAAGTGCTACCAAACCCGTCTGAAAGCATTTTTATAAGGTCTAGAACAGGGGCGTCATATAGAGTAAACTGTATCTTAATCAATAAGAATAGAAAAAAAAAGATTTTCCTTTAGAGGTAAATTGACCAGGAAACCTTCAGGGAAATAGATTGTGTGGGTAAACGTAAAGGCAAGCCTTAAGAGTCTGAATGAGAACTGCTTGAGTGGATCTATTGCTCTGGGTCGTGGCTGTTTCCGATGCCACTGATGTTTTCCTCACCAAGCCTCACATGTTGAACGCAGTTTCTCATTCCACTCTATAACTTAGAGTGTCACCTCCTCAGATAGGGAGTCTCTGATTGAATAACCAGTCATGCACTCCCACATTACGGGGCTAACATTGTGTTTCTCACACAAGTTTAAGTATCTGAAACATCATGGTCATTTAGTTAACATATATTGAATACATTAATGACCTCTAATAGGCACCTAAACATTCTGCACCTGAATCCCCTCTTTGTAAATCTAAATGCTGACCCTATCACATGTTTTGTGAGTGTTCTATGAGATAGTACTATTTGTGACATATATGTATGAAATATGCACCCATTTTCTGGTTTGGATATTATGTTCTGTACCTAAACTCACAATGCAAATAGAAAACAGTAACTCTTCAAATAATAATATATTTTTGTCATTCGTCATTTTAATTTATCTTCGTGACTCGTACTAGATAATTTCTAGCTAACATCTCTTTCTCTATTTCTCTTCCATGCCTTCTTTTTCTACCCAATTCTTAGTATGTTTTTTCCTACACCTTTAACAGTAGCTGAGATTAAAAAATAAAATTGTATAGAAAGTCTTTCTGGCAATTTCCTCTCCCCAGCCTTCTTCATAGACTGCATGCCAAAGGAACCAACAAGATAGAAATATGACTGTGTGATATTGGTCTGAGGAACTTCCATTGTTTGTTTCATGCCTGCATTGCAAAGAGAAATGTTCAACTTCACCAGCTAGAAAAGACACTGAGCGTTCTGCTAAAAATATAAAAGTTCACCAGACCACAGTGACAATAACTTTCAGTTCTGGAATGAGAGAGACTGTCTTTGAGATCATGTTGATTCCAACTGAGTTTGTTATATCATTTCTGCCTTGAACAAGAATTTTGATGAGACCTTAACTTCTCTACTTTCAATTACTATTACTAAGGTAGCAACTCAGAAGTCGCACATGCTGACTTCATTTATTTATCTGACCTGGTTATTGGTGCAAAAATCATTCCTGGAGTCACTAGGTAGTGAAGAATACAAACAGAATTAGACTGAAAAAGGGAAAGCTCCTTTAGAATTTCCTGCTTTATCTCTGCAGAATTAAAAAAATCATGTCTATTTGAATGGAAATTACATTAACAAGTTAGTAAACAATACTGAAGGGCCTGGGCATCATCTGATGAGAAATGTCATTTGAAAACTCCAGCACATTAAAATCAAGTGACTAAGACATTTATACTCTCTGTTTTCCTCCCTGAAGATCCGGAATAGGAAAAAGAGTGTTAAGGAATGCGTTGTGAAGAGTATCCAAGAAGATATTTTGGGGCCACTCTGTGACTTTCATGCAGATTCTCATATTCAAATCATTTCCCTCAACTGTTAGGCTCCTAACATAGTTAGGTTCACGTTTATGCATACACACATACATTCATTTACTTATTTATTTGTGCATGTGTGTGTGTGTGTGTGTGTGTGTGTGTGTGTGCGTATGTGTGTGTGTGTATGACAAATGCCATGCTACATGTGTGGGAGTCAGTTTTTCCTTCCAACATGTGCATGCTTGAGATTGAACTTTCATCATAAGATGTAGCTGAAGCACCTTTGTCTGCTGAGCTATTTTACTGTTCTTATCTCCCCCTTTACAGGTTCTGTTATTCAGTGCTTTGTACTAACTTGGACAGACTTAATTAAGCAATTGATGGCATTAGCGCAGAAGTTCCTCACAAACATCTTAGAGTCTTGACCTCAAACACATATTCACTTCTGAGGCAAAATTGTTTCCAACAGGAGGATGGGCAATCACACCACAGTGACCACATTCATTCTATGGGGATTTTCCAGTTTCCCAAAACTTCAGAATCTACTCTTTGCTGTTATTCTCCTCTCCCATGTGACCATCCTCATAGCAAATGCATCCATCATGGTGGCCATCAAGCTCAATCACAGCCTTCACACCCCTATGTACTTTCTTCTCTTTTCCTTGTCCTTTTCAGAAACCTGCACCACTATGGTGATCCTGCCCCGCATGTTAGTAGACTTACTGTCAGAGAGCAAGGCCATCTCTCTCCCCGAGTGTGCCACACAGATGTTTTTCTTCTTTGGACTGGCAGCCAACAACTGTTTTATCATGGCTGCCATGTCCTATGACCGTTACACTGCCATCCATAGCCCACTGCATTATCATATCTTTATGACCCAAAAGGTCTGCTTTCAGCTCATGATGGCTTCCTGTGTGGTTGGCTTCCTCTGTTCTCTTGGCATCACCTTCACCATATTCAACTTGTCTTTCTGTGACTCCAACAATATTCAACACTTTTTCTGTGATATTTCACCAGTGGTTCACCTTGCCTGTGATTACACTGCTCATCACGCAATGATTATTTTTATCCTCTCTGCATTTGTGCTCGTGGGCAGCTTTGTTTTGATCATGATTTCCTATGTCTTCATAGTACTCCTAGTTGTAAAAATGCCTTCTGTACAGGGGAGGTATAAGGCCTTCTCAACATGCTCCTCCCATCTCACAGTTGTGTCTCTGCACTATGGATTTGCCTGCTTTGTCTACTTAATACCCAAGAACAATGAATCCTTCAGTGAAGACATGCTGATGGCTGTCACATATACAGTACTGACACCTCTGCTCAACCCCATTGTTTATAGCCTAAGAAACAAAGAAATGCAGACAGCCCTGAGGAAGGTATTAGAGAGTATTAATAAAATTTTGCCTTGCCTGGCAATTAAAAAAAAACCCTGAACATTTAAGAACAACTATTGAGCACTTAGAACAATAGTGGGAAATTGGGTATTTCTGTCAAAAAGCCATTATTTAATGAACAAAGAATTAAAATATTACCTAACTGTCTGAATAGTCATGGTCTCACCACTGTCCTATGGTGAATAGATCATGGATTTAAAGCATTTACGGATACGTACTTGCATTTAGCAGACATATCAGAATGCTTTGAACACGATTTTTAAGATCACAGTTGCTTTGGTGGAAAAGACAATTATTATATTAGTGAACAAATATAAAAGAAAAAATTAAGGAAGAAAAAGGAGGGCTATGAATACAGATAGCGAAACAGAAGAAGGAGAGGAGGGCAGGGAGCAGTACAGTGAGTGGAACTTAGCAGTGTGATTGGATGACAAAGGAGGAAGTACAAACCCCTCAAGACAGAACAGAGAATGAGGCATGATCGCGATTCAGAAAAATTAAAGTCAACTTGAGAGAATTATTTATTTCTATTAAAGATCAGCTTAAAATATAATACATGTGTTCATGTGAAAACAAACTGATAAATAAAATCCCCAGATCAACAGACACTATTTTACATTTTAAAAGTTTTTCTATTGATTCTTTGTGAATTACACGACATGTACCCAATACCACTCATCTCCCCATCCCTTTGTATCTATCCTCCCCTGTGCAGTCCCCCCAATAAAATAAAATAAGATAGCTTAAAAAAATCTTGTTGTAGAAGCTGTAGAGTGTCACTCAGGATAACCCTTTGTCCTTACATCTTTATTTGCAAATGTTTATTGCAATGAGCCATTGGGTACTTTCAAAGCCACTGGCTTCTGGTACACTATACTGAATCCTCACTGCAACTCCTTTCGGATATCCCAGTGTTGCTCTGTGTCATGTAGATTCTGCTGCTTTGGATCTTCAGGACTGGCCCTTTCATGTGCTCCAGCATAGATAGGGTAAATGTTGGAGTGAGCCAACTCAAAGCTCTGTATCTGGCCTTGGGAGGTAACTGAATTGATAGGTCTGCCAGTCCACCGGCACCCACACCACCAGAATGACCTCTCTGGCACTGGCCAGGCTAGATCATTCAGTGCCACAGCCAGCAAGGGGCAGGGTTAGCTCTCACATTTTTGGGACTGGATCACCCACAGCCCAGCCACGAGGGTCAGCTCTACTGTGCTTCCCAGGCAAAGTGCAAGGTCAGTTCTCTCAAGTACTGCAGCTGCTGAGGAGCAGGGCCAGTGCCAGTTCTCCCATTCTCATGACCTCAGGGCCACCTCTCCCACCTGCCATGGGCTGTGAAGAAGTTTAAGTGGAGAGGGCATCTCTTCATCGCAAGCCAACCCATGCCAGACCAGAGAGGCAGGACAGCTTTCGTGCTCTCATGTCCTCGGAGGGGCAGGCTTACCTCAAACCCCAGCCACTAGGGTCGGCTCAATTGTGTTGCCCAGGCTAGGGGTGGAGCCAGAGCTCCCAAGTATGGTGAGTGGTTTGAGGGTAGGGCCAGCTCAGCACAGTGCCTCAGGTGGCAGTCCAGACCAGGGACATATACATAGACTTTGGTGGTAACATGGACCGAGGATATTAGACTCCGGCTGGTATTGGAACACAGACCCTCTAGCATACATGGCCGCCAGCAGCATCACTGGCCCAGATGCTCTCATGGCCTAAGAAGGCAATGCAGGCTACTCAGATAAGCATGTACCACCTTGGCAGCATGTCCACATGGTCTCTGCTGGCAGCCCAGACCCATGGACATTTGCTTGGCTTTTGGTGGTAACTCAGGCCATAGGCATCAACAAAGACCCTAGCTGCAGCAGATTCAGAGACTCAAAAATGGCCCTTGGTGGGAGCCTGAGCCAGGACCTCACCATGGCCTCCATATCTCTCTCTCTCTCTCTCTCTCTCTCTCTCTCTCTCTCTCTCTCTCTCTCTCTCTCTCTCTCTCTCTCTCTCTATCTATCTCTATCATCTCTATCTCTATCATCTCTATCTATATCTAATCTATATCATCTATATCTATATCTAATCTGCTTATCACTGACTTCAAGTCTGGTGTTCCATTTTCCCACAGTGTAGGAACTCCTCAGCTTCACTTTCACTCCTGTCTCTCCACTATGTACTCAATCTTTCCCATTCCTCCACCACTCATTCCAGACCCCCTCCCTCCCCTCCCCCACCCCTCCGCCCAAGCCAGAGATGCTGGGACAGGCACTTGAGTGTTTTTTCTTTATTCTGGCTTCCTCTGGGCCACCATGGCTGGGGTGGGTACTAGGATGTCTTTCTTCCAGCCACCAGTCTGGCCTGGGGCAAGCACTTGGGCATCTTTCTTCTGGCCTCCTGGGCTGATGTGGCTAGAACTATCGACAGACATTCTTAATATGCTAATTATCATGGATGCTTGGATCAAATTTGGTTTTCCTATTTTCCCTGCCCCAGAATATTAGGTTTGATGGCTTCATAGTTACCCTTGATTTTAGCCAAAAGGCTGAGAGGGGATTGTGGCTAAATAACTAATCAGATTACGTATGCAGGGAACAAATCATTTCAATGGTAGTAGATTGGTTTGAACTTCGAAACTAAAATAACTGTCTACTTATGGGCTTCATAGTAGTGAGGATTCCTGTGTAAATGCTGTCTGGTGGGTCACGTAGTGAGGTTCTGCATAAGGCAATCAGACTACACAACATGGGTAAGAGATGGTGCTGCTGTACTGTCCACACCTCATAATGAGTCCGCTGGATACCCACTCATCAGCTAATCTCAGGTTCCCTGAACACTAGTGATGTCAAACACTCTTTTATTACTTACATACATCTGATTTACAGCAAAGTGTTTGCAAGCCTTTCTGTATTTTTAATCAAGGTGTTTTTGAACTATAAGTATTTTTATAAACATGAATACACATCTGTAGTCAGATATATACAGTATGCAAAATTTTTCCTGCCACTGTTCAGATTTTTTTGCTTTATTTATAGTTTCTATTACAATATAGCTTTGAATAGAATGAGGTACCTCTATTTTTTTATGATTAGTTTTAGTCTGAAGCACATTTTGTTAGATATTATGATAACCTAATAGTTTCTTGGTTCCATTTACTAAGAGTGCTTTTTCATCCCTTGACTCTGTTATTGATAACAGAAAGATTTTGTTTCATGATCCATTAAGTCAGCCTGCATTTTTTGATTGGAGAGTTGAGCCCATTAATATTTAAAGTTATTGTTGAAAAAAGTGTGTTTTGATTGAAACATTTTTGCTTTTGTTGTTTGTTTTTAACTGTATTGTGTTTCAGTAATGATGGATTTTTTTTTGTTTTATTTCTATAGTCTCTTGGCTTTCTCTCTTCAGTCAAAAGTAATGCTTCCAGTACTCTCTGTGTCTTGAATTGGTGACAAGAACACTTTTAGTCTAGTTCTATCATGGAACTTTTTAAAAATTTCTCTTTCAACTATGATAGATAATTTTTCTGTGTACAGCAGTCTGGTTGGCAACTGCAGTTTTTTTAGAACTGAACACAGGTTATTCTGGTTTTAAAGTTTCCATCAAAAATCAGCTGTTACTCAACAGATTTTCCCTTATAATTAATTGTGATTTTTCTTCTGAAGGTGTCAGTAGTCTCTCTTTCTTTTATTTAGTATTTTAACTATTATATGCTGTGGGAGGTTATCTTTCTGGTCTTATCTATTTGGTCTTCGGTGTGATTCTTATATCTGTATGGGCATGCCATTCCTTACTTTGGGGAAGTTTCCCTATGCAATCATGCTGAAGATCTATATCACCGTATTGGGATTATTCTCCTACATCTACACCTATAATTTGAAGATTATTTTCCTGTGGTGTCCTGAATTTCCTGCACATTCAGTGTATCTGAGTCTTTAATTTTTTTCTCATATCCTTTGCTTGAGTGGTCTGATATTTCTAGTTCATCTTCAAGTCCTGATATTCTTTTACTTGATCCATTTTATCATTAGGCTTTTCTAGAAATTCTCTAATTCTGCAGTGAGGCTCTTTTGTTTTGTTTTGTTTTTTGAGATAGGGTTTCTCTGGGTAGCCTTGGGTGTCCTGGACTCGCTTTGTAGACCAGGCTGGCCTCGAACTCACAGAGATCCACCTGCCTCTGCCTCCCAAGTGCTGGAATTAAAGGAATGCACCACCACTGCCCGGCTCCATTTAATTCTAAGATTTCTTCCTCATTTCTATCTCCTTACTCAATTCAGTTTTCAAATCCTAGGTTGTTTTAGTCACTCATTTTTCTTTTCTTTCTTTTTGGTTTTTCAAGACAGTTTCTCTGTAGCTTGGCTGTCCTGGAACTCACTTTGTAAATCAAGGTGGCCTAAAACTCAGTGATTCACTTGTCTCTGCCTCACAAGTTCTGCCATTAAAAAATATTTTCCAGCAACCTGGCTAGAGAAAATTTTTCTGTGCACTTAAGTTTTACTTATTTTGTATAAATTTTCCATAAGACATTAAGAATATTGAATCTTAGTTATTAGGTAACTGCAGAAGTAATTGGAGAAAAGGTTTCTGATAGCCTCAATTTCTTTTTTATTTTTTAAAATATATTTTATTAATTTATTCATATTACATCTCAATTCTTATTCCATCCCTTGTATCCTCCCATTCCTCCCTCCCTCCCATTTTCCCCTTATGCTCCTCCCCTATGACTGTGCATGAGGGGGACCTATTCCCCCTGAATATACTCGTAGGGTATCAAGTCTGTTCTTGGTAGCCTGCTATCCTTCCTCTGAGTGCCACCAGGCCTCCCCATCCAGGGGACGTGGTCAAATATGGGGCACCAGAGTTCGTGTGAAAGTCAGACCCCACTTTCCACTCAACTGTGGAGAACGTCCTGTCCATTGGCTAGATCTGGGTAGGGGTTCGAAGTTTACTGCATGTATTGTCCTTGGCTGGTGCCGTAGTTTGAGCAGGACCCTTTTGCCCAGATCTGCCCATCATAATGTTCTTCTTGTAGGTTTCTAGGACCCTCTGGATCCTTCTATTTCCCCATTCTCCCATGCTTCTCTCACCTAGAGTCTCAATAGGATGTCCTCCCCTCTGTCCTACTCTCCTGGTAAGTGAAGACTTTCATGGGACATGCCCCTTGGGCTAGTGTCCAGATATAAGTGAGTATATACCATTTCAGTCTTTCTGCTTCTGGGTTAACTCACTCATTATGATCATTTCTAGTTCAATCCATTTGTCCACAAATTTCGGGAATTCCTTGTTTTTAATAGCTGAATAGTATTCCATAGTGTAAGCGTACCAGAGTTTCTTTATCCATTCTTCTACTGAGGGGCACTTAGTAGGCTGTTTCATTGTTCTGGCTATTATGAATAAGGCTGCCATGAACATGGTTGAGCAAATGTTCTTGTTGTGTGCTGGAGCATCTTCTGGGTATATTCCAAGGAGTGGAATACAAAATGCCTTTTACTATTCAATGTTGTAGGCATAATAGCAGCTTTCCATAGATCCCCAGAAACAAATCCCCTCAACTAGCAATATACTAAATTACTCATATAAATTAAATTTACTAGTTGAAAAATAAGTTGTCTTATCAAAGGGGTCTTGTTACAATGACAAAAGTTCTTAAAAATAGCCTAGCTGAAAAAAAATGTTCTTTAAAGCTGTGACTTAAAATGAAATCTACACAAAAGCTTGTTGGTGTGGAATACATAGAAAGAAAGGTAGAAACCAAGAAGAGAGAGCAGTTCTGATTGTCTCTTAAGCCTCCAAAGCATCTTTTTAAGTATTGCCTTCTTGGCTGCATCTCAACAAGAATCACACTGGACTTTAGATATTTGGAACTATAAGATAATGCCTTAAGGCACTAACCTGAAGTAACTTCTTATGGCACCAGCAGAAAGCTAACAGAGTTTGTTATTTAGTGTAGCAGTCCACTACCTCCTTCAGTGCTGGGAAACTGAAACTATGCATATGTCTAACACTTTTCCTTAGGGTGTTTTTATAATTCTGCAAGATAAAAATACAAACTTGCAGGTGTTATCTTTAATCTGGCACCGTGACCAAGTCTTCCTCATGGTGGCTCAACCTGCCACCAGGTGACCAAGTAAACCTGTGCAGAGAGGAGCTGGGCTAGGAGCAGACTGAAATACTCTGTTGGCAGTAGAGGTATCCAGACTGATTCTGGTAGTGGAAGCCCAGAAAACACTTTATCTGAAAAGGGAGGTATTCTATTTAAGATCTTATTGAGTCCATCAACATGCTGCACTTTGAGTATGTAGGCTTGGCCACTCGCTTATTTAACTTCTGCTCCTTCATACGATTTTAAGCTTAATCATGCACATTAGGTAGGTGGGTGGGTATTTGCATAGATCTTAAACATGGACTTCCGAGAACAGAATTCTAAGACACTGTTAATCTACATTTTTCAAGACCAAAGAGAATAGAAACAGTCAGAGTACAGAGATTATGTAAGATGCATATTTCATGACACACTAAATTTGAGAAACCCCAAGAAACTTGAATTCATAATTCTAGTGACCCTATGACAAAATTCTTTAGTCACAATGGGAACTTAGATCTCCTCATTTCACAGTGAATCCATCATTCCTCTCATATTCCCTATGGCTTCATATTAGATTAGATTCTATATTTTCCCATTACCATCAATCACTTAGCCCTGAACTCCTGATCTTTTATTTTATCATATTCCACTGGCTGAATCTTAATAATCTCTAAGTAAACAAGCAGCTATTTGTGTACAGAAGAAGAAACAATCATACTAAATGGACTTACCCAATTCCAAGTGAAAAACAGGTAGAGTTAGGGATGATGGGGAACACAATACAAGCATGTGCTGGGAGATGAAGGAAAAACAAACTCCAACTCATTCCTCGACACTTTGAAATATACAAACTCTAGCTGCATTTGAAAGCACCTTGGGCCATTGTGTTTTGGGTCATAGCTGGTTTCAAGATGCATTCTAAAGACAATGAAGTGAATACTTGAAAGGCTACATATTCAAAGAATCCTCCTTTGCATACTTTTATATTATTTCAAAGAAAATAAACATTTAATGATTCTGTCATTTGCTTCTTTACACCTAGACCCTAATGGAAATAATTTTTTATCATGTACATTCACATAACACAGTAACTAAATGCCTGTGGCCACAGAAACATCCTCCTAGGACCAATGCAACCTTCTCCTTCTCTATTGTGCTACACAAGAAGTATTTGTGGACCACATTGTATTATCTAATATCAATTTTGTATATAGTCCTTGGTCCTAAATAAACCTCTAGGGTAAATGTTAGTCAGAGAGTTAGCATAGTAGAGACCAACAACTCCTCATTATTTAGTTCAGAGAATAATTTAACTTGTATAATTTGATATTAAAACATTACTGGAAAAGTCTAAAGAAGTGAATTTACGAAGTATCCATCAAACTTTCAATTTCAAAGTCTTACTGACACTGGTTCTTGTTCTTCCAGCACTCAGGAAAATTGGACTTAATATTGAAAACTGTGAAAACACTGCACATTGTGTAACATAGAACCTTCTCTCTTTCTCACAGTAAATTTTTTTATACCAGAAAAAGATGCATTAAGATTAATAAAAAAACTTACATTTTCATTAAAAAACCCAGCTTCTTCAAATGTTATGTTTTCTGTTTAAATGTATTTACAAAAAAATTGATATGAAAGTACCAAAGGGGTCATATATAACACAAATAATTTTAAATTATTAATATGAAACAGTCTGGTTCAGAGAAAGGATCCCAAAGACTGCTGTTTTTCCAATGAAGTACATATGAAAAAATTGAGAACACAGGGCTGGAGATAGATACAGCTCACAGGGATGGAGATACAGCTCACAGGGATGGAGATACGGCTCACAGGGATGGAGATACGGCTCACAAGGCTGGAGATACAGCTCACAGGGATGGAGATACGGCTCACAGGGATGGAGATACGGCTCACAGGGATGGAGATACGGCTCACAGGGATGGAGATACGGCTCACAGGGATGGAGATACGGCTCACAGGGATGGAGATACGGCTCACAGGGATGGAGAAACGGCTCACAGGGATGGAGAAACGGCTCACAGGGCTGGAGATACGGCTCACAGGGCTGGAGATACAGCTCACAGGGATGGAGATACGGCTCACAGGGCTGGAGATACGGCTCACAGTGCTGGAGATACGGCTCACAGGGATGGAGATACGGCTCACAGGGATGGAGATACGGCTCACAGGGATGGAGATACGGCTCACAGGGATGGAGAAACGGCTCACAGGGATGGAGAAACGGCTCACAGGGATGGAGATATGGCTCACAGGGATGGAGATACGGCTCACAGGGATGGAGATACGGCTCACAGGGATGGAGATACGGCTCACAGGGATGGAGATACGGCTCACAGGGATGGAGATACGGCTCACAGGGATGGAGATACGGCTCACAGGGATGGAGATACGGCTCACAGGGATGGAGATACGGCTCACAGGGATGGAGATACGGCTCACAGGGATGGAGATACGGCTCACAGGGATGGAGATACGGCTCACAGGGATAGAGATACGGCTCACAGGGCTGGAGAAACGGCTCACAGGGATGGAGATACGGCTCACAGGGATGGAGATACGGCTCACAGGGATGGAGATACGGCTCACAGGGATGGAGATATGGCTCACAGGGATGGAGATACGGCTCACAGGGATAGAGATACGGCTCACAGGGATGGAGATACGGCTCACAGGGATGGAGATACGGCTCACAGGGATGGAGATACGGCTCACAGGGATGGAGAAACGGCTCACAGGGATGGAGAAACGGCTCACAGGGATGGAGAAACGGCTCACAGGGATGGAGATATGGCTCACAGGGATGGAGATACAGCTCACAGGGCTGGAGATACGGCTCACAGGGCTGGAGATACGGCTCACAGGGATGGAGATACGGCTCACAGGGATGGAGATACGGCTCACAGGGATGGAGATACGGCTCACAGGGATGGAGATACGGCTCACAGGGATGGAGATACGGCTCACAGGGATAGAGATACGGCTCACAGGGATGGAGATACGGCTCCCAGGGATGGAGATACGGCTCACAGGGATGGAGATACGGCTCACAGGGATGGAGATACGGCTCACAGGGATGGAGATACGGCTCACAGGGATGGAGATACGGCTCACAGGGATGGAGATACGGCTCACAGGGATGGAGATACGGCTCACAGGGATAGAGATACGGCTCACAGGGATGGAGAAACGGCTCACAGGGATGGAGATACGGCTCACAGGGATGGAGATACGGCTCACAGGGATGGAGATACGGCTTACAGGGATGGAGATACGGCTCACAGGGATAGAGATACAGCTCACAGGGATAGAGATACGGCTCACAGGGATGGAGAAACGGCTCACAGGGATGGAGATACGGCTCACAGGGATGGAGAAACGGCTCACAGGGATGGAGATACGGCTCACAGGGATGGAGAAACGGCTCACAGGGATGGAGATACGGCTCACAGGGATGGAGATACGGCTCACAGGGATGGAGATACGGCTCACAGGGATGGAGAAACGGCTCACAGGGATGGAGAAACGGCTCACAGGGTTGGAGAAACAGCTCACAGGGATGGAGAAACGGCTCACAGGGATGGAGATACGGCTCACAGGGATGGAGATACGGCTCACAAAGCTGGAGATACAGCTCACAGGGATGGAGATACGGCTCACAGGGCTGGAGATACGGCTCACAGGGATGGAGATACGGCTCACAGGGATGGAGAAACGGCTCACAGGGATGGAGATACGGCTCACAGGGATGGAGAAACGGCTCACAGGGATGGAGATACGGCTCACAGGGATGGAGATACGGCTCACAGGGATGGAGATACGGCTCACAGGGATGGAGAAACGGCTCACAGGGATGGAGATATGGCTCATAGGTTACGAGCACTTGTTGCTTTTGCAGATAACCAAGGTTTGATTTCTGGCACATAGATAGTGCTTTTCAGCCAATTGTTTCCCCAGTTTTATGGGATCTGACATACTATTCTGACTTTCCTGGGCACCAGGCAAATACATGGTGTATAGGCATACATGTAGACAAGACACTGGTGCACGCAAAGTAGATACATCTTTTAAAACAAAACTTTTCAGCCCCAGAGTAACTAAAGAAATAAATTGTTCAAAAACACTAGAATTATGACACACTATTGTCTATAGTGAAACAGCCCGAGAGTACTCTGAGTGCTTCATCTCCACAGGGTTAAGGCAGCTGCGATTATCCTCAGTAGAGTTCCCTTGTCAACAGATTCCTAAAGGATAACAGCCATTGGCTAAGAGAGAATCTGGGCTATCTTTCAAGTTGGCTAGATTACAGTTCGCCAGCAGAACCACAAGAGGAATCCTGTTGGGAAAAACATCCTTGCAACACCAGCTCTACTACCTCCATTCCTTAGATTTCTGTGGAGCTGGAGGCCATCTTTCAGACTAACGTGATGGATTACAATGTTATACTTATTCAAGGGATTCTAGAAGCTTCTACCATTTTTATTCTAAAGGCTGTATTCAAAGAAAAGAGGACTTAGGTGAAAATATTTGTGCTTACAGATGCAAAAAAATGGTAGCCAATAAAAGGATAAAGGAAAAAATAGTGTTGCTATCTTAGTGAATCTGTTATTTTTATACTGTAAAGACTTCGTAATGGAATGATAAAATTAATAAGTCTAGAATATTTTAAACATAGTCTTAAATTTACTTAGTACATTGCCATTCACCTGTAAGAGAAGAACTTCATTATTGCTGTCTTTAAATGAAAATATTTCAGGACCACCAATGTGCTTTAGCCATCAGTTTTCTCATGGCCTCTTTAACTTCCTTGTTTCTGAGACTGTAAATGAGGGGATTCAACATGGGGATCACCACTGTGTAGAACACAGACACCACCTTGTTCTGGTCTGTGGAGTAGCTGGACTGGGGCATCACATAGATGAATGTGATGGTCCCAAAGAACAGAGTGACTGCAGTAAGGTGGGAGGTGCAGGTGGAGAAGGCCTTCTGGCGGCCCTCAGTGGAGCGCATCCTCAGGATTGACACAAGGATGTAGACATAAGACAGAGAAATGATAAATACGGTGACCACAATAATGGAGCCTGAAGAGATGGCTGGAATGACCTCAAAAGAAAAGTCATGAGAACAAGAAAGCTTCAAAAGTGGCGAGTAGTCACAGAAGAAGTGATTAACTTTATTTGGTCCGCAAAAGGACAGATTTAAGGAACAACCAGTAAATATCCAAGCATTCACACATCCGCCTAGGTAGGAAGCTCCCACTAAGAGGATGCAGACTGTGGAGGACATCTTTGTGGAGTAGAGCAGAGGTGAGCAGATGGCCACATAGCGGTCATAGGCCATGGAAGCCAGCAAGAAAGATTCAGATGTCCCGAAAGTCACTACAGAACAGAGTTGAGCCACACAGCCAGCCACAGGGATGAGTGTTCCCTTCCTGAGAAAACCCCTCAGCATGACTGGTGTGACTGAGCTGGAGTACCCAATGTCTAGAAAGGCCAAATGGCTAAGGAAGAGGTACATGGGGGTGTGAAGTTGAGGGCTGCTTCTGATTAGGACAATTATGTTCAAATTACCCATTAAGGTGACAGAATAAACTATTAGAAACATAACAAATAAAATGGCGCTGACTGTAGCATCCTCTGTTAACCCCAAAAGAATGAATTCTGTTACCACTGTGTAGTTTCTGGGATCCATCTATGTCAGGAAGCTGCCACAGAAAGAAAAACAAGAAGCCATTAGAATGGAATCCAATAGGACCACTTGTATATTGCTTTTTTTAAATTAATTTATTCTTGTTACAACTCAATGGTTATCCCACCCCTTGTATCCTCCCATTCTTCCCTCCCTCCCATTTTCCCCTTGTTCCCCTCCCCTATGACTGTTCCTGAAGGGGATTACCTCTCCCTGTATATGCTCATAGGGTATCAAGTCTCTTCTTGGTAACCTGCTGTCCTTCCTCTGAGTGCCACCAGGTCTCCCCCTCCAGGGGACATAGTCAAATATGAGGCACCAGAGTATGTGAGAAAGTCATACCCCACTCTCCACTCAACTGTGGAGAATATTCTGCCCATTGGCTAGATCTGGGTAGGAGTTTAATGTTTACCGCCTGTATTGTCCTTGGCTGGTGCCTTAGTTTGAGCGGGACCCCTGGGCCCAAATATGTCTATCATAATGTTCTACTTATAAATGACAAAAAATAGTGACACATGTGCAGGAACATGTTGTCATTTGAGAGCTTATGGAAGAATTTCAACTTATAAAATTCAATGAAATATGGTCATTTATGATTAGAAAAATTTATTACTTTTTATAATTAAATCATATGTAGCTATGTTGGTAGTTATGTTTCCCCACTGAAATGGGGAACACATGTTTTCTTTCTAGAGTTCAGTTTCAAGAGGGATGAACTAAGAACTTGGTTTTATTGCTGACAACCTGAGGAGCTTTAGACAATTGGCATACAAACACAAAATCCGCCACTACTTCATCATAAGGTACATCAGCATGTACCTCATAGAATTCTTATCTTGAGTAAGATGAATATGTATAAGAATACTCTGGTGCCTCACCTTTGACCATGTCCCCTGGAGGGGGAGACCTGGTGGCACTCAGAGGAAGGACAGCAGGTTACCAAGAAGAGACTTGATACCCTATGAACATATACAGGAGGAGGTAATCCCCCTCAGGAACAGTCATAGGGGAGGGGAATAAGGGGAAAATGGGAGGGAGGGAAGAATGGGAGGATACAAGAGATGGGATAACCATTGAGATGTAACAAGAATAAATTAATAAAGGAGAAAAAAAACCCAAATAGAAAAAAAAGAAAATACATAACAATTAAAAACAGTTGTATAAGAGGCACACCATAAATAAAATAAAACACAACTAAAAAAAAAAGAATATGTATTGAGCATATGAACAGGTGGCTGTTGGACAAATTATCAATGCCTCAATATAACCCACCCTTAAATTGTAATGAAAATGAGACATAATCATCATTGCGTCAATAGAAAAGGAAAACTATTACCTGTTAGTGTCTGTGCCTGAACAATAAGGATAAATGGCAAAGAACTGCCAATGCAAAGCAAGGCTAGGTTTATGAGAAACAATGCCTTTTGGGATATAACCTCTCGAGTACTTGACTTGCTCGTTAAAATTCCACTGAAAATCCATCTGGACTGTGGAAATTACAGCTACCTGCATTCATATAAGTATGCATTATCTGCTAGCATCTATTATTTATCTTTCATGCATTAACTTTTTTTGGTGAAAACTTTTCATGGGTTGCTAAAAACTATTCTAACTCTCTTGGAAGTGGCAAGAATGGTCAAGGTAGAGTATGTAGAATCAGTTTCAACTTAAAGTTGAAAACTTTCAGGAAGTAAGTATTTTTAATGCAGCTCTAGATGACACCATCTTTTTTAAAAAATTCAATTTTCAGTTTTAAATAGTTGGAATTGCATCTGGAAAGATGATTCAGCAATTAAGAGCACTTGACGCTCGTGCAAAGGACTCAGGTTTGGTTTCCCATACTCCCACGAGAGCTCATACCTGTATTTATTCCTTTTTCCAAAAGTAAGAAGTGAATTTCTCTTTCTTCTATGTCAAATACGTATTATCATGTGTCATTTAAAAAATCAGTAATTCAAAGAATATACACTTTACATGCAACAGATAAATATGATTCTACAGAAAAATAAGGTAAAATAGTTTGATAAGGTCTTCAAAAACCTCAGAGACATAAAGAGTATGGCATTTTAAAATGCTTTTATTATTTTAAAGATTCACTAACTATGAGACAGGTTAATTCCAGGCAACACCCAGCCTACCTCAAAGAAGATGATGAGCATCAAAGAACCTTCTTATGAAGATGGCTTCAAATGTGGCAAACCAGCCACTGGGCAAAATATCCTTGTTTCTACTACAGACAGAATTATACCTTAAAAAAAGGGCAAGCTTGGATACAGGCAGAGTTGATGGCCAAACTCTGCCAAGACAGGATAAGCAAGTCCTCAATAGTTACTGTCTCACCAATATGTCTGTCAGATATATTGGTCCAGAAGGCTGAGATGATGCTCTAACGTTATAGAGAGTTTTGGGTGACTATTCAGGTAGCAAACTGTCTCTGTCATTTTCTCACTTGGGAAGCTGCTAATCTGCACTCCCTGTATACGCAGGTAATCAATTTTATTCCTTCTCAAGTCTCTGAAAGGGTTGAAGACCAGATAGTTTAGTTTTACAATTAAACTTAGTTGTTTAGGTGTTAAGATACTTTTTAGATCTAGATAGATGTTTTAAGTTGGTAATGATGAGATATGATAGATACTAATTTACATTCAGAGTTTTGGATGAACCAAGATAGGAAAGATGTTCTCTTCAAGGCTGCCAAATACAAACGGCCAAAACACTAAGAATGTAACACTTATATAATTTCTGATTGTGTCATAGTTCTTCTTGCTATAAGTAGTTTATTATATATATGTGTGTGTGTATAATACTTAAGTGTATATGTAAAAAATAAAAAATATTTATTAAGAAACTTAAAAAAAATAAAAAAATAAAGAACACACACACAAAAACCAGTCATTACAGAACTAGAGTAACTGGCACCCTCCTCTGACCTCTGTGGGTATTATATGTTTGTGACACACAAATACTCATGAAGGCCAACTACTTACACACATATAATAAAAATAAATAAATCTTTTAATAATCATAGTTGGAAATTCACATGCAATTTTAGGAACACAGAGAGCATATACTTATTTCTATCTGTTTCCTCAATAATAACATATTGCCAAACATTAGTACAGTTCATAATTAGCATATCAATACAGTATTAGTCTATAGGCAAGATGTAGAACATTTTTATCACCATCAGGATTGGTCAAGCTAGATATATATCCTCAAGAAATTTCCTTTAGGCAAGATTCTTTATTAAATTTCTGATAACATGTAACATGTTCTCCATTTCTTAGCTTGGCCCTTTCAATTATTAAGCACCAAATAACACCTTATAACATCTCCAGTAATCTTTATTGAAGGCTATGTGTTGGATATTAATATACTATACTCAAGCTATTCTGAAGACAGGAAAAAGGAATACTTCTAAACTTGCCATATTAATACTAAACTTGACAGACTAATGAGAAAGTAAAACCACAAGTCATTATCCCTTTTGAATATAAATCCGTATTAGCAAAGTGAATTTAATACAGTTTTTTAAAGACCAGGTACTCTAAGTTTATCTATGGCATGCAAAAATGCTATATTAGACATGGAAATCAATGTGCTACAAAATTAATAATAAAAAGCACTGAATTCTCTCAGTAAATCCAAAGGAAGGCTCTGATACAAGCACTTTTATAATTTAATTTCTCAAACAACAAGCTTTGAAAACAGTAATTTCTCTTGCTATAATAAAAGTTGCATATTATTACCTCATAACAAACATTATACTCAGTGGCGAAAACCTGTTGCCCCCACAAAATCAGGGGAGAATGTGTCCAATTTTGATATTTTAATTCAGAACAGTGCTGAAAGTCCTGGCTTGGGTAATCAGACAAAATAAAATAAAAGACAGCAAACATGTAAGTAGAGGAGGAGGAGTGGGCTTTCTTTGGATACCTTTGGCACATTTTATTCCTTCTCAAGTCTCTGATCAGGTTAAAGACCAGATAGTTTAGTTTTACAATTAAGCTTAGTTATTTTTAGGGTTAAGATGTTTTTAGGTCTAGATAGATGTTTTAAGTTGATAAAAATGAGATATGATAGATACTGATTTACATTCAGAATTTTAGATGTGCCAGGGTAGGAAAGATGTTCTCTTCAAAGTTGCCAAATACAAATAGCCAAAACACTGTGAATGTGACATTTATATAATTCCTGATTGTTTCATGGTTCTTATTGCTGTAGGTAGTTTATTGTACATATGTGTAATAATATAAATGCATATGTAAAAAAAGAAAAAATACAAAAATTTTTCAAAAAAAAAGTAAAATTCATCATCAAAGTTGTATGCCATGTAACCAACCAACAAAGTTAGTTGCTTCTCTGTACAGGGACCATTAATTACTTGAAGAGGAAATTCAGGAAATAAATTCATTTCTAAAAGCATAAACATAGATGAAACAAACAGGAAAAAATTAACACAGGAATGTGTTGTACTGACAACTTCAAGAGGTATGAATAAAACTACCAAAGATGTAAATAAATGGTGTGACGTCTTTGGTCCAAGCATTGAGATGTTTAATATTGTTAAAATGTCCACTGTATCTAATGTGATTATGGAGCCACCCAAATCCTATCGAAACCTTGAGGACTTCTTTATATAAATAGAAATGTCAACTCAAAAATTCTTATCCACTCACAGAACATTCAAAATAATCAAGATTTTCTTGAGAAAGAACATAGCTGAAGTGTCCCAAATTGTTTCCAAAGTTATTTATTTTTGGTTGTTAACCTAGTCTTTAATGCCTGAACCATCTCTTCCAACCTCCAAAATATGAATGAAGTAAAATCTTTGTGAGCTCCAGGAGTCCTGGTTAGTTGAGTCTGTGCGCTCTGTTTGCATGGTGTCCCTAACCCATCTGGTTTCTCTGGTTCTTCCCCCTCCCCTTCCTCTGCAGGACTATACGTTTGGGTGTGGGACTCTGCATCTGCTCCCATCAGTTACTGGATAAAGTCTCTCTGGTCTCTTTGATGACGATTCTTCTACGCTCTGATCCCAGAACACTCTGCAGGCAGGACAAACTGTAGGCCAAAGGTTTTGTGGCTGGGTTGGTGTCCCAATCTTTTCACTTGAGGCTTTGCCTGGTTATAGAAGATGGTCAGTTTAGGCTCTGTGTCTCCCATTAGTAGGAGTTTTTGCTAAGGTTACTCTAATAGATTCCCTTGCAATAGGTTACCAACTTACCTCTAAAATGCTTCCCACCACTACAGTCCTTTCTCCAAGTATTTTTTCCTCACTCCAATCTGATTCCTTTTGTCCCCACTCCTTCCTGTTCCCAGCCCACCTCTGAAGGAGAACAAGGAGCCTGTGTGGTTTGACTTAGATAGTCTGCATATATGTAATGGGCAATTAGCTTGGTGTTCTTGTGACAATCTTGGGAGTAGCACCAGGGGATGTCCCTGACTTTACTGCCTACTTGGGGAACCTTTTTACTCCTTCTGGCTTGCCTCATCCAGCCTTGATGTGATGGTATATACTTAGTCTTAGTCTAATGCAGTATTTGGTTGATGTCCCTGAGAGGCCTATACTTTCCTGAGGGGAAGCAGAGGTGGGTGGATCTGGGAGAGAGGGGAGGTGGAGGGGAGAGACTGGAGAAAAGAGGAGAGAGGGGAAACTGTAGTAAAGGTGAAATAATATATGTGATGATGATAATGATGATGATGATGACCATCATCATAATAATAAATAAGGTGAGGATCTCAGTATAAGACATCACCTATATTCTGAATGATCTTTGAAGACTGCGACATTATTACATAGCAGATAATGGAAATTCACATTAACAAATGGAGTAAGGGGAAAATGGGAGGGAGGGAGGGAGGAATGAGAGGATACAAGGGATGGGATAACAATTGAGACGTAATATGAATAAATTAATAAAATATATTAAAAAACAAATGATTGAGAAAATTAAATAGCTAAATATAAAAGAGTGAAATCCAATCTCAGTCTTACATCATTAATAAAAATCAACTGAAGTGGACTGATGTCAGTCCTGGGACTACAAATATCCTAGAGTTACAGGTGGGAGACTGATCCTTGACATTTGTATACGCAGTCATTTCTTGCATATGAAACTTAAGGGTACATGTAACAAAACAAAAACAAATAGTACTCCATCAAAAGAAAAGTTTGCCCAAAGCACAGAGAAGACTCTGAACAATGAAGAGAAAGCCTATGGAACTTGAAAATATCGGCACATCACATGTTTGAAAAGGAGTTACTTTGCAAAAATAAGCGCAAAGAATTCTTTGAACTGAAAAGTCCATGATTTAAAAATGGATTGGAGCTGGAGAGATATCTCAGCAGTTATGAGCCTTGGGTTTGATTCTTAACACCCACATGGCAGTTCACAAATGCCAGTTAACTCCAGTATCAGGGCATCTGACACCTTCTTCTGGCTCCCAGATATACATCCAGGTAAAATTGCCAGACAATATTGAAATGAGAAACTGAGGCAAGACATAGTTGGAAACATGGAATAGGCTCTAGAGGGCCTGCAGTCAATACCGCACGACCTCTTAACTTTATTCACCATTCAATTTATAGACATCTCAGGCATGGGAATAAAAGCAGAAGGTCACTCTCAGGAGATAATGCTGACACAGGGAAAATGGTTTAATCTCAATGGACTCTCAGCCTTGAGGCCACACTGTACATTTTCTGAAATCTGAAGCCCTTGAGTGTATACTTGGCTGAACATCCTTTTTAATCATGGGCTCAGCCAATCCATGTGATTCTTATGCTGGAGCAGAGATCATGACAGCAATGCCTATTGATAGCCTTTACAAATGGCTCCTGATGTAAAATGCCCATATACATAGAATAAATAAATTAATTAAGCTGGGTGCAGTGGTGCACACCTGTAATCCCAGCACTTTGGGAGACAGGGGTAGGTGAATCCCTGTGAGTTTGAGGCCAGCCTGGTCTACAAAGTGAGTCCAAGACAGCCAAGGCTACACAGAGAAACAATGTCTCCAAAAATAAAGCAAAAAAAGTAGATTAATTAAAAATAAATAAAAATGGGCTAAGCAATTGAATATATGTGTAAATGGCCAATGGATACAGTGAAGGCTGTTTAGTGTCACTAAATCATAGCTGAAATGTTAATTAAGTCACAATTGTATATTTTATATACTTCTCAGGATGACTGATGCAAAGAATAAGATTAAACAAGAGCAAGGGTTGTTTCATTAGCCTGGAGTATGTAAGAATCTGTCTTATAGATAAGAGTCTAAAACAGCACAACCTTTACAGAAGAGAATATGTAGTTCTTTTTTTTTTAATTGAGAATGAAACTATCACGTGAGCCAACAATCTCCATCCAAAAGAACTGAAATCTCTATTTTACAATACTATTAACCTTGCTCATCATTATAGTACTCATCACAATAACCCAAATTTGAAAAACACCTAATGCCCATCAACATATGAATGGATGAAGAAAATGCAGTGTGCTCATACAACAGAAGGAAGCTGCAACACGCCACAGTACTCACAGTGCCTGGAGACACCATGCTAAGTGAAATAGCCCTATAACAGAAGAGCAAGTATTGTATGATTCCAAGTAATATGAGTTGTAATATGAGTTTTTTTTTAGAACAAACTAGTACAGTCACTTTGGAAATCTATCTGGTGCTATCTCAGAAAACTGGGAATAGGGGTTCCTCAAGACCCAGCTATTCCACTCCTTGGAATACACCCAGAAGATGCTCCAGCACACAACAAGAACATTTGCTCAACCATGTTCATAGCAGCCTTATTCATAATAGCCAGAACATGGAAACAGCCTAAGTGTCCATCAGTAGAAGAATGGATAAAGAAACTCTGGTACATTTACACTATGGAACACTACTCAGCTATTAAAAACAAGGAATTCCTGAAATTTGTGGACAAATGGATTGAACTAGAAATGATCATAATGAGTGAGTTAACCCAGAAGCAGAAAGACTGAAATGGTATGTACTCACTTATATCTGGACACTAACCCAAGGGCATGTCCCATAAAAGTCTTCACTCACCAGAAAAGTGGGTCAGAGGGGAGGTCATCCTATTAGGACTCTAGGTGAGAGAAGCATGGGAGAATGGGGAAATAGAAGGATCCAGAGGGTCCTAGAAACCTACAAGAAGAACATTATGATGGGCAGATCTGGGCAAAAGGGTCCTGCTCAAACTACGGCACTAGGCAAGGACAATACGTGCAGTAAACTTCGAACCCCTACTCAGATCTAGCCAATGGACAGGACATTCTCCACAGTTGAGTGGAGAGTGGGGTCTGACTTTCACACGAACTCTGGTGCCCCATATTTGACCACACCCCCTGGATGGGGAGACCTTGTGGCACTCAGAGGAAGGATAGCAGGCTACCAAGAAGAGACTTGATACCCTATGAGCATATACAGAGAAAAGAGGTCCCCCTCATACTCAGTCATAGGGGAGGGGAGTAGGGGGAAATGGGAGGGAGGGAGGAATGAGAGGATACAAGGGATGGGATAACAATCAGATGTAATATGAATAAATTAATAAAATATATTATAAATAAATAAATAAATAACAACAACAACAAAAAATAAAACAGAGCAGTTCACCAACCCAGCAAGTGGAATTGTGGACTCTGGGCTTGAGAGTATGGAAAATATTTTATTTCCCTTACTAGTTCATGATCATAAATTTTTAGGTAGGAAGAATTAATATATTTTTTATATATAAGCTTATATCTGTTGTTAACCATGCTTTCTTATATGCTTAAAAATGGTTAGGAGGGTAGATTACCTGTGATAGTCTTACCATGATAAAATAAAAAATATAAAAAGATTTTTAATTCATTCTTTTGATATTGGTAGTACTATGTATATGGCAATCTCTTGTGTACTAAGAACTAGGCAGATGAGACCCCTCCCTTAGGGTAATTGTAGAATACACTGAAAGCTGTGGTAAGTGCAAGTGTGAAGCATTTTTTTTCAGGGTTCTCTGTGACTGCCCATTAGTAGAAAATGTCTTAGTTCAAGATGTCAGGAAAATCATTGATGACAAAGTTATTTAAATCTTGGACTTAGGTTGACTATAGTCAGTCATCTATGAGAAAAGTCATGGAGAAAGACATATAGAATGCTTTGCAGTTTAGTAATGATAAAGTTGTAGAAATTTATCTTATCATTTAACTATGCCACACTGATTACTCTAAGAAGTATTTTTTATTAATTTTTTAGATTTTTACATATACACTTATATTATTACACATAAATACAATAAACTACCTACAGGAAGAAGAACAATGAAACAATCAGGAATTATATAGATGTTACATTCTTAGTGTTTTGGCTATTTGTATTTGACAGCCTTGAAGAAAACACCTTTCCTATCTTGGTGCATCTAATATTCTGAATGTAAATCAATACCTGTCATATCTCATATTGGTCAACTTAAGACATCTATCTAGACCTAAAAACATCTTAATTCCTAAACAACCAAAGAATGGATATAGAAACTGTGGTACATTTACACAATGGAATACTATTTAGCTACTAAAAACAAGGAAATCTTGAAACTTGCAGGTAGATAGATGGAACTAGAAAAGATTATCCTGAGTTAGAAAGGCATGCATGGTATGTACTCATTCATAAGTGGATATTATCCATTTACTACAGAATAAGTACACTATGATACAGAGACTGATTTCTTAAACATTTTATCATGAATTCAACAAACTCCTAACTCTTCCTGTATTCTAGAATTGGATCATCAAATATGCACATAAAAATTCATAGAGAGTGGCATACAAATCAGTTAGTGTGAGCACAATGCTAGTGGGAAGACAGAGGTGAAATGAATTTCAATCTCCCAGATGCAGTCTGGGATACTTTAACTTAATTGTTGGCTAGATGTTTACACCATTCATCAGCTGCTGCACTTTCTTACAGTCTAAATGAGATGAACAGATGAAACTGAGCATCCTCTTCCTTAGTTAGCTGGAATTGGGCCATCTGAGGTTCTACATCCTCTTAGTATTAGCTTTGTACTAAAGAGGGATGACCAATGGTCTCCTTAAGCCTACAAGGAAAAGATCCTGACTTTTAACCTAAGGAAGTGAAGCCCCAACTTAAGATCATTGCAAGTGTCTATCATGGTTAGGACCATCTGACAGTCACTGTGCCAGTGTGCATGGCAGGGTCATTAAAATGTTGGTGTAAGTTTGATCATTCTGTTTGGAATCATAAATGTTAGTAGGCAATAGAGAATGGGGGAGTATCTGCCCACTAATATAGTTCATATCTCAAGTCGTCTATAACAAACCTACAAGATGTGGAAAATAAACATGATTTCATTATTGAAAATGGTATTCCAGATCGGTTGGATGTATGGCTATAAACTAAATTCTTCTGGTGAATGCAACTCACTCTGAATATGAAATATGAAACCTGAACCACAGAACACAACCATATTTTAGAAGTGCCACAATTAAATTACAGTGGAATGATGTCATTTCCTTTTGTGAATCATTCAATTAAAAACAAATTAAACCCATGGGTAATTGAAAATATTTCACTCACACACTTGTATATAATCACATGCACATTTTATTTCTCGGTCCCAATAGGTGAGTACTTAGAGGTTCTCTGTCCCACTAGATTGTCAGTACAATTTTCCAAAATAAATGAAGTAATTAACTTGTAATTTTAAGGGAAGTAAGTTATTTTGGGCTGGATCCCAAATGATTAAAAAACTCACTTAAAAGTTGCTTTGCTGTGCAGTAAGAATTCCTCGGGGCCCACCCTGGGTGTTGTGGTAGACGTGTCACTGACTTAGATGCCTGGCTTTTCAAGGATAGAAGAATACTTAAATTTCCTAAGCATTGCAGAAGCAACTATTTGTCTTGAGGAAAATGTAGGAGATTGAGACTTTTTTTTCTATTTCATTGCAGTGTGAACAGTGCTCAGTGTCTGTGGTCACACTTATGAATAAGTACAGGAATCCACTGTGGTGTGTATGTTCTCCTCTGTACAGGTAGGAAACAGGAAGTGCATAGTTCTTGTCATTTGTCTGTGTTTCCAGCACTGAGAGAGGCACAAATTGGTCCTCGGATTGTGTGTGGCCCTCACTCCATTGCATTTCTGTGTACTGCTTTGTCTTCTTGTAGGCAGCCACATCCTACATTGAAAACATTTATATCTTTCATACATTTATGTCCTGTAAGTAAATTTGTCTCTGGTATGAATCTTTCTCTAGGAGCCATTATCGGGGCATTGTGAGTCACAGTACCAGAGAAACTTTGGCCTAATATAACTTGATAAATCTGAATAAAAATGCAGTTACCAGTAGCTATACATGTATTGCTGATGGCTATATATGTATGTTTCTTAGACATCTGAATAAGTTTTTGAAGAAAAAATAATAAGTTTTAGGACTCCATTGGCATTTAGGGTTGTGGAAATAGACGAACAGGACCTTGCTCATGCTCTTGAATGAAAGGCCCATTATTCTTATGTGAGTTGAAGTGCTAATTGGCCTTTCTTCCATTATAATTTGCTAGTTTTTATACCTTCCCATTCCAACCTGACTACGCTGTCTCACCCTACGCCACATGCACAGCCTTTTTCTTTTCTGACTGCTGTTTTTTTTAGAACTGGTGATATAAAAACTTGCCTAAAGCGAGCTCCCAGACACCTCTGTTCATTTGTTTGCTGCAGAGACATGGCAATACCTAGACTCTTATCATGTTCTACAATCTCATAAGCATAAAAGGAGTGGATAAAAAGTCATGTGACACTTTGCAAAATGTCTAGTATAAAAATTGTGATGATCCTTTCTATCTTGAATATAGATAAGGTATAGCACTTTGTACTGATATTTATTTTAGTATCTCGCTCTCATCTATCTCTCATCTATCTATCTATCTATCTATCTATCTATCTATCTATCATCTATCTATTTATCTATCTATCTATCTATCTATCATCTATCTCTATCTATCTATCTATCTATCTATCTATCTATCTATCATCTATCTATTTATCTATCTATCTATCTATCTATCATCTATCTATCTATCTATCTATCTATCTATCTATCAATCTATGTATCATCTACCTATTATCTATCTATCATCTATCATCTCTCTATCTTTCTATTTCTCTATCTCTCTATCATCTATCTTCTATTATTTATTTTTTAGTGTTTTTGAGACAGGGTTTCTCTGTCTCTGGCTGTCCTGGACTCGCTTTGTAGACCAGGCTGGCTTCAAACTCAAAGAGAGCGCGTATGCCTCTGTCTCGCCACTGCACCAAGCTTGATTTTTTTAAAACTAAGAAATTGGGTTATTTTTTCTAGCATTTCATTAGAAACAAAAGGTGCCCAAATGACCTCTATTGTTATTCGTCAGACAATTACACAAAAGGAGGTTCTATTTGCTGGAGAAGAGAACACTGGGTCAGAGGTGAGTTTGTAATGGGGATGGGAGTACCAAGAGTCAGTCCTAACATAAATCTTTAAATTAGCCACAGTTTGCACTATGCAAGTAGGAACTTCCTAGTTTTAGGATCCTAAAAAATTGAGTTTCCTATTATAATGTCTCTTGGTATTTGTAAAGAAACTTTACAAAGCATTCTATGACTAAGATAAATTTGCCATTTAAAATTTTAAGATTACATTTTAGTACATATACTAAGTGCAGGGTCATTTCTGCCAGTGACTCTCCTCTGGTTCTGGTTCCAGTAGGCACCACTGAGTGAATAAATGGAGACTGAAAATGACACCATGGTGACAGAATTCATTATTTTGGGACTAACAGATAGTCCTATACTACGTGCCATCTTATTTCTGTTTTTTCTACCAGTTTATATAGTGACCGTAGTGGGAAACATCAGTATAATCCTCTTAATTCGAAGCAGCCCACAGCTTCACACCCCCATGTACCTGTTCCTCAGTCACCTAGCCTTTGTGGACATTGGGTACTCCACATCGGTCACACCCCTCATGCTCATCAGTTTCTTAAGAGAGAAAACTACTATCCCTCTCACTGGCTGTGCAGCCCAGCTTGGCTCTGATGTAGCTTTTGGAACAACAGAGTGCTTCCTGCTGGCCGCCATGGCCTATGACCGCTACGTGGCCATCTGCTCACCCTTGCTCTACTCCACGCAGATGTCCCCAGAGGTCTGCATCTTTCTGCTGGGGGCATCCTACTTGGGTGGGTGCATGAATGCTTCGTCGTTCACAGGCTGTTTTGTGAATCTAAACTTCTGTGGCCCAAACAAAATCAACCATTTTTTCTGTGACCTCTTCCCACTCGTGAAGCTCTCTTGTGGCCATGCGTACATTGCTGAGATATCCCCTTCCATCTCCTCGGCGTCGGTCTTGGTGAGCACACTTTCTACCATCGTCGTGTCCTATATTTATATCCTACACTCAATCTTAAGGATGCGCTCTACTGAGGGAAGGAACAAAGCTTTCTCCACCTGCACTTCCCACCTTACCGCAGTCACTTTGTTTTACGGGACGGTTTTGTTTGTGTACGTGATGCCCAAGTCTAGCTATTCAGCGGACCAAGTCAAAGTGGCCTCTGTGATCTATACAGTGGTAATTCCCATGTTGAATCCTCTCATCTATAGTCTGAGGAACAAGGAGGTGAAAGAGGCTATGAAAAAATTAATGGCCAGAACACATTGGTTCCCTTGAAATCAGACAAAACTCCATGGTTAATAAAATCAGTAATCTGAAGAACATCAGGGTGTGATATTTCCATGTTATTTATCCTTAACCCGAACACTTACATATAGGAAAAGCTCCTATAAGTACAGAAAATTGATGTTTATTTCCATTTAAAAGCTAAAAAGTGTCATTTACATGGATAGCTGCTGCATTCAATTGAAATGTGGATTTTTCTTAAAGGTAAGACCACATCACAGGATAAGTTATAACTTTAAATATTACTTATTTGCAAATTTTGTAATGTTGTTTAAATAGACATATTTCAAAGATCTTTTAATCTCTTACTTAAAATAACACCTGGGAATGAAATTTCCAGTAGATATGAAACAAACAGAATGCCCGACAAGTTAGAGATTCAGGTCACTGCCCTCTAAAAGTATTTATTTCCCTTACATGGTGAATGACTCACTTAACTTTTGGAAACAGTGGGCATAGTGTCACTGAAAAAAATTCTGTTTATTTTTCTTTAATTTAATCCAGAATGGAAAAAATCATAACCCATCTGTTTTACCATTACAAGATCCAAATCAGATAACAGAGGAAATTGAATGACTCTTAGCCTATATCTGCCAAATGAGGTCTGCATACGTAGCTGTTAGTGTGGAATTGGGTAGCAGACATTTTTTTGGAGGATGACAACAGGATGAGGAAACTGTCCTTGAACAATATCAAATAGACAGGAAATTATGGCTCAATCAGAGAACACACTTGCCACTCTCTTTTCTAACCTTTATGGTGGTGTCTATGGTCACTGCTTACCCAACTCATGATCAGTCTGCCCATGGAAATTTCTACCCATAGGTCTTCTAACAGTGATTTATGATTAGTACTTTAGTGAATGTATTTTTGTTATTAATATAGTTTTAATGTTGGGCAAACAATGAGAAGATATGGAAAAACCATTTTCAAGCTGACTTCTCATTCACAAAAGACAAAACACTATTTAAAAAACCCACACAGATCTGGATGCTGCTGCTATATGCTAATGAACATTGGAAATGAACATACATGAAAAACATTAACTTAAACTTGAAAAAGCTACAGGAGAGGCATGGAACTGAATCTCCCTCAGAACCCCAAGAAGAAACAAGCCCCAACAATGCCTTGGTCTTGGACTCCAAGCCTCCAGAACTGCAAGACATGCATCTATATTGCCTAAGACATGCACCTTACAGCACTTGGCTATGGTAGACCTAGCAAGGAAATAAAACTGCCTGCTTAGTTTGCTATTAAGTTTCATTATTGGGCAATTTATACCTGGAAGAGAGGGGGATACAGGCTTAGAGAGTATCAGGAACACAAATAATAGATACCTTTTTAAAAAGAAAAAAGACAAAAATAAAAAAGACTATCAGTGGCAATAAAAAGAATTTCACCCAAATAGACTGAGTTAATAAATAAGATTCAACAATAATGACTCTACTCCCATTGAGAGCAATCTAAAACTCTTATACAGGTGTGTGTGTGTGTGTGTGTGTGTGTGTGTGTGTGTGTGTATGATCTTTACTTATTATTTGTCAGATTCCTAGTTAGAAGGCAGGGATTCAAACTGGGAAAGATTTAAAATTCTTGTCTATGTTTCTTTTTTTAAATTTATTTTTTTATTAATTTATTCTTGTTACATCTCAATGGTTATCCTATCCCTTGTATCCTCCCATTCTTCCTTCCCTCCCATTTTCCCCTTATTCCCCTCCCCTATGACTGTTCCTGAGGGGGATTTCCTCCCACTGTATATGCTCATAGGGTATCAAGTCTCTTATAAAGTTTTAAAAATATAAATCTTTTCAAATATAAACCTTTTAAATCTTTTAAAATATAAATTTCAGTAAAGTTTCCCTCTATGAAATGGATTGGCACTTAGAAACCATAAAATTTCTCATATCTTTGTAAGATATAGCAGTGGATTGATGCTTAAAAGTCTAAGAGAAGGAGATCAATTTATAGGATTGACAAAAATCAATGTATATTGTAATTGGGGTAAAGTTATAGGGGTGTATATACTAGGAAAATTCACCAGCCTGGATGCTCAAGTTTGTGTGTGTGATCTTTTCAGTAAACCTTTGCAGAAAATTAGGCAAGAGAGCCATTTTTTCTCATTTTAACTTGAGTCTACAAGCTTTTTGACAATGATGTCACCTATTCACTCACAGAAGCCAAAACTGCTAATTTACTTCTTAAAACTGTTCCCTTCTCCTTCTTAAAGCTCACCTAGCTTACTATATATGCTTTTTGTTTTTTCTGCAATCCATTGTTTTCTTCAATTGCTTTTTATTTAATATTTTGTTTCTTCTCATAATGATGGTTAATTGATGTTGAGTTTTTAATAGGTTTCTTTTTGTCAAAAAATTCCTTTTTGCACTCTCAATTTTGAGTGATATTTTGTTTACGATAGAATTCTGCATTAACAGGTAAAATTATTTTTACACAAAACTTCACTGGAGTCTAGTTTCTATCATTTCTTTGAATGTATCTATCTTTTTTCTTTTTAAGTGGAATACACTTTATCTTCTACCTGTTTTTCTCTGTCTCTCTGTCTCTGTCACTCTCTCTGTCTCTGTCTCTGTCACCACCCTTTCTTATAACACAGAAAATCAAATCCAGGGCCTACTACCTGCTAAGCAAGCATTCTACTATTAAACTATAACTCTGCCCACAGTTCCTTTTTAGTACTCTGTCCATAATTTGCCTAAATGTTCTCATATTTATAACCTTGGGTTTCTTGGACTTCTTAGAATATCTTAGCTCATGTAATTTCACTAATTTGGAAATGTTTTGGTGACTATCTTCAGACATGTCTTCTACCTCATGGGCCTCCTATTTTGAACTTAAATTATTCACATGTTAGATCATTTCACATCTCATAGGAAACTCTTGGGCTATCTTCATTTCCATCCTGTAATATTTATTTTTCTTTCGACAAATCTTTGAGTTACAAACCCTACTTCTGCTGTGATAGAATAGCATGCTTGCTGAGAATTTCACTTATGTTTCTTTTCTCAGATTCAAATGTACCATTTTCTCTATTTTCCTCCATTTTCATCTTTCTCTTCCTCTTTTCTTCCCCCTTATTTCATCCCATCCTCCCATCTCTCTCTCTCTCTCTCTTGTGTGTGTGTGTGTGTGTGTGTGTGTGTGTGTGTGTGTGTCTGTGAATGTGTGTATGCAATTCTTGAATTATTTTCATTTGGCGCTACCTTTGCTGTGCCTTGTCATTTTAAAATTATTGAGGGATGGACAATGAAGATAAACACTAAGAAATGAGATTAACATATCTTCCTATAAAATACGTTTTATTTTGGAGTCCATGAAATCAGTTAATCCCTTTGAGAAGATGAGAACACTGTGCCAAAACAAATCAGTCACATAGGAAATCAGATGGTATCTGTGCACACAGTCTAACACTTAAGTTTGCATTCCAGCCAACTGCTGGTAGCAATGAAATTTTGACTACTGTTTGTAGTTGAAAACCACATTTTCCTAGATTACCCTAAAGTCTTCCCAAGCTTAGTATCTAAAATAAAAGACAATGACACTGTAGGCTCACTTTCTCCCCAATAACTTAAACTTACCTAACTTTGAAAGATGAACTACAAAAAGATAAAATCTGTACTGAGATTTTCAGCTCATTCTTGTCTGGCCAGTTGCTGTGCATCCTGAAAAACTCAAAATTCTTTGTAGAAAATGACTAGGGGAATTTCTAATTCAATTCTCTAGCTTCTTAGATCCCTGAATCTTGTTCTCACAATTTTTAGCTCGAATATAATCTTTAGCATATACAAATAACTCTATTTACACAGCCTGGAATACTGCTATTAAGTTCAAGAACTCATGTTTTTGCTAAGTCTATAATTCTTGAATCCTAGAAAGGTCTCAGTTGCAGAAATGACAAAAACTCCACCAGAATGCTTCTATAGCTGATAAACACTTTCAGAAAAAAACAGCAGAAAACAAAATTGATACACAAAAAATCAGTAGTCATCCCATATGCATATGACAATTGGATTAAGAAACAAATCAGGGAAATGATACTATTTATAATCATCTTAAGTGACATATATCTTAGGGTAACCTTAACCAAGCAAATGAAGGACTTGTATAATAAGTGTTTTAAGACACCTAAAAATTGAAGAAGTCAAAAGATGGAAAGATCGTCCATGCTTGTGGACTGAGATGACTGATATAATAAAAATGGCCACCCTACTAAAAGCAACATAAAAATTCAATGCAATCTCCAGCAAAATTCCAAGACAAGTCTTGACAGATTTTTGAAAAGACAATCCTCAGTTTCTGATGGAAACAAAAAAACTGGGATAGCTTAAAACATTATAAATAATAAAAGAGCTTCTGGAGATAGCACCACCCCCAATTTCAAGTTCTGTCACAGAGCTATAGGAATAAAAATAACATGATATTGATATAAAATGTACACGTTTATTAATGGAATCAAATTGAAGACCCATATATAAATACAACACACCTATGCTCTTCTGTTATTTTACAAAGCACCAAAAATGCACAGTGGGAAAAAGGCTAGCATTTTCAACAAATGGTGCTGATCACACTGGATGACTGCATGGAGAAGAATGTAAGCACACCCATGCTTATCATTTTGCACAAAGATCAATTCTAAATGGATCAAAGACTTCAGTATAAGGGTAGCTACTCTGAATATTAAAAAAGAGAAATTGAGGAGTAGTCCTAAACTTATTGGCACAGGAAGGGACCTTCTGAACAGACTACCAACAGTGCAGGCACAGTCAACAATAAACAAATGAAACTGAAAAGCTTCTGAGTGGCCACGGACAGTGTCAGCTGTACAAAGTGGCAGGCCATAGAAGGGGGAAATCTTTACCAATTATATATCCAATAGAAAGTTAATGTCTGAGCTATATAAAGAAATTTAAAAACTTAAACATCAAGAAAACAAATAACCCAATTAAAAGTGGTTTAGAGAGCTAAAAAGGGAGTTCTCAAAAGATAAAACACAATTATCTGAGGATGAAAACATCTTAAAATGTTTAATATCTTTAATCATCAGGGAAATGCAAATTGAAGCAACTTTGAGATTTCATCTTATATATGCCAGAATGGCCAAGAGCAATAAAAAAAATGACGGCTCATGCTGTCTTGATGTGGGGAAAAGGGAACACTCATCTACTGCGGCTAGTAGTTCAAACTTGTACAGCAACTGTAAAAATCAGTGTGATGTTTTGTCAAGAAGTTGGGAATAGATCTACCTCAAGATCCAGCTGTACTACTCTTGAGCATATATGCAAAGAACTGTTCATTCTGCCACAGAGCAACTTCCTCATCCATAGACATTACTATACTACTCTAATCACAACAGCTAGAATTTGGAAACAGCCTAGATATCTAACAAGTGAATGCATCAGGAAAACACGGTACATTTAAATAATGGAATATCACCCATCTGTTTAAAAAATAAGATAATGGGATTTGCAGGTAAGTAGATGGAACTATAAATAACACCTCGAGTAAGCTAACCCACACCCCAGAAGACGTATATGATATGTATTCTCTTATTTATGGATGTTAGATTTTAAGCCTTCAATAGGCATACAGCTAGTGTATAATCACAGAGGTTAGTTATATAGTAAGGAACTAGTGTGGATGAAAGAATTTCCAAAGGAAAGAGAATTAGAATATATAGTTAGAGATAGGGAGGGTGTGTACTGGAACAAGTGGATTATGTGGAAGTGGAGGGAACACTAGGTTAGGGAAAGAGATGCAGAAAAGGCAACTAACCCTAAGGTCCATTTGAAGTGTCATATGCAAAACCATTGCTTCTTTAAATATATACTTACATGAAAGAAACTTAAATGGGTTCACCAGATAACGGAGGAGACAAAGCTCCAGCTAGGCATCTCTTGCACAAAGTGAAGTTTCCAGTGCCAAAAGCTGGTTACAGCTAATTGAGTTTCTGGCCAAAGAAGCCTAATGAACCCCCCTCAACAACTCAGGCTGTTGCCAATACTACTGATTGCTCCACACAAACTGATGTTAAGCCACTGTTCCTGAAGACAACATTTACATATCTCACTGAACAGGAAGAAGTTGGGTTGATGCCTAACTAGAGGCAACTCAGCTGACTAGTGTTGATGGTACTAGAAGATACTCCGCACACCAGAGGAGAGAGTTGAACATCAACACAGCTACAAACCCATCAATTTAGGGTGGTGATCTGCCTGTATGACACACTGGTGCAATAGTGGCACAAACATCATGCAGGAACTAAGCACTATCTTATTGGGTTTATGGCCCACTCCATGAGATATAACCCATGTCTGACACTGGATGTCAAGGTTCTGAGACTAGATAAGGCCATGAACCTAACAGAAAAACAAATAATATTGTACTGCTAAAGGAATGCAGCAACAAAGTAACTCCTAACAACATCCTACTATCCATAGTAAACATCTGTTCATAGACCAGCGTCTCACTCAACCATCATTAGAGAACTTTCCTCCTTAAGTAGATGGAACAACGTGCAGAGAGGCAGAGACCTTGAAACACTCAGTCTTACATGAAATGTCTTCTTCAAATCCCTCCCCTTAGGGCTCTAGAAACTATGGAGAAGAGGAGGCTGAAATATTGTAAGAACCAGAGGAGATGGATAATACCAAGGAAACAGTGTCTTCCAGACACAACAGGACTGATGTACATATATATTTGCAGAGATTGTGGCAGCATGCTCAGACTCCATACAGCATTAAAGCATATAGAGTCCCAATGCTATGGTAGGAAAATAGACATGAACTCCCATCCCAACTAAGATACTGTCTCCAATTAACAACTCACAAAGGAAAAATTAGTGTCTTCATAAGAATCTCACTGGATACCAGCAGTCCATAGCCGCCAAGACAACACAAATTCAAAGGTATTTGGGGGAAATTTTTTGCCTGATTCTGAATTTTTGTTTGTTTTTTTTTGAGACAGGGTTTCTCTGTGTAGTCTTGGTTGTCCTGGACTTGCTTTGTAGACCAGGCTGTCCTTGAACTCACAGTGATCTGCCTGCCTCTGCCTCCAGAGTGCTGGGATTAAAGGCGTGCATCACCACAGCCTGTTTTTTTTTTCATTTTAAAAACTGGATTTTGCTTTCTAATTTTGTCTGTTTGTTCTTTTTTGTTTTACCCTTGTTTGTCTTTTTACTTGCCTGTTTTTCTTAAAAAAGAAATAAAGAAGACATGAAGTTGGCAGAGTTGGGTGGTGGGAAGGAACTGCGAGAAGATGGGGGAGGAGAAACCAGAAAATAACTTTATATGTATAAAATACAAATATGTATAAAATACAAATAACTTTATATGTATAAAAATAACTTTATTTTCAAGAAAATTTAATCAAAATAAAAGACATAAGAAAAAGTAGCAGTGAATTGGTAAACTTGCATTTATGCTTTAGCTTACTCTAAGAGGAACTATAGAATAAACTTAAAGCCATTCTGATTAAATATAGTTTCAGAAGAAAGTGGGTCAGAGGAGAGGACATCCTATTGAGACTTTAGGCAAGAGTAGCATGGAAGAATGGGGAAATAATAGGACCCACAGGGTCCTGGAAACCTACAAGAAGAACTTTATGACAGGCAGATCTGGATCCTGGGGTCCTCATCAAACTAAGGCACCAGCCAAGGAGAAATAGGCAGTAAACTTCGAACCCCTACCAAGACCTAGCCGACGAACACAATATTCTCCACTGTTGAGTGGAGAGTGGGATCTGATTCTCACGTGAACTCTGGTGCCCCTTTTCTGACCATGTCCCCTGGATGGGGAGGCCTGGTGGCACTCAGAAGAGGGATAGCAAGTTACCAAGAAGAGACTCGATAATCTTAGACCATACATAGGGGGAAGAAGTCTCCCTCAATCACAGACATAGGGGAGGGGAGAAGGGGGGAAGTGGGAGGGAGGGAGGAATGGGAGGAAACAGGGAAAGGGCTAACAATCAAGATGTAATATGAATAAATTAATAAAAAAATAATAATTAAAAAAAAAAAAGAAAAAGAAAAGAAAAAAATAAATATAGTTTCAGCTAAAGCAATTAAGACAACTGAAGGAAATAAAAAAGACGCAATTTGGAAAGGAAGAAGTCAAAGTATCTTTATTTGAATATGATAGTATACACAAGTTACTCAATAAACCCCACTGATAACCTCCTACAGTTCCACAGAAAATTGGCAATCAGTCTACCTCAAGATCCAGCTATAGAACACTTGGGCACATACCCAAAGGATGTTTCATCCTAACCCTTTCTCAAACATATTCCATGCTGCTCTATTCATAGCATCCAGGAATTGGACACAATCTAGATGTCCTTCAATGGATAAATGGATAAAAATTATGTGGTAATTTATACAAAGGAATATCTTTCATCTGTTAAAAATGACATCATGAAATTTATAGGCAAATGAATGGAACTCAGGTATCTCAGACACAGAAAGATGATGAATATGGTGCGTATTATCTTACATCTGACTATTAGCTGTGAAGTTATAATCCATAGAACAAGAGAGCATAGTTACAGAGTAAAGAACTAGAGGGACTGAATATATCCCGATAAGAAAGAGAGATAGAAAAGGTGGTTATGGATGGATCGAGCAGGAATGAGAGAATAAAGTGGGGCAGGATAGGGAGAAAGGGCTGTGGGAGAAACATAGTGAGTGACAGCTAAATTTAACAAGCATTTGAAAGGTAATACGGAAACTTAAACAGCAGAAACTTATATATATATATATATATATATATATATATATATATATATATATATATATATATATATATGGAATACATACCAAGATTTTATATAAATATATGTATATATTTATATGTGTATGATCTAAATGAAATCAGCAAGTAATGGAAGAGAGACAGAGTCCCAGCTGGATCTCTGTCACCAAAAGAAGCTTTGATTACTGGAATTGGGTTACTTCTAATTATGTTGCTGGATAAAGGAGCCTAATGGAGATCCTCAAATAGGCTCAGACTATGGGTTATTCTCCACAACTGACAGCAAAGCCACATTGTTGAAGACAACACGTTCACAGCACATTGGATAGGGAGATGTTCAGCCAGTGCCTACATAGAACTTTCGCTCCTATGTTCCAGCATCTTTCATAGAGCAAGATACTCTGGGTGCTCTTAAAATGTAAACACCAACCCAGCCACAAAACCTTTATCTACAGTGTTATAGTACCTGAAGATATGCTAGACCAATGTTCACACAAAGCTTACAGGAGTAACTATCCAACAACTGATTTTACTTAAGGCCCACTCCTTGATGAGAAACCCGTAACTGGCATCACTCAGGGTGACCAAGAATCTCAGACAATATAGCTCAGGGACCTCGGGTGAAACCAAATAATACTGGTCCTGAAAAAGAAAGAAAACGTAATGAGATTCTGCTATACTCATAAATCAGTGCCTTGTTCAGGCATCATAAAAGAAGCTTCCTCCTGAAGCAGATGGAAGCAAATATAGACACCCTCAGCCAAACATTATGCAGAAGTAAAAGAACTTGGAATACTTACCCCCAAATATGATATCTCCATCAAAACCCTCTCTTCAGAACTCTGCAGAAGAGGAGGCAGAAAGATCATAAGAGACAGGGTGATGGAGGACACCAGGAAAATAAGGTCCTTTTAATGAACATGAGCAAATCTCATCAAAGAGACTGAAGCAGCACACATAGGGCCTGCAGTGTCATTACAGGGTCCTCTGTTTATCTTATGGATTCCAGTTCAGTGATTTTTATGAGATTCCTCAGTGTGATTCTTGTCCCTTCTCTTGGGTTCTTTCCCAGAGTTCCTCATCTCGAACTCCAAAGAGATAGTTTCTGTGTTATCTCATTATCTTTTCTTTTGTTATTTTTAAAAAAATGAGTGAAAGAATGGGTAAAAATTAGCTACTGGGTTTTCTCCAATAGAATGACACAGCACAAAAATCACCTCAGGACTGGCTTCTTATTCAGGAGAAGCTGAGCAACATATAATGGATTCCATTATATTTTTCTTAGTTTGTTTTGTTTGGTTATGGCTTGGTGTTTTGTTTGTTTTCTGTCTGGGTATAGTTTTATGTTGTTTTCTTTGGGGGGCTATTTTTTGGTATGTGTGTTTTGCTTGTTTTTAGGGAGTGTGAGAGGTTCTAGAAGGACATGAGTAGGGGAAGAATATTTCTATCATGTATCTGTCTATCTATCTATCTAAAAATTGTTTCAAATAATAACACTAAAGTAAAACTCTGGCATAGATTTAGAATACAATATAATCAATAAATTTACAAAAATGCAACGTTGAAAATATAATGAATTATAGATTCTCTCTCAAAACCTTTCACCTGAGATAATTTTTTTCACATGGTTTGAGGAACTATCTGATGGAAGTATGTTAGTTCTTACATAAAAGGAAAGTACCAGTGGAAATTTATAGACTCCTAGGAAAGTACTAGTGCGTGTGAAATGAACAGTTCAGGACTCACTGGGAGTGATGTAATGATCCCTGATTATTTGAATTCTCACTGGAATCCAGAGCCTCAGCAGGGACTTATCCTCAGTGACAAACTATGATAGTAGAGACAGCTTTGCAGCTATAAAATCATAATGGCTTTGAGCATCTTACTTTGTAATGAATTCTTGATTGAAGAGGTAAGCTTTGAGATTAGTGGGTAAATCTAGTTTACTGATTTGACTTTTATCTTTGGAGAATACTTTATTTTTAAAACAATGCATCTAAATGTATAAGCTCTTCTGGACACAAGTCAGGTAAACTAAGGCAATAAACTAGACCAAAAATTGACTGAATCAACTTCTATTTTCATATTCCAACTCCTGTGGATAACCAGATGACCTCCATTGTTAAAGATTTCTTATTTATCTATTTATGAATCCAGAACCCAGCATGATCTCTAATTGTATAGGAACTTACTACTCAGGGAAATGAGGTCACTATCTTGGAAATGCTCTGATGGAGTATTGGTAGTGTCTTGTAGAAATACTTGCTTTGCTTATTGACTGAATTTTCTAGTATCAGAAGCTCCAAATGTTTTAGACAAATAGAAAGTATAATGTCAAAAAATATTGAGGTAAGAGTGCATGCAGCCCTGAGCTGGATGAGACCATGTAAAAAGTCCTAATTTTTTTTTTTTTGCATTGAGTATTCACTCACCATTGCACTGTGTAGAATAACATGTGATTTCATTCCAACAAACTTCAGTCAGAAAACTCTGAATTTTTTCTTTTTTCTTTTTCTTTTTATCCAAGGTTATTTTATTTTTTTATTTTTTTTAATTTTTATTTTTTAAAATTAATTTATTCATATTACATCTCAGTTGTTAGCCCATCCCATGTATCCTCCCATTCCTCCCTTCCTCCCACTTTCCCCCTACTCTCCTCCCCTTCCCTATGTCTGTGTCTGAGGGGGACCTCCTCCCCCTGTATATGCTCATAGGGTATCAAGTCTCTCCTTGGTGACCTATTATCTTTCCTCTGAGTGCCACCAGGCATCTCCATCAAAGGGACATGTTCAAATATGGGGCACTAGAGTTTGTGTGAAAGTCAGATCTCCTTCTCCACTCAACAGTGGAGAATGTCCTGTCCATTGGCCAGCCTGGGTAGGGGTTCGAGGTCTACTGGCTATTTTTTCCTTGGCTGTTGCCATAGTTTGCGGAGGACCCGAGGGCCCAGATTCGCCTGTAGTTTTCCAGGACCCGCTGGATCCTTCTATTTCCTCTTTCTCCCAGGCTTCTCACACCTAAAGTCTCAATAGGATGTCCTCCCCTCTTACCCACTATCCTGGTAGGTACAGTTTTTCATGGGGACGTACACCTTGGACTAGTGTCTCGATATAAGTGAGTATATACCATTTAGCTCTTTTTGCTTCTGTGTGAACTCACTCATTGTGACAATTTCTAAATCAATCCATTTGTCCACAAATTTTGGAAATTCCTTGTTTTTAATAGCTGAGTAGTATTCCATAGTGTAAATGTACCACCGTTTCTTTATCCATTCTTCTACTGAGGGACACGTAGGTTGTTTCCAAGTTCTGGCTATTATGAATAAGGCAGCTATGAACATGGTTGAGCATATGTCCCTGTTGTGTGGTAGTGCATCCTCTGGGTATATTCCAAGGAGTGGGATAGCTGGGTCTTGAGGAAGACCTATTCCCATTTTTCTGAGAAAGCACCAGATAGCTTTCCAAAGTGGTTGTACTAGTTTGCATTCCCACCAGCAATGAAGGAGTGTTCCTCTTTCTCCACACCCTCGCCAGCATGAGGTGTCAGTTGAGTTATTGATCTTACCCATTCTGATGGGTGTAAGATGGAATCTCAGTGTTGTTTTGATTTGCATTTCTCTGATGACTAAGGAGGTCGAGCATTTCTTTAAGTGTTTCTCAGCCATTTGATATTCCTCTGTTGAGAATTCTTTGTTTAGTTCCAAGCCCCATTTCTCAGTTGGGTTATTTGGTTTGGTGGTGTTTAATTTCTTGAATTCTTTATATATTTTGGATATTAGACCTTTGTCAGATGAAGAGTTGGTGAAGATCTTTTCCCATTCTGTAGGTTGTCGCTTTGTTCTCTTGACAGTGTCTCCTGCCTTACAGAAGCTTCTCAGCTTCATGAGGTCCCATTTATTAATTGTTGACGTTAAGGTCTAGGCTGTTGGTGTTCTGTTCAGGAAGTTGTCTCCTGTGCCTATGAGTTCCAGACTCTTCCCCACTTTTTTCTCTAACTGGGTTAATGTCTGTGGTTTTAGGTTGAGGTCTTTAATCCACTTGGACTTGAGTTTTGTGCATGGTGACAAATAGGGGTCTAATTGCATTTTTCTACATGTAGACATCCAGTTAGACCAGCACCATTTGTTGAAGATGCTGTTGTTTTTCCATTGAATGGATTTGGCTTCTTTGTCGAAAATCAAGTGAGCAAATGTGTGTGGATTCATATCTGGGTCTTCAGTTCGATTCCATTGATCCACTAGCCTATTGTTGTGCCAGTACCATGCTGTTTTAATTACTATTGCTCTATAGTACAAATTGAGATCAGGTATGGAGATTCCTCCAGAGGATCCTTTATTGTATAGGATTGTTTTTGCTATTCTGGGCTTTTTGTTTCTCCATATGAAGTTGAGAATTGTTCTTTCAATATCTTCAAAACATTTTGTAGGCATTTGACAAAATCCAACACCCATTTATGTTTAAAGTTCTGGAGAGATCAGGAATACAAGGCACTTTTCTAAACATAATAAAGGATATATACAGCAAACCAATAGCCAACATTAAATTAAATGGAGAGATACTAAAGGAAATCCCTCTAAAATCGGGGACCAGACAAGGCTGCCCACTTTCCCCATATCTCTTCAATATAGTTCTTGAAGTTATAGCCAGAGCAATAAGACATCAAAAGGAGATCAAGGGGATCCAAATGGGAAAGGAGGAAGTAAAATTATCCCTATTTGCAGATGATATGATAGTGTATATAAGTGACCCCCAAAATTCCACCAGAGAACTACTACAGCTGATAAGCACCTTCAGCAAACTGGCAGGATACAAAATAAACTCAAAAAAGTCAGTAGCTTTCCTATATACAAATGACAAACAGGCAGAGGAAGAAATTAGGAAAATTACTCCCTTCATGATAGCCACAAGCAATATAAAATATCTAGGAATAACCCTACCAAGTAAGTGAAGGATTTATATGAAAAAAACTTTAAACCTCTGAAGCAAGAGATTGAAAATGACATCAGAAGATGGCGAGATCTACCTTGTTCGTGGATTGGAAGAATCAGCATAGTAAAAATGGCCATCTTACCAAAAGCAGTTTACAGATTCAATGCAATCCCTATCAGAATATCTAAATTTTTCTATGTTTCAAGTTTTAATAAGAAAATTTATCTTGATGTGGCCTTGCTTCACTAACATACAATACGATCTGTGAGCTATTCTTTCGTGTATTCAACCACATAGACGTAAGTCCAAATTTTTGTGTGCTCTGATCTTCACTGTGACTCTTTCATAAATGGTATAGACTTAAAGGTTAGATGAGTTCAGCTTTCCTGAATCTCATATTCCCATTCTTGGCTTCTTATGAAGTCATAAGATATTTACTGATAATCAAACTATACATTCTCAATGAAATAAAAACAATAAAAGTGATCAATACTCTCGCTTAGAAATGAAAGGAGTATACTTAAAATTATTTGTCTCAGCCAGCTTCTTAGTGACCACTCAGTAAAGGTTAGCCATTATTTAAGTTTTCTTCACACTATTTTGTGGTTTTATAGTTTAACTCTTGTGATATTTAAATTTTCTGACACTTACATAAGTTCATTTTAAAACTTTAGATATAAAACCACATAGGTATATTTTACAATATACGAATTTAAAAATAAAAGATATATTAATTGATATAAATTTTCTAGCATTCATGTTTAAAATTGGAAGTCACAAGAATTGAGCATAAATATATGTACACCAAGAGTCCTGAGTAAAATGTTGTCAAATTCTCTTTGAATGATTTATTTATTTTCTCATGTTTCAATGATAACCTCATGTCTGAGGTAGTGAAAATGATGGCATTTATTTATAATTTTTTTCTTATAATGTCCTCATCACAGCCTTGATCTGGCAGCAGCTACACTGTCCCATGGCTTTTCTGGAGGATGGGAACCACACTGCAGTGACAGAGTTCACTTTATTGGGCTTAACAGATGACGCTGTCCTTAGAGTCGTCCTCTTCACCATCATCCTTTGCATCTACCTGGTGACTGTGTCTGGGAACCTCAGCACCATCCTTCTCATCAGAGTCTCTTCCCAGCTCTTATCAACCCATGTACTTTTTTCTCAGCCACTTGGCTTTTGCAGACATAGGCTATTCATCTTCTGTCACACCCAATATGCTTATCAACTTCTTGGTGGAGAAAAACACCATCTCCTACCATGGATGTGGCATCCAGCTTGGTTCAGCTGCTTTCTTTGGGGGACTTGAATGCTTCCTTCTGGCTGCAATGGCTTATGATCGCTTTGTGGCAATTTGCAACCCACTGCTTTATTCCACCAAAATGTCCACACAAGTCTATGTCCAGTTGCTCCTAGTGGCTTACATAGGTGGTTTTCTTGATGGCTGTTCTTTTACTGTTTGTTTCTATTCACTAGTCTTCTGTGGAGCCAGTGAAATCAATCACTTTTTCTATGATTTGACTCCATTATTAAAATTATCATGTTCTGATATCAGTATCATTGTAGTGGTTCTCTCATTTACAGTTGGATTTGTTCTTGTGGTGACAGTGTTTGTAATAAGCATCTCTTACACCTACATCCTCATCACCATCCTGAAGATGCACTCCACTGAGGGTCGACAGAAAGCCTTCTCCACCTGCACCCCCACCTCACTGCGGTCACTTTATTTTATGGGACTATCATGTTCATATATGTGATGCCCAAGTCCAGCTACTTCACGGACCAGAACAAGGTGATGTCTGTGTTCTACATGGTGGTGGTCCCCATGTTGAACCCTCTCATCTACAGCCTCAGGAATAATGAGATTAAGGGTGCTCTGAAGAGACAGCTTGGGAGGAAAATATTTCCTTAGAGATATCTGATATGTTGTAGCTACTGATATAGCAATTATGTCTCATAGGTTTAGTAATAAAATAAAGTTGACTGTGATAACAATCTGTTAATATGTTATTATGAAACCAGAAGAATTATACATTAAAATTCAAATTTCAGATTACAGAAGAAATAGCATTGCCATAGTAAATTACAATAAATAAAAATAAAACTTTACTAACAGTATAAATTTAATCCTATAAAATACAATCTACTGAAATAATTTGACATTATTTGCATATTATTTTAAATACTTTGTAGTGAACTTTGTTTCATATTACATATTAACAATCCATAAAGTCCATGTATTTTTAAAATGTCTGTTCCCTAGTGCTGTTAGGAGGGGTTAGAATCAGAGAACTTGAGCCTAGTAGGCTATTTTTACTTTATTAGAGACATGGCGTGAAGGAGAGTGTCACTCATAATGTTCTTTGTCCCTTTTCTGCAATGACCATAAAGGAGGTGTTTTGCTCCAGCATGTGTTTCATCTTCAATGAATTCACTTCACAACAGAATATGGCCTCATAAACTTCTTCCTTAGAGTAAATTTCCATTGTCAGTTCTGATTAATTCACTCAGCTATTTCTTTTAGCAACAAAAACCTTAATAATATCTCTCACAGTGTTTCTGGGTATGTCTGCTTCAACACCATTTTATCCTGAGATAAACCTTATGACTACAGTTATTTCTGCACACAGTAAGAGAAATGATAGAGAGATACTAGTGGGTAAAATTGGTGAAAATATTCTTTTCATATAAATTCTGTATGAGATATGGATTTTGTGTACCTATAAAAATCTGATGTGTGCAATAAGCCTATGGTACTGGCCTGATATGACATCCATACAAAAGAGCAGGAAATCCATCTCTCATTAATCTGAATTATTGTCAAGAGCAAATGGTCAGTTCCTATGTTAGAATACCATGGAAAGCAAGCAAACACACAACAGGAATGATTTTCCAGAAGAGAGCCAAGTTCTTAAGTTCAATAGTGAGACTGTGAAGATGACAGTTTTAGGAAGACTTCGTGGTCAAGCTCCTCATCCTCATGTGCACAAGGGAGCAGACCTGGCTACCTTTCTTTTAGAATCATTTAAAATCCAACTGGCTTTAGGAAAGATGTAATCAACCTTTAGTTGTAGATGATGATCACATTTTCTTCCCTTTTCTATTCACTGTAGTGTTTCAGAAATAAATTCCATCTTATTGCTGATAGAACAAAATACATTGATATTTTTATTTATTCACTCATTTTCATACATTCCAGATTGTATCCAGTGATCTCACATTTTAAATGTTAGTTTTGTATAAGGGGTTATAAATAAAAACTGGCAAGGATTGGATTTATACTTTAATATCACATCTTTACCAATAAATAAAATGAGACATCTATAGACACTTGATTTTTGACAAAGAAGCCAAAACCATATAATGGAAAAAAAGGCAGCAGCATCAACAAATGGTGCTGCTCTAACTGGATGTCTACACGTAGAAAAAAGCAAATAGACCCTTATGGATCCAAATGGGAAAGGAAGAAGTCAAATTATCCTTATTTGCAGGTGATATGATAGTGTATATAAGTGACCCCCAAAATTCCACCAGAGAACTCCTACAGCTGATAAACACCTTCAGCAAATTGGCAGGATACAAAATAAACTCAAAAAAAGTCAGTAGCTTTCCTATATACAAATGACAAACAAGCAGAGGAAGAAATTAGGAAATCTACACCCTTCACGATAGCCACAAGCAATATAAAATATCTAGGAATAACCCTAACCAAGCAAGTGAAGGACTTATTTGAAAAAAAACTTTAAGTCTCTGAAGAAAGAGATTGAAAATGACATCAGAAGATGGCGGGATCTACCTTATTTGTGGATCAGGAGAATCAACATAGTAAAAATGGCCATCTTACCAAAAGCAATTTACAGATTCAATGCAATCCCTATCAGAATACTTACAAAATATTTTGAAGATATTGAAAGAACAATTCTCAACTTCATATGGAGAAACAAAAAGCCCAGAATAGCAAAAACAATCCAATACAATAAAAGATCCACTGGAGGAATCTCCATACTTGATCTCAAGTTGTACTATAGAGGAACAGTAATTAAAACAGCATGGTACTGGCACAGCAATAGGCTAGTGGATTAATGGAATCGAACTGAAGACCCAGATATGAATCCACACACATTTGGTCACTTGATTTTTGACAAAGAAGCCATATCCATTCCATGGAAAAACAATAGCATCTTCAACAAATGGTGCTAGTCTAACTGGATGTCTACATGTAGAAAATGCAATTAGATCCTTATTTATCACCATGCAAAACTCAAATCAACCTAAAACCAGAGACATTATCCCAGTTAGATGAAAAAGTGGGGAAGAGTCTGGAACACATAGGCACAGGAGACTACTTCCTGAACAGAGCACCAACAGCCCAGGCCTTAACGTCAACCATTAATAAATGGGACCTCATGAGGCTGAGAAGCTTCTGTAAGGCAGGTGACACTGTCAAGAGAACAAAGCGACAACCTACAGAATGGGAAAAGATCTTCACCAATCCTTCATCTGACAAAGGTCTAATATCCAAAATTTATAAAGAACTCAAGAAATTAAACACCACCAAACCAAATAACCCAACAGAGAATTCTCAACAGAGGAATATCAAATGGCTGAGAAACACTTAAAGAAATGCTCGACCTCCTTAGTCATCAGAGAAATGCAAATCAAAACAACACTGAGATTCCATCTTACACCCATCAGAGTGGCTAAGATCAATAACTCAACTGACACCACATGCTGGCGAGGATGTGGAGAAAGAGGAACACTCCTTCATTGCTGGTGGGAATGCAAACTAGTACAGCCAGTTTGGAAATATATCTGGTGCTATCTCAGAATAATGGGAATAAGGCTTCCTCAAGACCCAGCTATCCCACTCCTTGGAATATACCCAGAAGATGCACTACCACACAACTGGGACATATGCTCAATCATGTTCATAGCTGCCTTATTCATAATAGCCAGAACATGGAAACAACTTACGTGTCCCTCAGTAGAAGAATGAATAAAGAATCTATGGTACATCTACACTATGGAATACTACTCAGCCAATAAAAATAAGGAATTTCTGAATTTTGTGGACAAATGGATTGAACTAGAAATTATCATAATGAGTGAGTTCACACAGAAGCAAAAAGAGCTAAATGGTATATACTCACTTATATTGAGACACTAGTCCAAGGTGTGGGTCCTCATGAAAAACTGTACCTACCAGGAAAGTGGGTCAGAGGGGAGGACATCCTATTGAGACTTTAGGTGTGAGAAGCCTGGGAGAATGAAGAAATAGAAGGATCCAGTGGGTCCTGGAAAACTACAGGCAGGTCTGGGCCCTGGGATCTTCCGCAAACTATGGCAACAGCCAAGGAAAATGTAGGCAGTAAACTTTGAACCACTACCCAGACTAGCCAATGGACAGGACATTCTCCACCGTTAAGTGGAGAAGGAGATCTGACTTTCACACAAACTCTGGTGCCCCATATTTGACCATGTCGCTTGGATGGAGATGCCTGGTGGCACTCAGAGGAAAGATAATAGGTCACCAAGGAGAGACTTGATACCCTATGAGCATATACAGGGGGAGGAGGACCCCCTCAGACACAGACATAGGGGAGGGAAGGAGTGGGGAAGCAGGAGGAAGGGAGGAATGGGAGGATACAAGGGATGGGCTAACAACTAAGATGTAATATGAATAAATTAATAATAAAAAAGTTTAAAAAAACAAATAGACCCTTATTTATCACTCTGCACACAACTAAAGTACAAGTGGATTAAAGATCTCAACATAAAACCAGACACACTAAATCTGTTAGAAGAAAAAGTGGGGATGAGCCTTGTACTCATTGGCACAGGAGACAACTTCCTAATGGGATCTCATGAAACTAAAAAGCTTCCGTAAGGCGAAGGACACTATAAACAGAACAAAACAGCCTACAGACTAGGTAAAGCTCTTCACCAACACTGAATCTGATTGAGAGCTAATATCCAAATTAGATAAAAAGCACAAGAAATTAAACACCAAAACCCCAAATAATCCAGTTAGAAATGGGGTACAGAACTAAACAGAATTCTCAACAAAGGAATATTGAGTGGCCTAGAAACACCTAAAGAAGTGTTCAATATCCCTAGTCATCAGGGAAATACACATCAAAACAACTCTGAAATTCCATCTTACACCCCTCAGAATGGCTAAGATAAAAAACACAAGTGACAACACATGATGGCCAGGATATGTAGAAAGGGGAACATTCCTTCATTGCTGGTGGGACTGCAAACTTGCACAGCCACTTTGGAAATCAATTTGGTGCTTTCTTAGAAAAATTAGGACTAGTGCTAACTCAAGACATAGCTGTACAACTCCTGGGCATATGACCCACCATACAACTAGGAGGGAGAGGGCTATGACAAGGATGTAAAGTGAATAATTTAGGGGAAATAAAGATCCTACAAGCAAATGTACACAGACTTCTGCAAATGTTTCAGTTCAATAAGGCAGTGGGTTGCAGGTTGCCACACAGCAATCATAAGCATTGGTAAACAGAAGGAAGCTTTCTACTGACTTAAAGAAAAGCCACTGAGCCAAACTGGGTGCCACATCCAATGTAGAAAATGGTATCTCTCCCCATCAGGAAATTGACAAGCACACTGAGAATGACAAAAGATGATGTGCGTATGTCAACAGAAGCCACATGAGAGGAAAAAAGTTCATGTGGTGATGGAACTAGGAAGAGACTGATGAGAAGGATGGTGCTGAGATTCCTGGACACAGTCACCAGGTAGATGCACAAGATGATGGTGAAGAGGATGAACCTAAGGCCTGGGGCATCTGTTAAGCTAAATAAAATGAACTCTGTCATTGCAGTATGGTTCCTATCCTCCTGGAAAGCTATGGGACAGTGTAGCTGCTGCCAGATCATGGCTGTGATGGAAATGGTATAGGAATGAATTTATAAACCCATGGCTGCATTTTCATTAATACATAATAGAAGTTATTAAAAATATATCATTCGAAATGGATGACTTTTCATTCACAATTAGATAGTGAACAAAGTTTGTGTTTCCACAATATATTTGTCATGAAATCAATTTATGACAAAGCTACTGAAGTTATCAGCAATTTTTCCTTGAGCACTAAGCTCATATGCCATTAGAGACCAAGGGGGTTTCAAGTCTTCTTCTAAGTGTTTGGATGAATAAAAAAGCTTTGAGAGCTAGGTTCTATGCCTAATCCCAGGAATTTGACTTAAAATAAGTTGCTTCAGTTATATTTTTATTATAACTGACTCATTTCTCAAATACAACATATATATTGAGAAATATATACACATGTACATACATACATACATTATCAAAAAAACAAAGATCTTTCAATGTTCTTGAAAGCCACCTTTTGAAATAAGGATTCATTTTAAACTAGGAAGTCAAGATAATTAAACATGATGTTGTAGATTCCTACTTATCTCTTACAATCTTTGTTTACCATTGAAATTAATTCTCTGAAGAATCTTGGCATTCAAACACGGCATAAAATGTTCAAAGACTATTACCTTAGATAAAAATTGTTCATTCACATGAACACAATTTTCAAGGAGTCAATCTGATTTCCCTGGTGAGAGTTTATACATTTGATAATTATTACAGGTATATGATAAATTACCTCAGGTAAATGTTGGTTCTAGGTCCATTTTGTATTCCTTTTAGTGCATACTAAGTCAATTTCCACTAATAAAAAGAGACAACATTAGCTTCGTTCATTCAATATCATTTCATTTGTACAAGTATTTTTTTAGTTAGTGAAGTAATACACTTTATTAGATACCTTGATGAATATGAAATTGGAGGAGATGTAAATTTTATTTTCAAATAACAGTTATTAAAAACAAACATGATTTGTACAAAAAGCTATAAAATATTGTTATAAAGAAAACTTTAAAGAAAGAAAACCTATGCCTTGCTTTCAAGTAAGAACTGATACCTCAAAATTTGTGCTGCAAACAGTGGTAGGGCCTTGTGTGACTTGAATGTCCTAACAACTGTCAGTCCTGGTATTAGATTTTCAATGACACCTGTACTGTGACCTTGCTTGTACCAACCTCTCACACATCGCCTAGGTTTCTGTTGTTGATTTTTGCTTTATCAACAGTATTGAACATCTTCTGATATTCTAAATAACTTACTTTTTAATTTTATTGTAAACATCCCATATTAGAAGATAAATTTCATCCTTACCAGTTTTCATTTATAACCCTATTCTCTGAACTAAACTAATATTTACAATATGAGATCACTGGACACAATTCTGGAATGTATGAAAATGTAAATGGATAAACAAAACCATCAATGTCTTTTGTTCCATGAGCAATAAGATGGAATTTGTTTCTGAAACATTAAAATGAACAGAAAAAGGAGGAAAATGTGATCATCATCAACAACTTAAGGTTGATTACATCTCTCTTAAAAGCAGTCAGATTTCAAAGGAGATGTAGCCAGGTCTTCTGCCTTGTGCACATGAGGATGAAGGGCTTGACCATGAAGTCTCCCTAAAAATGTCCTCTTCACAGCCTCACCTCTTGATCTTAGGAACTTGCCTCTCTTCTGGGAAATCATTTTTGTCGTGTGTTTGCTTGCTTTCCATGGTCTTTGCAAGCTCAAGAATTGCACTCAGTTTAACGTAGGAACTGATCCTTTGCTCTTGACAATAATTCCTATTAATGAGAGATGAATTTCCAGCTCTTTTGTATGGATGTCATGTCAGGCCAGTGCTACAGGCTTGTACCACACACCAGATCTTTATGGGTACACAAAATATATATCCCATAGAGCATTTCTATAAAAAGGACATTTCCACCAGTTTTACCCCCTTGTATCTCTCTATCATTTCTCTTACAATGTGTATAGATAACAGTAATCATCAGGCTTATCTCAGGATAAGATGGTACTGTACCAGTCATACCCAGAAGCACTGTGGTAGGTAATCTTTCTGTTTCTAGAACCAAGAGCTGTGGAAATCAACTGGCATGGAAGAAAAAAGTTTACTATTACGATGAAGTTTTTTGAGGCCTCATTCTCATTGAATTCATTGACGTGTGTCTGTGTTTGTATACCACCAAAGGAACACATAGTGGAGCAAAACTCCTTATTTTATTTTCCATAAAGAGAAGACACAAAGAACATTATGAGAGCCACTATGCTTTATGCCATGTCTCCAGTAAACTAACAATCTCCCTCTAGGCTCAAAGTCTCTGATTCCTGCCCTTCCCAACAGAACTAGGGAACATATGTTAACCAAATACATATCTTTGGAGACAGTTAAGATGCAATCTGGAAAAGAGTTACCTATGAAGTATTTAAAAGAATATGATTTCAGCCAAGTGGAAAATCTTGGATGCAGGCAGATTCAAAGGCCAAACTCCCAAGAAAGGGTAGGCAAGTCCTCAGTAGTTCCTGCCTCACAAATATATCTGTCAGTTATATTTGTCTAGAAGGGTGAAGATGATACTCCAACATTATAGAGAGTTTTGGGTGACTATTCATACAGCAAACTCTCTCTGTCATCTTCTCATTTGGGAAGCCACTAAGCTGTACTCCCTGTATACTCAGGTAACTCATTTTATTCCTTCTCAAGTCTCTGATGGGTTTGAAGACCAGGTAGTTTAGTTTTACAATGATGCTAAGTTGCTTAGGGGCTAAGATTGTTTTAGGTCTAGATAGATATCTTAAGTTGATAGTGACAAGATATAAAAGATATTGATTTACATTCAGAATTTAGATGCACCAAGATAGGATAGATGTTTCCTTCAAGGCTGCCAAATACAAATAGCCAAAACACTATGAATGTAACATTTGTATAATTCCTGATTATTTTGTGCTTCTTCTTGCTGCAGATAGTTTATTGTATATATGTGTAATAATATAAATGTATATGTAAAAATAAAATAATACTTAATAATGAAAAAGAAAACAACTTCAAAATACTTTCAGCAGATTATATTTTATATGATTCAATGTATACTTTAATTAAATTAATTTTAATTTAAAGTCACTCAGTATAATCCTGTTATTTCTTCTATCTAATATATATTGCTATGCTCCTCATTTTCTAAGAATATACCCACAAATTTCATCAATCACAGACACTCAACTTCCTTTTATTACTAATTTATGAGACACTACTGCTATATCAATTGGCACATCACAGATGTCTCTAAGGAAACATTTTCCTAGCAAGTTGTCTCCTCAGAGCACCCTTAATCTCATTATTCCTGAGGCTGTAGATGAGGGGGTTCAACAAGGGGACCACTACCATATAGAACAAAGACACTACCTTGTTCTGATCTATGGAGTAGCTTGACTTGGGCATGACATAAATGAATGTCACAGTCCCATAGTAAAGAGTGACCACAGTGAGGTGGGAGGTGCAGGTGGAGAAGGCCTTCTTTCGACCCTCAGTGGAGCGCATCTTCAGGATGGTGATGAGGATGTAGGTGTAAGAGATGCCTATAACAAACACTGTCACCACAATAATGAATCCAACTGTAAATGAGAGAACTGCTACAGTGAAACTGACATTGGAACATGATAATTTTAATAATGGAGCCAAGTCACAGAAAAAGTGATTGATTTCATTGGGTCCACAGAAGACCAATGGATAGAAACAAACAATAAAAGAACAGCCATCGAGAAAACCACCAGTGTAAACCAGTAGGAGCAACTGGACATAGACTTGTGTGGACATTTTGGTGGAATAAAGCAGTGGGTTGCAAATTGCGACAAAGCGATCATAAGCCATGGCAGCCAGAAGGAAACATTCAAGTCCCGCACAGAAAGCAGCTGAACCAAGCTGGATGGCACATCCATGGTAGGAAATCGTGTTTCTTTCCACCAGGAAGGACACAAGCATATTTGGTATGACAGAAGATGAAGTGCCTATGTCTGCAAATGCCAAGTGGCTGAGAAAAAAGTACATGGGGTGATGGAGCTGGGAAGAGGCTCTGATGAGAAGGATGGTGCTGAGGTTCCCAGACACAGTCACCAGGTAGATGCAAAGGATGATGGTAAAGAGGACAACTCTAAGGACGGGGTCATCTGTTAAGCCCAATAAAATGAACTCTGTCACTGCAGTGTGGTTTCCATCCTCCAGGAAAGCCATGGGACAGTGTAGCTGCTGCCAGATAAAAGCTGTGATGGGCACATTATAAGAAGACCATTTATACATAGATGCCTTCATTTTTATTAACTCAAACAGGAGGTCAACATTGAAACATGAGAAAATAAATATATCATTCAAAGAGAATTTGACAGTTTAATCTGCCAACACTTTTGTTTAGAATTTTGGTGTACATACATTTATGCTTAATTAATGTGATTTAGAATTTTAAACACAAATTCTAGAAAACTTCCATCAAATATTGTATCTTTTATTTTTTACTTACATGTTGTAAAATACACCAAAAAAGCTTTATCTCTAATTTTAGAAAGGAAGACTTATAGAGTGTCAGAAGTTTTAAATATCACCAGAGGTAAAATATGTAACCAAACAATAATGTGAAGAAAATGTAAATAATGGCTCACCTTTTGCCATTAAACACCAGGAAAGATGTGTTGTTTCCATGAGGTAGTACTGAACACTTTCTTATTATTTTTATGTCATTATTGGGTAAGTATTAAGACTACATAAGAAGTCTAGAATGACATGAACCTCTAGCTCACTAAACTTTATCTAGCCTTCATGTATTTATGAAAGAGTCACAGTGAAGTTCAGTGCTCATATCCATTTGGGACATATAGCTGGGTAGTTCTTCAGCTATGTGGTTAATACACAAAAGGTGAGCTTTCTTAGTACACAGTCTGTTAGTGAAGCAAGCCCACATCAAGATAAATTTGCTTATTTACTTGAAAACATAGCAAAGAATCTGTTCTTTCTGGCCAGAGTATGATAGAATGAAATCACATGGTTTCCAACCCTGTGAAATTGGGAGTAAATACTCAACCTAAAAGCTAAGAAATTTACACAGGCTCATCTAGCTCAAGGCAATGTGTGCTCTTACCTCAATATTTTTGACATTATACCTTCTGTTTATCTAAAACATCTGGCGCCTGTGAGAGTAGAACATTCAGTCAATAAACAAAGCACATATTTCCCTAACACACTACCAACAAAGCTCCATCAAAGCATTTCAAGGATAGTGACCTCATTTGCCTGAGGAGAAAGTTTCTATACAGTTAGAGATCATGCTGGGTTCTGGATTGATCAATGGCTAGATAAATAATAAGCCTTTAACACTGAAGGTTACCTGGATATCCACAGGAGTTTTAATGTGAAAATAGAAGTTGATTCACGTAGTTTCGACCTTATTTTACCTGACCTGAGTGCCCACTAAAATTTATACATTTAGGTAGATTGATTTAAAAATAAAGTATTCTCCAATGATAAAGATCAGATCAGTAAGCCAGATCTACTCATTAATCTTAAAACTTACTTCTTCAAACAAAAATTCACTGAAAAGCAACAAGTTCAAAGTCATTATGACTTTATAGCTGCAAATCTGTCTCTATCGTTATTGTTTGTTCCTGAGGATGAGTCCCTACTGAGGTTCTGGATTCCAGTGTGAATTCAAACCATCAGGGACCAATACATGATGTCCAGTGAGTACTGAGAAGTTCATTTTACACACACAATTACCTTTCAAGGAGGCCTTTCATCTCACGTGATACTTTCCTCTTATGTAAGAATTAACATGGTTCCACCTGATAGTTAAAAAGCATGTAAATAATTTTTTTTTGCGAGATAGTGTATAATTCATTATATTTTTCACACTGTGTTTTTGCACATTTACCGATTTCATGATTTGAGACAGAATATTATTAACTGTACTGTTCCTGATGACCTGTGTGTTAGTGGACATTGTTTTAAGTTATTTTCCCAATGCTAAATATTTCACACGATATTTTTTGAACATTGGCTCATGATCATGATGTCATTGTTCTCTCTTTCTGTAGCAACACTTTTACTGTTGTAAAAAAAAACTGGACAAAACCAAGTTAGAGAGGAAAGAATTTAATCGGCTTATATTTCAATATCATGGTCCATCATTGAAGTAGGAACTCAAAGATGAAACACGGAGGGATGTCCTGAAGCAGAGTGCATGAATAACCGGGCTTAATGGAGTGGTGCCCAAGGCTTCCTCACCTTGCTTTCTACAAGACACAATAGTCTTTCCCAGGAGTGGAATCACCCACAGTGATCTGGGTCTCCCCACGACATACAGTAAATAAGAAATGTCTCATAGAAGTGCTTATTGGTCATTCCTATCAAAGCATGTTCCCTTTTTTTTCCTTTATTAATTTATTCTTGTTACATCTCAATGGTTATCCCATCCCTTGTATCCTCCCATTCTTCCCTCCCTCCCATTTTCCCCTTATTCCCCTCCCCTATGACTGTTCCTGAGGGGGATTACCTCCCCCTGTATATGCTCATAGGGTATCAAATCTCTTCTTGGTAACCTGCTGTCCTTCCTCTGAGTGCCACCAGGTCTCCCCCTCCAGGGGACATGGTCAAAGGTGAGGCACCAGAGTATGTGAGAAAGTAATATCCTACTCTCCACTCTACTGTGGAGAGTGTTCTGTCCATTGGCTAGATCTGAGTAGGGATTTAAGGTTTATCACCTGTATTGTCCTTGGCTGGTGCCTTAGTTTGAGCGGGATCCCTGGGCCCAAATCTGCCTATCATAATGTTCTACTTGTAGGTTTCTAGGACCCTCTGGATCCTTCTATTTTGCCGTTCTCCCATGCTTCTCTCATCTAGAGTCCCAATAGAATGTCCTCCCCTCTGTCTCAGTTTCCTGGTAAGTGAAGGCTTTCGTGGGACATGCCCCTTGGGCTAATATGCCGATATAAGTGAGTATATACCATTTGAGTCTTTCTGCTTCTGGGTTAACTCACTCACTATGATCATTTCTAGCTCAATCCATTCATCCACAAATTTCGGGAATTCCTTGTTTTTAATAGCTGAGTAGTATTCCATAGTGTATATGTACCACAGTTTCTTTATCCATTCTTCTACTGAGGGACACTTAGGCTGTTTCCATGTTCTGGCTATTGTGAGTAAGGCTGCTATGAACATGGTTGAGCAAATTTTCTTGTTGTGTGCTGGAGCATCTTCTGGGTATATTCCCAGGAGTGGAATAGCTGGGTCTTGAGGAAGCCCTATTCCCATTTTTCTGAGATAGCACCAGATAGATTTCCAAAGTGGTTGTACTATTTGCATTCCCACCACTAATGAAGAAGTGTTCCTCTCTCCCCACATCCTCACCAGCATGTGGTGTCACTTGAATTTTTGATCTCAGCCATTCTGATGGGTGTAAGATGGAATCTCAGAGTTGTTTTGATTTACATTTCCCTGATGATTAAGGAGGTTGAGCATTTCTTTAAGTGTTTCTCAGCCATTTGATATTCCTCTGTTGAGAATTCTCTGTTTAGTTCCTAGCCTCATTTCTCAATTGGGTTATTTGGTTTGGTGGTGTTTAATTTCTTGAGTTCTTTATATATTTTGGATATTAGACCTTTGTCAGATGTAGGGTTGGTGAAGATCTTTTCCTAGTCTGTAGGCTGTCGCTTTGTTTTCTTGACAGTGTCTCCTGCCTTACAGAAGCTTCTCAGCCTCATGAGGTCCCATTTATTAATTGTTGACATTAATGTCTGGGCTGTTGGTGTTCTGTTCAGGAAGTTGTCTCCTGTGCCAATATTTTCCATGCTCTTTCCCATTTTTTCTTCTAAGTGACTTAGTGTCTCTGGTTTTATGTTGAGGTCTTTAATCCACTTGGATTTGAATTTTGTACAAGGTGACAAATATGGGTCCAGTTGCATTTTTTTACACATAGACATCCAGTTAGACCAGCACCATGTGTTGAACATGCTATCTTTTTTTCCATCGAATGGATTTGGCTTCTTTGTCAAAAATCAAATGACCATATGTGTGTGGATTCATATCTTGGTCTTTGATTCGATTCCACTTATCAACCAGCCTGTTGCTGTGCCAGTACCATGCTGTTTTAATTACTATTGCTTTATAGTACAGTTTGAGATCAGGTATAGAGACTCCTCCAGAGCACCTTTTATTTTACAAGATTGTTTTAGCTATTCTAGGTTTTTTGTTTTTCCACATGAAATTCAGAATTGAACTTTCAATGTCTTTAAAAAATTGTGTAGGTATTTTGATAGGGATTGCATTGAATCTGTAGATTGCTTTTGGTAGGATGGCCATTTTTACTATGCTAATTCTCCCGATCCATGAGCAAGGAAGATCATTCCATCTTCTCACGTCATCTTCAATCTCTTTCTTTAGAGTTTTGAAATTTTTTTCAAACAAGTCCTTCACTTGGTTAGTTAGAGTAACTCCTAAGTATTTTATATTGCTTGTGGCTAATGTGAAGGGTGTAGTTTTCCTAATTTCTTCCTCTGCAAGCTTGTCATTTGTGTATAGGAAGGCTACAGACTTTTTTTGAGTTAATTTTGTACCCAGCCAATTTCCTGAAGGTGTTTATCAGCTGTCGGAGTTCTCTGGTGGAATTTTGAGTGTCACTTATGTAGACTATCATATCATCTGCAAATAGTGATAATTTGACTTCCTCCTTTCCCATTTGAATACCCTTGATCTCCTTTTGTTGTCTTATTGCTCTGGCTAGAACTTCGAGTACTATATTGAAGAGATATGGAGAGAGTGGGCAGCCTTGCCTTGTTCCTGATTTTAGAGGAATTTCCTTGAGTATCTCACCCTTTACTTTGATTTTGGCTATTGGCTTCCTATATATAGCCTTTATTATGTTGAGGAAAGTGCCTTATATTACCGATCTCTCTAAAACTTTAAGCATGAATGGGTGTTGGATTTTATCAAATGATTCTCTGCATCCAAAGAGATGATCATGTGGTTTTTTATTTTCAGTTTGTTTATGTGGTGGATTACATTGATGGATTTCCGTATATTAAACCATCCCTGCATGCCTGGAATGAAGCCTACTTGGTCATGATGAATGATATCTTTGATGTGCTCTTGTATTCGTTTTGCAAGTATTTTATTTAGTATTTTTGCATCGATGTTCATCAGAGAAATTGGTCTGAAATTCTCTTTCTTTGTTGAGTCTTTGTGAGGTTTAGGTATCAATGAGACTATGGCCTCATAGAATGAATTTGGTAATGTTCCATCCCTTTCTATCTTTTGGAGTAGCTTGAAGAGTATCGGTATTAGCTCTCCCTCTAAGGTCTGGTAGAATTCTGCACTGAAACCATCTGGCCCTGGGCTTTTTTTGGTTGGGAGACTATCAATGATTACTTCAATTTCTGTAGGGGAAATGGGACTATTTAGCTTGTTTATCTGTTCTTCACTCAACTTTGGCAAGTGAAATTGATCAAGAAAATCGTCCATTTTCCTTAGATTTTCAAATTTCGTGGCATATTTGCCTTCAAAGTAGGATCTTATGATTCTTTGTATTTCTTCAGTGTCTGTTGTTATGTCTCCCTTTTCGTTTCTGATTTTGTTGATTTCAATACTGTCTCTCTGCCTTTTAGTTAGTTTGGCTAATGGTCTGTCTATCTTGTTGACTTTCTCAAAGAACCACCTCTTGGTTTTGTTGATCCTTTGGACTGTTTTCTTAGTTTCTAATTTGTTAATTTCACCCCTGAGTTTGATTATTTCCAGACGTCTACTCCTTTTGGGTGTTTCTGCTTCTTTTTTCTAGGGCTTCCAGTTGTGTCGTTAAGGTGTTTATGTTCGATGCTTCCAATTTCTTTTTAAAGGCACTTAGTGCTATGAATTTTCCTCTTAGCACTGCTTTCAATGTATCCCACAAGTTTGGGTACGTTGTTCCTTCATTTTCATTGAATTTCAGAAACTCCTTGATTTCTTTCTTTATTTCTTCCCTGACCCAGGTGTCATTTAGCAAAGAGTTGTTCAGTTTCCACATACGTGTAGGCTTTTTGTTATTTCTGTTGTTGTTGAATTGCAGCCTCAGCCCATGATGATCTGATAGGATACAAGGTATTATTTCAATCCTCTTGTATCTGTTGAGGCTTTCTTTGTGAACTACGATGTGATCAATTTTGGAGAAGGTTCCATGGGGTGCAGAGAAGAAGGTATATTCTTTCTTGTTTGGGTGAAAGGTTCTATAGATATCTGTTAGATCCATTTGACCCATGGCATTGGTTAATGATGTTATTTCTCGGCTTAGTTTCTGTTTCAATGACTTGTCCTTCAGTGAGAGTGGGGTGTTGAAGTCTCCCACTATTATTGTGTGGGGATCGATGTGTGGTTTAAGCCTTTTTAGCAGATCTTTTACAAATGTGGGTGCCCTTGCATTGGGAGCATAGATGTTCAGAATTGTGATGTCATCTTGGTTGACTTTACCTTTGATGAGTATGAAGTGTCCATCCTCATCTCTTTTGATTAAGCTTGGTTGAAAGTCTATTTCGTTCGATATTAAAATGGCTACGCCTGCTTGCTTCTTGTGACCATTTGCTTGGAATATTTTTTTCCAACCTTTTATCCTGAGATAATGCCTATCGTTATGTGTGAGATGTGTTTCTTGAATGCAGAAGAATGTTGGATCCTGTTTATGCACCCATTCAGTTAGTCTGTGTCTTTTTATTGGAGAATTGAGACCATTGATGTTGAGAGATATTAATGACCAGTTACTATTAAGAGTCTTAATTTTGATGTTGGTTCCAGTCGAGCGTTTGTGTAGTTGTGTTTTTGCCATGGTATAGTTATCTATTTCCTGAGTAGTTTTGATTGTAGCTTGACCCTTTGGGATGGAGTTTACCTTCTGTAAAGCTGGATTTGTGGATAGGTACTGTTTGAATTTGGTTTTGTCATGGAATATTTTGTTTTCTCCATCAATGGTTATTGACAGTTTTGCTGGGTAAAGTAGTCTGGCCTGGCATCTGTGGTCTTTTAGGGTTTGCAGGATCTCTGTCCAGGCCCTTCTGGCTTTGATGGTCTCTGCTGAGAAGTCGGGTGTAATTCTGTTAGGTTTGCCATTAAATGTTATTTGGCCCTTTTCCCTTGCAGCTTTTAATATTTTTCTTTGTTCTGTATGTTTTGTGTTTTGATTATTATGTGACGGGCAGTTTTTCTTTTCTGGTCAATTCTATTTGGTGTTCTGTATGCCTTTTGTATGTTTATAGGCATCTCTTTCTTTAGACTGGGGAAATTTTCTTCTATGATTTTGTTGAGAATAGTTTCTGGGCCTTGGAGTCTGATATCTTCTCTTTCTTCAATGCCTATTATCCTCAGATTTCTTCTTTTCATGGTATCCTTAATTTCTTGGATGTTTTGTGTCAGGAGTTTTCCAGACTTGGCATTTTCTTTAATGGTTGCTTCAAGATCTGTGATTGTATCTTTTAGACCTGAGATTCATTCTTCCATCTCTTGGATTCTGTTAGAAAAGCTCAGCACTGTGTCATTCGCCTTCTTCTCTTAGGCCTCATGTTCTCGTTTTTCTTCTGTCTGTGTGTTTATCATTGAATCCATTTTCATCTTCATATCTTGAACGGATTTTTTTATTTCTTTCATCTGGTTGTTTATATTTTCCTGAAAATTTTCCAGTTCCACTCTATGTGCTTCTTTTATGTCTCACAGCTACTTGGCTGCGTCTTCCTGCATCTGATTTCGAATTTTATTTGTTTCCTCCGTTATCATCCTCATTACCAAGGATTTGAGGTCATTTTCTTGTGTTTCCGTTGTATTTGAGTTCTCTGGGTTGTTTTCTTTGGGATAGCTGGACACTGGAGATGCCATGTTGTTTTGGGGTTTTTTGCGTATGCTTTTACGCTGTCCTTTAGACCTCTTGCCGTCTCTGTTTTTGTTGGGTAACTTCCAGAGTTGGGTGGAGGGAGTCTGATGATAGATTCATTTGTTTTCTCACGATTTCTGTAGGTTGGAAGCCCTGATACTTCACTGGTGTCACAGCAGGGAAACTGCGACTGCGCTGAGCAAGCACCTGGTGGAAGTGAGCGCTCTGCCCAGCTTGTGTCACAGCAGGAAAACTGCGGCTGCGCTGAGCTGGAGCCTAGGGTGGAAGTCAGCACTCCGCCAAGCCTGTGTCACAGCAGGGGAGCTGTGCCTCGGGCAGAATTGCTTGCTGAGCTGAGCCAGCTTCTCCATGGCATAGCTCACTCTGGGGCTGAACTGTGTGCTGAGTCTAGTTTGGGTCTCAAGGCACCACGCGACCCAAATCCTGTTCAGAGTCCCCTCTCCCACAGCAACTCCCACCGTCCACCACACCAATCGCCTCCACTGGAAGGCTCTGAGCTGCAAACCTCAGCCACCGCCGCTGGTGCCGCTGGAGCCGCTGGTGGCACTGCTGTCTCTGCCACTGTTGCTCTGATCCGAGAAAGTCCGTCCTCCTCCCGTGTGCCGGGGCAAGCAGGTCTTCCGCACCCTGGTCCCTCCGAACCGTGGAGCACTTCTGCTGCCGTGGTGTGGGGACCTTGGTGTTCCTGCTCAGAAATCTGTGCAATTCCCTGAATTGTTCACTGGAGCTTTCAAACACGGTCCACACTGCTCGCCGCCATCTTGGATCCCATATCTATCTATCTATCTATCTATCTATCTATCTATCTATCTATCTAAAATTTTTTACAAATAATAACACTAAAGTACAACTCTGGCATAGATTTAGAATACAATATAATCAATAAATTTACAAAAATCCAATGTTGAAAATATAATGAATTATAGATTCTCTCTCAAAAACTTTCACCTGAGATAATTTTTATCACAGGGTTTGAGGAACTATCTGATGGAAGTATGTTAGTTCTTTCATAAAAGGAAAGTACCAGTGGAAATTTATAGACTCCTAGGAAAGTACTAGTGCGTGTGAAATGAACAGTTCAGGACTCACTGGGAGTGATGTAATGATCCCTGATTATTTGAATTCTCACTGGAATCCAGAGCCTCAGCAGGGACTTATCCTCAGTGACAAACTATGATAGTAGAGACAGCTTTGCAGCTATAAAATCATAATGGCTTTGAGCATCTTACTTTGTAATGAATTCTTGATTGAAGAGGTAAGCTTTGAGATTAGTGGGTAAATCTAGTTTACTGATTTGACTTTTATCTTTGGAGAATACTTTATTTTTAAAACAATGCATCTAAATGTATAAGCTCTTCTGGACACAAGTCAGGTAAACTAAGGCAATAAACTAGACCAAAAATTGACTAAATCAACTTCTATTTTCATATTCCAACTCCTGTGGATAACCAGATGACCTCCATTGTTAAAGATTTCTTATTTGTCTATTTATGAATCCAGAACCCAGCATGATCTCTAATTGTATAGGAACTTACTACTCAGGGAAATGAGGTCACTATCTTGGAAATGCTCTGATGGAGTTTTGGTAGTGTCTTGTAGAAATACTTGCTTTGCTTATTGACTGAATTTTCTAGTATCAGAAGCTCCAATCGTTTTAGACAAATAGAAATTATAATGTCAAAAATATTGAGGTAAGAGTGCATGCAGCCCTGAGCTGGATGAGACTGTGTAAAAAATCTTAATTTTTTTTGCATTGAGTATTCACTCACCATTGCATTGTGTAGAATAACATCTGACTTCATTCCAACAAACTTCAGTCAGAAAACTCTGAATTTTTTCTATGTTTCGAGTTTTAATAAGAAAATTTATCTTGATGTGGCCTTGCTTCACTAATATACAATATGATCTCTGAGCTATTCTTTCGTGTATTCAACCACATAGACGTAAGTCCGAATTTTAGTGTGCTCTGATCTTCACTGTGACTCTTTCATAAATGGTATAGACTTAAAGGTTAGATGAGTTCAGCTTTCCTGAATCTCATATTCCCATTCTTGGCTTCTTATGAAGTCATAAGATATTTACTGATAATCAAACTATACATTCTCAATGAAATAAAAACAATAAAAGTGATCAATACTATCTCTTAGAAATGAAAGGAGTATACTTAAAATTATTTGTCTGATCCAGCTTCTTAGTGACCATTCAGTAAAGGTTAGCCATTATTTAAGTTTTCTTCACACTATTTTGTGGTTTTATCGTTTAACTCTTGTGATATTTACATTTTCTGACACTTACATAAGTTCATTTTAAAACTTTAGATATAAAACCACATAGGTATATTTTACAATATACGAATTTAAAAATAAAAGATATATTAATTGATATAAATTTTCTAGCATTCATGTTTAAAATTGGAAGTCACAAGAATTGAGCATAAATATATGTACACCAAGAGTCCTGAGTAAAATGTTGTCAAATTCTCTTTGAACGATTTATTTATTTTCTCATGTTTCAATGATAACCTCATGTCTGAGTTAGTGAAAATGATGGCATTTATTTATAATTTTTTTCTTATACTGTCCTCATCACAGCATTGATCTGGCAGCATCTATACTGTCCCATGGCTTTTCTGGAGGATGGGAACCACACTGCAGTGACAGAGTTCATTTTATTGGGATTAACTATTGACCCCCGTCCTTAGAGTCGTCCTCTTCACCATCATCCTGTGCATCTACCTGGTGACTGTGTCTGGGAACCTCAGCACCATCCTTCTCATCAGAGTCTCTTCCCAGCTCCATCACCCAATGTACTTTCTTCTCAGCCACTTGACTTTTGCAGACATAGGCTATTCATCTTCTGTCACACCCAATATGCTTATCAACTTCTTGGTGGAGAAAAACACCATCTCCTACCATGGATGTGGCATCCAGCTTGGTTCAGCTGCTTTCTTTGGGGGACTTGAATGCTTCCTTCTGGCTGCAATGGCTTATGATCGCTTTGTGGCAATTTGCAACCCACTGCTTTATTCCACCAAAATGTCCACACAAGTCTATGTCCAGTTGCTCCTAGTGGCTTACATAGGTGGTTTTCTTGATGGCTGTTCTTTTACTGTTTGTTTCTATTCACTAGTCTTCTGTGGAGCCAGTGAAATCAATCACTTTTTCTATGATTTGACTCCATTATTAAAATTATCATGTTCTGATATCAGTATCATTGTAGTGGTTCTCTCATTTACAGTTGGATTTGTTCTTGTGGTGACAGTGTTTGTAATAAGCATCTCTTACACCTACATCCTCATCACCATCCTGAAGATGCACTCCACTGAGGGTCGACAGAAAGCCTTCTCCACCTGCACCCCCACCTCACTGCGGTCACTTTATTTTATGGGACTATCATGTTCATATATGTGATGCCCAAGTCCAGCTACTTCACGGACCAGAACAAGGTGATGTCTGTGTTCTACATGGTGGTGGTCCCCATGTTGAACCCTCTCATCTACAGCCTCAGGAATAATGAGATTAAGGGTGCTCTGAAGAGACAGCTTGGGAGGAAAATATTTCCTTAGAGATATCTGATATGTTGTAGCTACTGATATAGCAATTATGTCTCATAGGTTTAGTAATAAAATAAAGTTGACTGTGATAACAATCTGTTAATATGTTATTATGAAACCAGAAGAATTATACATTAAAATTCAAATTTCAGATTACAGAAGAAATAGCATTGCCATAGTAAATTACAATAAATAAAAATAAAACTTTACTAACAGTATAAATTTAATCCTATAAAATACAATCTACTGAAATAATTTGACATTATTTGCATATTATTTTAAATACTTTGTAGTGAACTTTGTTTTATATTACATATTAACAATCCATAAAGTCCATGTATTTTTAAAATGTCTGTTCCCTAGTGCTGTTAGGAGGGGTTAGAATCAGAGAACTTGAGCCTAGTAGGCTATTTTTACTTTATTAGAGACATGGCGTGAAGGAGAGTGTCACTCATAATGTTCTTTGTCCCTTTTCTGCAATGACCATAAAGGAGGTGTTTTGCTCCAGCATATGTTTCATCTTCAATGAATTCACTTCACAACAGAATGTGGCCTCATAAACTTCTTCCTTAGAGTAAATTTCCATTGTCAGTTCTGATTAATTCACTCAGCTATTTCTTTTAGCAACAAAAACCTTAATAATATCTCTCACAGTGTTTCTGGGTATGTCTGCTTCAACACCATTTTATCCTGAGATAAACCTTATGACTACAGTTATTTCTGCACACAGTAAGAAAAATGATAGAGAGATACTAGTGGGTAAAATTGGTGAAAATATTCTTTTCATATAAATTCTGTATGAGATATGGATTTTGTGTACCTATAAAAATCTGATGTGTGCAATAAGCCTATGGTACTGGCCTGATATGACATCCATACAAAAGAGCAGGAAATCCATCTCTCATTAATCTGAATTATTGTCAAGAGCAAATGGTCAGTTCCTATGTTAGAATACCATGGAAAGCAAGCAAACACACAACAGGAATGATTTTCCAGAAGAGAGCCAAGTTCTTAAGTTCAATAGTGAGACTGTGAAGATGACAGTTTTAGGAAGACTTCGTGGTCAAGCTCCTCATCCTCATGTGCACAAGGGAGCAGACCTGGCTACCTTTCTTTTAAAATCCAACTGGCTTTAGGAAAGATGTAATCAACCTTTAGTTGTAGATGATGATCACATTTTCTTCCCTTTTCTATTCACTGTAGTGTTTCAGAAATAAATTCCATCTTATTGCTGATAGAACAAAATACATTGATATTTTTATTTATCCCCTCATTATCATACATTCCAGATTTATCCAGTGATTTCACATTTTAAATGTTAGTTTTGTATAAGGGGTTATAAATAAAAACTGGCAAGGATGGGTTTTATACTTTAATGTCACATCTTCACCAATAAATAAAATGAGACATCTATAGACACTTGATTTTTGACAAAGAAGCCAAAACCATATAATGGAAAAAAGATAGCTTCATCAACAAATGGTGCTGCTCTAACTGGATGTCTACATGTAGAAAAACCCAAATAGACTCTTATTTATCACTCTGCATAAAACTAAAGTACAGGTAGATTAAAGATCTCAACATAAAACCAGACACACTAAATCTGTTAGAAGAAAAGTGGGTATGAGCCTTGAACTCATTGGTACTGGAGACAACTTCCTAATGGGATCTCATGAAACTAAAAAGCTTTTGTAAGGCGAAGGACACTATCAACAGAACAAAACAGCCTACAGACTGGGTAAAGCTCTTTGCCAATGCTGCATCTGACTGAGAGCTAATATTCAAATTAGATAAAAGCACAAGAAATAAAACACAAAAACCCCAAATAATCCAGTTAGAAATGGGATACAGACCTAAACCGAGAATTCTCAACAAAGGAATATTGAGTGACCTAGAAACACTTAAAGAAATGTTCAATATCCTGAGTCAGCAGGGAAACACAAATCAAAACAACTCTGAAATTCCATCTTACACCCCTCAGAATGGCTAAGATAAAAAACTCAAGTGACAATACATGATAGGCAGGATATGTAGAAAGGTGAACATTCCTTCATTGCTGGTGGGACTGCAAACTTGCACAGCCACTTTGGAAATCAATTTGGTGCTTTCTTAGAAAATTAGGACTAGTGCTAACTCAAGACATAGCTGTACAACTCCTGGGCATATGACCCACCATACAACTAGGAGGGAGAGGGCTATGACAAGGATGTAAAGTGAATAATTTAGGGGAAATAAAGATCCTACAAGCAAATGTACACAGACTTCTGCAAATGTTTTAGTTCAATAAGGCAGTGGGTTGCAGGTTGCCACACAGCAATCATACTCATTGGTAAACAGAAGGAAACTTTCTACTGACTTAAAGAAAGCCACTGAGCCAAACTGGGTACCACATCCAATGTAGAAAATGGTATCTCTCCCCATCAGGAAATTGACAAGCACACTGAGAATGACAAAAGATGATGTGCGTATGTCAACAGAAGCCACATGAGAGGAAAAAAGTTCATGTGGTGATGGAACTAGGAAGAGACTGATGAGAAGGATGGTGCTGAGATTCCTGGACACAGTCACCAGGTAGATGCACAGGATGATGGTGAAGAGGATGACTCTAAAGACTGGGGCATCTGTTAAGTTAAATAAAATGAACTCTGTCATTGCAGTGTGGTTCCTATCCTCCAGAAAAGCTATGGGACAGTGTAGCTGCTGCCAGATCATGGCTGTGATGGAAATGGTATAGGAATGAATTTATAAACTCATGACTGCAATTTCATTAATACATAATAGAAGTTATTAAAATATATCATTCAAAATGGATGACTTTTCATTCACAATTAGATAGTGAACAAAGTTTGTGTTTCCACAATATATTTGTCATGAAATCAAATTATGTCAAAGCTACCGAAGTTATCAGCAATTTTTCCTTGAGCCCTAAGCTCACATGCCATTAGAGACCACGCAGGTTTCAAGTCTTCTTGAAGTGTTTGGATGAATAAAAAAGCTTTGAGGGCTAGGTTCTGTGCCTAATTATTCACAGGAATTTGACTTAAAAATAAGTTGTTTCAGTTATATTTTTATTATAACTGACTCATTTCTCAAATACAACATATATATTGAGAAATATACATACATACATATATACATACATACATGCATGCATACATACATACATACATACATACATACATACATTCTCAAAAAACAAAGATCTTTCAATGGCAGAATGAAGTCAAAATAGCCACCTTTTGAAATAAGGATTCATTTTAAACTAGGAAGTCAAGATAATTAAACATGATGTTATAGTTTCCTAGTTATCTCTTACATCATTATTTACCATTGAAATTAATTCTCTGAAGAATCTTGGCATTCAAACATGACATAAAACCTTCAAAGACTATTACCTTAGATAAAAATTGTTCATTCACATGAACACAATTTTCAAGGAGTCAATCTGATTTGCTTTGGTGAGAATTTATATACCTTCATTTGATAATTATTACAGGTATATGATAAATTATCTCAGGTAAATGTTGGTTCTAGGTCCTTTTTGTATTCCTTTTAGTGCATACTAAGTCAATTTCCACTAATTAAAAGAGACAACATTAGCTTCGTTCATTCAATATCTTTTTATTTGTATAAGTGTTTTTTTAGTTAGTGAAGTAATACACTTTATTAGATACCTTGATGAATATGAAATTGGAGGAGATGTAAATTTTATTTTCAAATAACAGTTATTTAAAACAAACATGATTCTTACAAAAAGCTATAAAATATTGTTATAAAGAAAACTTTATGTAGAAATCCAGTTAGACCAGCATAATTTGTTGAAGATGCTATCCTTTTTCCATTGAATAGATTTGGCTTCTTTGTCAAAAATCAGGTGACTATATGAGTGTGGATTCATATCTGGGTCTTCAATTCGAATCCATTGATCAACCAGCCTATTGCTGTGCCAGTACCATGCTGTTTTAAGTACTATTGCTCTATAGTACAGCTTGAGATCAGGTATGGAGATTCCTCCTGAGGATCTTTTAATGTATAAGATTGTTTTAGCTATTCTGGGTTTTTTGTTTTTCCATATAAAGTTGAGAATTGACCTTTCAATGTCTTTAAAAAATTGTGTAGGTATTTTGATAGGGATTGCATTGAATCTGTAAATTGCTTTTGGTAAAATGGCCATTTTTACTATGTTGATTCTCCCGATCCACGAACAGGGGAGATCCCTCCATCTTCTCAAGTTACCTTCAATCTCTTTCTTTAGGGACTTAAAGTTTTTTTCAAACAAGTCTTTCACTTGCTTGGTTAGAGTTACTCCTAGATATTTTAACTTGCTTGTGGCTAATGTGAAGGGTGTAGATTTTCTAATTTCTTCCTCTGTATGATTGTCATTTGTATATAGGAAGGCTACTGATTTTTTGAGTTAATTTTGTACCCAGCCAGTTTGCTGAACATGCTTATCAACTGAAGGAGTTCTCTGGTGGAATTTTCGTGGTCACTTATGTACACTATCATATCAACTGCAAATAGGGATAGTTTGACTTCTAACTGGATTTCTACATGTAGAAAAATGCAATTGGTCTCATACTTGTCACCATGCACAAAACTCAAGTCCAAATGGATTAAAGACCTCAATATAAAACCAGAGACACTAAATCAGTTAGAAGAAAAAGTGGGGAAGAGCCTGGAACACATCAGCACAGGAGACAACTTCCTGAACAGAACACCAACAGCCCAGGCCTTAAGGTCAACAATTAATAAATGGGACCTCATGAGGCTGAGAAGCTTCTGTAAGGCAGGAGACACCGTCAAGAGAACAAAGCAACAGCCTACAAACTGGAAAAGATCTTCACCAACCCTGCATCTGACAAAGAGCTAATATCCAAACTTTATAAAGAACTCAAGAAATTAAATGCCCCCAAACCAAATAACCCAATTGAGAAATGGGGCTCAGAATTAAACAGAGAATTCTCAACAGAGGAATATCAAATGGCTGAGACACACTTAAAGAAATGTTCAACATCTCTAGTCGTCTGAGAAATGCAAATCAAAACAACTCTGAGATTCCATCTTACACCCATCAGAATGGCTAAAATCAAACATTCAAGTGACAACACATGCTGGTGAGGATGTGGAGAGAGAGGAACACTCCTTCATTGCTGGTGGGAATGCAAACTAGTACAGCCATTTTGGAAATCTATCTGGTGCTATCTCAGAAAAATGGGAATAGGGCTTCCTCAAGACCCAGCTATTCCACTCCTAGGAGTATACCCAGAAGATGCTCCAGCACACAGCAAAAAAATTTGCTCAACCATGTTCATAGCAGCCTTATTCATAATTGCCAGAACATGGAAACAGCCTAAGTGCCCCTCAGTAGAAGAATAGATAAAGAAATTGTGGTACATATACACTATGGAATACTACTCAGCTATTAAAAACAAAGATTTTCCAAAATTTGTGGACAAATGGATTGAACTAGAAATGATCATAATGAGTGAGCTAACCCAGAAGCAGAAAGACTCAAATGGTATATACTCACTTATTACTGGACACTAGCCCAAGGGACAGGTCCCATGAAAGTCTGCACCTACCAGGAAATGGGGATAGAGGTGAGGACATCCTATTGAGACTCTAGATGAGGAAAATATAGGGGATAGGCAAGTAGGGCAACCCAGAAGGTCCTAGAAACCTACAAGAAGAACATTATGATGGGTAGATCTGAGCCCAGGGGTTCTGCTTGATCTAAGGCACCAACCATGGACAAAACGTGCAGTCATCATCAAACCCCTACCCAGATCTAGCCAAGGGACAGAACATTCTCCATAGTTAAGTGGAGACTGGGGAGTGACTTTCACAGGATCTCTGGTGCCCCATATTTGTCCATGTCCCTTTGTTGGGGAGGCCCAATGACACTTGGAGGAAGGATAGCGGACTACCAAGAAAAGACTTGATACCCTAGCACCATATTCAGGGTGAGGAGGTCCCTCACAGCTACAGTCATAGGGAAGGGGGATTGGGGTGAAAGTGGGAGGGAGGGAAGAATGGGCGGATGCATGGGATGGGATAGAAATTGAGATGTAATATGAATTATTTTTAATTTTCAATAAAAATGTGTTATTATTAAAAAAAGAAAACTTTAAAGAAAGAAAACCTATGCCTTGCTTTCAAGTAAGAACTGATACCTCAAAATTCATGTTGCAAACAGTGGTAGTGCCTTGTGTGACTTGAAAATCTTCACAACTGTCAGTCCTGGTATTGGGTTTTCAGTGACACCTGTACTGTGGCCTTGCTTGTACCAACCTCTCACACATGACCTAGGTTTCTGTTGTTGATTTTTGCTTTACCAACAGTATTGAACATCTTCTGATATTCTAAATAACTTACCTTTTAATTTTATTGTAAACATCCTCTATTAGAAGATAAATTTCATCCTTACCAGTTTTCATTTATAACCCTATTCTCTGAACTAAACTAATATTTACAATGTGAGATCACTGGACACAATTCTGGAATGTATGAAAATATAAATGGATAAACAAAACCATCAATGTCTTTTGTTCCATGAGCAATAAGATGGAATTTGTTTCTGAAACATTAAAATGAACAGAAAAAGGAGGAAAATGTGATCATCATCAACAACTTAAGGTTGATTACATCTCTCTTAAGAGCAATCAGATTTCAAAGGAGATGTGGCCAGGTCTTCTGCCTTGTGCACATGAGGATGAGGGGTTTGACCATGAAGTCTCCCTAAAAATGTCCCCTTCACAGCCTCACCTCTTGATCTTAGGAACTTGGCTCTCTTCTGGGAAATCATTTTTGTCGTGTGTTTGCTTGCTTTCCATGGTCTTTGCAAGCTCAAGAATTGCACTCAGTTTAACATAGGAACTGATGCTTTGCTCTTGACAATAATTCAGATTAATGAGAGATGAATTTCCAGCTCTTTTGTATGGATGTCACTTCAGGCCAGTGCTACAGGCTTGTACCACACACCAGATCTTTATGGGTACACAAAATATATATCCCATAGAGCATTTCTATAAAAAGGACATTTCCACCAGTTTTACCCCCTTGTATCTCTCTATCATTTCTCTTACAATGTGCATAGATAACAGTAATCATCAGGCTTATCTCAGGATAAGATGGTACTGTACCAGTCATACCCCGAAGCACTGTGGTAGGCAATCTTTCTGTTTCTAGAACCAAGAGCTGAGGAAATCAACTGGCTGGAAGAAAAAAGTTTACTATTACGATGAAGTTTTTTGAGGCCTCATTGTCGTTGAATTCATTGAAGTGCATCTGTGTCTGTGTATCACCAAAGGAATACATAGTGGAGCAAAACTCCTCATTTTATTTTCCATAAAGAAAAGACACAAAGAACATTATGAGAGCCACTCCTCTGCTTTATGCCATGTCTCCAGTAAACTAACAATCTCCCTCTAGGCTCAAAGTCTCTGATTCCTGCCCTTCCCAACAGCACTAGGGACATATGTTAACCAAATATATGACTTTGGAGACAGTTAAGATGCAATCTGGAAAGGAGTTATCTATGGAATATTTAAAAGAATATGAATTCTGCCAAGTGGAAAATCTTGGATGCATGCAGATTCAAAGGCCAAACTCTGCCAAGACAGGGTAGTCAAGTCCTCAATAGTTCCTGCCTCATAAATATATCTGTCAGTTATATTGGTCCAGAAGGGTGAAGATGATGCTCCAACATTATAGAGAGTTTTGGGTGACTATTCATACAGCAAATTGTCTCTGTCATCTTCTCATTTGGGAAGCCACTAAGCTGTACTCCCTGTATACTCAGGTAACTAATTTTATTCCTTCTCAAGTCTCTGATGGGTTTGAAGACCAGGTAGTTTAATTTTACAATGATGCTAAGTTGCTTAGGGGTTAAGATTGTTTTAGGTCTAGATAGATATCTTAAGTTGATAGTGACAAGATATAAAAGATATTGATTTACATTCAGAATTTAGATGCACCAAGATAGGATAGATGTTTCCTTCAAGGCTGCCAAATACAAATAGCCAAAACAATATGAATGTAACATTTGTATAATTCCTGATTATTTTGTGCTTCTTCTTGCTGCAGATAGTTTATTGTATATATGTGTAATAATATAAATGTATATGTAAAAATAAAATAATACTTAAAAATGAAAAGGAAAACAACTTCAAAATACTTTCAGCAGATTATATTTTATATGATTCAATGTATACTTTAATTAAATTAATTTTAATTGAAAGTCTCTCAGTATGACCCCGTTATTCCTTCTGTAATCTGAAAACTTAAATCTAATATGTATATATATATATATATATATATATTGCTATGCTCCTCATTTTCTAAGAATATACGCACAGATTTCATCAATCACAGACACTCAACTTCCTTTTATTACTAATTTATGAGACACTACTGCTATATCAATTGTCACAACATCACAGATGTCTCTGAGGAAACATTTTCCTAGCAAGTTGTCTCCTCAGAGCACCCTTAATCTCATTATTCCTGAGGCTGTAGATGAGGGGGTTCAACAAGGGGACCACTACCATATAGAACAAAGACATCACCTTGTTCTGATCTGTGGAGTAGCTTGACTTGGGCATGACATAAATGAATGTTACAGGCCCATAGTAAAGAGTGACCGCAGTGAGGTGGGAGGTGCAGGTGGAGAAGGCTTTCTGTCGACCCTCAGTGGAGCGCATCTTCAGGATGGTGATGAGGATGTAGGTGTAAGAGATGCCTATAACAAACACTGTCACCACAATAACGAATCCAACTGTAAATGAGAGAACTGCTACAGTGAAACTGACATTGGAACATGATAATTTTAATAATGGAGCCAAGTCACAGAAAAAGTGATTGATTTCATTGGGTCCACAGAAGACCAATGGATAGAAACAAACAATAAAAGAACAGCCATCAAGAAAACTACCAATGTAAACCAGTAGGAGCAACTGGACATAGACTTGTGTGGACATTTTGGTGGAATAAAGCAGTGGGTTACAAATTGCCACAAATCGATCATAAGGCATTGCAGCCAGAAGGAAGCATTCAAGTCCCCCACAGAAAGCAGCTGAACCAAGCTGGATGGCACATCCATGGTAGGAGATTGTGTTTCTTTCTACCAGGAAGGACACAAGCATATTTGGTATGACAGAAGATGAAGTGCCTATGTCAGCAAAAGCCAAGTGGCTGAGAAAAAAGTACATGGGGTGATGGAGCTGGGAAGAGACTCTGATGAGAAGGATGGTGCTGAGGTTCCCAGACACAGTCACCAGGTAGATGCACAGGATGATGGTAAAGAGGACGACTCTAAGGACGGGGTCATCTGTTAAGCCCAATAAAATGAACTCTGTCACTGCAGTGTGGTTTTCATTCTCCAGGAAAGCCATGAGACAATGTAGCTGCTGCCAGATCAAGGCTGTGATGGGGACATTATAGGAAGACTGTTTATAAATAGATGCCCTCATTTTTATTAACTCAAACAGGAGGTCAACATTGAAACATGAGAAAATAAATATATCATTCAAAGAGAATTTGACAGTTTAATCTGCCAACACTTTTGTTTAGAATTTTGGTGTACATACATTTATGCTTAATTAATGTGATTTAGAATTTTAAACACAAATTCTAGAAAACTTCCATCAAATATTGTATCTTTTATTTTTTACTTACATGTTGTAAAATACACCAAAAAAGCTTTGTCTCTAATTTTTGAAAGGCAGACTTATAGAGTGTCAGAAGTTTTAAATATCACCAGAGGTAAAATATGTAACCAAACAATAATGTGAAGAAAATGTAAATAATGGCTCACCTTTTGCCATTAAGCACCAGGAAAGTTGTTTTGTTTCCATGAGGTAGTACTGAACACTTTCTTATTATTTTTATGTCATTATTGGGTAAATATTAAGACTACATAAGAAGTCTAGAATGACATGAACCTCTAGCTCACTAAACTTTATCTAGCCTTCATGTATTTATGAAAGAGTCACAGTGAAGTTCAGTGCTCATATCCATTTGGGACATATAGCTGGGTAGTTCTTCAGCTATGTGGTTAATACACAAAAGGTGAGCTTTCTTAGTACACAGTCTGTTAGTGAAGCAAGGCCACATCAAGATAAATTTGCTTATTTACTTGAAAACATAGCAAAAAAATCTGTTCTTTCTGACCAGAGTGTGATAGAATGAAATCACATGGTTTCCAACCCTGTGAAATTGGGAGTAAATACTCAAACTAAAAGCTGAGAAATTTACACAGGCTCATCTAGCTCAAGGCAACGTGTGCTCTTACCTCAATATTTTTGACATTATACCTTCTGTTTATCTAAAACATCTGGCGCCTGTGAGAGTAGAACATTCAGTCAATAAACAAAGCACATATTTCCCTAACACATTACCAACAATACTCCATCAAAGCATTTCAAGGATAGTGACCTCATTTGCCTGAGCAGAAAGTTTCTATACAGTTAGAGATCATGCTGGGTTCTGGATTGATCAATGGCTAGATAAATAATAAGCCTTTAACACTGAAGGTTACCTGGATATCCACAGGAGTTTTAATGTGAAAATAGAAGTTGATTCACGTAGTTTCGACCTTATTTTACCTGACTTGCATACCCAATAAAATTTATACATTTAGATAGATTGATTTAAAAATAAAGTATTCTCCAATGATAAAGATCAGATCAGTAAGCCAGATCTACTCATTAATCTTAAAACTTACTTCTTCAAACAAAAATTCACTGAAAAGCAACAAGTTCAAAGTCATTATGACTTTATAGCTGCAAATCTGTCTCTATCGTTATTGTTTGTTCCTGAGGATGAGTCCCTACTGAGGTTCTGGATTCCAGTGTGAATTCAAATCATCAGGGACCAATACATGACTCCCAGTGAGTACTGAGAAGTTCATTTTACACACACAATTACATTTTAAGGAGGCCTTTCATCTCATGTGATACTTTCCTCTTATGTAAGAATTAACATGGTTCCATCTGATAATTAAAAAAGCATGTAAATAGGTTTTCTTTGCGAGATAGTGTATAATTCATTATATTTTTCACATTGCATTTTTCCACATTTACTGATTTCATGGTTTGAGACAGAATATTATTAACTGTACTGTTCCTGATGACCTGTGTGTTAGTGGACATTGTTTTAAGTTATTTTCCCAATGCTAAATATTTCACACGATATTTTTTGAACATTGGCTCATGATCGTGATTTCATTGTTCTCTCTTTCTGTAGCAACACTTTTACTGTTGTAAAAAAAACTGGACAAAACCAAGTTAGAGAGGAAAGAATTTAATCGGCTTATATTTCAATATCATGGTCCATCATTGAAGTAGGAACTCAAAGATGAAACATGGAGGCAGGTCCTGAAGCAGAGTGCATGGATAACCGGGCTTAATGGAGTGGTCCCCAAGCTTCCTCACCTTGCTTTCTACAAGACACATGAGTCCTGCCCAGGAGTGGCATCACCCACAGTGAGCTGGGTCTCCCCATACCAATCAGTAAATAAGAAATATCTCATAGAAGTACCTATTGGTCATTCCTACCAAGGCATGTTCTCAACTGCTGCTGTCCCCTCTTCCCATATAACTTTAGCTGATTCCAAATTGACAAAAACCATCTATCCAACATATCACTAGGCTACAGGATGGCAAGGGGTTCATTTACCAAGTATAATCGCTAGCCCAGGTGGACTGAACAGAAAGGATGATAAGTTGAATCACCCCTGCCACTCCATTGAGCCAGTGAAACTGGGTGAGTTGCAGGTGTTACTTCTCTGTGAATTCTTCTATGAATTATCCATGTGCAGACATACAAGGAGTTTACCCCATAGCTGACTCTAGATCCTATGTAGCTGACAATTAGTCTGAACCACAATGATGACATTTCACCAACCTCTAAGATATAGCAAGTGATGTAGATCTTTGGTTTTGAGAAAGAAAATAATTTCTTTAAATTTATGGCTATGTCTGAAGCATGAAGAATAAATTAGAAGAGAGCAAGGCCAGAAGAGGAAAGACATTTAGGGGATGTAGTAGGCTTGCTCATATGTGAACTGAATATACATACATAGGAGTACATATAAGCATACTCAAATTCTTGTCTCAAGAGATATTTGAAATAATTGTGCTCTGAATTTACATACACAGAGGAATAAAGGGAAACATAAGAGGAAGTGGAGAAAAGGGACAGGAATGACAGAGAGAGAGAGAGAGAGAGAGAGAGAGAGAGAGAGAGAGAGAGAGAGGGAGAGAGAGAGAGAGAATTAAAGCTTCTGAATTAACACACGGATTAAATGATTTGATTTGTAACTAGAAGAGAATGAATTGGGAGTAAAAGAGAATGCAGAGAGGTATAAAATAAAATAGTTAATCACTATCATGTATAAATAAATTAACTTTCTGTGGGAAGATGTAAAATACTTTTACCCAACACATCATAGGATCAATTTGCACCACTAAAAATGTTTTTGGGGGGCATCAGAGACCCAGAGAATCTCTTTCTGGAACACCCCAAAGCAATAAGCTAATATTAGAGTCAGAGAAGAGAACACTAATCTAACTCTTACAGATGTGCAAAGGCCTTTCCAATAGATTTCATCCAATTGAGATTTTTTTTCAGTAAGATTTCTCAAGAAATTCCTTTTTACTGCTTCTTTCTTTTGATTTGAAATTTTAGTTTAATACAAACCACCATGCCAGGTGCAATGGTGAAGGCCTCCATTGTGCTTGAAACAGAGATCTAATGGAAAGAAATGTTGGAAACCAAGCAACCTATTGGCAAAAATCTTTAAGCTATTTTGTCCTTCTACTAGTTTTCAATGAATGTGTCTTAAAGATAGCAGATGTTGAGATTGACCTTTTTCTTACACTGTAGTACTTCTTTTCATCCTTGGTAAATACTCAAAGTCTAGTGAATCTATGCTTTAGACAGAGAAATGTTTCCTTTAGTAATTTAGATATTTACTTTTTTCATTTATTTTCACTCAGTATGCATTAAAGCCTACTAGGATTCTAAAACTGTGGGAAAATTGAAGAGGAGGGGGCAGAGAACATTATTTTAACTATCTATGCCAAAATCTGAGCTCTTCATAAAAACTAGCATTAGTATGTAACAAGCACACTGAAGATTTGCATGGCTGTGCATCTGGCAATGGAAGTCAGTGTTTAGTGTGGAGCTTAAAGAAGTCTTCCAGAACCACCAAATGCATGAGTTGGTAGCTCCAGACTAATCTGAGTGTCACCCATACAATGGGAACAGTGCATTGAGGGAAATAGTACTGTAAGTGAGAGGGCCTTGAGGTAGCAAAGAGTATGGAGAAATTTCAGGTTTTAGAAATGGTTAATTCTTAACATTAATATGCTTGTGTAGTAAGGAAAAAAATCACAGGAGACACAAGAATCAACCTGCCGGACATAATGATAAATGTAGATATCTGACAAAGCTGTCAAAACACATGCTAGAGAAGAGACAATATCTTCCAAAATTGGTGCTGGGAAAATGGAATATCCATGTGAAGAATGAAATTAGACCAATATCTATTTTCTGTGCAAAAATCACCTCCAAATGGGCCAAAAACCTCAATGTGAAACATGAAACTCTGAAGACACAATAAAAAAATGTGGGCAGTCTCTGCAAGACATGGATATGGGAAAAACATTCCAGGACAGGTCTCCATTTGCCCATGATTTAATGTCAATAGTTGGCTGATGGGCCCTCATAAAACTCAAAACATTCTGTACAGCAAAAGAAACCATCAGCTGAGCACAGAGAAACTAAAAAAATTAAAAGACAATCTTTTCAAACTATACATTTGACAGGTGATAAACAACCAGAACATACCAAGAATTAAAAAAGAAAGCAATAGTCAAGAAAATAAATCAACCACTCCCAAAATTTGGAAGATTAGAAAAGAACATAATTTACTTAAATTAATGAGATATGAACAAAATACAAATACTAAATTTGTGTTTGAGACAAAGAAATTGAAAGCTATTGAGCTATGGTATTAGGAATCCACGGAAAAGAAGCCTATATCTACATTTAAACACATTTATGTGTGTGTATATATAGATGTATACACAGATAAAGAATCATATATCCAATCTCTCTTGGCCATTTTTTATGTCTTTGCCTCATAAAATTCACACACATATGAAAAATCTTGGAGATGAATATATTAAATTACATATATAACTATATAATATAGATTAATGTACATATATATGGTATTTTTTCATGACTGTATATGACTAGTCAGTTTAAAATCCACAGTGCCAGCTAGGTGTGCTGGCACACATCTTTAATTCCAGTACTCAGGGAGGCAAAGGCAGACAGATCACTGTGAGCTCAAGGCCTGCCTAGTCTAAAAAGTGAGTACAGGACAGCCAAAGCTACACAGAGAAACACTGTCCCAAAAAACATAACAACAACAACAACAATAAAATCCACAGTGAAGGTTAAGAGTGTGAATATACCAGCAGGAGTTCATGCTATAGCTTGGATTCCAAAGCTGTGCTGGAGGCATAAGATTTTCTTTGAGAGGCCCTAATACTTAAAGCCTTGAACTGATCAGAAAAATCTCTTCTCATTGAAAGATAATCTGCCTAATTCATGAGTGCTAGTTGCAAACTGTCTTGCTGCACCATCCTAGGTTTACTGACACTGGTATTGGATCAAATATCTGAGGACCACATTGTAGTCAAGTTGACTTGTTAAGTTAGCCATCTTATTGGCACTATTTATTGTGAAAGAGGTCAGCCTGAAGTAGAGACACTGGCAATGAACAGTAGTAGATCAATGTTGGTCTCAAATCTACATAATTTCTGACCAAGTAGAACCACAGAAAGGGTAGAGATAAAATACTTTCACGCTCTTAAATTCATGAATTGACCCAGTGATGGAGGCTGTTGAGTGTAAGGAACTAAGTTTGGAAGGAAAAAATGGTAGTCATTACTATATTGAGATTAATAAAGACTTTGAGGGAAAGCAGGGGCTCTGGCTTTTAGGTAGGATACATTGATACTACCAGTTTCTGGATTCTACTCTCATAATTTAAAAAATTTCCTAGAGTAGCATATTATTCATCACTATCTCATTCTCCCCACAAGAGAATCCACTGCCACTAACAGCGAGTGTTAGCATCAGAGTATTGGAACACAGATATGATACATATGTATGTGAAAGACTGATCAAAACAGATGATACTACTGCAATACAAATTTATTGACTGCTCCACCTTGGCATTTTCCCCCCAAAATGTTCTTGATTTCAATTATAGTTATTATATATATTTGAAGGTAGCAATTATTGAGACTGAACATTCACTTAAAAATTAGTTACTAAATAATTTATACACATTAGGCAATTACTTTCTAATATGACTACAATTGAAAAATAATTTTCAGTATATGATTTTTTTGTGGAAAAATTTTTGGTTGTACATGACATTTATTAATTATAATTTAATTTGAACATATAATTTAATTTAGGACATATTACTACTCATCCTATACATTTACTACCAAATTTCAAGTCTGGTTAAGTATATATCATAACATGTATTCCTTTTTATACTATTATGTACTATTTCATTACTACACTACATGGGACAAAATAATGATTTAGCAGATATCTTAAGAAAATGGTTTTTTACTAAGCTGTCTCTTCAGAGCATCCTTCATCTCATTATTCCTGAGGCTGTAGATGATGGGGTTCAACATGGGGATCACCATCATGTAGAACACAGACACCACCTTGTTCTGGTCTGCAGAGTAGCTGGACTTGGGCATCACATAAATGAATGTAACAGTCCCATAGTAGAGAGTGACCGCAGTGAGGTGGGAGGTGCAGGTGGAGAAGGCCTTGTGGCGACCCTCGGTGGAGCGCATCTTCAGGATGGTGATGAGGATATAAACATAAGATATGACTATGACAAAGAGTGTGGTCATAGTGACTGTGCCAGCAGAAAATGAGATGACAACTCCAGAGACACTGGCATCAGAACAGGAGAGTTCCATCAAAGGAGCAAAATCACAGAAAAAATGATTGATTATATTTGGTCCACAGAATAGAAAAGAAAAGAAAGAAAGGATGAAGCAGGAAGTGTTAAGAAAACCCCCTATGTAAGATCCTACAACCAATTGGATACAGACTTGCGTGGACATTTTGGTGGAATACAGCAGTGGATTGCAGATTGCCATGAAGCGATCATAAGCCATCACAGCCAGAAGGAAGCATTCAGTTGTTCCAAAGAAAGCAGCTGAGCCAAGCTGGATGGCACACCCAAGGTAAGAGATGGTGCTTCTCTCTACCAGGAAGTTGACAAGCATATTGGGTGTGACAGAAGATGAGTAGCCTACGTCAACAGTAGCCAAGTGGCTGAGAAAAAAGTACATGGGGTGATGGAGCTGGGAAGAGACTCTGATGAGAAGGATGGTGCTGAGGTTCCCAGAGACAGTCACCAGGTAGATGCACAGGATGATGGTGAAGAGGATGACTCTAAGGACGGGGTCATCTGTTAAGCCCAATAAAATGAACTCTGTCACTGCAGTGCGGTTTCCATCCTCCAGGAAAGCCATGGGACAGTGTAGCTGCTGCCAGATAAAAGCTGTGATGGGGACAGTACAGGAAGGGATTTATGTGGCTGCATTTTCACTAATACATAGATAGTAGTTATAACAAAAACATATCATTCAAAACATATAATTATATTGGATGCTCAGTGTTTATATAGTCCTATGTATTGAATCTTTCATAAACTTCAAAACACAATGTTAGACATTTTCTTTAAATAATGGACTTTCAATTCACATTTATGTATATAGTAAATACACAGATGGATTTAAAACTAAGCATGTGGTGTGAGATGAAATAGTTACCACATGTACAAGAAATATAATTTTACAAATGTAACATTTATAATGAAATCTTAAGTAATTTCTGGCCTGTAAGAATCTTTTCCAAATTACCTGTAGTAGAGTCAATACATTGTATGGTGTCTACTGCCATTTCCATAACAATAATAGGACCCTCATTGATTTAATTGTATAGCAGATAAAAATGTGTGTTTTTAAAATGTTAAGCCACTTAACCTTCTATAAGAAGCACTAGAGGGGCTGGAGAGATGGCTCAGCGGTTAAGAGCACTACCTGCTCTTCCAAAGGACCCGGATTCAATTCCCAACACCCACATGGCAGCTCACAACTGTCTGTAACTCCAAGATCTGAAACCCTCACATAAATTAAAATTAAATAAAAATATTTTTTTAAAAAAGAAGAACTAGAATGAAGACACAGACCCCAGGCAGAGTCAATACATTCTATCCTTTGCTCACTGTGTATAAAGAGTGACAAGAAAATAAAGAGCACATGGGAATTTGGGAGAGGCAACAGGTCCACGCCTTGGTACAAGCATGATATCCTTGGCTAGAGTCATGAGTCAAGTCTATCAGCTACCTGGTTACCATAAGGCAATTTTTATTATGAAGACTGGGAAGAAAAAAAAAAAAGAACTCACACTAAAACTATAAATGTGAAGACCTACTGTAAATTTATTCAATACATTAAAGAGGTACCAATTAAAGCACTGTTTTATCAAGTCATTTGTACTACCAGTTTGTGGAAATATATTATTTCTAATATATTAGCGTGTGCTCTCACCAAATCCTCTCCTGGCTAGAAAATGATGTTTTCTAAGTGAAGTACAATGGAATGAAATAACGTGATTATCAACAGAGTTACATGGTTAAATGTAAATGAAATGTTATGTTTACTCAGGTTCACCCAGACGGGAGCAGGCTGACTCTCATGTTTTGAGATTTTTCAGCCCTATATTCCGGTATTTGTTCATGTCTCTTGGAACCTGTGGTGTTAGGACATCTAGTCATTAAATAAAGTTTGTGTTTCCATGAGATATTTGTCATGAAATCACCAAATTATGTCGAAGTTATTGAATTTGTCAGCAGTTTTTTCCTTGAGCTCTGTAGCTCACTTGCCACTAGACACTATGTGGATCTCCAGTTTTCTAAACTTTTGGGTAAACTCTTAGCTTAGCTCTATGTTTAATTATTCACAGGAATTTTACTTAAAAACAAGTTGTTTCAGTTGTTTTTTTCTTTATTACAACTGACTTGTTTCTCAATTATTCACAGGAATTTTACTTAAAAACAAGTTGTTTCAGTTAATTTTTTCTTTATTACAACTGACTTGTTTCTCAACTACAGCATATGTTTAAAAAGCATTTATATACATACATACATTTTCAAAAAACAAAGTATCTATCTATGATAGAGGGAAGTCAGGGCACTCACCTTTTGAAATTAGGATTCATTTTAAAGTAAGAAGTCAAGATAATTATAACATGACTTTATAGCCTCCTAGCTGTCTCCTACCATCATTGTTTATCATTGAGAATAAGTCTCCAAAGAATTTTGGGATTCAAATGTGAATTCAAATCCCCAGGGACCATTATCTTAGGTAATGAACATCATTTTCAAGGAGTCAATCTGATTTTTTTGGTGAGAATTCATACACTTTCATTTGAAAATTATTATAGACATATGATAACAAATTATCTCAGCTAAATGTTGTTTTTCCATTTTAGTGGAAATTGAATTAGTATCCACTAATCAAAATAGACAATATTGGCTTCTTTCATTCAATAACTTTTCATTTGTGCAAGTATTTTGTAGTTATTGATGTAATACACTTCATTAGGTATCTTGAGGAATATGAGGATGAAAAAGATGTAAAATTTATTTTCAAATAACAGTTATTTAAAACAAATGTAATTCTTACAAAAATTATAAAATATTGTTATAAAGAAAACTGTAAAAAAAAAACTTACTTGAAGGCTGGCCTTCAAATAAGAACTGGTACCTCACAAATCATACCTCAAACAGGTTTTGATTTTATTTTGTTATGGAGGATAGAAGAAAGTGTTCTTCAGTTTGAAGATGCAGTCTGACTCCTGCTAATCTTAATTTTATGGGTTATCACTCTATCTTTAATGCCCCCTTGATGTAAGTGGTGACCACTGAGCACTAATCAACTTTCAAACTTCCTTTACCCAAGATCTATTTACATTGTCTGCTTCTGTAAGTACAGTAATTCCTTTTCTTTTTCTTTTTTCAGAATTTATTCACTTTACATCTTGACTGTAGGCCCCTCCCTTGTCTCCTCCTCATTCTACCATTTCTTTCTCTTCCCCCAAGTCCCCCTTTCCTAGTCCTCAGAAAGGGGGAGCCCTGCTCCCCTACCATCTGACTCCAGCATGTCAGGTTCCATCAGGACTGCCTGCATCCTCTTCCTTTGTGGCCTGGTAAGGCCACCCCACCAGGCGGAGTGATTAACAAGCAGGCAAGAGACTTCCTGTCAGAGACAGCCCCTGCTTCTCATATTAAAGCACCCTTAGGGAGACTGAACTGCCTTTCAACTACATCTGAGCAGGGGATATATGTCCTCTCCACTCATGGTCGTTGGTTGGCACATCAGTCTCTGCAAACTCCCCTGGGACCAGATTTGCTGGCTGTATTGGTTTCCCTGTGGATCTCTGGTCAGCTTCCAGTACTTCTTTGCCCCAGCTCTTCCGTAAGACTGACTGTGCTCTGCGCAAAGTTTAGCTGTGAGTCTGAGCATCTGCTTTGATCCCTGCTGGATGGAGTCTTTCAGAAGGTGTCTATGGTAGGCTCCCACCCTGCTCCCTTCTGAATGAGAACTAAGCATCCTCCCTAGAAGTCTCCTTGTTATTTGTCTTCCTTAGGTCTGTGGATTGTACTATGCTTATTCTGTATTATATTGCTAATATCCACATATAAGTGAGTATAGACCACGCATGTCTTTCTGGGTCTAGGTTACCTCTCTCAGGATCTTTTCTAGCTCCACCTGTTTGCTTGCAAATTTCATGATTTCCTTGTTCTTGATATCTGAGTAGTATTCCATTGTGTAATTGTAGCACAGTTTCTGTATCCATTCTTTGATTGAGGGACATCTAGGTTGTTTCCAGATTCTCGCTATTATGAATAAAGCTGCGATGTACACAGTTGAACAAATGTCTGTAGACTCCATTTTCTTAACCAGAATATTTTATTAACAACTTAGTGACCGAGCCTATGTCAATTGTAACCCGATTAACCAAAACAGCAGGAAATGAAGATTAATGGACACAATAACAAAACCTTAAGGATATCAGTTCCAAGGAACGATTCTCCAGTTGGGAGCTGCAGGATTTCTTCCACTGGAACCTAGAGTAACAAGACCCCAGAGCCTCAGCAGGAGCCGGAGCTCTGAAGCCTTCCCTTGAGCGCTTTTCTCTATGAGCATCTGGAAGGGCAGCGATGAACAGCCAAATCTATCCCAAGTCTCCAATCTGCCCCACCGCCAGTTTATCTCCTTCCAGAGTCTGTTCACGGGATCTTTTCAGTTGGTAGCAATTAAGCTCCTGCATGAGGTGGTTGCTCTTCTAGTGAATTAAAATCACCTGTTCCCTCACTAGACCATTCCGATCCCACACTTGGGATCCTAAAGAACAGGTTTCTCTCCTTCAAATGTCCTTGTTGTAAAGTAGGACATAATTTATGCATATGTCCAGGAGTGGTATAGCTGGTTCTTGCATTAGAGCTATTCCCAATTTTTGGAGAAAACATCAGATTGATTTCCAAAGTGTAAGTTTGCACTCACAAAACAATGGAGGAGTTCTCCTTTCTCCAAAACCTCACTAGTATGTGATGCCACTTGAGCTTTTTATCTTAACCATTCTGATGGGTCTAAGTTGGAATCTCAGAGTTGTTTTGATTTGCATTTCCCTCATGACTAAGGATGCTAAGCATTTCTTTAAGTGTTTTTTGGCCACTTGGGTTTTTATGCTGGCCTTTAGCCATCTGGTTGTCTATGGAAATGGCTAGTAGATCCTGCTGTCCACTGTAGTTCTGGGGGTGTGCAAAGAGCCCTACATAGGAAGCTGGATGTTCCTGCTGGTGCCCTCCCAAGGTGATGGGAATAGTCTTGAACCAGTGGATAGTTCTCAGGGACTTGCCTGTGACTCTCCTCAAATGTATGATTCTGGGGAACAAATGGGTTGCTTAGGAACCCAAGGACCCTCTTCTTGACAAGGGAAGTCCCAGAGTCAGCTGCCCTGCTACTATCTTTCTTGCTCAAGGTTAATGAGGTCCTGTTTCCAAGACACTATGCTCAGACACTAGACACTGTGATCACTGGACACAGCCATTTTGGAGTACCTGTGAGCCCAGAGAGTGGGTTGAGCTTTGGAGCAGTGGCTGGGGTTGTTTTTGTGGATTGAATCTGCATGCCTGGGATAGTGAGAGTGGGCCCCTGTGCGTGCAGCTACAGGCCTCCTGTACCTAAAAGAAATTCACCCCAGGGCACAGTGCAAGGTTGGAACCTCAAGCCACAGGTACCCAGAAGGTTTCCATGTTGGCATCTGGGACTATGAGCCTCCAATACCAGGAAGGCAGTATCCACTTTACAGGATGGTCTAGGCTGGTGCTGCTAGTACCCAGAAGGTATCTGTATTTTGGTTTGAAACCTTTTGTGCCCTGGCACCCCAAGATATCCACAGACAGTGGGAGTGGGTGTGGGGCCTGAGGCTGAGGCAGCACCAGCAGGAGTGTGGGAAACTTTCCCTCAGGTTTAGCCACATGACCTGAAGTTGGACCTCTGAGTTTCCCTCATCATGGGATCCCATCTTACCTGGGAAATGCAGATGTAGGGGTTTGGGGGTCCACAGAGCAGCCTGTTAGTCACTCTGCTCTCACTGTTGTTCTACTGTTCAGAAACCATGTGCACTCAGTGCTGCCATCTGTGGACATTTTTGTGGAATAAAGCAATGGGTTGCAAATTGCCACATAAGCCATGGCAGCCAGAAGGAAGCATTCAAGTGCCACATACATGGTAGGAAATGATATTTCTTTCCACCAAGAAGTTGACAAGCATGGGTGTGACAGAAGATGAGGTGCCTATGTCAGCAAAAGCCAAGTGGCTGAGAAAAAGTACATGGGGGTGATGGGGCTGTGAAGAGATGCTCGTAAGAAGGATGGTGCTGAGATTCTCAGACATGGTCACCAGATAGGTGCATAGGATGATGGTGAAGAGGATGACTCTAAGGACAGGGTCATTTGTTAAGTCCAATAAAATGAACTTTGCCACTACAGTGTGGTTTCCATTCAGGAAAGCCATGGGACAGTGTAGCTGCTTCCAGATCAAGGCTGTGATGGGGACATTATAGGAAGATCATTTATAAATATATGCCATCATTTTAATTAACTCAAACAGTAGGTCATCATTGAAACATGAGAGAATAAATATATCATTCAAAGGGAATTTGACAGTTTCATCTGACAATCTTTTGTTGGGATTCTTGGTGTGCATACATTTATGCTTAATTAATGTGACTTAGAATTTAAGCACAAATTCCAGAAAATTTCATCAAGTAATATATCTTTTATTTCTTAAGTATATAAATATCATAAAATATACCTATGTAGTTTTATATCTAAAGTTAAAAAGGTGATGCTTATATAAATGTCATAAAATTTAAATATCACAAAAGTTAAAATATGAAACCACAGAACAGTGTGAAGAAAACTTAAATAATGGCTAACCTTTACTGAATACACATTAAACACCAGGACATTTCTTTTGTTTCCATGAGGTAGTATTAAATATTTTTATTATTTTTATTGCTTTGCGCATATTTAGTTTCATTATTGGTAAATCTATTAAGACTACATAAGAAGTCTAGAATAAGTATATCAACCTCCAGCCCAATAAACTTTATCTAACTTTTCAGTAAATACTATTTATGAAAGAGTCAGTGAAATTCAGAGCACATACACATTTGGGACACACAGCAGGTTAGTTCTGCTGTGGTGGTTAATACACAAAGGATGAGCTTCTGCAGTACACAGCCTGTTAGTGAAGCAAGGCCACATCGATATAAATTTGCTTATTACAACTTGGAAAAATAGAAAAAAAATCTGTGATTTCTGACCAGAGTGTGATGGAATGAAATCACATGGTTTCCAACACAGTGAAATTGTGAGTAAATATTCAACCTAAAAGCTAAGAAATTTACCCAGGTTCATCCATCTAAGGGCTTCATGCACTCTTACCTCAAGAATTTTAATATTATTCCTTTTGCTTTTCTAAAATATCTGATGCCTATGATGGTAGAACATTCATTCAATAATCAAAGCAAGCATTTCCACAAGGCACTACCAACAGTATGCCATCACATCATTTCAAGGAATATTGACCTCACTTGCCTGAGTAGAAAGTTTCTATCCTGTTAGAGCTCATGGGTCCTGGATTTATTAGTGTCTATATAAATAATAAACCTTTAACAATTGAGGTCACCTGATTATCCACAGGAGTTTGAATATGAAAATAGAACTTAATTCAGCTAGGTTTTGGTCTGGTTTATTGCCTTTATTTTGTCTGACTTCTGTGTCCACTAAAATTTATACATTTATGTGCATTGTTTTATTTTAATATATTTTTATATTTTTGGTAGCCTTGACTGTCCTGGACTCACTTTGTAGACCAGGCTGGCCTAGTTTCAAATGATAAAGCTCAAATCAGTAAGCCAGATTTACCCACAAATCTCAAAACCTACTTCTTCAAACAAGAATTCATCATGAAGTAAGAAGTTTAAAGTCATTACGATTTTATAGCTGCAAAGCTATCTCCACCGTCATTGTTTGTTAATAAGGATAAGTCCCTGCTGAGGCTCTAGATTCCAGCATGAATTCAAATCATCGGGGATTATTATATCACTCCCAGTAAGTACTGAGCAGTTCATTTCATAAACAAAACTACTTTTCAAGGAGGCATACCATCTCAAGTGATATTTTTCTCTTATTTCTTACATAATAAATAACATTTGGTAGTTATTCAAAGCCAAGGGACAGAACATTCTCCACAGTTAAGTGGAGACTGGGGACTGACTTTCACATGATCTCTGCTGCCCCATATTTGGCTATGTCCCTTTGTTGGGGAGGCCCAATGGCACTCGGAGGAAGGACAGCAGACTACCAAGAAGAGACTTGATAATAGCACCATATTCATGGGGAGGAGGTCCCCCTCAGTCACAGCCATAGGGAAGGGGGATTGGCGTGAAAGTGTGAGGGAGGGAGGAATGGGAGGATGCATGGGATGGGATAGAAAATGAGATGTAATATGAATTATTTTATTTTCAATAAAAATGTGTTAAAAAAGAAAACAGGATAAAACTACATCCAGAAGGAAAACAACCAAAACACAATAATAATAATAATAATAATAATAATAATAATAATAATAATAATAATAAAGCAAACTAAGAGACTGTGGAATCCATTATATGTTTCCCAGCTACTCCTGAATATGAATCCTGTCCTGAAGTGGTTTGTATGCTGTTACTCTACTGGAGACAACCTAGTGGATAGGTTTTCATCCATTCATTTATTCCTTTAAAAAAATATATAACAAAAGAAAAAATAATGAGATAATGTAAAACTTACCTCTTTGGAGTTGGACAAGACAAACTATGGAAAAGAGCCCAAGAGAAGGGACAAGAATCAGAGAAACACTCATTCTCACACTGAGGAATTTCATCAAGGCTCTGAACTGGAAGCCATATATAAGAAAAGAGGACCCAGCAAAGACACTGCAGCCCCTCTGTGTGCTTATTCTGTCTCTGTGCATTCACATGAGCTCTGCTCATGTTCATTAAAAGGGCCTTAATTTCTTTTTTAAAAATATATTTTAGTAATTTATTCATATTACAGCTAGATTGTTATCCCTTCCCTTCTATCCTCCCATTCTTCCCTCCCTCCCATTTTCCCCTTACTCCCCTCCCCTATGACTGTGACTGAGGGGGACCTCCTCCCCCTGTATATGCTCATAGGGTATCAAGTCTCTTCTTGGTAACCTGCTGTCCTTCCTCTGAGTGCCACCAGGTCTCCCCATCCAGGGGACATGGTCAATAAATCGTATATACTCACTTATATCTGGGCCTTAATTTCTTATGAAGTGAGGTTCTGAAGAGGATTCTGATGAGAGGGATTTGATGGAGACATCCTATTTAAATCTGGGTGTTCCAAGTTCTCTTACTTCTGCATAATGTCTGGCTGAGGGTGTCTATATTTTCTTCCATCTGCTTCAGGAAGAACCTTCTCTTATGACACCTGAACAAGGCACTGATCTATGAGTATAGCAGAATATCATTAGGAGTCATTTTATCACTACATTTTCTTTCTTGTTTTAAGTCCAATATTATTTGGTTTTACCCTAGGTCCCTGAGTGATCTAGTCTCAGCTTCTTTGTCATCCTGAGCAGTATTGAGTATGAGTTTCTTATCATGGAGTGGACCTTAAGTCCATTGTTACTCCTGTAAGCTTTGTGTCAACATTGGTCTAGCATATTTTCAGGTACTACACCCTTGAGGATGAAGATTTTTTTGTCTAGCTTGGTGTTTACATTTTCTTCTTGATAGCACCTAGAGTACATTACTTTATTACAAATTCTGGAACATGGGAATAAACGTTCTATATAGGCACTGGCTCAACATTTCCCTATTCAATGAGTTGTGAATGTGTTGTCTTCAGCAATGTGGCTTTTGTCAGTTTGTGGACTATAGATTTGGGTTATTTGGAAATTACCATTATGGTCCTTTATCTAACAACTTAATTAGATTTATTCTATTTCCAGTACCAGAAGCTTTGGTGACAAGAAAGCCAGTTAGGACTCTGTATCACTCCCATTATTTGCTGATTTCATTTAGATCACCTATCATCTATCTTTCTGTCTGTCTATCTATCTATCTATCTATCTATCTATCTATCTATCTATCTCTATCTATTTCCATGTTTCCCACAATCCGGAAGCAGCTGGACTGATAGAAACATGGAATGGCCTTTAGAAGACAGCTACAACACCCATTCGGGGGCAGCACCATAGAGGGCTGGGACAGAGTTCTAAAGAAAAATCATATGCTTTGAATCAGCACTCAATATATATGGTAGGTTTTCTTACATAGGATATATGGGTCCAGAAATCAAGGTGTAGAAAAAGGAAGAGATCCATACTTCTGCTCATGATCACCTCTAGTGAGTCACTAGAAACATTTTTGCTTCCTGCTCCTGTGATCTCATTCTCTGCTTGCCTAGAAGTTTTGGTTCCAGGCAAGGGAAGAGCACTCCTCCCAGGAGCCACAACAAACATTCCAATGAATAGGAAGCTCACACTATTTACCCTAGGATGACTTTGATCTTCTAATGCTCTTAAACCAACAGGATAAGATGGTATTAACAAGGCTAGAAGAGGTCATTCCAGGTCCTAGAATACAACAAATATTCAGCACATACTTTTGAAAGAGATGAATGAAAGAAATATTTCCCCATATCTGGTTGGAGAAACCTCATTGAAGACAGTAATGTAAGCTGATACCAGGTGTCACTTATTGAGGTATGAATTATGAGATGTTAATTATTACTGGAGAACATTCATACCACTTTCTACACATTATTTTCTAGGTAAAAATTATATTTTATACTCTTGCCTATAAAAATTGTGTGTATCTCAAATAACTGTTCAATTTGCATCTCATCCCTCCCTATATTCACCAATGTCCCTAATAGTTGTTACTAGACATACAATACATCAACCACTAAAATACTAAAAAAAAAAATTGGATTACATGAATTAAAGAAACCAAATTAGTCCATTTTTATAATTGATTTAATATCTTTGATCATGAACTAACCTGAATCAAATATTAACTTGCAGGAAGATAATTTGTTATCACTACCTGGCATTATTACCAGGTGAAAGTGCAACAGGACTCAAATAAAGAGGAAAACAAGATATTACTTGAGATTGGCAGACTCCTTGAAAATTAATTGTGTTTGTGTGAGATGCACTGCTCAGTACTCCCTGATGATTTGAATTCGCACTGGGTCCAGAGCCTCAGCAGGGACTCATCCTCACTGATAAACAATAACAGAGAAGACAGCTTTGCAGCTATAAAATCACAGTAACTTTCAACGTCTTACTGTGAAATGAATTCTTATTTGAAGAGGTAAGATTTTAATCCACTTGGACTTCTGTTCTGTGCACGGTCATATATATGGATCTATTTGCATTTTTCACAATTTGTTGAAGCTGCTATCTTTTTTCCATCGAATGGTTTTAGCTTCTTTGTAGAAAATCAAGGGTGTAGGTATGTGGGTTTACTTCTGGCTCTTTGATTCAATTTCATTGATCCATCAGTCTGTTTCTGTGCCAGTACCATGCAGTTTTTTTTTAAAAAGTCACTTTTTTTTATAGTACATGTTGAGATCAGGGATGAAGATTCCTCTGGAAGATCTTTCCTTGTACAGAACTCTTTTAGTTAATCTGGGTTTTTGTTTTTCCTAATGAGGGGAGCAGGGGCTATCCTTGACATGGACTCTTGCCCACTGTTTGATCATTTCCTCCTGGTTGAGTAGCCTTTCCAGGCCACAAAGAACGAGAATACAAGCAGTCCTAATGATACCTGATAGGCTGGGGTCAGATGGTAGGAGAGGAGGGCCCCCCCTCTGAAAGGACTTTGGGGAAGATGATAATGGCAAGGGGGAGGGTAGGTGGGGGGAGGAGGGATGAAGGAGCATTAAAATTGCATATAATGTGAATAAATTATAAGAAACAAAAATTTTTAAAAAGATGTAAAAATTTGACTTTGGTGGTAAATAGAGATACTTTATTCTTTGAAAATGCATTATATTAACAGATATGGTATAGAATGAAATCAGATGGAGTTGGGCGAATATGTAACTGAAGGAAAATGAACTATATGGAATGACTTTAGAGATACATAGGCAAATTATTCAAGATGATTGGGTATAAAACTAAGTTTTTAAAATTGAAAATAGATTATTTTCTCTTATACACTACATCCTGATTACAGTTTATTCTTTCTCCACTTATCTCATCTACACTGAAGTTTTTAAAAATTATTTATTTAACCATCCACCTGTAAGACCAGAAAACAACATGACCATCAGGTGTACATATGTAGCATTCACCAAAAGACTACTAAGTTCAATAACTTTGAAATGCTTTGGTAACTTACTGTCAGGAAATATTATGTGCAGAGACCTGCTTTGCTGGTGGACTCATTTTTCCAACATTATGGGCATCACACTGGACAAATAAAAATGTAAATATAGGATGTGAGAAAAGAGAACCAATCTGCCCCGTTTTGGACTTCTTAACTTCTTAGTTTCATATTTACTGAGCAGTGCCCTCTGTTGAAAATCATGTGAATTTATCACATCACACTCCAGTTTAAAAAAAAATGCTGTGACACTGGAAAAGAATTCATAGTATTTTAATAGGAAATTAATAATAATGTGGTAACATTATTCATACTGTATATGATGAGAAAATTGGTATTTCAAATTAATTTAAAGACAGTGATGCATTTATAACCATTTACAATATTTAATGACCTTACAACAGGAAGTTCTACTTGTAAATTTAGTGTGATCTCTATTGTATTTCTTCTCAATTCTGAAAAGAAAATGTATCAGCTTTATAAAACTTGATGAAGACATGACTTTTCTTACAGAAATGATTAATTATGTGACCAGCATCACTAACAAAGCATCTCTCTGTGGATTAGCCATTAGAAAACTGAAATACTACCCTGCTGTCTGTCATTAATTTGTATGTGCCCTCAACTGCATGGCCACCCTGCATGTATAGTGTGGTTATTAAAAGGAATAGACTGAATCCAACTTACATTGTGTTTTTAATTCTCTTTTTAAAACTTTGTTGTTTTTATTTTTGTGTATGAGTTTTGCATGCATATGCATATATTAGGGCACCATATGTATGCCTGGTGCCTGTGAACACCAGACGATGTCATAAGGTTCCAATAACTGGAGACATAGATCAAATCTGAGTTCTCTCAAAGTACACCACGCTCGCGCGCGCGCGCGCACACACACACACGTTATTAAACTAGAAAATATTTTCTACTGTAAAGTGGATATTATAAAACACATTAATGTGTTGTAAACATAAAGATAAAAACATAACTTTTCAATCCCGTGCTGGTGATTTAGTAAGCATTCAATAAAAGTTAATATAGACTTAAGTCTTCCTTAAATGATAATATGCTCTTAGATTTTAATCCTTTCTTGCATTTATAATAAATACATTGTTATTAAGATGCATATTATTGTATATTTTTCTGTTTATTTGTGTGAAGAGAATGGTGCAGGGAAAATACTACATGTGTGGGTGCAAAAGGACAACCCAACCAACATTCAGGAGTTGGTGCTCTCTTCCCATCATCTGGGTTCGAGCTTTCCAGCTCTGGCTGTCAGGTGTCAGGCTTGGTGGAAAGAACCTTCACCTGAAAAGCCATATCATCAGGAAAAATCTCATAATTTTAAATCTAAGGACTTAACATCAATTATGTTTTATTATAAATGTAAATAATAGGTACATATTATTTATAATATATTTCTAGCATTTCTGCTTAAATAATTTTCAAGACCTTATTTTGCTCAAATATATAGACAAAAAAACACTGAGAAAAAAATCCATTATTGAGTCAGCTTTTTAAATACAAATTAGCTTTTAATTCTCTCTATATCTGTATTAAATGAAACAAAGTTACCTATTTGTAAACCCTTTCCTGTTCTGTCTCTGTTACAGCCCTGTTCTGACAGCAGCTACACTGTCCCATGGCTTTCCTGGAAGATGGGAACCACACTGCAGTGACAGAGTTCATTTTACTGGGCTTAACAGATGACGCTGTCCTTAGAGTCGTCCTCTTCACCATCATCCTGTGCATCTACCTGGTGACTGTCTCTGGGAACCTCAGCACCATCCTTCTCATCAGAGTCTCTTCCCAGCTCCATCACCCCATGTACTTTTTCCTCAGCCACTTGGCTTCTGTTGACATAGGCTACTCATCTTCTGTCACACCCAATATGCTTGTCAACTTCCTAGTGGAGAAAAACACCATCTCCTACTTTGCATGTGGCATTCAACTCAGCTTAGCTGATTTCTTTGGGTCAGTTGAATGCTTCCTTCTTGCTGCCATGGCTTATGATCGCTTCATGGCAATCTGTAACCCACTGCTTTATTCAACCAAAATGACCACACAAGTCTGTATCCAGCTGGTTGTGGGATCTTACATAGGAGGGTTTCTTAATGCTTTGTTGGCCGTGGTTTACTATTTTTCTTATCTCTTCTGTGGACCAAACAAGATCAATCACTTTTTCTGTGATTTTGCTCCTTTGGTAGAACTCTCCTGTTCTGATGTCACGGTCTCTGTGGTTGTCATCTCATTTTGTGCAGGATCAATCTCTATGATTACAGTGTTTGTCATAGCCATCTCCTATACCTATATCCTCATCACCATCCTGAAGATGCGCTCCACTGAGGGCCGACAGAAGGCCTTCTCCACCTGCACCTCCCACCTCACTGCAGTCACTCTGTTCTATGGAACCGTCACATTCATCTATGTGTTGCCCAAGTCCAGCTACTCCACTGACCAGAACAAGGTGGTGTCTGTGTTCTACATGGTGGTGATCCCCATGTTGAACCCCCTCATCTACAGCCTCAGGAATAATGAGATTAAGGGTGCTCTGAAGAGACAGTTTGGTAAGAAAACATTTTCTTAGAGTAATCTGTAGTTTTGTAAAACAACATATTAATAGTAATTATGTACACCCAATGTGACTACCAACTCAGGCTTAGTTATTAGCCTTTTCCTTACTTTTCCACCCCTCATCTCACTTTCCTCCCATAAACTATTTTATTTTATTGAATTTCCCTTTTTTGTGTTTTTAAATCTGGCTTTGATAATTTATCTATTTGTGATAATTTATTATTTGAGTTATTTCAGGTGTGTTGACCCAATTCTTTTGTGAGATAGCCATGTTGTACTACTAAGACTGCATCCTGAAAGTTAGTCGAATAAATCACTTTTTTATTATCATGTCTATCCATTTTGATCCCTTAGAGAACTCTGACTAATATGGGAACATCACAGATCAACCCTGTAGAAGGACACAGAACTGAGAGATGGAAGAATATTAGTAAAGTCACAAAATCAAGCAAATTCTAGACACAGTTGACTGTAGGTCCCACCTGCATGTGATCTTTGAAAACACTTTGACATATTCCAGAATTGTCATGAGCTAAGTTCAATGTGGGTTCTTTCTTGGGGAGTCTGGGTTGAGAATCTGGTTGAAGAGTTTTCTTCAGCCTAGATGTGGAGTTTCCCCTGGGAAGCTAGCTGAGGAAGGCTCTATACCTAGAACTGGCCTTGTAGAAGTTCTCCCTGGAAGGGAGGGAGCTCTCTGGCCAGATATCAGAGCTTGAGGGAGCACTGAGTAACCATGCACTCAGCTGGATTGAGATACTGGGATTTCACATACCTTCCAGCAAGGGAAGGAAGCCTTGGACTTGAGAAAAGGACGGGTAAACAAGTGTGCTTGGTTAAAATTAAGACTGTCGAGAGTCAATGAGCTAGATTTTAATATACTAAGCTAATGTTCTATCCAAACTTAATGATAAAAGAAAGACATAGTCAGGGAGCTATTGAGGGAGAAAAGGGGGGGGGGAATCTGACCTCCCAAACCAGACCTCTGGGGTTTAAATCAAGGGTATATACATTGAAGGAGGTATACTCAGGACACCTCCTGGGGCTTGTCTCAGGGCAGCTTTGATATGTGTTTCTTCAAAGAGCCAGCTTTTGACACCTTTTGGCCTAAAGTCTGTGTTGTTTGCTTTGAAAGTGTCTCTGCAAGAAATTAGCATCTTGAAACATTTTGTTTAGGGTCTAGAGTACTGTTGCCAGCATGGGGTACACTCCTTTATTTCCCAGCTCGAGGCTTACCAGGAGGGGGTGTGTCCTCCATCTACAGAAAAAGGCCCACAGTTCAGGCATCTGGACTATTTATAGCTTGCATCTCTCAATCACGGCCTTGTCTCACTGTTACTAAGAGAAGACTTTCCAGACACTGCAGTTTAAGGGCTCCAACTTCAGATCCTCCAATGAAATGTTTACCTTCTGGGATAGGGACATGCAGCTACTACCTCAGGTTGCCACTATCACAGCCACACTGGAGAGACTTTCTGGGAACCCTCTCTTGAAGCAGAGGCTTTTCTGTCCTATGACCCAAACATTGGACCCTACCATGAAGTGATCAACTTCCAGGAAGGGACAGGAAGCTCATATCTCAGGTGCCAAACTCACTTCCAGGCAACAGAAATTTTCATCATACAGTACCCTTAGCCCTTCCCAGGGAGGAGTGGATACCTTCTGATATCCCGGCAGGCAGATCCAAACCCAAGCTCCCCAACACAGTAAGCCCAGTGTTAGACCACAATAACTGAGCACAGTGGTTAGGCATTGGACCACATTAACCTTGGAGCAAGAAAACCAGTAGCAAGGCAGCCAACTGTGAGACTTCCCTTCTTGAAAAGGGGGTCCCCAGATTCCTCAGGAGGCCACTTGGCCCCCATGATCATACAGCTGAGGAGAGACCCCCAGCAAGACCCTGAAAATCACCTGCCAATCTGAGACCACTCCCAACAAGCTAAGAAGGGCATCTTCAGGAACGTTCATCTTTTTGACCAACGCTCTTCCTGCAGGCTTCCCCCAAGAACTCCAGGAGGTTACAGGATCTACCAGCCAACACCATAGACAACCAGATGGCTAAAGGCCAGTGTAAAAACATAATAAACAAAATCCAGAGCAAGTAGGCATCTTCAGACCACAGTTATCCTATGATAAGCTGGATGAAACTTATGAAACTGAATGACAAGCTACTCATTCATTTGACCACAGATATTGTTTAAATTTTGTTCTCTTGCAGAATATCCGGTTTTCTCCATCTATGGTGATTAAAAATTTTTCTGCATATAGTAGTCTGTACTGGCTTAATGAAACTGAGACACAAGAAAATGACATCAAATCTATAGTTATGAAATTGATAATGGAGGAAAAATGTTAAAAAATACTAGAAGATATAAGCGAACAATTTGAGGACTTTAGGGAGGAAAGAATAAATCACTGTTAGAATTTCAGGATACTACAAATAAACAGGAGAAGGTATTGAAGAAATCATACAAAGAAATAGATGAAAATACAAGCAAACAGATGAAGGAAATCAATAAAATGTTTCAAAATCTGAAGATGGAAATGGAAACCATAAAGAAACCACAAACAGAGAAAATCCTGGAGAGGGAGAATTTAGGGAAGAAAACTGTGACTGCAGAGGTAAGCATCACCAGGAAAACATGAGAGATAGATGAAAGAATTTCAGGTGTAGAAGACACAATGGAAGAAATTGATGCATCTGTAAAAGTTAATATTATTGCTAAAGCATCCCTGACCCCCCCAACTTCATGAAATCAAGGACACCATAAAATACAAAACCAAAGAATTATGGGAATCAAAGAAAGAGAATATTCCCAGCTCTGAGACCCAGAATATATTTTCAATAAAATCACAGAAGAAAATTTCCCCAAAGAGGTGCCTAAAAACACACAAGAGGCCTACAGAATACCAACTAGATTAGTCTGGAATAGAAAATCCTTCCAAAATATATTAATCAAAACATTAAATGTACAGAACAAAGAAAAATATTAAAAGCTATAAGGGAAAAAGGCCAAGTAACATATAATGTCAAACTTATGAGAATCACACCCAACTTCTTAGCAGAGACTATAAAAGACATAATGGGCTGTGCAGATGTCTTGGAAACAATAAGAGACCAAAGATGCAGATACAGACTACTATATGCAGAAAAACTTTTAATCATCATAGATGGAAAAAACAAGATATTCTGTGTGAGAACAAAATTTAAACAACATTTGTGGTCAAATCTAGCACCATAGAAGATACTAGAAGGAAAACTACCCACCTGGGGAAGTTAACTATACCCTAAACCCCCACGGGATATAAATAACTTCACTACAGCAAAACAAAAATTAAACAAGAACAAAAATAGAGTTCCACAACCAACACCAAAATAAAAGGTTCTAACAGTCACCGGTTATTAATATCTCTCAACATCAATAGAATCAACTTTCCAATAAAAAAGACACAGAGTAACAGAAAACAGGGCTTATCCTTCTGCTTTATACAAGAAACACACCTCAGCTGCAAAGATAGACATTACCTGAGAGTAAAGGTAGTGAAAAAGGTTTTCCAAGCAAATGGACCTAAGAAGGAGGCTGGAGTAGCCATCCAAATAGCTAATATAATATGATTTCAACTAAAATTAATGAAATGAGATCAGGAAGGACACTACATATTCATCAAAGGAAAATTCCATCAAGATGGCATCTGAAATTTGAACATTTATGTCCCAAATACAAGGCCACTCACATTCATAAAAGAAACATTACTTAAGTTACTAAAGCTTACATCACACATTGAACCACAGATATAAATTGTGGGAAACTTCAACACACCACTCTCACTATTGGACAAATCATTGAGTCAGAAACTATACAGAGAAATAATGAAACTAATAGATGTCATGAGTCAACTGGACCTAAAAGAATTCAACAGAACTTTTCACCTAAACACAAGAGACTATACCTTTTTCGCAGCAACTCAAAGAACCTTCTCCAAAATTAAACTTATAGTCAGTCATGAAGCAAAGCTTAACAAGAAAATTAAAATAATCCCTTGTGTACTATCAAACCACCGTGGACTTGAACAACAATAGAAATTTTAAAAAGCCTACACACACATGGAAACTGAACAATTCTCTAGTCATCAACAACTTGGTCTGAGATGAAATAAAGACTTCCTAGTATTCAAAGAAAATGAACACACAATATCCCCAACCTGTTGGACACAGTGAAAGCAGTGCTAACAGGAAAGTTAACAGCACTAAGTGCCTTCATGAAGAAATTAGAGACATCTCATACAATCAACATACTGAAACACCTGAAAACCCTTGGAAAAAAGAAGCAGACAAACCCAAGAGGAGTTGATGGCTGGAAATTATCAAACTCAGGGCTGAAAACAATAAATTGGAAGCATTTATGAAAATATAAAGAATAATTGAAAGCAAGAGCTGTTTTTTTTTAGAAAAATCAACAAGATAGACAAACACTTTGCCAAATTAACTAAAAACAAACTTTGAAAATCTAAATGATATAGACAATTTTCTTGATAAATTCCATTTACCAAAGTTGAATCAATATCAGAAAAACAAATTGAATAGTCCTATATTTCCTAAGTAAATAAAAGCAGTCATTAAAATTATTCCAACCAAAAAGCCAAGCCAGGGCCTGATGGATTCAGTGCAGAATTATACTAGATCTTAAAAAAGAAAAGAAAAGAAAAGAAAAAGAAAAAGCTAATACCAATATGCATCCAATTATTCCACAAAAAAGAAAGAAAAGAATCATTACCAAACTCATTCTATGAAGCCACAGTCACCTTGTTACCAAACCACTCAAAATCTCAACAAAGAAAGAGAATATCACACCAATTTCTCTTATGAACATTGATGCAAAAATACTCAATAATATTCTCACAAACTATTTCTAAGTACAAAATAAAAATATCTATCATGACCAAATAGGCTTCATTCCAGGCATGCAGGTATAGTTAAATATACAGAAGTCCATCAATGTAATTCACCATATAAACAAACTGAAAGAAAAAACCCACATGATCATCTCCTTAGATGCTGAAAAACCATTTGACAAAATCCAACACTCATTTACAATAAAAGTTTTTGAGAGATCAGGCATGCAAGGCACACACATAAACATAGTAAGTGCAATATGTGCCAAACTTATAGCCAACATCAAACTAAATGGAGAGAAAATTAAATCAATTCCACTGAAATCAGGAGCAAGACAAGGCAGCCACTCTCTCCATATCTCTTCAGTATAGTACTTGAGACTTTAGCCAGAGCAATAAATCAATGAAAGGAGATCAAAGGATACCAATTGGAAAGGAAGAAGTCAAAGTATTAATATATATATATATATATATATATATATATATATATATATACACATATATATATATATATATATATATATATATATATATATATTCAACAGCTGGAATTCTACCAAGAAAGTCCTACAGCTGATAAAAATCTTAAGGAAATGGTTGGATACCAAACCAAGTTAAAAAATCAGTAGGCCTTCTGTATACAAAAGATTCATGAAATTCCCATCAAAATGCAAACACAGCTCTTTACAGGGCATGAAAGAACAATTCTCAACTTCATATGGAAAAAAATCCTGAAATGCTAAAACAATCCTATATAATAAAAGGTCTTCTGGTGGCATCTCCATCTCTGATCTCAAGTTGGAATATAGAGCAACAGTAATAAAAACTGCTTGGTGTTGGCATAGAAACAGTCTGATGGACCAATAGAATTGAATGAAATTCCCAGAGATAAACCCACACAGCAGCAACACTTGATCTTCGACAAAGAAGCCAAAACCATATAATGGGAAAAATATCATATTGAAAAGTGGTGCTGGTCTAAATTTATATCTACACATAGAAAAATACAAATAGATTCATATTTATCATCCTACAAAAATCTTAGTCCAAGTGGACTAAAGACCTAAGCATAAAACCAGACACACCAATTACATTAGAAGAAAAGCAAGAAAGAGCCTTGAACACAATGGTGCAGGAGACAATTTCCTGAACAGAACACCAACAGTCCAGGCTCTAAGATCAACAATTAATAAATTGGACCTCATGAAACTGAAAAGGCTTCTGTAAGGCAAAGGACACATTCAACAAAAATAAAACAACAACCCACCGAGAAGGAAAAGTTCTTCACCAATGCTACATCTGACAAAGGTCTAATATCCAAAATATAGAAAGAACTCAAGAAATTAAACGCTAACAAGCCACATAATCCATTTAACAATGGTGACCAGAACTAACAAAGAACTCTCAACAGAGGAACACAGAATGGCTGAGAAACACTCAAAGAGATGCTCGATATCTTTAGTCATCAGGGAAGTGCAAATCAAAACAACCCTGAGATTCCAGCTTACACCAGTCTGAATGGCTAAGATCAAACCCTACAGTGACAGCACATGCTGGCTAGGATGTGGAGAAAGGGCAACACTGTCCCAATGCTGGTAGGAATGAAAACTTGTACAGCCTCTTTGGAAATGAATCTTGTGCTTTCTCAGAAAATTGACAATAGCTTTACCTTAAGATCCAGCTATACCACTCCTGGGCATATACCCAAATGATGCTCCAACAAAAAACAAGGACATTTGTTCAATGATGTTCATAGCAGCTTTATTCATAATTACTGGAATCTGGACATAAGCTCAAGGTCCCTCAGACAAAGGATGGATAAAAAATGTGGTACCTTTACACAACGATTTGAATACTACTCAGACATTAAAAACAAAGAAATCTTGAAATTTTGCAGGGAAATGGATGAAATTAGAAAAGATTATCCTGAGTGAGATAACCCAGACCCAGAAAAATGCATGTGGTATATACTCACTTATAAGATGATATTATCCACATAATACAAGGGTAACCACACTACAATCAATAGACCTAAAGAATCTAAATAATGAGGCCCCTGGGGAGGATGCTTAATGCTCATTCATCAGGGCAAATAGAATAGAAACCAGGAGTTCTAGAAGAGAGGGAAGCGGATGGGAGTCTACCACAGAGGTTTTCTGAAAGTCTTCAGCCAGCAGGGGATCAAAGCAGATACTGAGAATCACAGTTAAATTTGGGGGCAGAGCACAGGATGATTTAGTAAAGAGTTGGGGGATAGAAGTGCCTGTAGAGGAGAGGATCTCTCCAAGGAGAACAACATAGCCAACAAATCTCGGTCCAAGGTACATACAGAGACTGATGCTCCAACCGAGGATCATGCATGAGAGGACCTGGACCCTCTGCTCAGATGTGGCAAATAGGCAGCATAGTCTCCATGTGAGTCCCATAATATGGGGAGTAGGTGCTGCCTCTGATATGGGCCCTATTGCCCACTCTTTGATTACCTCCCCTGGCAGAGTGAACATACCAGCCCACAGGCAGGAGGATGCAGGCATCCTTGATAGACTTACCTTGATAGACTAAGGTAAGATGGTGAGAGAGGAGTGCTCCCCCTTTCTGAGTACTAGGTGAACAGGGGAGTAGGGAGGAGTGATGGAGGGGTGGGCTGGGAGAAGATCAGGAAGGGGCCTAAAATCGGGAAGTAAAGTAAATAAATAAAAAATTAAAAAAAGAAAATAATGAAATTCATAGGTAAATGGAGGGGCTAGAAAAAAAATCAACTTGAGTGAAGTAACCCAGACCCAAAAGGACAAATATCCTACATGCCCCCTTACTTGTGATTGTTAGCTTTTAAACGTATCTAAATAACCACAGGTGTTAGATATATAGTAATAATTTTGAGGGAGAGAAATATGTTTAAGGAAAGAGAAATAGAATATATAGTTAGAGAGAAAATTGAGGAGACTGGAATGAGAGAACTAAATAGGGAGGGGGAGGAAAGAGAGGAAGCTAAGGGAGAAAATAGGAGAGGGACAACTAACAGTAAGTAGCATTTGAAGGATCATATGGTGTTGGAGACAGTAGGCCATATGGCCAGTGTTCAGCCATCTTGTCCAAGTCTGTACCTTTAAGTTTCTGTTTCTCCCAGAGCTTGCCTTTTACCAGAAACTAGCTGACCCTGTTATGGTTTAGCAGTTAGACTAGACAAAGATGGAGCAAGATATTCTGTGTGGCAGAATGTTATGACCCTGCCTGGAATTCCCTGTGTTTTGAGATAGCCTGCAGCTGGGTTTCCATAGCAATATGCTTCCCTGTTTCCTGCCTTATAAAAACTGCTGCCTGACAAAGTAGAAGGACCCAGAGGGTCCTAGAAGCCTACAAGTAGAACATTATGATAGGCAGATTTGGGCACAGGGGTCCTGCTCAAACTAAGGCACCAGCCAAGGACAATACAGGCGGTAAACCTTAAGCCCCTACCCAGATCTAGCCAATGGACAGAACATTCTCCACAGTAGAGTGGAGAGTGGGATATTACTTTCTCACATACTCTGGTGCCTCACCTTTGACCATGTGCCCTGGACGGGGAGACCTGGTGGCACTCAGAGGAAGGACAGCAGGTTACCAAGAAGAGACTTGATACCCTATGATCATATAGAGGGGGAGGTTATCCCCCTCAGGAACAGTCATAGGGGAGGGGAATAAGGGGAAAATGGGAGGGAGGGAAGAATGGGAGGATACAAGGGATGGGATAACCATTGAGATGTAACAAGAATAAATTAATAAAGGAGGAAAAAAAACTGCTGCCTGAAAAATAAAAGTTTGAGATCTTGATCAATATTCAGACTTGCTCTCCCTCTTGGTGTCTTGTGTTTTGTCCCTCATTCAGGTGGTTCTCCTCCCCCTGGTGGCCAGGGCAATATGGAAACCTATTACAGTAGAAGCTTCTTTAAAAAAATAAATATATAAAATAAATCTAAATGGTGTCACCAAATAATGGGGTGACAAGGCCCCAACTAGACATTTCTCAACAACAAGTGAAACCTACAGTGCTATAAATGAATTACATCTAACTGAGTTGTTGGCTTAAGGTACTTAAGAAAGTATATTACATCACTCACTGCAAAATACTCACACAAATGAAAATATATTGAATGAAAGACAGTGTTGTCTATTTTAAACTCAATATCTAGTAGAGTGAAATATAAAATTAACCTAGAACCAACATTTACCAGAGATAATTTATCATATACTACTAATAATTATCAAATAAAAGTGCACCAATTCTCATATTAAAAAGAAAAAACTCAGAATACTGAAAAATTGTGTTCATATGTAATGAATGGCTCATTTTCACATGAGCTAATGGTACTTAGGGATTTAAATTCATGATTGTATCCTGAAACTCTTCAGAGACTTATTCTCAATAGCAAACAATGTTTGTGGGAGACAGCTAGGAGGCTATAAAACATTTTATAATCATCCTGACTTTCTTACTTTAAAATGAATCCTTATTTCAAGAGGTGAGTGTCTGGCTTCCCTTTATTGTTAGGGAATACTTAGCTTTTAAAAAGTGTTTATACATTTATAAACTATTGTTGAGAAACCAATCAGGTATAATCAAGAAAAAAATTAATTGAATCAACTAATTCTCATAGTCCAATTCCTGTTAATATTTGGGTTTCAGAGCTTTCTTATTTACCCAAATACTTAGAAGACTAGAAACCAACATCATCCTTAATGGCATGTGAGCTTAATGTCCAAAGGGAAAAATGCTGAGAAATTCACCAGCTTTGATATAAGCTGATGATTTGTTGGCAAATATCTCATGGAAACACAAACTTTGTTTACTGACTAAATGTTTTAACATAATGGCTTCAGACATCATGGAAAAACACAGGAGTATGGGCTGAAAACCTTAAGACATGAGAGTTGGCCTGCTCCTACCTGGGTGAATCTGGATAAACATAGTATTCCAGGTTGAATATTTACCCTGTGGTCTCTATAAGCAATCTCATTACTTCATTCCATTGTACGTCTACTGGAAAACATCCTCATTTTAGGAAAGGATTTGGTGAGTGTGTCCATAAGCACAAATAAATATTATGGGAATTAGTATTGACATATTTGGAAGTGATTAGACTGATAGTACAAAGGACTTGATAAAGTATTGGATTAATGAGTGTTTAAAGCAATTAATAAATTAATAAATTTATTGTTGGTCCTTTCATTTATAATTTTCCCATGTGTTCTTTATTATCTCTTTCCAGTTCTTGCAAGAAATCCTATTTCTTGCTATAAAAATGGGCCTTAATGTAATCAGGTAACTGTTAGTCCAGATGATCCCATCCCTAAACAAGGACCTCTTGTTGATAACAAAAAGCTGACCTGTTGCCTTTCTCAAATTAACATATGCTCTTCACTTTATTGCCACTCTTAATACACAGTGCACTCTGAGTAAACCAAACTCACTCTGCCTGGGTTCATATTCTTATTCTGGTGTGTCTTAAATAAAGTTAGATTACTAAACATTGGTTTCTTCCTTTCTTCCTTCCTTCCTTCCTTCCTTCCTTCCTTCCTTCCTTCCTTCCTCTCTTTTTGTTTCAACACATGGTTTCTCTGTATAGCCTTGGCTGTTCTGGATTTGCTTTGTAGATCAGGCTGGTCTCAAACTCACAGAGATCAGTATGCTTCTGCCTCCATGAGTGCTGGGATTACTGTTGTGTGCCACCATGCCTAGCCAATGAACATTTTCAAATCACACATTTTATCAACTATGAAATGAAATCAATAAGAGCCCTAATATTATTCTGGAAATGGCAGTAATTTGGAAAGATAATTTGGAAAGAATTCTTAAAGATCATTACAAATTTTACATTTGTAAATTTTCTTGTACATATTACAACTCTTAGTGATTTTACAAGTCTCACACTAACATAATTTTAAATTCATAGACATAATTTATTACATACATACATACATGTAAACTAAAAATATATTATTTAAAGAAAATTTCTAGCATTTCATTTGAAATTTATGAAAGATTGAACACATTCATACATACAAACACTGAGTGTCCACTACTATACCCCAATTATGTTTTTATTGATATATCTTTGTAATACTTTCAATTTATATGTTAAAGAAAATGATGCTACATATTTATAAATGCCTTCATGTTCTGTCTTTATCACAGCCTTGTTTTGGCAGCAGCTACCTTGTCCCATGGCTTTCATAGATGGGAACCACACTGCAGTGACAGAGTTCATTTTATTGGGCTTAACGGATGACCCCGTCCTTAGAGTCATCCTCTTCACCATCATCCTGTGCATCTACCTGGTGACTGTCTCTGGGAACCTCAGCACCATCCTTCTCATCAGAGTCTCTTCCCAGCTCCATCACCCCATGTACTTTTTTCTCAGTCACTTGGCTTCTGCTGACATAGGCATTTCATCTTCTGTCACACCCAATATGCTTGTCAACTTCCTGGTAAAGAAAAATACCATCTCCTACATTGCATGTGGCATCCAGCTCAGTTCAGCTGCTTTCTTTGGGGCATCTGAATGCTTCCTTCTGGCTGCCATGGCCTATGATCGCTTCGTGGCAATCTGCAACCCACTGCTTTATTCCACCAAAATGTCCACACAACTCTGTAGTGTGTAGGTTGGTTGTAGGAGCTTATATTGGTGGGGTTCTTAATGCTTCCTCTTTTTTTCTTTCCTTCTTTTCTCTTCTTTTCTGTGGACAAAATAAAGTCAATGATTTTTTCTGTGATTTTGCTCCTTTGGTGGAACTCTCCTGTTCTGATGTCAGTGTCTACATATTTATGATCTCATTTTCTGCTGGCTCGGTCACTGTGGTAACAGCGCTTGTCATAGCCATCTCCTATTCCTGCATCCTCATCACCATCCTGAAGATGCACTCCACTGAGGGCTGCCAGAAAGCCTTTTCCACATGCACCTCCCATCTCACTGCAGTCACTCTATTCTATGGGACTGTTACTTTCATCTATGTGATGCCCAAGTCCAGCTACTCAATGGACCAGAACAAGGTGATATCTCTTTTCTACATGGTGGTGGTCCCCATGTTGAACCCCCTCATCTACAGCCTTAGGAATAATGAGATTAAGGGTGCTCTGAAGAGACAGTTTAGCAAAAATCCACTTTCTTAGATGTGTCTCCTAGGTGATTATGCTGTCACATGCTGTATAGTAACAATATGCCATAGACATTGTGTTAAAAGGAAAATGGGTATTAATGGGTGAATGCATGTTATGATAAAGAATTTAACAAGACTTGGAGTTTGATAGTAAATGTACAGTTTGAGGATTCATACATCATATAGTAAATCATATGTTCATAGTAAGTTGTACCTAATACATTTCATGTGTAACCCATTTTTTTCACACAAATCATATCATAAAAATTATTTTCATTTATATTCATATTTAAAGTAATTCACTGCTAGATAGAAACTATTGACTGTATTATTCTTAGGCTTATGTCCATTTTCAACAATAGCTATCCTTTAGGACTATAGTAACCATAGTTAGAATCAAGCACATGTACAGAGAAAATGAAAAGGTGGAATAGGCAATAAAATTGTTTGAGATATTTTTAGCACAGTGGTATCTGTTTGGATGAGCCTTTTCCCATTGTAGAAATTAAATCTGTCTTCCAATCTTCTACTGCCAGCATTGGCTGTTGTAGGAAGGGTGTCCCATGTGGTAACAATGAGACACTGAAGGGATAATATGGTACCATTGGAAACGCTTTGCTTTTTATTTATGAGCATGGAATCCATAACCTTGCAGAATCCATGTGCTCCACTTGTAAGCCATAGCCCCAACACCCCTGAGAATCTTTGTATGGTAGTGGGAAGTATAATTATTTATCTTTCTCTTCCAACAATTTCCATACACTTAGGGACCCCATCGTTATATCAGTTCATTTCTTTAGGAACATAAGAGTGTTTTCTCTCTCCCCTTTCTGTGGCTCTACTTTGGCATACAGTTTGTTGAGTTGAACTCCATATTTATCTACTATTGTAAATTGCCAGTATCTCTACTTCAAGCTGACCTCTTTCCCAGTAAATAGTGCCAATAAGATGGCTAATTTAACATTTCAACTATAATGTGGTTCTCAGATATTTGAGCCAATACCACTGCAAGTAAGCCTTGGATGATGTCGGGAGGTAATTAGCATCCACCACTCATTGAGCAAAGCAGATTATCTCTCAACATGAACAAAGTTTTCTGATCAGATCAAGGCTGTAAGATAGGTGTCTCTGAATGGAGAGTGTTTTGCCTACAGCATTATTTTGAATTCTAAGTTGTAGCATCAATTCCTATTGCTATATTCAAGGTGTTTGCCTACCCTCGTGGATATTAAATTGTCCATTGTGCAATTTCCTGGGAAAATTCCATATATATATATATATATAATTTCCACACACATTATATATCCTACGTATATATAAACACACACAAATCTTCATATATATGCATATATGTGGAATTTTAATGTATGGACACACACACATACACAGCCCACACATATCCCTTTTCACCTGTTTCTCATTCTTTATGTAAATTATATGAGGCAGTTCAATAAAAATCTGACGAGACTGGATATGTGAATGTGTCTATATATACATCTACATACACATATATGTGTTTACATTTATGCTTATTCTTGTTTCTCTTGGGAAAGCTAACCAGTATAGTAGTTCACTAGCTTTTATTTCTTTTTTTAAACTTTTATTGAATATCTATGATTTACACGTCATGCACCAGAAGCCCTCTCCTCCTCAGAGTAAAATAAAACAGACAAACAAAAAATCTTGTCACAGAAGCTGTAGTGTATCCTCCAGTATAGCCTTTTATCCACATATGTTTATTTTCAAATGTCCATTGCTACAAGTCATGGGTCTGGTTGGAGACCTACACTGTCGTTACCAGATCCTCACTGAGACTGCTGTCAGATATCCCATTTTTGCCATGTGTCAAGGATATTCTTAATCTTTGAATCTGCAGGTTCAGCCCCTTCATGTATACCAGCAGGTAATACATGGCATAAATGTTGGGGTGAGGTACACTCAGAGCTCTGGATCAGGTTCCACTCTCTTGTCCTCAGGGCAGGGCCCACTCTCTAGCTCCTATGTCATCATGGCAGGGCCAGCTCTCCTGCTCCCATGTCCTCAGGATAGGGCCTGCTCTCCTGCTCCCATGTCATTGTGGCAGGGCCAGCTGTTATCAAGGCAGGGCCAGTTCATCCACTCCCATGTCCTCAGAGCAGGACCAGTTCACCAGATCCCATGTCATTGTGGCAGGGCCTGCCCTCCCACTCCTGTGTCATCAGGGCAAAGTCCATTCTCCTGTTGCCATGTCATCAGAGAAGGGCCAGCTCACTCAATCCTGTGTCCTCAGAGCAGGGCCAGCTCACCAGCTCCCATGTCATCAGGGCAAGGCCCACTCTCCTGCTCTTGTGTCCTCAGGGAAGGGCCCGCTTTCCCACTCCTGTGTCATCAGGACAGGGTCTTCTCTCCTCCCATGTCCTTAGGGCAGGACCTGCTCTCCTGCTCCCATGTTATCACGGCAGGGCTGGCTCTCTTGCTTCCATGTCCTCAGGGCAGGGCCAACTCTCCTGCTCCTATGTCATCATGGCAGAGCTGGATCTCCTGCTAGCATGTCCTCAGGGCAGGGCAGACTCACCCCCTCCCATGCTATCAGGACAGGGCTGGCTCACCAGTTCCCATGTCCTGAGGGCAGGGCCCACTCTCATGCTTCCATGTCCCCAGGGATGTCTCACCTGCCCCCACATCTTAAGGGCCAGCTCTCCTGCTTCCATGTCCTCAGGGCCAGATCTCCCATTCCCGTTCATTTTGTCAGATTGCTGCTGGCCATCAAGGCCTGGATGGCCTCCTACTCCTGTGGGAACTGGGTCTTGTGGGCCTTCAAGCAGGTGGCAAGTGGAGGCCCCTCAAAGTCTTCATTGAGTAGCTTGCAGAAACCATTGATGATGGTCCGGCTCAGCTTCTTGTCTCCAGGAACTTGTGGCTCTGTTCATTCATACCTCCAAGTCTCTGCTTCCATCATGTGTTCCATCCGCCATGGGGCCCTGCCTCAGTGCTGCCCCTAGTACCCACCTCTGCACAATCCAGCTCTTGTCATTAAGCACAGCCCCAGCCTGTGAGAGGAGGTCCATGAGGCCTGTGGTGTGGGCTCAAGTCAAACAGCACCTCCTCTTTGAATGCATCTCCTTGTCCCACACTGTACCAGTCCACAACCTGAAGAGTTGCGTGGGCAGCAGGGGAGGTGGCCTGGGGTCCTTGGGAGCTTACCTGAGCATGGTCCCATGGTGCTGTGATGGGAGGTCATGGGCGATCCACGTGACAGGATTTCTTTCTGGAGAACACCAGCACTGTGTTTTGGTGCTCTCAGTATGGTCCTTTGGTGGTTGTGCAGTCACTGCTGTTCTGTGGATCAGACACAGTGTGTGATCAATGCCATCTTGGATGATCTCGGCGTGGGTATTTCTAATACATTGTGCTAAGTATTTCCCCCCCCCCCAATCAGGCTGCTTTCAGGGGTGAACATTTCTGTGTAGCTCTGGAACACAATTATCCTCCTCAGAATGCATTGAGGACCTCATCATTTGAAACCTGCAGACCCATGCCCGCCACATGGACCACTGCCCCTAGCTTTTATTTCTATGCCTCAAATTCTAAGTCAGTTTATGTGTATCATCCACAGCCATAATTTTCAAATAAAATATATTCTTTCCTAAGCTTCTCACCTTTTGGATTAGGTGATTTGTTTTCTTGTTATTTCTTAATTTTTATATTGTTTATTCATCTTTTATCAGATGTAAGGTTGACAATGAGTTACTTTTACCTTTTTGGGAACCTCAGCACTTGACAGTTTATTTACTTTGCTGTTCAGTGTCTTCTGGATTTTATGAAGTTCCTATTGTCAATTGTTGACATTAATTCATGGGCAAATGGAGTTTTGTGAAATACTCTGAGGAGTATTGTCATTTACTCTTATTGAATGTCTGGTAGAATTCTGTGCTAAAAATAATCTGGCTCTGGCCCTGTGGTTTGTTGTTGTTGTTGTTTGTTGTTGTTGTTTACAGACTTTTAATGACATTCAATAAGAATAAATGACAGTCCTCATAGTACTGTACAAAATAAAAACAGAAGGAACATTGCCTAAAATGTTTTATATAGCTGCAGTTACCTTGATACCCAAAGCACATAAAGGCCCAACAAAGAAGGTATTACAGAGCAATTTTTTCTTATGAACATAGATATAAAAATGTTCAATAAAATAATTGAAAACTGAGTCCAAGGTGACATCAAGAAGATGATTTACCATGACCAAATACATTTCATCTCAGAGTTGTAGGAATGATTTACTATATGAAAGTCAATAAAGGTGATCCATGTATAAACAAAATGAAAGCAAAAAAAAAAAAAAAAAACCCACAGGCTAATCTCATATGCAGAAAAAGGCCTTTGACAAAATACAATACCCCTTCATGATAAAAGTCCTGCATAGAAAGTGATACTTACCTCCACAAATAAAGGTAGTTTACAGCAAGCCCATAGTTGACAGCAACATAAATAGAAAGAAACATAAAACAATTCCATTAAAATCAGGAACAAACCAAGGTTGTCCACTATCTCCAAACCTATTCAATATAGTAATTGATATATTAGAGCAATAAGATAATGAAGGTGTTGAAGAAATACAAATTATAAATGAATAAATCAAAGTATCTTTGTTTGTAGATGATATGACAATATACATAAGTAACCCTAAAATTTCCACCAGGGGACTTGTTCAGTGAATGAAGATTTTTGGCACAGAATCTAGATACAATATTAATTCACAAAAATCCATAGCTTTCTTATACACAAATGTAAAATTATCTCAATAAGACGTTAGGGAAATAATACCTTTCAAATAGTCTAAAACAATATAAAATGTCTTAAGGTAACTCTAACCAAGCAAATGAGAGATCTGTTTGAAAAAAACTTCAAGTCTTTGAAGAAAAAAATTAAAGAAGATATCAGAAGATGGGATGACTTCCCATGCTCATGGATCAGTAGGATCAATGGAGTGAAAATGGCATCTTACCAAAAGCAATCTACAGATTTAATTCAATCTCTATTAAAATTCCAACGCAACTCTTCACATATCTTGAAAGGACAATTATCAACTTCATATGGAGCCACCAAAAAAGAAAAAAATGGAAAAAGAAAAAACAGGAGAACTAAAACATTCCTAAATAATAAAACAACTGCTGGAGGCATCACTATTTCTGATTTCTTGTTGCACTACAGCACTATGGAAACAAAATAGTCCATTTTAATGATAGTTTCAACATTTTCTAACTTTACCTAACCTGAAGCAAATATCAACTTGTAGAAATATTTATCTAAGATGATTTCCTGTCATGTACATCCCATAATTACTGAAAGTGCATGAACACTCACAGAAAGAGAAAAACAAATGATTGTTTGAAATTAACAGACTCTTGGAAAATGTGTGTGTGTGTGTGTGTGTGTGTGTGTGTGTGTGTGTGTGTGTGTGTGAAATGAACTGCTCAGTACTCAGTGGGAGTGATGTAATGATCCCTGATGATTTGAATTCACATTGGAATCCAGAGCCTCAGCAGAGACTCATCCTCAGTGACAAACAATGATAGTAGAGACAGCTTTGCAGCTATAAAATCATAGTAACTTTGAACTTCTAACTTTGAAATGAATTCTTATCTCAATAGGTAAGATTTGACTTTGTTGGTAAATAGAGATATTTTATCCTTTGAAATGTACTGTGTTTACAAAAAATGGTAGAGAAACAGGTGAGATGGAATCAGACAGTTAAGTAAAAGAAGGGTAAAAAATGAACTTTCATTGAACCACTTTCTATTTAATTAGTAAATTATTCAGAATTATCAGGCATAAAACTGAGTTTTCATAGATTCCTTATTTAACTATCCATTGGTAAAACCATGATCATTAAAGGTGAACACACATGGCATCACCAAAAGTCTAACAAATTCAGTAGCCTTGAAATTCTTTGGTGGCACATTGTTAGTAGACATGTGCAAAGAGCTGCTTTGTTTATGGACTGAATATTCCAGCTTCACAGGTATCATTGTGGACAAATGAGGGTAAGAGACAGCAGTCAATCTGCCCCTTGTTGGGTAAATATTGGTAAATCGCTTAAGTTCTTAGGCTGAACATATATTGAGCAATGTCTCCTATTGAAAATCATGTGAATTAATTCAACCACACTCCAGTTAGAAACCACTGACATTCAGAAAGGATTTTGTGTGTCTAGACAAAAACATTACTAAATATGTACCAAATATTCATATTTTATGATGATCACATTGATATTTCAAATTTACTTAAAGAAAAACTATCTATTAATAAGCCTTAAAATACTTAATGAGCTTACAACAGGAAGTCCGACTTGTACATTTAATGTGATCTACTTTTAAGTTTTCCAGATTTTGTGATAAACATCATCAACAAAGCATCTTTTTATGTGCTAACCATGGGAAGCTTAAATGTTATTTTTCTGTCTTTCCCTGATTTGTGTATACTTTGAACAACATTGTCAATGTTTATAATGTGGTTACTGACAGTAATTGACTGAGTTCAACCTATTTGCTTTTCATATTTAATACTCTTTCCAAAGATTTATTATTTCATTTAATGTATATGAATGTTGCCTGGTGTACATACTGTACATACTGCCTGAGGGACCAGTAGAGGGCACTGGGTCCAAAAAACTGTGAAAACAGACTTCTGTGATAAAGAATGTGGGTGCTGGGAATCAAACCCAGGTCCTCTGCAAGTGTAGCCAGTGCTCTTAGCCCCAGAGCAATCTTTGAATTCCACAATGTGTTACTTTATATATGTGAAAAAATGCTTTTCTGCTGTTACATGGAAAGTATAAAAGCACTAATTGCAAGCTAGTTGGTGGTGGCATACACATTTAATCCCAGCACTTGGGAAGCAGAGACAGGAAGATCTCTGTGAGTTCAAGGCCAGCCTGGTCTACGTAGCAACACAGCCAGAACTACACAGAGAAACATTATCATGGAAGAAGGAATTAATTGATAGTTCATGGAAATAAAAACATAAATAAATAGAAAATTTTAAAACCCTGTGCTGGTGATTTAGTAGGCATTCACTAAACTTAGCAATGATTTAAGTACTCATCCACATAATTCTATGGTGTTACATTGTAATACTTTGTCATTGATATTTTGTAAGGAGTCATATTATTTTTTTTTATTCATTTACGATTTCTTTGTGTGAAGCGATGGTGCAGGTAAAATAGCATAGATGTGACTGTCAAAGGACAACATGCATTTTACCCTGTGAGTTCCAGGAGTCAAACAACACCTGTCAGGTCTCAGGCTTGGTGGCAAGAAACTTTACCTGCCAACCTAACTTACCAGCTTAAGTCTAATGATTTTTACATATTTGAAATTAATTACAAGTAAATATGTTTTGTTGATAATAAAAGTTATTTATTATTTGTGGCACGTTTCTTGAATTTCTGATTAAATATCCTGAAGAACTTATTGTACATAAATGTATAAACAATGAAAACCCTGAGTAAGTCATCCATGTAGAAATAATTTTGGATAATATATTCACTTATAAGGCTCACTATGTCTGTATTATATTAAGGGAATTGAACTATTTATAAAATTTTCCTGTTCTTTCTCCATCACAGCCTTTATCTGGCAGCAGCTACACTGGCCCATGGCTTTCTTGAAGGATGGGAACCACACTGTAGTGGCAGAGTTCATTTTATTGGGCTTAACAGATGACCCTGTCCTTAGAGTCATCCTCTTCACCATCATCCTGTGCATCTACCTGGTGACGCTGTCTGGGAACCTCAGCACCATCCTTCTCATCAGAGTCTCTTCCCAGCTCCATCACCCCATGTACTTTTTGCTCAGCCATTTGGCTTCTGTTGACACAGGCATTTCTTCTTCTGTCACACCCAATATGCTTGTCAACTTCCTAGTGGAGAGAAATACCATCTCTTACTTTGGATGTGGCATCCAGCTCAGTTTAGCTGATTTCTTTGGGTCAGTTGAATGTTTCCTTCTGGCTGCCATGGCTTATGATCGCTTCATGGCAATCTGCAACCCACTGGTTTATTCCACCAAAATGTCCACACAGGTCTGTATCCAGCTGGCTGTAGGATCTTACATAGGGGGTTTTCTTAATGCTTCCATCATTGCAGTTTCCTTTTTCTCCTTTCTCTTTTGTGGACCTAATAGAATCAATCACTTTTTCTGTGATTTTGCTCCTTTAATAGAACTCTCCTGTTCTGATGCCAGCGTCTCTGGAGTTGCCATCTCACTTTCTGCTGGCTCAATCACTATTACCACACTCTTTGTCATAGTCATATCTTATTTTTATATCCTCATCACCATCTTAAAGATGCGCTCCACTGAGGGCCGTCAGAAAGCCTTTTCCACTTGCACCTCCCACCTCACTGCGGTCACTCTCTACTATGGGACCATCACCTTCATTTATGTGATGCCGAAGTCAAGCTACTCCACTGACCAGAACAAGGTCATGTCTGTGTTCTACATGGTGGTGATCCCCATGTTAAACCCCCTCATCTACAGCCTCAGAAGTAAAGAGATTAAAGGTGCTCTGAAGAGATTATTTTATAAGCAAACATTTGCATAGAGTAATCAGTTGTTTGGTGAAGCTTAATAAAATAATGGTAATCATGCAAGGCCAATGTGACCATCATCTCAGCTTTGGTTATTAGCCTCATCATTACTCCTTTTGCCCTAACCCATTTCTCTCAGTATATATAACTATTGTGTTTTATTGCATTTTTCCTTTTTATGTTTTTAATGTATTTTTTTGGAAATATTATTCAACTCTTCTCAGTACTATAGTTCCATCTCCTATGCAACCAACACTGCTCTTTTTTGTCAAATTCAACTTGGACTGTCTGTATACACTTAGGTGTGTAGGCATCTATTGATGCATCGATAGCCTGATGGGACAACACTCTTAAAGAAAACTGACTCTCCTTTTCTTAGCAAATATCCATTGTCCAAAACAACACAGCTAAGGGAAAATGTCATTCCCTCTCTCTATGCTGGTATTTTGTCAATTTTGAGCTTGTAGACACTGACACAGATACCATAAGTTCATATCTACACCCATTCTTCTGTGTCCTGAAAGCAATGGTTCTTTATTGTCATCCACCACCCTTTTCTCTCACAATCTTTTCCGCCTACTCTTTCACAGTGATTCTTGAGTGTGGAGAGAAAGGTGTGTGATATACAAGTTTCATTTAGAGCTGAGCATTTTACAGCCTCTAAGTCTCTACATACCGACAGATTGTGTGTTAATCATCAACTATTACAAAAAGAATCTGCTCTGATAAGGGGTGGTAGATGAACTAATCCATGGCTATAATGTCCAGTCATTGCAATTGGATTGATACAATGTCTATTTAGCAGGATAATGGTGGTAGGTTCTTCACTAGGGTATATGACCTCTCCAGTGCAGGTTTTGGCCCTGATAGTGGTGCTAAGTGTGTGCTTCATCTTGTGGATCTTACCTTAGATACAGTCAGCAAGTTTTTTGGTGGTTCCATGACATTTGTGCCGCTACAGCGAGAATAGGCATGTCTTACTAGCGTGATAGTTACTTTATCTTGTAAGTTTCATGAGACAAATTGGCTATACAACATATGAGATATTTATGAATATGGTAATTATTAGGCTATTAACATTTGCAAGTATTAATTCTTTAATTCACCTCAGAATAGAATTCAGCTGTTCCTTTATTTTCCATGATTCTCTCCTCTGATAGTCACTACTGGATTTTTTATTTCTTGAGATTATCAAGTTCGGTGTATTTGCTATTTTCTCTGACAGATAGTAGTCAGCTTTCCATACTTATAATCTTTTCTGGGTTTCCTGATCTAATTTTCTGGGTTTCCTAATCAAACATAACTTGTCCCATAGAGATTTAATCACTAACGTAGCCAACCTACAAGCACTCACTCCCACTACATCTATATTTATTACTCATAACATTTGCATTTATTCTTCTCCACCAATTCTACCTTTTAAAATGTTGATTTTTTTATAAGTATACTATCTACTGATGTATCAATTTCATGAGAATTATTTAATTCAGTAACATATCTTTTTGATTCTGCAATACAATAAATTCTCAATATCTAGAATTGCTTCAATGGTTATCCTGTATCTACCTGTAAAACAATTCCAATCTTTGACTCAATGTGCCATGAAGGATTTGGCATCATGAAGGTAGACATCACTGGTGTTTGAAACTTATTCCCTCCTTCTTTCTAAACTATCTTCAAATATGAGAGAGAGAGAGAGAGAGAGAGAGAGAGAGAGAGAGAGAGAGAGAGAGAGAGAGAGGAGAGAAGAGAGAGAGAGAACAGTAGAAACCTTCACAATTATGTAAATTAATGTTTCTTACTGGCTGTTACATTCTTTCTCTGTTATCAAAGCTCAGAAAATACTTAATGTATAAAAAAAGAAACAGTTTAAAAAATTCTGACTTTAGAGATGTAGATTCAACTAATCTATTCGTTCTGAATTGTGTGAGAGTGCTGTACTGAGGATTCTCACTATAAGTGTCTGAAGGCCAATATGTGACTTGAGCTGCAATAGTGTTTATTTTACAAATTTCAGTGCTCTTGTGTTTTGGGGATAGATGTTAAGATTTGAAATGTCTGTTGGTTGAGTTTCCTTTGATGAGTATGGAGTGCTCTTCCCTATCTCTTCTGATTAGCTTTTGTTTGAAGTCTATCTAATTAGATACTAAAATGGATACACCAGGTTCCTTCTTAAGTCCATGTGATTGTAACATCTTTTTTACAGCCCTTTACCCTGAAGTAATGTCTATCCTTGATGTTAAAGAATATTTCTTGGATGCAGCAGAGGATGGGTACCATTTCCTAATCCATTCTTCAGTTACATCTAGGTTGTTCCTAGATTCTAGCTATTATGAATAACTCTCCTATGAACATAGTTGAGCAAATGGCCTTGTGGTATGGTGGAACTTATTTCAGGTATATTCCCCGGAATGGTATGGGTTGGTCTTGGAGTAGAATTATTCCCGATTTCCTTAGAAAGCATCAGATTGATTTCCAAAGTTGTACAAGTTTGCTTTCATGCCAGCAATGGAGGAGTGCCCCTCCTTTCTCCACATCCTCACCAGCATGTGCTGTCACCTGAGTTTTTTGTCTTAGCCATTCAGATAGATGTAAGATGAAATCTCAGAGTTGATTGAGTTGCATTTCCCTGATAATTAGGGAGGTTGGGCATTTTTAAAAGTGTTTTCCAGCCATTTGATATTCCTCTGTTGGGAATTCTCTGTTTAGTTCTGTACCCCATTTTTTAATTGGATTATTTGGTTTGGTGGTATTTAAGTTCTTGAGTTCATTATATATTCTGGATATTATCCCTTTGTCAGATGTAGGGTTGGTGATGATCCTTTCCTACTCTGTAGGCTGTCTTTTGTTCTGTTGACAGTGTACTTTGCCTTACAGAAACCAGTTTTGTAAGGTCTCATTATAAATGGTTGATGTTAGGGTCTGAGCTGTTGGTGTTCTGTTCAGGAAGTTGTCTCCTTTTCTGATGAGCTCAAGATTCTTCCTCGATTTTTCTTCTAACATACTTAGCATATCTGATTTTTTTAATTGAGGTCTTTAATCCATTTGCACTTCTGGCTCTGATCTAGAGTCGGCCTCTTCAGTTGCTTCTTCTCCTCACCTGCTCTAATCAATCATGTCTTCTCCTCCACTCCAAGTTTCTCTAGCTCCTGCAGCGAAGTACACCTCCTGGTCATTATATAGGCATCTCATTCTCTCTGGCTTTTAGAGCCTGCTTTGTCTTCTTGAGGCGCCTGTGTGGGCATATATCTGGCCTGCTAAAACCTCTGGGCTTCTATACAAAGCCAGTTACCATCTCTCTTTTCCCAAAAGGATTTCCAAGTCTGTCTCTTTAGCTACTTTCTCTTTTCTTCCTCGCTTGGATAAGTGTCATCTTGGAGCTGCCTGCTTTGTCAACAATTACTGCAAAAGATACACTAGTGTGCTCCAGGGTGCTCCTTTCATGCTACTCAGCCCTTATAATGTGAAAAGGGATGCCTTTATTCTGTAATTTGAGATATTTCTCTATGACAAATCTCTCAATACACTTGGGGATGCTCAATATTGAAATTCTTGTTGCCAGGACACTTACCCAGTCTTTCTGGAGCTCCTTTGCCTCCTGCCAAAAGGTGCAGTCCCACAGCCTCTCTACACCCTCCTTAGCTTTTGTGAATTGGAATCCTCATTCAGGCACAGTTCCCATACACTGTGACCTTTTTCCCCTCTCAAATACCTCCAGGAAGTCCTGTAGCTTCCCTGTAGATTGAAGTTTTTGTCATCAAAATTTCTCTCTTTGTTCTCATCTTCCCTACATAGTCCTAAGACTACATAGTTTCCTCACCTCCCCCTCAGACTTGTTGGCAACTCACTCCTGGAGTTTCCCCCCTCCCCTTTTGGAGCTACCTGCTATGTTTCTTCCTAAAGTAGAATCTTTCCTCACATGGACTTTTTAAACTTTATAAACCTGTTTCTTCTCAGCTTTCTCCTAAAAGTTCCACAGCTTTTTATGCTCTCCTAAGCCTATACTGTGACTCTTTCCTAACCTTGTCTGGAGAGCTGCCTGCTCTGCCTTTTCTTTATGCCCTCCTGGGACTTATATGGCATTTTCTTTTGTTCTCCTTGGCTGTCTCTCTGCAAATGGCTTGGCCCTGTCATATGGTAATAACTTCTCCCACTGCACAAACAAATGCTTCTCAAATCTTTTATAGCTAAACTTACTCTGCTCTACACTCCAAAATGTCTCTTGTCTCTAAAGTTTTTCAACTTTCCCCTTTAAAAAATCTTTTATCTTGGAAAAACTAAGATGGCAGCACCTAGTGTGTATGGTGTCTAGGGAGCAGAGGACTGAAGGAAAGGAGTTAGCAAAGGTCAGAACTAGCCTCCACCCAACATGGGTGGAAAAAGTCCCTTGATTTTTATGTAGGTTGAAGTAGAGTGTTCGTGTGGTTATGTTTTTGCAACAGTGTAGTTATCTATTTCTTTTGTGATTTTTTTGTAGCTTGTCGCTTTGGGATGTTGTTTTTCCTTCTAGTAACTTCTGCAAGGCCAGATTTGTTGCTAGATACTGTTTGAACTTGTTTTTATCATAAAATATCTTGTTTTCTCCATCAACAGTTATTGGTAGTTTCACTGGGTCTAGTAGTCTGGCCCGGCATCTGTGGTCTCTTAGGGTTTGCAGAACCTAGGTCTAGGCCCTTCTGGCTTTTATGGTCTCTAATGAGAAGTCAGGTGAAATTCTGATAGGTTTGCAATTATATGTTACTTGGCCTTTTCCCTTGCTGCTTTTAATATTTTTCTTTGTTCTGTATATTTTGTATTTTGATTATTATGTGGTGGGAAGATTTTCTTTTCTGGTCTACTCTATTTGGTGTTCTGTAGGCCTCTTGTATATTTATATACATCTCCTTCTTAAATTTGGGGAATTTTTCTTCTATGATTTTGTTATAAATATTTTCTGGGCCTTGGAGTCAGGTGTCTTCTCTTTCCTCAATGTCTACTATCCTCAGGTTTTCTCTTTTCCTTGATTTCTCAGATGTTTTGTGTCATGAATTTTTCAGATTTAGCATTTTCTTTGATGGTTGCTTCAAGTTCTACAATTGTATCTTCTAGTCCTGATGTTTGTTCTTTCATTTCTTGGATTCTGTTAGAGAAGCTTGCCTGTGTTTCTTGCTTTCTTTTCTAAGGTCTCTCGTTCCCATTTTTCTTCTGTTTATGCCTTTATCATTGTTTCCATTTTCATCTTCAGATCTCTCAGATGACTTGTTAGTCTTCCTGCTTTCGTTCTTTCTGTCTCCACTTTTAAGATGTTTCCCAAGCCTTGGATGCAGGACTTGTGTTACAGATGGAACCATTGAGGTTGGGCTTCCTGTGATCATTTGATTCTGTATTAAAACTAGTTATGGTCTTGTGTAATCATCTCCATCTCCTACAAAGAGAAGCTTTTTGATTTGTAATGAGAGCTTCACTTATCTTTTTGTGCAATAATAAGATTTAGAATGCAATTAGGAATTCTGCTGACCTAGACCTAGTAAAGTAGCAGTAGTAGGTTCTCCTCTAAGGCACATAATCTCATTAGCCCTGAGTATCTAGTTAGGTTTATAATATGAGGCATGATCAGGCTGCTGGTAAAGGGACAACTAGTCTCTCCCAAATATGGGCCCCCTAATGTGTTATCCCATACAAAGTGGTAAGCATTAAAATCACATACACAGTCTCAACATTAAGAGAACCCAACAGGTTATAGTTACATTTATGAACTTGCATCTTTAGTTTATATGATCTCAAATCAAAGGTAATTAATGATAATCAACATATCTGACATTGATTTCAATAGCATGATGGTGAAGTCAGTCTTGGCACTGGGATGGCATGGTATCTGGGGCTCCTGAGTAAGGTGTCACTGCATTTACTATGCTAATTTTTTCTAGTGGCTTATCAACTGAAGTCTAAATTTCCTGAAACATCCACTTACCTTAACCTATCTACAATGTTCACCCAGTTTCTAGAATACAACAAATATTTAACACATATATGCACATTTTGTTTGTTGTGCAAATCTTCATTTGAATCCAGGACCATACATGCCATAGTATGCATATGAAGGTCAGAAGACACTGTCACTGTCAGTCATGATCTTCCACCAATTTTGTACTGGGTCTTTTCTATCATTTGCTGCTCCATACTCTAGCCTAGTGGACCAGAGAGCTTCCAGTGATGATTTTGTCTCTGCCTATCTTGTGCCAGCACTGACAGAAGACATTTTGAATGAAAGTTGACTGACGCTCAGTGACAAACCACTTTTATCAGGGTAATATCAAGAGGTCAGTATAGACTTTAATAAAATTAAGATTAGGGAGAGGGTTAAGTTGACTCTTCAGATGGAGGATCACTGTGCCTTCTACCTTCCATTATAAGCATGTAAGCTGAGACAAGGTTGAAATGTTAATTCTTTTGTGCCTCAAACAATTATTCAACTTTTCTTGAGATCATCCCTCCCTATATTCACCAAAGCACCTTGTAAAGTATGTTACATCAACCACTGAAATATTAAAAAAAACAAAACAACAACAACAGACTGATGCACATGAATGAAAGGAACAAAAATAGTCTATTTTAGTGATTGGCTCAATATCTTCTAGCCTGAGGTAACCTGAAACAAATATCAACTTGCAAGAAGCTTACCTAAAATAAATTGTTACCGTGTACATCTCATAATTACAAAGTAAATGCACCAATATTCACAGAAAAGAGAAAACAGAGGTTTCTTGAGATTAACAGACTTCTTGAAAATTGTGTTTGTGTGAAATGAACTGCTCAGTACTCTCTGGGACAAAGCTAATAATCCCTGATGATTTGAATTCACATTGGAACCCAGAGCCTCAGCAGGCACCTATCCTTAGGGAAAAACAATGACAGTGGAGACAGCTTTGAAGCTATAAAATCATAATAACTTTGAACTTCTTAGTTTTAAAGGAATTCTTATTTCAAGAGGTAAGATTATGACTGTGTTGTTAAACGGAGATAATTTATTCTTTGAACTGTGCTGCGTTTATAAACCATGGTGGAGAACCAAGTCAGATGGAATCAGGCAATTATGTAACAGAAGAAGAAAAAAACTTAAACTTTTGTAGAATCATCTTGTATTTCATTAGTCAATTACTTGGAGTGATAAAGCATAAAACCGAGTTTTCCCAGATTCCTTATTTACTGAGCTATTGGTAAGACCAGAAAGCAACACGACCTTCAAAGTGTACAAAGGTAGCATTCACCAAAAGGCAAAAAAAATACACTAGCTTTGTGGCTTACTGTCAGGAAATTTCATGTGCGAAGATCTGCCTCATTTATGGACCAAATGTTCCAGCATCACTGAAGACAGACATGCTGTAAATATAAAAAGTAAGGCACTAGAGCCAATCTGTGCCATGCTTGGTGAACCTTGATACATGTCAACTTCTTAGTTGGAAATATTTATATATTACTGTCCTCTATTGAAAATCATGTGAATTTATTCCATCATACTCCTGTTAGAACACACTGTGACACTGGGAGAGGATTCAGTGTCCTAATGAAAAATTAATAATAATATGCTAAATGCTGTTCATATTTTGCTTGATGAAATTAATATTTCAAAGTACTTCAGAGAGTGATGATCTATTTAGAAGTATTTAAAATATTAAATGAGTTTACAGCAGGAAGTTGGAATTTTACAGTGATATGTCTTCTGTGTCTACTCAGTTCTAACATGAAAATTTATCATCTTTTGAAAGTTGATCAAGACATGACCTTACTTAGAGAAGAGGTAGACTTTGTTACCAGTATTAGCAACAAAGCACTCCCTGTGTATCAACCATCAGAAAGCTGAAATGCCACCCTGATGTCTGTCCCTAGTTTGTATGTGCCCTCAACTGCATGGCCACCCTTCATGTATAGCGTAGTTACTAAAAGGAATACTCTGAGTTCAAACAGCCTGGTTTTCATATCTACTTCTCTTTTTAAAGGCTTGTTATTTTTACTTTGTGTGTATGAATGCTGCCTTCATATACATTTTAGACAACATGTATGTCTGGTTCCTGTGAAGACCAGAAGAGAGCACTGAGTCCTCAGAACTGGAACTACAGACTGCTGTGAGAAACCCTAGGGGAGCTGGGGATCAAACCTGGGTCCTTTGATAGTGCACCAATTGCTCTTAATTACTGAGCCATCTCTGAAACCCCATAAATTGACTACACACACACACACACACACACACACACACACACACACACACACACACACACACAATCTTAAATTATTTTTCTGCTGTAAAATGGAAACAGTGAAAATGGAAATGCTACTTCATGGAAATAAAAATAGGAAAACATACTTTTAAAAAGTTCTGTGCTATTGATATAACAAGCATTTAATGAAAATAAGCAACTATTTAAGTCTTCATTGCATAACTCTATGCTTTCACATTTTGTTATGTTTATAATAAACACGTTGATGTTTTAAGATCCACATTATTTATATTTATCTATTTATTTGAGTAACAGTGTGGTGCTGGTAACATAGCATATGTGTGCATAACAAATCAAACACTAGCTGTAGACTGTCAGGCTCAATGGCAAGAGTCTTAGGCCGGCCAAGCCATCACACCAGGCCAAGTCTTATAATTTTAATTACAATCAGGTATGTTTTAATATAAATAAGTGTAAATAAAAGTTGTCATTATTTGTATCACATTCTAGCTATTCTGCTTAAAAAATTTTGAAGGAACTATTACACATAAATGACAACCCTAGTAATAGATCAATTATTGATCACATTTTTGAATAATATATTAGTTTGTAATTCTTTGCATGTCTGTATTAAATGAAATGAAGTGACATAATTATAAATCTCTTCCTGTAATATCTCCATCACAGCCTTGATCTGTCAGTAGCTATACTGTCTCATGGCTTTCCTGGAGGAAGGGAACCACACTGCAGTGACAGAGTTCATTTTATTGGGCTTAACAGATGACCCCGTCCTTAGAGTCATCCTCTTCACCATCATCCTGTGCATCTACCTGGTGACTGTCTCTGGGAATCTCAGCACCATCTTTCTCATCAGAGTCTCTTCCCAGCTCCATCACCCCATGTACTTTTTTCTCAGCCACTTGGCTTCTGTTGACATAGGCTACTCATCTTCTGTCACACCCAATATGCTTGTCAACTTCCTGGTAGAGAGAAGCACCATCTCTTACCTTGGGTGTGCCATCCAGCTTGGTTCAGCTGCTTTTTTTGCAACAGTTGAATGCTTCCTTCTGGCTTCCATGGCCTATGATCGCTTTGTAGCAATCTGTAACCCACTGCTTTGTTCCACCAAAATGTCCACAAAAGTCTGTGTGCAGTTGCTTGTAGGATCTTATATAGGAGGTTTTCTTAATGCTTCCTTCTTCATATGTTCCTTCTTTTACTATTTCTTCTGTGGACCAAACAGGATCAATCACTTTTTCTGTGATTTTGCTCCTTTGGTAGAACTCTCCTGTTCTGATGTCAGTGTCTCTGTAGTTGTTACCTCATTTTCTGCTGGCTCAGTCACTATGCTAACACTGTTTATCATAGCCATCTCTTACACCTATATCCTCATCACCATCCTGAAGATGCGCTCCACCGAGGGTCGCCGCAAGGCCTTCTCCACCTGCACCTCCCACCTCACTGCAGTCACTCTGTTCTATGGGACTCTTACATTCATCTATGTGATGCCCAAGTCCACCTACTCCACTGACCAGAACAAGGTGGTGTCTGTGTTCTACATGGTGGTGATCCCCATGCTGAACCCCCTCATCTACAGCCTCAGGAATAATGAGATTAAGGGTGCTTTGAAGAGACAACTTGGTAAGAAAATATTTTCTTAGGGTAATCAATTTTTTTGTAAAACTTAATATAATATTGGCAATTACCCAAGAACAAAGGGACCATCATCTTGGGTTTGGCTATTTGCCTTCTTCTTACTCCTTTTGTCCTTATCTCCATTTTCTCCCAGTATGTATAGCTATTGTATTTTATTGCATTTCCCTTTTGTTTTTAATACATCTTTAATATTATACAAATATATTTTGATTATGTTCACCCTGTCTCCCAACTATTCTTAGGATAACTCTTTCTCCTACATACCCAGATATTCTTTTTTTTTTTTAATCAAATCCATCTTTTGATACCTCTACATTCTTGGGTATATTGGCTTCCAATTAAGAATGATTAGCCTGAGAAACACTTAAAGAAATGCTCAATGTCTTTAGTCATCAGAGAAATGCAAATCAAAACAACTCTAAAATTCCATCCTACACCCATCAGAATGGCTAAGATCAAAAATTCAAGTAACACCACATGCAGGCAAGGATGTGGAGAAAAAGGAACACTCTTTCATTGCTGGTGGGAGTGCAGACTAGTGCAGCCACTTTGAAAATTTGTCTGGTGCTATCTCAGAAAACTGGCAATAGGGCTTCCTCAAGACCCAGCTATTCCACTCCTTGGAATATACCCAGAAGATGCTCCAGCATACAACAGGGACATATGCTCAACCATGTTCATAGCGGCCTTATTCATAATAGCCAGAACATGGAAACAGCCTAAGTGTCCCTCAGTAGAAGAATGGATAAAGAAACTATGAAATACTACTCAGCTATTAAAAACAAGGAATTTCCAAAATTTGTGGACAAACGGATTGAACTAGAAATGATCATAATCAGTGAACTAACCCAGAAGCAGAGAGACTCAAATAGTATATACTCACTTATAACTGGACACTAGCCCAAAGGGCATGTGTCATGAAAGTCTTCACTTACCAGGAAAGTGGGATAGAGGTGAGGACATCCTAAGGTGAGAGAAATATAGGAGATAGGGAAATAGATGGATCCAGAGGGTCCTAGAAACCTACAAGAAAAACACTATGATGGGCAGATCTGGGCCCAGGGTTCTGTTCAATCTATGGCACCAACCAAGGACAATACATGCAGTCATCATCAAACCCCTACCCAGATCTAGCCAAGGGACAGGACATTCTTTCTCCACAGTTAAGTGGAGACTGGGGATTGACTTTCACACTAACTCTGGTGCCCTATATTTGGCCATGTCCCCTTGATGGGGAGGCCCGATGGCACTCAGAGGAAGGATAGCAGACTACCAAGAAGAAACTTGATACCCTAGCATCATATTCAATGGGAGGAGGTCCCCCTCAGTCACAATCATAGGGAAGGGGAACGGAGTGAAAGCAGGAGGGAGGGAGGAATGGGAGTATGCACAGGATGGGATAGCAATTGAGATGTAATATGAATGATTTTATTTTTCAATTAAAAAAAGAAAAAAAAAAAGAAAAGAATGATTAGCCTTCCATGGGTCATACTTATAGAAAACCGACTTTCCTTCTTTTGTATGATACCAGTTGCCAATAACACTTCAGCTACCAGTGGACTTCTTGCCCATTTTCCTTCTCCATGCTGGTATTTGGTCTTGTTTGAGCTTGTACATGACAACACAGCACACATGACATCATATTTACAATCATTATGCTGTGACCTGAAGGCATTGTTTATTTGTAGTCACCCACCACTGCTTGCTCTTACAATCTTTCCATACACTCTCTCACAATGATTCCTGAGCATGGACAGAAAGGTGGGTGATATAGATGTGCCATATATTTCTCAGTCCTGGAGTCTCTAATATTTTGCACGTTGACAAATTGTGTATTAATAACCATCTAATATAAAAAGAAGCCATGATGATGAGGGTTGAGAGATATACTAATCTATGGGTACAATGACAATTCATTGTAAATTTATTTGATACTATGTCCATTTAGGGGAGTAACGATGGTGTGTGCTTCTCTAGGGCCTATGACCTGATAGGGGCATTAGGTGTGGTTTTCATCATGTGGAGCTAGGCTTAGATGAGGTAAGAAAGCTGTTGTGTGTTCCCATGATATCTGCGCCAATATAGCACCAGTAGACATGTCTTTCCGAGCTGGTGGTTATTGTACTTGAAGTGTCCACAAGATAAATTGTCTACACAACACACATTTTAAAACATGGTTATACTAGGCTACATCTATTTTAAGTTTTGAAATATTTCCACTCACTTTATAGTAGAATCCAGGTATTCTTCTCTTTTCAAGCACATCTTAGTTTCCTGCTCTAATAGCATTCGCTTCAAGGCCTTTCATGGTTGGCCTACACAATAATATAGCCACCCACCTCTGCCACAGCTACCTATGACCACTCATACCAGCTCCATCTATTCTTCCCTTGCACATTCTTTTTTAAAAGGTTGATTCATTACTACTGTACTCTCTATTGAAGTATCAATTTCATAAGAATTGTTTCATCCAGTAACATACCTTATATATATATTTGGTTTGACAACACAATAAATACTTAACAAAAAATCTAGATGGAACGAATGGCTTAATGGTGATCCTGTATCTACCTGTAAAATAATTCCAAAGCTCTGACACAATATTCCAGAAAGAATATCTTGCCATGAAGGAAGACAGTGCTGGTTTTTTATGCAGCTTCCCTGCCTTCTTCATAAACTACCCTAAAACATGTAAAACAACGAGCTTGCAATTGTCATTGATGCATAATGTTTCTTACTGGTCATTAACTTATTAGCTCTCAAATATCCAAGGTCAGCAAATACCTAATGTAAAATACAGAAAACATTTGGACACTCTGACCTTAGATATGCAGATTAAGGGCTTATGGGGAGGCTAAGCTTTACATCCAGGAATTTGGAGTTTACATGACTAAAGTTCTAAGGTCTCATATAGTTTGGTGCACCTAAAAATTTTTACCAGATATTTTGAGAAGTTTGTTATGTGCTAAAGAGAAGCCACCAGGAGGGGTATGCATAAAGCTTTCAACATGAAAGTTGTTACTATGAAGAAGCAGAGGCCTACTGGGGAAAATCAAATGCCTGATAATCTGGCTTTGATCCCAGGGACCTGCATTATGGAAAGAAATAACCAACTCACACGTAATGTGCTCTTACACCCCATACATACCCTTCCTACACACTAAATGAGACAAATAAAAAAGAAGCAGGAAAGACAGACTACAGATATAGGACAAAAGGCATATAGGATGGAATTAAGAGGAGAATGAACACACCAGAGAGGTGGTTTAGTGTCCAAGACCACATGCCACCCTTCAGAGGACCTGGGGTTTAGTTCCCAGACCCCAAACTGTGACTCACAACATTTTACAATTCCAAGTCTTGAACATTCAGCACACACTACTGCCTTCTAAAGGGACCTGGTGTGCATAGGATGCACATAGTTAAAGGTAAAGCACTCATGCACATTTTTAAATTAATCCCTTTAAAAATTAGAAAGGAGGATATTGGAGAAAGTTGGCCTATGGGACCTTAAGGACATTCTCCCTTTTACCCAGTCTTGAATTGATGGTCTCTGGTCCTCTGATAGCAATGGCCATAGTGTTAGTAACAGATTTTACTCATGTTTACATGAGACTCTGTTTTCATACTCTTATCTGGGAGCCTTGGCAGGAGAATAATGCGGATCATAGGACCCATTCACCACATCTGGGCCATGGGAGTGACGGCACTCCCTTCTTTTTTTTCTCTGATTGTTCTGATTGAACAGTAAGCAAGATCTGTCTCCTAATATTTTTCAATACGTAGTTTCTTTATTTTCTACTTCTCTACGTAACTGATTTACATGATCTCTGTCTCCTGGAGAGATGGAGTTTGCTTCTTAGTGAGTCTCCTAGAATGATAGGTGTTAAGATTTTCTAAATATTCCAGTAGACACCGTATGACACCACTTCCGTTTTTTAGTCCAATTATATCTTTTGGGGGAGGGAGCGTGAGATCCAAGATGGCAGGCAAGTACACAGCAGAACAGCAGTGAAAGCAGAGCAACTGATAGGCCAGCAGTAGACCTTAAAAACCCAAATGGCTGTCTTTCCCAGGTGAGACAAGAGCCTACAGTGTGGAAAACTCTCAGGTCCAAGCCCAGGTCACAGAGCTAAACCCTGGAAAAAAAATTCCAGGGCTCTGGACAGCAGGACCTCGACTTCAAGCCTTCTAGTACCTGGACAGGACAGCTTCAACTGTGTGGGCCCACCACTATCACTGAGCGGAGACCATTCAGATACCACAGCTTGCAGCCCCAACCTCAGACACTCCTGTAAAGTGATTATGTTCTGGGACAATGACACGCAGCTTGTGCCTCAAGTGTCCACTCTCACTGCCGTGCTGCAGAGACTTTCTGTGGAACCACATCTTGAGGCCTCAGTCTTGGACCCAGGAGTGGTTACCTTCCAGGAATGGGACACACAGATCCTACCTCAGGTGCCCATAGTCACCTCCACGTGGTGGACACTTTCAGGGTTCTTCAGCCTCAGCCCTTCCTGTGAAGGAAAGGATACATTCTGCTTCCTGAGCAGGCAGATTCAATCACCCAAACTCAGTGAGCACAGTATTGGAACACATTGACTGAGCATAGTGGCTGGGCACGAGACCTCATTAAACTACAAGCAAGAAAGCCAGTAGCAGGGCAGCAAACTCTAAGGGATTTGCTAAGGGCTCTCCTCAGCTATATGATCCTGGGGCCAAGCGGGCTTTTCTGGAGTTCAAGGACTCTCCTCTCATGAAAAAAAGTCTAGTCTAAAAAACATGTAGTGATAAATTGGTGCCTTATGATATTTTGCTAGATCATAAATCTGGGACTATCATAGAATAGCTATCATCAGAGAAGCTTCCTGTTGTAACAGATAGGCAAAATATAGAGACACACAGACCAAAAATATCCAAAGAGCGAAGCTTCCTGCTAGGCTCCTTCCTTAAGTGGAATCCTCCATGATGCAGAGTTTCTAAATTTTGCAACCCTGTTCTCTTTTAGCTCTATCCAGGAAGTCCCACAGTTTCTGTTATGTGCCCCTGTGCCTATACTGTGACTCTTTCCTGACCTTTCTCAGACAGCTGCCTGCTCCATATTTTCCTTATGCACTGAGCATCTGTCTTCCTTATATCCTTATATCACACTTTATTTTGTCCTCCTTGGATTTATTAAAGTCTGGTTGTCTTTTTCCAAATGGTTTGGCCTTAGCCTCAATACAGCTCAATCAATGTCGAAAATGTTTAAATTCTCTCCTATGGCTACAATTTCTGGCACTGCACTAATGACACCCAAATCTCTCATATCTAAACTTATTCAGCTCTACACCCTCACAGGCCTCTTATATCTAAAGTTATTTTTACTTTCAACTTGTAAAAATATTTTACTTCTATGATTTTTTTGCTTTCTGATCTAAAAATAAGAGCTAATAAGAATATGCCATAAACTGTTTCAGGATTTGTAAGTTATTGGATATGGTTTAAAAATCTGTAGCAAAATTTAGTTTAAACTTATGACAAAAAGTATATAGTTAAACAATCCACACATGGGTATTCTTAATTTGATACAACATATATATTTAATATTAGATATAATGAATCCATATATATTACAAATAGATAGATAGCTGGATAGATAGGTAGGTAGGTAGGTAGGTAGATAGATTCAACTCTTGTTTAGAATATACTCTATATGTCACTCTCCCCATCATAGTTAATGACCTTAGCAGGATGAAAGAAACCATGTGGTTGTCAGCCATCTTTACTAAGGTTAAAGGGTACATTTTATGTAATTTTACTACCATCTTGAATAAGCACATGACACAAACCAACTAATGCAAGAGTAATAAAATTTCTGAGTCCTACTGAGGTCTCTACTTGGTACTGTATTTTCTTTTTAGACTACAGAGAAAACATCAGGTCTGCTTTGGATTAGGAATGATTTCTATATGTAGATAAATTCCTAGTTATAAATGCAAATTCTGGTTAACTGAAATGGACTTGCCGATATAAATACAACTACTTGTGTCCTGCTAAACAATCAACACCAAGCGTCTAAACATTTTTTGATAAAAAAACAACAGTGTCTGATGAATAAGTCATATTTGACAAATTCATTTTATAAATTCCTAAGGTCTGTAATTCTGTGTTCCACTCTGTCCCTCAGGGTGTCCAGGTACCACCAGACACATAGCCAAGAGGATGAAACAGAGTCCAGAACAGGTGAGGTCTGAAGGACTTCATTCCAGCTAGGAGTTGGGGAGGAGTAGCTGTTTCTCCATAGGTCTTTAATGTTACAGCTCTTTAATCTCTGTGGGTGATTATAACACTTCTTTGAGAGGGATACGAAGAAAAGAAGGAATAGAACAGTTTGTGAGTGGAGCAGACAGAAGCAGGCCAGCAGTGAGCACCGGGCAGGGCAAAGGCAGGAACTTGGATTCCAGTGCTATTCCACAAAATAGACACTGAAGGAACATTGTCCAGATCATTCTATGAGGCAATAGTCACTGTTATCTAAATCACACACAGACCCAATAAAGAAAATTTCCAACCAATTTCCCTTCTGAACATTGTTGCAAAAACACTCAACACAATACTCACAAAATGAATTCAAGAACACATCAAAAATATCATCCACCATGATCAAGTAGGATTAATCTCAGACATTCAAGGGTGGTTCAATATACAAAAATCCATCAATGAAATCCATCATATAAACAAACTGAAAGAATAAAAAACACATGATTATCTCATTAATTACTGAAAAAGCATTCAACAAAACCCAAAACCTTTCCTTTTTAATCCAGGGGTACAAGGCACATAGCTAAATACAAGAAAGTCAATGTATAGCAAGCCAACACCCAACATAAAATTACATGGAGAGAAACTTAAATCAATTCTACTGACATCAGGGACAAGACAGGGCTGTTCACTCTCACAGTATCTCTTCAGCATAGTACTGGAAGTCCTAGCCAGAACAATAAAAAAACTAAAAGAGATCAAGGGATACAAATTAGAAAGGAAAAAGTCAACGTATCACTGTTTGCAGATAATAGTATACATAAGTGATCACAAAAATTCCCCAAGAGAACACCTACAACTGATAATCACCTTGAGAAAAGTGGCTAGATAAAATATTAATTAAAAATTAGTAACCCTCCTGTATACAAATGACAAATGGGCTAAGAAAGAAATTAGGGAAACTACACGCATCACAACAGACACAGATAACGTAAAGTATCTTCATGTAACTCTCAATAAGCAAGTCAAAGACTTGTATGTATGAAAAGAACTTCAAGTCTGTGAAGATGGAAATAGAAGAAATCAAATGTAATGATATCTTAACTTCATAAATTGATAGGATTAACATAGTATTAATGGTCATCTTATCAACAGCAATCTGCAGATTCAATGCAATTCTCATCAAAACACCAAAACAATTCTTTATAGATCTTGAAAGTACAATTCTCAACTTCACATGGAAAAACAAACAAACAAACAAAACCCAGAACAACTAAAAACAATACTATACAATAATAGAATTTCTGGAGGCATCTCCATTCTTGACTTCAAGCTATACTACAAACCAATAGTAATAAAAAAAAATCCCTGCATGGTACTAGCATAGACACAGCCTGGTTCAGATTTTAACACAAGAATATATAGCCTAAGTCTAACAGATAGATATGACTCTATCAATATATGAAGTAAAATAGTTAGTTGAATAGGGTCTTCAAAAGCCTTAGAGATGCATGGAATATGGCATTTAAAGTTGTTCTTACAATCCTAAATTTCTTCAACAACAAGACAAGTTAACTCCTGACAAAGCCCAGACAACCTCAAAGAAGATGATGAGCATCAAAGAACCTCCTTATGGACATGGCTTCAAAGGTGGCAAAATAGCCACTGGGCAAAATGTCATTATTCCTACCACAAATAGAATCTGCCTAAAAATGGGCTACTTAGATGCAGGCAGAGTTGAGGGCCGTACTCTTGCAAGGCAGGGTAAGCAAGTCCTCAATAGTTCCTGCCCTGCAAACAAGTCTGGCAGAGATATTAGGCCAGAAAGCTGAAGATGAGGCTCCAACGTTATAAAGTGTATTGGGTGACTGATCAGGCAGTAACTTTCTTAAGTCAATTTGCACATTTTGGAAGCTGCCTAACCCATATTGCTGGTTCACTCAGGAATTTAAGTTTTATTCCTTCTCAAGTCTCTGAGGGGCATTGAAGGCAAGATAGTATAGTTTTACACCAGTTTAGTTGGTTAGGGGACAAGATCATTTTAGACTAAGATAAAAGAAGTTAAATTATTAGAGTTGAGATAGGAGAAATATCGAATCTCGTTTGGAAATTTAGACCCAACAAGACAGGAAAAACACTTACTTGAAATGAGACAAATGCAGATGGTCAAGTCACTATGAATGTAACATGTATAGAACTCATTATTCTCATGATTGTCACATGGTTCTCCCTCCTGTATGCAGTTTGTTTTATAGATATGTAATAAAATAAAGGTATATGTAAAAAAAAGAAACAGCTTGGTTGATCAATGGAGTCAAGTTGAAGACCCAGAAAAAAAACCCATATACCTATGGACACTTGTCATTTTGAAAAAGAAGCTAAAACCATAAAATGGAAAAAAGAAAGCATCTTCAACCAATGGTGCTGGTCTAACTAGATGTCTACATGTAGAAAATGCAAATGCATGCATATTTATCACCCTGCACAAATATAAAGGGCAAGTAGATTAAAGACCTCAAGATAAAACCAGATATACTAAATCTATTGGAAGAGAAAGTGGGGAAAAGTCTCAAACTAATTGTCACAGGCGACAACTTCCTGAAAAGAACAGCAACTGGTCAGGCTCTAAGATCAATAATTAACAAATGAAAGCTTTTGAAATTGGAATATTTCTCCATTGCCGGTGAGAGTGTAAACTTGTACAGCCACTTTGGAATCTGGTATATTTTCTCACAAAATTAGGAATAGTTCTACCTCAATACCACTCCTGGATACATACCGAATTCATGCTGCACCATACAAGGACATTAGCTCCACTATGTTCATAGCAACTTCATTTGTAATAGCCAGAATCTAGAAACAACCTAGATACCTCTCAACTGAAGAATGGATAAAGAAACTTCGGCACATTCACACAATAGAATACTACTCTGCTGTTAACTACGGAGTTATAGAACTCAGTGAATCATTATCAGCAGCCCATTTAAGAACAGATTCTATATCTTCATTGATAACCCTTCCTTACACATGTCCAAGGTACTCTAATAATAGGTAGCCTATTGTTGTTGATGCCAGCTCTTCCATTTTAAAATCGGTTTAAAGTTCTATCAGTATTGCCACAGGATTTTAATGATACAAAACCTCTGCTTTCTTAAGTCCTTAAATACTTGACTAGAGCTATCATGACTCTTCTGCTTTCCCATTTCTAATATTACGCATCCACCATTCCTTTGTCCCTTAAACTGTGGTGTGCATTCCAGATATTCATATTCTACTTGTCAACCCCCGAGGCCACCCCTGTTCTTTGCCTTCTGTCTCAACAGAGTTCACTAGGGGCCACCCTTCCATTATAATTCTCCAAGGGTCCATCCACGCTGACCACAGTTTCGGGAGCTGGAGTCAGACAAAGCAGATGCTGGACAAGTCACACTATTTGCCTTGGGCTCTTAGTTGTTGCACTTGTATAATGGGATTGTTTCCCATACAATGTAGTTCTGTTTTGAAATTAAAGAAATCTTTTATAAAATTCAAAGAAAAAATATGTATAAAATTCCCAGAGGTCTTTGGGCAAGCATCAGAATTAAGTAACTTTCGAATTTAAATGGGGACAAACTATTTATGGGTTTTAATTATTCAGTGTTTTGATGAGAGGTATTTTTATTCATGTTTTCAGAGGATTTCACCACAATATAAGGAAAGCAGGAGGCACAGACTTTGATATCTCCTCTGTTCCTGACTAAGCCATTCAAATATACTTACGCTTCTTGAGTTTTGTCCCTCTTTTCTTTTCCATTGGACAACCAAAGTCTAGAGTTCTCACTGGCACACTTGCTCGTTGACTCAAATCAGGACCTCTGATCCTCTATTCTTTTACTGGATCCATCAGCTATCTGTGTAAATAAATAAAAATATAGAAGTATAACACCATTCCAGCCAAATATCGACTTTTTCTTCTGATTTCCTCTTCACAGACCTTTATGTCACAGGCTAGTCACATTACCCTGGGCACCCTGGGAAGTACGGTCCAGGCAGATCATTACCCAGTGACTCTTATGTAGATAAGCTTTCCACAGAAGCCAAGAACTGAAACTATTAAAGTAATTGTGTTACTTTCAACTCTTTTGAATTAATAAATATTCATCATAAGATGATCTCACACTTAGCATTTAGAAGCAGAATTATGATGCTGAATTTCAAAGAAGACTCTATAAAGTCAATCCAGCCCATTTATTTCTATAGTTGAATACTCCACACTAGGACCACTGACTACAATAGCTGAATAAGGAACATAGTTACCACATGCGGTGAGGATGATGCTAAAACTTATGTTGTGACAGGATAGAAGAAACGGTGTCTATCACAATGACAAATCCTCTGGGCTATTGATATTTTTCCCTTTGAGATAAAAGCCCATGTGGTTGTTATACATAAAGAACATATGAAAACAGGTGGCTCAACAGCCCAGGCCTTAACATCAACAATTAATAAATGGGACCTCATGAGGCTGAGAAGCTTCTGTAAGGCAGGTGACACTGTCAACAGAACAAAGCGACAGCCTACAGACTGGGAAAAGATCTTCACCAACCCTTCATCTGACAAAGGTCTAATATCCAAAATATATAAAGAACTCAAGAAATTAAACACCACCAAACCAAATAACCCAGTTGAGAAATGGGGCATGGAACTAAACAGAGAATTTTCAACAGAGGAACATCAAATGGCTGAGAAACACTTAAAGAAATGCTCAACCTCCTTAGTCATCAGAGAAATGCAAATCAAAACGACACTGAGATTCCATCTTACACCCATCAGAATGGCTAAGATCAATAACTCAATTGACACCACATGCTGGCGAGGGTGTGGAGAAAGAGGAACATTCCATCATTGCTGGTGGGAATGCAAACTAGTACAACCACTTTGGAAAGCTATCTGGTGCTTTCTCAGAAAAATGGGAATGGGCTTCCTCAAGACCCAGCTATTCCACTCCTTGGACTATACCCAGAAGATGCACTACCACACAACAGGGACATATGCTCAACCATGTTCATAGCTGTCTTATTCATAATAGCCAGAACTTGGAAACAACCTATGTGTCCCTCAGTAGAAGAATGGATAAAGAAACTGTGGTACATCTACACTATGGAATACTACTCAGCTATTAAAAACAAGGAATTTCCAAAATTTGTGGACAAATGGATTGAACTAGAAATTGTCATAATGAGTGAGTTCACACAGAAGCAAAAAGAGCTAAATGGTATATACTCACTTATATCGAGACACTAGTCCAAGGTGTATGTCCCCATGAAAAACTGTACCTACCAGGAAAGAGGGTAAGAGGGGAGGACATCCTATTGAGACTTCAGGTGTGAGAAGCCTGGGAGAAAGAGGAAACAGAAGGATCCAGTGGGTCCTGGAAAACTACAAGCGAGTCTGGGCCCTGGGGTCCTCCTCAAACTATGGCAACAACCAAGGAAAACATAGGCAGTAAACCTCGAACCCCTACCCAGACTAGCGGATGGACAGGACATTCTCCACTGTTGAGTGGAGAAGGAGATCTAACTTTCACACAAACTCTGGTGCCCCATATTTGAACATGTCCCTTGGATGGAGATGCCTGGTGGCACTCAGAGGAAAGATAATAGGTCACCAAGGAGAGACTTGATACCCTATGAGCATATACAGGGGGAGGAGGTCCCCCTCAGACACAGACATAGGGGAGGGGAGTAGGGGGGAAGTGGGAGGAAGGGAGGAATGGGAGGATACAAGGGATGGGCTAACAACTGAGATGTAATATGAATAAATTAATAAAAAACACTTAAAAAAATAAAAAAACAGGTGGCTCGTTAATATCTCTCTTAGGACCCCCTCTCAATGGGCAAAGAGACAACTTTTTCTTATATCAGTTAGAGCAGAACAGATGTTACTCAGCCCTTTGTTCATGCTGTCTCAGTACATGGCTTGGTGGACAAAGCTGTTTTGTGCCTAGGACACATAAAAATCCAACCAAATCAAACCAAATCCAGGCAACACAACACAGAAGAAGTAAGACAGATGAGACTGGCATTCTACCATGCCATGTGGTGCTGGAAGGGAAAAATACCCACAGAACTGCCCTCCACCCCATGGCAGAGTTGGGTCATAGACACACAGAGCCTTGCCTACCACCACTCAGCACACCATGAGGAGAAAGACAGAGTCCTGCAGACCACCATGCCACCCTCAGACCTGGCCTCTCTCACATGGGCACAGGAGAGCTATAGATACCAACTTACAGGAGAATGTCACCCAAGGGACCAACAACAACATGGCCAGCCTACAGTTGGGCCCAACACCATGTGTGAGTATGTGGCAAACATATGGGAAATAAAGATAAGTGGAGCAGTTTGAGTACTATGAAGAGAGATGGAACTGGAGACTGTAGAGTGGAAAGGAGTAGGCGGTTGTGCCTGTCCTGTCCTGTGTGTCCACCACCTCTCTCCACCTGGAGCCATGGTGAAGTCCCAGTCCAAGTTGCCATTGAAATGCATGTCTGGGTCCATGGCTACTCAATGACAAGGGTCAGTGTTGATGTCCATGTCTCATTTTAGTACTAGAGATCATGGGGGCACCCCTAGTCTGGGATGTCACCAGGTAACATGTGGATGTTGAGGGGCTATGCAGAACTGGTCCGTTCCCTCATTGGCTTCAGAACTATGGAGAGAAAGCTGACCCCACCTCTTATGGGCAGCAGCACTCCAGAGAGGGGGCCTTACACCTTTCCTGGGCAGCACAATAATGCTGGCCCATGATGAGACAGCTCCCAGAGTAAGAGTGAGTGAGAGCAGGCTAGCAACTGTTCTGCCTTGAGGTGTTGTGAGTCCAGGGATAATACCATCCCTGCTTGCTACATGCAGTAGTCAGGGGAGCTGTCCCTGCCTCTTCACTGGCTGTAGCACTTAAGAGAGTAGGCCCTGCACTTCCCCTGCACAACAATGGAGCTAGACATGATGGTGAAGGCATGGGTGATGTGAGAGAAGGAGAACTGGTCCAGCCCCTTCCAGGCCACAGCACTTGAGAGAGTGGGCCCCACACCTTGACTGGACAGCACGGTGGAGCTCACTCTGGGAGGCATGGGTGCAGGTGAGCAGGCCTAAGGGCATGAGAGCAGGAGAGCTGACCTTGTCTCCTGCCAATGGCCATATTGGGTGGCCTAGGCAGAGTAGTGCTGGATAACTAGGCCTGGTGGTGCAGGTAAGGGAAAGCCAACATGCTGACCAGCTCAGTTACCATCCAGGCCCAGATCTAGAACTGATTTTATCGTCTGCAAACAGTTGGGATGCATGAAAGGGCCAGTACCGATGATTCAAAGCTTCAGGATCTCCATGACACAGCACTACAACAAGATCACCAGGGAGAGGCCCTGTGAGGACCCAATATTGATGGTGTTACAGAATCTAGAGATCTTTAACCATACCAATGACTCATTTCAGGGAACATTTACAAATGAAGATTTGAGGACAGAAGGATGTACTGTGGGGCACATTGTGACATACTACAGCTTCCGTGATGAGATGTTTTCCTGTTCTCTCTCTCTCTCTCTCTCTGTGTGTGTGTGTGTGTGTGTCTGTGTGTATGTATGTCTGTGTCTGTGTCTGTGTCTGTGTCTGTGTCTGTGTGTGTGTCTGTGTCTGATATACACATGAATCCATAGGGACTGTGGCAGCATGCACAGAACCTGAAAAGGTCCAAACCAAATGGACTCCTATTGGTTAGATTGGGAAGCTTCTTGGTTCCATCCCCAACCAAGAAGCTATTTCCAATTAAAAATCATGCACAAAGGAAAAATAGTTTCATTAGTAGAGTCTCACTAGGTATACAAACTGCACTTTTGGGCAGGCCCCATAATCAGCAGTAGATGGCCAACACAATATGAAATAAAAAGGATTTTTGGAAGATTTTTTTTCTTATATTGATTTGTTTGGGCATTTGAAAAATCACACTAGTGTTCTGGTTATATAATGAGTGTGTGTGTGTGTGTGTGTGTGTGTGTGTGTGTGTGTGTGTGTGTGTGTTTCTATGCTTTTTCTTTGTTTCTTTTTTCATTTTGTTTTATGTTTCTTTTTTTACTTTGTTTTACTCTTGTTTGTTCATTTTTTATCTGCTTGCATTTTGTGTGTGTGTGTGTGTCTGTGTGTGTGTGTGTGTGTGTGTGTGTGTGAGAGAGAGAGAGAGAGAGAGAGAGAGAGAGAGAGAGAAGAGAAGAGAAAGAGAGAGAGAGAGAGAGAGAGAGAGAGAGAGAGAGAGAGAGAGAGAGAGAGAGAGAGAGAGAGAACATGGAGTCAGAAGGGTGGAGAAGTGGGAAGGACCTGAGAGGAGAGGAGGGAGCAGAAACCATAATCAGATATATTTTAGCAGACTAACAGTATTTTCAATAAAGAAATGAAATAAAATAAAAGGAATAAGAGAAATTAGGAGTGAATTGGACATAAGTACTAATAAATTTAATTGCAATTTTTAGAGTAGGTAAAGATAGTGACATGGGAGGTTGGCTTAATTATCCTCAGATCAAAATTGAGTGACCAATTCAGACCACACATTCTACAAATACATGTATGTATCTATTAACTCTAACTGAATGAATGTTTATTGATTTCTCTTAGGAATATATATGTCTATATCATTCTTTTAAATTATTAATAATCAAAATGAATATTCTTCATTAAAGTTTAATGAACAAATCCTACACATTGAGTTTAACAAGAGATTCATTGACAACTGAACATTACGATGTATTTCATGTGGACATTTGATGTGAACAGGTATTTAAAAACACTTAGATTTCATTGCTTTTCTAGGCCAAGAATAACTATTAAAAACTTCAAAAATGAGCTACAGTTCAGAGAAGGCATTAGTGACAATGAAATATAAATACAAATGAATACATTGATCCTAGAGGTAAGCAATTACCTCAGCAGAATAGGCAGTGTGCATTTCTCCACTAAAAGAAAATATAGTAGGAGGAGAAATTATTCAACCAATCTGGACCATTTTCTGCACCCACGAAAATACAAAAGCTTTTATGCTGTCAAAGAACATGTCAGAGGTTCAGAGAACTTCTTCCAAAGACAAGAATATCAGGATAGAGCATGGCCCTGTTCCCCTTGAGCCTGAGTAACCTGAGCTACCTTTACTAGTACTTTGGTGATGGGAAGATGGGCATCAGTCTCATGGCAGCAGCAGCAGCACACAGGATGAGGACAGCAAATAGCTTGTGAAAATTAATTGAAGATTAAAGAAGGTTAAGTGAGGTAGGAGTGCCATGCATTCTGCTTCAGTCAATATCAATCCATTTGTGAAATAATTAAGAGACGTGACATGAGATGCTTCCATACAGTATTGCACCATAAGAATATTTCATTTTTACTATAAGTAGTAGTAACAGTAGTAGTAACAGTAGTAGTAGTAGCTCTTTAGCTGCCCAATATCAATGGACACATACTTGGAATGGACAGTGGCAACATTAGAGGTCCTATACAATATGTATAATAAATTCTACTCTATAAGGTTAGTTTTTAAATTTCTTACAGATTTATAAGTTCATCTGGAAAAAGTGAAGACAATTTAAATAGTTTATACAAGGGCAGCATGCATGGGTGGAAAAGGGCAGTCCAAGGAGCCAAAAAGATTGTACAGTAAAAATCCCAGTAAAAGAACTGCACTATCTATCTAAGAGGTATGGCTCATATAGAGCCCCCAAGTCAGTACAAACTATAAAGGCTATAGCTGCTGTATTGTGCTACATGTGAGAGCTGGACGTTAGATTCCTATATCTCTCTTGCTCATGGATAGGAAGAATTAACATAGTAAAAATGGCCACTTTACTAAAAGCAATTCACAGATTCAATGCTATCCCTACCAACATACCTATACAATTTTTGAAAGACCAGTTCTCAACTTCATTTGGAAAAAAAACAGAATAGCTAAAAAACAATCCTGTACAATAAAAGATCCTCCAGAGGAATCTCCATACCTGATCTCAAGCTGTACTATACAGCAACAGTAATTAAAACAGCATGGTATTGGCATACCAGTAAGCTCATTGATCAATGGAATCAAATCAAAGACCCAGAAATAAATCCATACACCTATGGACACTTGATTTTTGACAAAGAAACCATAGCTATACAATGGGAAAAGGATAACTTTGTCAATAAATGGTGTAACTAGATGTCTATGTGTAGAAAAAGGCAAGTGGATCCATATTTATCACCCTGCACAAAACTCAAGTGCAAGTGGATTAAAGACCTCAACATAAAACCAGAGACACTAAATCTATTAGAAGAAAAGTGGGGAAGAGCCTTGAACTCATTAGCACAGGAGACAACTTCCTGAACAGAACTCCAATATCCCTGGCTCTAAATACAACAATTAATAAATGAGACCTCAGGAGGCTGAGAAGCTTCTATAAGGCAGAGGGCACTGTCAACAGGACAAAGAGACAGCCTTCAGACTAGGAAAAGTCTTTACCAACCGTACATCTGTCAAAGGGCTAATATCCAAAATATATACAGAATTCAAGAAATGAAGCACCACAAACCAAATAACCTGATTAGGAAATGAGCAGAACTAAACAGAGAATTCTCAACAGAGGGATATCGAATGGCTGAGAAACACTTAAAGAAATGTTCAACATCCTTACTAATCAGAGAAATGCAAATCAAAATGACTCTGAGATTCCATCTTACATCCATCAGAATGGCTAAGATAAAAAACTCAAGTGACAGCACATGTTGGCCAGGATGTGGAGAAAGGGGAACACTCCTTCATTGCTGGTGGGAATGCAAACTTTACAACCACTTTGGAAATCAATCTGGCATTTTCTCAGAAAATTTGGAATAGGGCTACCTCAAGACCTAACTATTCCACTTCTTGGAATATACCTGAAAGATGCTCCACCACACAACAAGGACATTTCCTCAACAATGTTCATAGCAGCCTTATTTGTAATAGCCAGAATCTGGAAACAACCTAGATTTCCCTCGATCAAAAAAAATGTATAAAGAAACTGTGGTACATTTACACTATGGAATACTACCCAGATATTAAAAACAAGGATATCTTTAAATTTGCAGGCAAATGAATGGAACTAGAGAAGATCATTCTGAGTGAGTTATGCCAGACCCAGAAAGATACACAGTATATAAATATATAAGTGGTATACACTCACTTTTAATTGGACACTAGCCAAAAGGGATGCCCTCTGACTCTGACATGAACTCTAGTGCTCCCTATTTGACCAACTTCCCCTTGGTGGGGAGGCCTGGTGGCACTCTGAGGAAGAGGAAGTAGGCTATCCAGATGAGATCTGATAGGTTGCAATCATAAAGTGGGGAAGGGGGCCCCCTTCCGTCGCAGGCCTAGAGGAGGGAAATAAGGTGAAAGAGGGAGGGAGGGGGAATGGGAAGATACATGTGAGGGAATAACAATTGGAATATAATCTGAATAAATTGTTTAAATAAAAAAAAGATACCACTTGCGTGGCTGCATGAAATTGAGTAATTATGCTGGTGCTTAACTAAATGATCCTCTTTCTGATTAGATTTCATACTGCTGGAAATTGCCTTAAGAGGTGCTGTGAGAAATTGTTACTAAATCTGCTTCGCTGTGGTCCTTCTTTGCAACTCTAGTATCAATATCACAAACAATATGTGCACATTGGTCCAAGGACATGAAAGGCATGCATGCAACCATCTTCTTTCTGATAATGGGTTACTGTAAGCCAAGTCAAAAAAAAAAACCAAAAACAAAAAACACAGCAGATGAGAGCATAGACCCTACTGGAGAAGCAACTGTCAAGATTGTGTTAAGTCCATGTGATATGATTGTCAAATTGCCTTCTAAATATAAGTGCCCATGCCCAAGATTATAACTGCCACTCAGTTGAGCATGAAAATAAATTCTCCTTCCAATGGGATGTGTACTACAGATGTTCACAACCAATCAGCTCCTAAGAATAAGTGTTACTACAGCAGAGTGGAACAATGCTCAGACATACATACAAAACATCAGCCATCTATTTTACGTCCTAGAATTTCAGGTAAACTTGCAGAAGAGTAAGCTATTTCATTCATAACAAAGCAGCTATAAATTGAACAGGTGTTGGATGAAAGAAGCTAAATTGACTCATCTTGTATTTTTAGTTCAGCCTACTATAAACTAAGCTATAAAATAAACCTAAAACCAATATTTTACCTGACATAATTTTAACATATTCTTTGAGTAACTATCATATGGAAGCATGTTAATTCTTTTAAAAATAAGAAAATGCCACTAGAGATTGACAAACTCTTTGAAATGAACTGGGAATAAGGCAATAATCCCCAATGATTTGAATTCACACTTGAATCCAGAATCTCAGCAGGGACTTATCTTTGGTGACAAACAAGGACATTAGGAGACAACTGTTCAGCTATAAAAGAAAAGAAAAGTAACCTTGACCTTACTACTTTGCAATGAATTCTTGTTGGAAGAGGTAAATTTTGAGGTTTGTGGGTAAATATGGTTTACTATTTGACCTTTATATTTGAATAATATTTTATTCTTTGAAAATGTATCCAATTTATAAGCTGTAGTAGACACAAAAATCAGGTGAAATAAAATGATAAACTATATCCAAAAACTAGCTGGACCAACTTCTATATCCATATTCAAACTCTGATAACCAGGTAACCTCCATTGTTAAAGGTTTCTTTTTTTACCTAGCCACTAATGAATCCAGAACCCAGCATATCAAACAGTGTAGGAACTTACTACTTGGGCAAATCAGGCCACTGTGTTGCAATGCTTTGATGGTGTACTGTTGGTAACATCTTAAGGAAGTACTAGCTTTGCCTATTGACTGAATATTCTAGCACCACAGGCACAGATATTTCTGACAAACAGAAGGTATAAACAGAGAGAAGCTGGATGAACCTGGGTAAATATTTTAGATTTTCAGTTTGGGTTTTTTACTCACCGTTGCACTCTGTAGAAAACCATGTAATTTCATTCCATCATGCTCCAGTCAGAAAATGTTGGTTCCTTTCTAGATTTCCAAGTTCTAATGAGAAAATTTATCTTGATGAGCCCTGCTTCACTAATGGACAATAGGAATTTTGTATGAGGGAAGCTCATCTTTTGTGTATTAACCACAACTACTCTGCCGTATGTCCCAAATGTGTATGAAATAGGAGTTACTAAAGGGTTAGATCAAGTTCAGCCTCCCTCAATCTGGACATCCTATGTAGTTTTAACTACTTACAATTATCAAATCAAATATTTTTAATGAAAAAATAATAAAGGTACTTAATACTACTCTCTGTAGAAAATTAAAGAATGATGTATAAAATTCTGTCTTGTCCTGGTCCTTTGGTAACAACTCCGTGAGGTTAGCCATTATGAATCTACACTATAAAAATCTGTGGTTGCATATTTTATGTCCTGTGGCATTTACAATAACTTGTGTTATTTAAATAAGTTTCACATTTTAAAACCTTAGTAATAATACCACATAAATATATTTTATTATATATAACTGAAAAGACAAGAACTACATTATTTGAAGGAAGCTTGCTAGCATTTCTTTTAAAAATTTACATCACATTAATGCACAGAAATGTGTGTACAAGGAGAGTCCTAAAATGCTATCAGATAAAACTGTCAATTCTCTTGGAATGATACAGTTATTTGTGGTACCCCATGTTTGAGTTAATTAAAATGCAGACATCGAAATTCTTGTCATTTTTCCACCAAAGGGTTGAACAGGAAGCAACCACACTGTCCCATGGCATTTCTGGAGGATGGAAACTACACTGCAGTGACAGAGTTCATTTTATTGGGCTTAACGGATGACTCCGTCCTTAGAGTCATCCTCTTCACCATCATCCTGTGCATCTACCTGGTGACTGTGTCTGGGAACCTCAGCACCATCCTTCTCATCAGAGTCTCTTCCCAGCTCCATCACCCCATGTACTTTTTTCTCAGCCACTTGGCTTCTACTGACATAGGCTACTCATCTTCTGTCACACCCAATATGCTTGTCAACTTCCTGGTGGAGAGAAACACCATTACATACCTAGGGTGTGGCATTCAGCTTGGCTCAGCTGCTTTCTTTGGGATAGTTGAGTGCTTTGTTCTGGCTGCCATGGCTTATGATCGCTTTGTGGCAATCTGCAACCCACTGCTCTATTCAACCAAAATGTCCACGCAAGTCTGTGTCCAGTTGCTTGTAGTAGCATACGTAAGCAGTTTTCTTGCTGCTTCCTCCTTCACCCTTTCCTTCTTCTCTTTTTTCTTCTGTGGTCCAAATAGGATCAATCACTTTTTCTGTGATTTTTCTCCTTTAGTTGAACTCTCCTGTTCTGATGACAGCGTCTCTGTTGTTCTTGCCACTGTTTCTGATGGCATTGTCATCCTGATCACAGTGCTTATCATTACTGTCTCCTACACCTACATCCTCGTCACCATCCTGAGGATGCGCTCCGCCGAGGGCCGCCACAAGGCCTTCTCCACCTGCACCTCCCACCTCACTGCGGTCACTCTCTACTATGGAACCATCACATTCATTTATGTGATGCCCAAGTCCAACTACTCCACTGACCAGAACAAGGTGGTGTCTGTGTTCTACATGGTGGTGATCCCCATGTTGAACCCCCTCATCTACAGCCTCAGAAGTAAGGAGATTAAGGGTGCTCTGAAGAGACACCTTGCTACGAAAATATTTTCCTAGAAATATCTGTTTTGCTGTAGGACATGAAATAGCAATAATACGGAAATATTAACAGAAGTTGAGGGTCTGTGGTTGAAAAGTCTGTTGATTATTATTATTATCAAATGGGGAAATTTGCAATAAATATCAGAGTTCAAATTTCAGATTACAGAAGAATGTTACCTTTAATAAAAAAATCAAAGTTTTTAATTAACAGAATAAAAAAATTCATATAAAACATAATAAGATGAAATTATTTTAAAGTTATTTTTCTATTTTTTCAAATAGTTCATAGTCAACTTTATTACAAACTGCATCTTAGCTGTCCCCAAAGTCTCATATATTTGGTAAATATCTGTTCCCTAGTGCTGTTGAGAAGGGCTAGATCCAGAGAGTTTGATCCTAGTGGTCATTTTTAGTTTACTAGAGACATGCCAGAAAGTATAGAGTTGCACTCAGAGATATTCTTTGTCTCTGTATTGACCACAGTGTGAGGGGTTTCTCTCCACCATGTGTTCCTTAAGTGATGTGCAACCATAGACATACATCATTGGATACCATTCATAAGGGACAGAGACTTCAAAGACAGTGTTCCAAGATTAAACCTTATTTTCCGTGTGAGTTGATTAGCTCAGCTACTTTTTGTAGCAACAGAAAGCTTACCAACATCTATCACTGTACTTCAAGGTGTGTCTGGTTCAACACCAGCTTATCCTAGGATAAGCCTGATGACTACAGTTATCTCTGCACACTGTAAGAGAAATGATGGAGAGCAAGTAGGGGGTAAAGTTGGTGGGAATTATTTTAATAGAAACATTAGCTATGAGATATGGGTTTTGTGCATTCATACAAATCTGCTGTGTGGTGTAAGCTTCGGTATTGGTCTAATGTGATATCCATAGTAAACAACAGGAAACTCATCTCTCTTTAATCTGATTTCCTGTCAGTTTTAAATGTTGAATTCTTAGTTTAAATTGAGTAATATTCTTGAGCTTGCAAGGACCGAGGGAAACAAATGAATAAATTACCGCAACAGAACTGCTTTCCTAGAAGAGAGCTAAGTTTATAATTTTAACAGTGAGGCTGTGAAAAGGCAATCTTTAAAAAGACTTCATGTTCAAGCTCCACGTCCTCATGTGCATGAGGGATCAGATGCAGCTATATGTCCTTTGAAATTCTTACTACCTTTAGGAAAGATGTAATCAACCTTCACCATGTGGGTGATGGTCAAAGTTAATCCCCTTTCTTCTCCATTTTAGTATTTCGGAAATAAAGTCCGTCTTCTTCCTGACTGAACCAAAGATATTGATGTTTTTATTCATTCAGTTGCATTTTCACACATTCCAGAACTGTGTCCAATATTCTCCCATTTGAGAGATTAGTTTAGCTCAGTGGATGAGATTATAAATGAAAACTGGCAAGGGTGGAATTTATTAACTAATATGGTATCTGGACAATAAAACTAAAAGGTAAGCAATTTAGGCTATCAGAAGAGGTTGAATACTGTTAGCAAAACAAAACCCAATAACAACAACAAAAACAAGATGGTAAAATAAAATAAACAAAAACAAGATCATGATGTGGACAGGCAAGGGGTTGACAGTGCAGGTCTCACTGAGAACCTACAACCTGAGGAGTGTTTGCAGGCTGTGAGGGATGTGTCAAATAAGGTAGTACCTATGTGAGACAGCTGTATGAGTGCAATATGGCATTCATGTACCTTGACGCTTTTGTTGAGACAATGACAGAGCTGTTCACTTTAATTGGCCCTGTGTTGTACACAACTGGAGAAAATGATAAAATGTTAAGTATATCTTCAACATTAAATTATAGCTTCTGTAACCATCCTTAGAAAGTGACAAATCAGCCATGTAGACCTAAACCTAATTTATTATATTTGACGTCAGTGAGTTGGGTTGGCAGGTTAAAGCCCTTACCACAAAACCCTGATGAGGTGAGCTCATTTTCTGGAACCCACATAAGAGAAGGAGAGAGGAAGTCCCCTGACTCTGACCCCTACAGTTAGAATTACAGTTTTCTTTTCAATTTGACAGTTCTGAAGAAAATGTTATAAAATTGAGTTAAGTTTAAGATGAGATGGGAGATGAGAAGAGCAAGAATCATAAACTCAGGCATGTCCTTGGGAGATATATAATCCGCAGAAATAACACATATCTCAAATACAGAGAAAGTACAGGCAAACAAGCCTGGCACATATTTCAGCCACAGGAGTAAAGGGAATCTCAGTCTTGAACATAGGTCTAATACAGTCAAGAAAACGAGTTATAGTAGGGCTAATTTATTAAATGAATAGACAAGCCTCCATTATTCCTGTCAAGCACAGAGAAAAACATTGACTCACCTCATGGAAACTCAGGATGCTAAACAGAGAAGCCAATGTCACTGTACACGATAAATAAAACCACTAGGATTTAAGATATAAAACCTTAAACCCCTACTCAGATCTAGCCAATGGACAGAACACTCTCCACAGTAAAGTGGAGAGTGGGATATGACTTTCTCACATACTCTGGTGCCTCAACTTTGACCATGTCCCCTGGAAGGGGAGACCTGGTGGCACTCAGAGGAAGGACAGCAGGTTACCAGGAAGAGACTTGATACCCTATGAGCATATACAGGGGGAGGAAATCCCCCTCAGGAACAGTCATAGGGGAGGGGAATAAGGGGGAAATGGGAGGGAGGGAAGAATGGGAGGATACAAGGGATGGGATAACCATTGAGATGTAACAAGAATAAATTAATAATGGAAAAAAAACTTAAGCAACATACACATTCACTGAAAAGGTAATGATCAGGTAAAATGTATGTAGTAACAGAAGATGAAGTTTGAAATCATATAGAGCTTCATTACTTAAAAGTTCATGATGCCAGTACTTAAAGCAGACAATTCTCTTTGATGAGCACATCTGTCTTTGGTTTTTAGACTGTATTTCCTGTGGCAGTACAAGGAGAGAAGCATGCTGGCTGAGAGCTCCAAGACTCTCTGACAGAACCATTTGGGTTTTTGTATTTGTTTGTTTTCATTTGTCTGTTTTTTAATTTTTCTTTTTTTACATATGCATTTATATTATTACACATAAATATAATAAACTGTCTGCAGCAAGAAGAATCACGAAACAATCAGGAATTATATAAACGCTACATTCATAGTGTTTTGGCTATTTGTATTTGGCAACCTCGAAGAAAACCTCCTTCCTGTTTTTGTGCCTCTAAAATTCTGAATGCAAATCAATATCTATCCTATCTCAACTTTTCGACTTAAAGCAGCTAGCTAGACCTAAAAATATCTTAACCCCAAAACAACTAAGCTTAATTATAAAACTAAACTATCTGATCTTCAACCCAATCAGAGATTTGAGATGGAATAAAATTAATTATCTGAGTAGAGAGGAAGTGCAGGTTAGCAGCTTCCAAAATGACAGAAACTGTTTGCTGCCAGATCAGACATCCAAAACTCTCTATAACATGGGAGCATCATCTTCAGCCTTCTGGCCCACTATGTCTGGCAGACATATTTGTGAGTCCTCAATAGACTTACTGACCCTGTCTTGGCAGAGTTTAATCGTTGACTCTGCCTGCATCCAAGCTCACCATTCTTAGGCAGAATTCTGTCTGTGGCTGAAATGGGGACATTTTGCCCAGTGGCTTGTTTTCCACATTTGAAGCCATCTCCATAAGGAGATTCATTAAAGCTCATCATCTTCTTTGAGGTAGGCTGGATGTTGCCAGGATTTAAACTGTCTTAATGTAAAAGAATCTTTAAAATAATAAAAACATCTTTAAATGCCATATTCTATAGATCTCTGGGATTTTTGAAGACCTTCCCTAACTATTTTACCTTATCTATCTATAGACTCTTATCTATCTGTTAAACCTAGAATATATTAAGTAATACAAGTTAATTGTTAGTTGATCCAATCATGATCATGTCAATTACTAGTCTATTTTTAATCACAAGAATATACATCCTAAGCTTAACAGATAGATACAATTCTATAGCTAGAGAAGAATTTATTAAAACCGTGTCATATACTTTTTCATGGTCCCTGAAATGGTTGTGAAGACTTGTAAGGAGCACCATACTCAGAAAAGGGAACAGTTTACAAGAGACCTTTGGTGGAGGAGTTTTGAAAGTTGATTATTCGTCAGTGGTCAGCCATTGCATCAAGGAAGCATCAAAGACAGAGAAAACTACACCATAAAATTAAGATTAGCAGGGGTCAGACTAGGGTTTCAAACTGAAGAACAGTGTTTTTACCATCCTCCCTCCAAAAAATAAAAGTCAAAATCTGTTTGTGGTCTCAATTGTAAGATACCAATTCTTACTTACATGCATTTTTTTACTCACAGTTTTCTATATATCTGTGTTTTATATTCTTGGCTATGAGAATTGTGTTTCTTAAGTAATTTATTTTTTGCTTTTTAATTAGCTTTACTCTCATATATTCATCAAGGTACCCAATGAAAAGTCACTAATGAAAAGTTTACATCACTCACTAAAAAAAAAAAAAATTACACAAACCAAAATATATTGAATGAAAAAACTGGAGCTGTACATTTTTAATCATAGTATCTACTAACATGAACCATAAAATGAACCTAGAACCAACACTTAGCTGAGGTAATTTTTGTTATCAAATGGTTCCAATAATTATCAAATGAAACAAGCACTGATTCTCAAATTAAAACAAAAAAAAATCAGATTGACTCCTTGAAATTTACATTCATCTGAAATGAGCAGCTCCTTTTCACCTGAGAAAATGGTCCCTAGGGACCCACATGTGAGTCCCAAGACTCTTCAGAGATTTATTTTTAATGGTAAACAATGATTATGGGTGACTGCAAGATCACTATAAAATCATGTCATAATTATCTCGACTTTCTTACTTTAAAATGAATGTGTATTTCAAAAGGTGAGTGTCCTAACTTTCCTTTACCATTGGAGAATACTTTGTTCTTTGAAAATGCATTATATATATATGATATAGTTGAGAAACAAGTTTAATCAAGAAAAATATTGACTTAATAAACATATTTTAAGTCAAATTCCTGTCAATAATTAGGCATAGAACTTAATTCTCAAAGCTTTCTTATGTATCAAAACACTTAGAAAATTGAGGACCCATATTATATCTAATGTCTTATAAGCTTAGTGCTCAAGAAATAAAAATCTAATAAACTCACTAGCTTTGACATAGGCTGGTGATTTTATGACAAATGCCTCATGTAAATACAGACTATTTTTACTGACTAAATGCTCTAATATCACAGCTTCAGACACCATGGAAAGACACAGGAATATAGGGCTGGAATTCTTAAGATATAAGAGTCAGCCTGCTCCTAGCTGGGTGAACCTGGATAAATGTAATATTTCAGGTTGAATATTTACCATTATATTCTAGCTACAAAACATCATTACATCAGGAGAAGATGTGGTGGTCACATGAATAAGCACATATTAATATTAAAATTATTAACATATTTGCAAGTGATTAGACTTGCAAATGACTTGATTAAGCAATGGTTTAATTAGTAAGGGTTTAATAATTTTACAGTAGGCTCTCACATTTATAATTTTGGTGTGAGTTCTTTTTTTTCCCCTAGTTCTTGAAAGTAATTTTAGCTCTCCTTATAAAAATTAGCCCTAAGGCAATCAGATACCTGACAGACTTGATGACCCATTTCCCTAAGATGGATGTCTTGTTTGAAAAGCTGGCCTGTTGTCTCTCTCAGATTAACACATACTCTTTCTTATTGTCACTTTTCAAACACAGTGTAATAAGAGTAGACTGAATTCAATATGCCTGTAGTGCTTCTTACATAATGTTGTTACTTAACATTTTCAAATCACACATTTCATCATCCATAGAATTGAATCAGTGGGGTCCTAATATTACTATATAGAAATGGCAGTAGAGCATCATATAATGTAATAAACCCAGCACAGGTAATTTGGAAGGGATTCTTAAAGCTCACAAATTAATTAAGACTTTATAAGTTTATATTTTTAAAGGTTAATCCTTTCTTGTACATGTGACACTCTTTTGTTATTTATATAACTCTCACAGTTTACATATTTAGTTTTACACACACTTAAGTAAGTTTTATTATATACTTAAGTCTAAATTAAATATACATTATTTGAAGGAAATTCTGGCATTTCATTTTTAAATTTTATTAAATACTATGCACATAAATATATGAACAGTGGGTGCCTAGTGTAACAGGCCAATTATATATTTTAAACTATGCATTTGTTTTCAATACTATCTATATGTTCCTGGAGATGAGCTACATATTTATAAATCCCTTCCTGTTCTGTCTCTACCACAGCCTTGATCTGGCAGCAGCTACACTGTCCCATGGCTTTCCTGAAAGGAAACCACACTGCAGTGACAGAGTTCATTTTACTGGGCTTAACAGATGACCCTGTCCTTAGAGTCATCCTCTTCACCATCATCCTGTGCATCTACCTGGTGACTGTCTCTGGGAACCTCAGCACCATCCTTCTCATCAGAGTCTCTTCCCAGCTCCATCACCCCATGTACTTTTTTCTCAGCCACTTGGCTTCTACTGACATAGGCATTTCATCTTCTGTCACACCCAATATGCTTGTCAACTTCCTGGTGGAAAGGAACACTATTTCTTATCTTGGATGTGCCATTCAGCTTAGCTCAGCTGCTTTCTTTGGGTCAACGGAGTCATTTATTTTGGCTGCCATGGCTTATGATCGTTTTGTGGCAATCTGCAACCCACTGCTCTATTCAACCAAAGTGTCTACACAAGTCTGTGTCCAATTGGTCGTGGGATCTTATATAGGGGGCCTGCTTAATGCTTCCTCCTTCACATGGTCTTTCTTTTCTTTTCTATTCTGTGGACCAAATAGGATCAATCACTTTTTCTGTGATTTTGCTCCTTTGGTGGAGCTCTCATGTTCTGATAACAGTGTCCTCATAGTTCTTGATTCATTCTCTGCTGGGTCCATCATAGTGATCACAGTGCTTGTTATAGCTGTTTCCTACACCTACATCCTCATCACCATCCTGAAGATGCGCTCCACCGAGGGACGCCGCAAAGCCTTCTCCACCTGCACCTCCCACCTCACTGCAGTCTTTGTGTTCTATGGGACTGTCACATTCATCTACGTGATGCCCAAGTCCACCTACTCCATGGACCAGAACAAGGTGGTGTCTGTGTTCTACATGGTGGTGATCCCCATGCTGAACCCCCTCATCTACAGCCTCAGGAGTAATGAGATTAAAGGTGCTCTGAAAAGACAGCTTGGTAAAAATAAATTTTCTTAGATATGTCTGCTAATCTGTTTGTCACATGCTCTATAGCAATGATATTCCATAGACATAGTATTAAAAGGAAACTGAGTATTGATAGTTGAAGTATATGTTGTGATATATAACCAGGTTTGAAGTTTGATACTAGTTGTACAAGATGAGTAGTTATACATCAGAAAGTAAATTGTGTGTTCATATTAAGTAATACATTTCATATATAGCCAAAAAACTTTCAGACAAAATTGGACATTGACAAGTACTCTTTAGTTGTATTCATATCATAAAATAGTCCCTTGCTATGTTGAGATTATTGACTGCATAACTTTTTGAGTCTGTGTCCATTTTTAATAACTGCTAGCCTTAAGTGTATGTAGTAACTATAGTTAGAACAAAGCACATTTAGAGGGAAAAAAATGACAAGGTAGCACAGACAATAAAGCTGTTGGAGGTATTTTTATCATGGTTGAATTATCTACTGAAAGGGTCTTTCATACTTATAGTCATTAAATATGTGTTTCAATCCTCTGAAGTCAACAAAGGCTGTTAGTGGGAGGGGTGTCTCATGAGGGGGAATGAAATCATGGTGGATAATATGCTGTTCTAGGAAACATTTTGTTTTTAATTATGAGAGTTCTGGTGCTCTACCTGAAAGCCAGAGCCCAGCTTCCCCCTGAGAATCTTTATTCATCTCTATATGCTAATGATGATTATATTTAGTTATCTTTCATTCCCAACCTATTTCCTCACACTTGGTGACCGCATCATTGGCTCAGTTCATTGATTTAGGAACACAACAGTATTTTCTCTCTCCCCTTTCTGTGAATCTACTTTGCCAGAAAGTTTGTAGATTTGAAATCAATGGTGATCTACTACTGTTCATTGCCAGTGTCTCTACTTCAGGTTGACCTCTTTCACAATAAATAGTGCCAATAAGATGGCTAGCTTAATGTGTCACCTTGATTATGATATGGTTCTCAGATGTTTGCTTCAATACTAGTGCAAGTAAGCCTTGGATGGTGTGGAGTGGTAATTAGCATCAACAACTCATTGAATAAAGCAGATTATCTTTCAATATGAACAGCTTTATCTGATCAGCTCAAGGCTTTAAATATTAGGCCCACTGAAAAGAGAGTCTTCTGCTCCTGTGTGGCCTTGGAATCTAACCTGTAGCATCAACTCCTGCCAGTATATTCTACCTGGTCATCTGCTCTGTGGTTTTCAAATGACAGGCATGAAGCTAAATAAATTATATTCTTTTGTATGCTCCCAAAATTTTGGATTGTGTTGTTTTCTTGATTGTTGTATTTTCAATTCCTTGCATATTCAGGTTATTAATCCTCTATCAAATACATAGTTGATAAAGATATTTTTCTCCTACCTTCTGAGTTTCCCCTGTACTAGACTGATTTTTTTTGGCTGTATAGAATCTTTTTTAGCTTTCTGAGGTCTTACTTGTCAATTGTTGGTATTAATTTATAGGAAAACAGTCCTATCTGGGGAGTCCTTTCTGGTACCTGTATCTTCCAGAGGGCTTTCCATGATTTTTTTTTCTAGCAGTTTCAGAATTTCAGGTTTTACATTGAGTTTTCTGATCCATTTGGCATTGACTTTTGCACAGGTGATAGATATGGAACTAATTTCATTCTTAGGCATGCAGATGTCCTTTGCCCAGCACCATTTGCTGAAGGTATTTGTAATCTTCTTCACTCACATTGCTAAAGACTCTGCACAGCAAAGAAACCACCAGTCCAGGACAGAAGAAGCCCAGAAAATAGGAGAAAATTTTTGTCAACTCTACATCTGATAGATGATTAATAACCACTTATATCAGGACACTAGCCCAAGGGGCATGTCCCATGAAAGTCTTCACTTACCAGGAAAGTGGGACAGAGAGGAGGACATACTATTGGGTCTCTAGGTGAGAGAAGCATGGGAGAATAGCAAAGTACAAGGATCCAGAGGGTCCTAGAAACCTACAAGAAGAACATTATGATGGGCAGATCTGAGCCCAGGGGTCCTGCTCAAACTATAGCACCAGCCAAGGACAATACAGGCAGTAAACTTCAAACCCCTACCCAGATCTAGCCAATGGTCAGGACATTCTCCACAGTTGAGTGGAGAGTGGGATCTGACTTTCACACAAACTCTGGTGCCCGATATTTGACCACGGCCCCTGAATGGGGAGGCCTGGTGGTACTCAGAAGAAGGATAACAGGCTACCAAGAAGAGACTTGGTGCCCTATGAGCATATACAGGGGGAGGAGGACCCCCTCAGTCACATTCATAGGGGCAGGGAGTAAGGGGAAAATGGGAGGGAGGGAGGAATGGGAGGATACAAGGGATGGGATAAAAATTTAGATGTAATATGAATAAATTAATAAAATATATTTTAAAAAGATGATTCTCCAGTGTGTGTTTTGGCAGCTTTTTCAAAGATCTACATTCATTATTATGATCTGCATATTGCTTTCATCCCTTATTTTTTCTGAATACACAAGCACATCAACTACAGGAATTAATCATTTGCTATTATTTCAAAACCTTACAATTGTCCACATTCTTTGCTACCTCAAGACCCTCCCATCTCACATGCAGTATCACTGCCTACAATATACTGTTTTTTTTTAATATGGGTGATATTCTGGTTAGCTTGTAGCTACAAATCTGTGCATTGTTGGACATTTCAGGAAGACATCATTAAACTCCACACTAAACCACGTATTCCATTATCTGATACACAACCATCTAAATTCTGAGTGTTCTTGTTATTACATATTTATGCCTTGTTTTTGCACAGGGCTCAAAATTTTTGTATCAATAGTTAAAATATTGTCCCTTTCACCTACTTTTTATTAAAGAGACCCAGAGCAAACAGTATCCAGACAAAACTTTTGAAATTAAAGACAGAAATAGATGTAAGAAGCCAAGCACAAGGAGTCATCATTTAGAGAGTAAAACAGGTCTGAAAGATGGTTTCTAATCTGATAGCTATGAAGTCAAAAGGTGGGGGAGCCTGCTGACACTCAGAGGAAGGGAAAGCAGGCTTTTCGGATGAGACCTGATAGGCTGTGATCATATGGTGGGGGAGGAGGTCCAGTTCTGTCACAAGCCTAAGGGAGGGGAATACGGTGAGAGAGGGAGGGATCGGGAAATGAGAAGATACAAATGAAGGATAACAATCAAGATGTAATCCGAATAGATTATTTAAATAAAAAATGAAGTCAAATAATATTTTACTTTCCTCTGTTACTCTGTTGTTTTGTTCTATTTTGGTTTTGTTTATTGTTTTTATGTCTGTCTGTCTGTCTGTCTGTCTGTCTGTCTGTCTGTAGGGATGAATATAGAGTGCATGTAGAGGTCAGAGGACAGCAATCCAGGAATCTGTTATCTTGTTCCAAATTGTTTTGAAGCATAGTTTCTTTATTTTCTGTCCTGCTCTATATTCAAACTTAGTTTTGGCATCTAGCTTTCAGGCGATTTTCCTGCCTCTACTCTCATGTCATCATAGAAGCCCTGGGAATGCAGATGCACACTAGCCAGCAAGCTGTTGATGGGTGTTTGGAGGAGTGAGATCTAGATCTCAGGTTTGAATAGTAAGCACCACTGAGACATCTTGTCATCCCTGACCTCTTCAGTACTAGTAAAATGTCATCTTCCGACACCATGGATTTTCTCCTCAGGGTAAACTCTCTAAAGTAGAAGCTCCTCCTTTTAACATCCTTTTCTCCTCAGTGTTCCTAGTGCAGTATGGGGTAGGGGGGTGAGGGTTGGAGAAATGGCTCAGGATGTGTAGATTTTAAAAAAAAAGATTCACCATATACTGTCTAAAAGATACATCAAATATACAAATATAATGACATGGGTTAGAATTTATTTTTTTAACTTATTTTTTTCCTCCTTTATTAATTTATTCTTGTTACATCTCAATGGTTATCCCATCCCTTGAATCCTCCCAATCTTCCCTCCCTCCCAATTTCCCCTTATTCCCCTCCCCTATGACTGTTCCTGAGGGGGATTACCTCCCCCTCTATATGATCATAGGGTATCAAGTCTCTTCTTGGTAACTTGCTGTCCTTCCTCTGATTGCCACCAGGTCTCCCCGTCCAGGGGACATGGTCAAAGGTGAGGCACCAGAGTATGTGAGAAAGTCATATCCCACTCTCCACTCTACTGTGGTGAGTGTTCTGTCCATTGGCTAGATCTGGGTAGGGGCTTAAGGTTTACCGCCTGTATTGTCCTTGGCTGGTGCCTTAGTTTGAGTGGGACCCCTGGGCCCAAATCTGCCTATCATAATGTTCTACTTGTAGGCTTCTAGGACCCTCTGGATCCTTCTACTTTGCCTTTCTCCCATGATTCTCTCATCTAGAGTCCCACTAGAATGTCCTCTCCTCTGTCTCAGTTTCCTGGTAAGTGAAGGCTTTCGTGGGACATGCCCCTTGGGCTAATATGCAGATATAAGTGAGTATATACCATTTGAGTCTTTCTGCTTCTGGGTTAGCTCACTCATTATGATCATTTCTAGCTCAATCCATTTATCCACAAATTTCGGGAATTCCTTGTTTTTAATAGCTGAATAGTATTCCATAGTGTATATGTACCACAGTTTCTTTATTCATTCTTCTATTGAGGGACACTTAGGCTGTTTCCATGTTCTGGCTATTATGAATAAGGCTGCTATGAACATGGTTGAGCAAATTTTCTTGCTGTGTGCTGGAACATCTTCTGGGTATATTCCAAGGAGTGGAATAGCTGGGTCTTGAGGAAGCCCTATTCCCATTTTTCTGAGATAGCACCAGATAGATTTCCAAAGTGGTTGTACTAGTTTGCATTCCCACCAGCAATGAAGGAGTGTTCCTCTCTCCCCACATCCTCGCCAGCATGTGGTGTCGCTTGAATTTTTGATCTTAGCCATTCTGATGGGTGTAAGATGGAATCTCAGAGTTGTTTTGATTTGCATTTCCCTGATGATTAAGGAGGTTGAGCATTTCTTTAAGTGTTTCTCAGCCATTTGATATTCCTCTATTGTGAATTCTCTGTTTAGTTCCATGCCCCATTTCTCGATTGGGTTATTTGGTTTGGTGGTATTTAATTTCTTGAGTTCTTTATATATTTTGGATATTAGACCTTTGTCAGATGTGGGGTTGGTGAAGATCTTTTCCCAGTCTGTAGGCTGTCGCTTTGTTCTCTTTACAGTGTCACCTGCCTTACAGAAGCTTCTCAGCCTCATGAGGTCCCATTTATTAATTGTTGACATTAATGTCTGGGCTGTTGGTGTTCTGTTCAGGAAGTTGTCTCCTGTGCCAATATGTTCCAGGCTCTTCCCCACTTTTTCTTCTAAGTGATTTAGTGTCTCTGGTTTTATGTTGAGGTCTTTAATCCACTTGGAGAATTTAAAAAGAAAAAATTGTCACTGTAAATATTAAAGAAAACTAGGAGCATAGATCAAAAGAGATCTCTAGATGCATACGTAGAACAGTGTCATATAATGATAAAGATTTGGAAGAAACAAAACTAAAAGATGAAGAAGACTATCCTTCCTTTTATTTTTTCACAAGAATCCCTAAGTTTGGCCGTGAGTCTCAGGTGGGTGCTGGGTGGAGCCTCTCAGAGGGCAGCTATGCTAAGTCCTGTCTACAAGCACAGCAGAGTATTATTAATAGTTTCAGGCCAATGTGGGTAGGTCTCAGGTTTGGCCAGCCATTGGTTAAACATTCCCGTAATCTCTGCTCTATTTTTATCCCTGCACATCTTGTAGGCAAGGTAAACTTTTAAAGGATAGGAGCTCTACAAGAAAATCAACAGAGCCAACTAACCAGGGCCCATATGGGCTTGCAGAGACTGAAGCAGCAACAAAGGACCATGGATGCACTGAACCTAGGCCCCTTACACAGAGATAGCTGATGAGAAGCTCCAGCTTCATGTGGGTTGCTTACTAAGGAGAGTGGAGGCTGTCTCTGACATGGACTCTGTTACCTGCTTTTTGATCACTTCCCCCTGGCAGGGTTACCTCAGCAGGCCACAGGGGAAGAGGATGTGTTCATCCTTGAAAAGATTTGAACTTGATGTGCTGTGGTGAGTTGGTGAGGGGGCCCCCCTTTTCTGAGGAGTAGGAGGGGGCATGGGGAAAGGGCAGTGAGGATGGAACTAGGAGGAGAGGAGGGAGGGAGCTACAATCATGATGTAATGTGAATAGATAAATTTAATATGTTTTATGCACCTGATTGTGTCATGGTTATTCTTTTTTATTAATTTATTCATATTACATCTCAATTGTTAGCCCATCCCTTGTATCCTCCTATTCCTTCCTCCCTCCTGCCCCCTACTCCCCTTCCCTATGTCTGTGACTGAGGGGGACCTCCTCCCCCTATATATGCTCTTAGGGATTCGAGTCTCTTCTTGGTAACTAGCTATCCTTCCTCTGAGTGCCACCAGGCCTCCCCATCCAGGGGACATGGTCAGAAATGGGGCACCAGAATTCATGTGAAAGTCAGATCTCATCCTCCACTCAATGATGGAGAATGTCCTGTCCATTGGCTAGTCTGGGTAGGGGTTCAAACTTTACTGCCTGTATTTTCCTTGGCTGGTGCCATAGTTTGAGGAGGACCCCAAGACCCAGATCTGCCTGTCATAAAGTTTCTCTTGTAGGTTTCCAGAACCCTCTGGATCCTTCTACTTCCCCATTCTCCCATGCTTCTCTCACCTAAAGTCTCAATAGGATGTCCTCCCCTTTGACCCACTTTTCTGGTAAGTAAAGTTTTTCATGGGATGTACCCCTTGGACTAGTGTCTCGATATAAGTGAGTATATACTATTTAACTCTTTTTGCTTCTGGGTGAACTCACTCATTATGATAATTTCTAGTTCAATCCATTTGTCCACAAATTTCGGGAATTCCTTGTTTTTAATAGCTGAGTAGTATTCCATAGTGTAAATGTACCACAGTTTCTTTATCCATTCTTCTACTGAGGGACACTTAGGCTGTTTCCATGTTCTGGCTATTATGAATAAGGCTGCTATGAACATGGTTGAGCATATCTTCCTGTTGTGTGGTAGAACATTTTCTGGGTATATTCCAAGGAGTGGAATAGCTGAGTCTTGAGGAAGCCCATTCCCATTTTTCTGAGAAAGCACCAGATAGCTTTACAAAGGGGTTGTACTAGTTTGCATTCCCATCAGCAATGAAGGAGTGTTCCTCTCTCTCCACATCCTCGCCAGCATGCGGTGTCACTTGAGTTTTTGATCTTAGCCATTCTGATGGATGTAAGATAGAATCTCAGTGTCGTTTTGATTTGACATTAAGTCCTGGGTTGTTGGTGTTCTGTTCAGGAAATTGTCTCCTGTGTCTATGTGTTCCAGGCTCTTCCCCACTTTTTCCTCTAACTGAATTAATGTCTCTGGTTTTAAGTTGAGGTCTTTAATCCACTTGGACTTGAGTTTTGTGCATGGTGACAAATAGGGGTCTAATTGCAAATTTCTACATGTAGACATGTCATGGTTATTCTTGCTATAGGTAGTTTATTGTATATATGTGGGATAATATAAATGTATGTGTAAAAATAAAATAAAATAAAGTAATAATAATAATAAAATAAAAAAACAAAATATCCAATCTCTCTAAGAGAGAGATTGAGAGAGGAAGGGGAGGACAGAAGAGAGATGGAAAGACATTATATGTTATAAGAGATAAAGGACAGATTTGAGAGTGGAGGGAGTTCCCTGTGATTATAATCAACAGCCTAAGTGACTAATGGGGTAGACATGGTCTATGACTTGACTGTACTTTTATTCTGTGTCATAATACTGGTTGTGACATTTCCCTAAGGTATGGGTTACACAAAGAATCACTGTGGTATTATCTATTATAGTAGATAATTTCCCACACAATAAATTTAAAAATAAAAATAATTCCATTTAGAGAGGCATAAAACACACTTTGTTTCCAGAAAACTTTCAAATTTGATCTAAAAGTATTACAACTGCACAACTTGTCAACTCATGATATTTCCAATATTGTTAGAAGAATCTTTATCAATCCATGAAGTTTTCATCTAAAAAGTTAATGCATAAGAGGATTAGTTGATAGATGCTAGTAGATAACATATATTTATATGAACATGACTAGCTGCAATTTTCAGTCCTGATGGGTTTTCGGTGGAATTTTAACAAGCAAGATATGTACTCTAGAGGTAATTTCCCATAAGACATAATTTCTCATAAAGCATAGACTTGTTTTACACTAGCAATTCTTTTTTGTTTGTCCCTGAGGCTCAGACACTGACAGGTAATAATTTTCATTTTCTGTTCATACAGGGATATTTATTTCTCATTTTTATAATAGAAATTACAAAGACACTTTTCAAAAAGACATTCATTAATAGTTCCACATTCTGTTGTTTCTATGGTCAACACATGGCATTATGTATACTATAATATTCAGATTTTAAAAAATAAAGCAACGATAAGTATTGTACACTGTCTTTCCCCTATCTAGAGTTCTATAAATTGTCAGAGACAAAGTCAGATCTTTATCCCTAGTCTGTGTTGCTAAACTAATCATGACATTTCTGAATAACCTGTTGCATCCATGCCATATGATGCTAAATTCAGCTTTGATATTGGTGTGTGTGTGTGTGTGTGTGTGTGTGTGTGTGTGTGTCTTTAAAAGGTTGTTTCACAAATAAATTTCATGCTTCTACACTGTGCCAGGGAAATAATACATTGTAGTTCAGACATACAAATAATGTACACTGTTCATATTGTGGCTTGGTATTTCTCAGTCAATTCACATATATTGCTATTAAGAAGTGGTAACCCTTATACACAGATACATAACATGAATATCGATGGTGTAATGTTTAAGAAGAAGGGGACTAATGTGAAGAAAAGAAGAAATGGGAGAGGGAAATGAAGGTGAATATGGTCAAATAAGATGAAATACTTGAATAAAACTGCCATGAAACCTATAGTTTGGTGCAATGAATATAAACTGATGATTTTAAGCAAACTGAAATGTAATGGTGTAATCACTGAGCACATGGTTTTCAAGGCCTGTGTTTGGGTGTGCATGGTGTGTGTCTGTGTTTTAGTGTGTGAGTGTGTGTGTGTGTGTGAGTGTGTATGAGTGAGTGCACATATGCATTCTACATGACACTGAATTCTTGAAAAAAAATAGTTGTTCTATTTCCATTGCTCTTTATTCCTCATTGGAATATAAACTAACAAAATGAGGTACAGATGATATGAGTGTTACAAAAAAGAGAAGTAATAATTTTACTGTCCATGCATCAACTGATATTTATTAGTTTAGTATTTATGTAAGGTAGTACATAAAACTGTTTCTCCTGAAATTCATACAGAATCTTTATTTCTGTCATTACATCATGTAGCTGCTGTGAAAAGAGTACTGTATTGTAGTCTAATAGTTGACTTTTTTTTTTGGTGGCAGTATTCCTGATGTAGATGGAGCCTGGAAACTACACAGTAGTAACAGAATTCATTCTCTTGGGGTTAACAGAGGATGCTACAATCCGTGTCATTTTATTTGTTATATTTCTAATAATCTATTCTATCACCTTAATGGGCAATATGAGCATAATCATGCTAATCAGAAAAAGCCCTCAACTTCACACCCCCATGTACATTTTCCTCAGTCATTTGGCTTTTGTAGACATTGGGTACTCCTCATCAGTCACACCCATCATGCTGATGGGATTTGTCAGGAAGGAAACATTTATCCTTGTGGCTGGCTGTGTAGCTCAGCTCTGTTCTGTAGTGACATTTGGGTCAGCTGAGTGCTTCCTGCTGGCTGCCATGGCCTATGACCGCTATGTGGCCATCTGCTCACCTCTGCTCTACTCCACACAGATGTCCTCCACAGTCTGCATGCTCCTCGTGGGAGCTTCCTACCTAGGTGGATGTGTGAATGCTTGGACATTTACTGGTTGTTTATTAAATCTGTCCTTTTGTGGACCAAATAAAGTTAATCACTTTTTCTGCGACTATTCACCACTTTTGAAGCTTTCCTGTTCTCATCAGTTTTCTTCAGAAGTCATACCTGCAATCTCTTCAGGCTCCATTATTGTGATCACTGTATTTATTATCGTGATGTCTTATGTCTACATCCTTGTGTCAATCCTGAAGATGCGCTCCACCGAGGGCCGCCGCAAGGCCTTCTCCACCTGCACCTCCCACCTCACTGCAGTCACTCTGTTCTATGGAACCATCACATTCATTTATGTGATGCCCAAGTCCAGCTACTCCACTGACCAGAACAAGGTGGTGTCTGTGTTCTACACAGTGGTCATCCCCATGTTGAACCCCCTCATCTACAGCCTCAGAAACAAGGATGTTAAAGAGGCCATGAAAAAACTGATGGCTACCACTCACTGGCAACAATAAATATCTGGAATTTTACACAATGCAATAAGCTCTAAACTTCCAGATGAATGGACAGCATTTTATGGAAATTTACAGTTATATTGAGGATATTTTAAACATAAATTTTATTATCTTACTATCAAGAAATTCATCATAAAAACAGTGGATTCATTAACAAAATAACAGTTAGCAATTTTCTCATTGTTTTATCTTTTTTTCAGACACTGTTTTTTATGTATCTATAATCCCAAGTCTCTCACATAAGTTTTGTTTTCTTTGAATGCAGCGTTTAGATGTGAAAATGTAGAATCATCTGAAATCTTTTGAATGAGATCAGCAGTGCCATCCAAGATCCTAACCTGAAAGAAGTGACCTCCTGTACCTCCCACCTCACTGAAGTCACTCTGTTTTATTTAACCAGAACTCCTGCTTTATAGGACTTGAAAGCAGAGAGGTTGGTAGTAGAGAGCTTGTGCTATCAACAGGATTCTTCCTGTGATATCTTTTCCAGCCAACTCAAGACATCACACAAATTCTCCTCCATCTCCTGACCTTTCTCTTTTAGCAGTTTGTTGAACTGAATGCCTAAAGGAGCCCCTTAAGGACACACAACTGGGGACAATTCAGGTGATCTCACTCCCATGGAGATGAAGATGTAGGGATTCTGTTCTCTCATATTGTTTCAGTCTTAAGACATACTGTGTACTTATGCCATATCTTTTAAACAATGTATTTTTGGTGTCTATGAAACTGGAAATTCTTAGTGTTTTATACTTAATTCTGATAGTGTCACAATATTAGAAGTGATTTTCCTAAAACGGACCAATTTTCAATTTTGCAGTTCAAAATATTTGCGGCTTAATTTACCCATTTGGTGTTTACCTATCAATTGTCTTTTGTGTGAATACTTTTTCATAAAAAAAGACTGCACCTCTGTAGCAGTCTAGTAATTGAGTTTGTTTGAAGTCTCTTAAATTCTGTTTCTCTAAGATTTTCCAATAATAATTCAATATCTAATTACTTGAATTATACTATTTTCTGCACAAAATAATAAGGAGCTGTTAGTCTTAAATAGCCCCCTGAGTGAAGCATGTGTGGTGCTTGCTGAGGACTAAACACTACATACATAATTATCATGATGTGGTCAGGGGGACACCTCACCATATCAAGAGAGGGAAGATGAAATGCTGTGGCTGAGAGGTTTGTATAGTACTCAGATAAATTTACTGACTTACTTTATGAGTGAAGATCATACATTCTTATTTTCCATAGAGTTTATGGAACAATAAGAAAGAAAAAACAATTTAAACACTTAGTTTTGGTGGTATGTCATAAATCTGTTCAGAAAAGAATGCATAAAACATCCTACCATCGCCCAAAATACAATGACATAGGATGATACCTCCATGGTGCCTCCGTAAGATTGTCCTGTGAGCCATTCATTCTGTAGAGCATTTCCTTAATTAGTGATTGATGGAGTGGGCCAAGCACATTGCAGGTGGTACCAACCCTGGGCTAGTGGTGATGCATTCCATAAGTAAAAAAGAAAATCAATTTAAATGTCTGATTTGATGGGTATGTCATAAATGTCTTCAGAAGAGGATGCAGTCCATGTGCCGTTTCCAGAATTCAACTTTGGTTTAATGTCCTTAGTACCCAGTTTTGTTAAGATTTGACCTGGTGCACTGTGTATTCAGATGCTGATCTCTGTGCTCCGAGATCTGGCTATAGTTTGGACATGGTTATTCTCATTTCCATGAAGAATCTCCTGTACCAACCTTGTGTAAACATTGCTCCCAATTATCTCTTGTTAGTTAATAAAGAAGCTGGAGAGCCTACAGCTGAGTGAGAGAGAACAGTGAGACTTCTGTTTCTAGTCGAGGGATCTAAGGTAGGGACCACAGATTAGAGAAGAAGAAATAAGGAAGAGAAAAGGAGAAATGGAGAGAGAGAGAAGATGCAGCCATGAGTACTGGCCTGATGGAGCAGAACCAGCCCAACCAGGACCAACACGACCAGTAAATCAAGGCATGTGGCTAGAAAGCTGGCCGACTAGCATAGACAGGTTAGTATAGATCAATATCTGTCCACTTCTAGTGCTTTAAAGCTTGTTGAATAAATATATTAGGCCTATATCTTGTTATTTGAGAGCTAGACTGGGTGATTTGGAGAGGCCTCCAAAATTATACCATAATTCAGCATACTTTGAAAGCCTTATCATCCTGTCACACAAAACACAGTGACATAAGATCACATCTAAGGTAGCTTTTATGTGGTAATTTGAAGCCTACAGTATTCAACAAATTAGGCATATTAAATATCCAAACCATAATATTATGACATTTTTCCCATATATTTCAAAAATTTACTGTATTTTTCAGTATATTCTCTCCCTGTATTTCTCACTTAGAACTGGGTAATTAGGACAATGTGTATTATTATCTTCATATGTTACCATTTACCTGGTTTACAAGAATGCAGAGAGGTGTACTGAGCTGTGGTCCAGAGTTCATCAGCAGAAGAAGATAACGGAAAAGATCATCTGTTTAGAAGTATATCTAAGGAAATGGTGATTGTGGTGGAGTATGAGACTGTGTAGATACAGACACGGGAAGATGAGGGGAATAGTAAACCCACAGTGAAATCAAGAGATCAGAGTTTCCAGGGAGGTGAAAGATTTTTTTCTTTTTATAAAAGAGCACAAAAAGCCTTCTAATTTTGATAAATTGTCAACAAATGATCAGTTTTCCATAATGAATATTACATCAATGAACTACAATGTACTCTCTCCAGACATAGTATATGAATCACAGTGATTCATCTCTGTGTGGCAACAAATATTGGGCATTTTTTATTTTTGACATATTAGTTCTTCTAAGCATAGCCATATCAGGTGTGGAAAACATATAGTGAGAGCCATCTTGATACTCTTACATATAACCCTGTGTGTGTACATTCCTAATTAAGTGGCTTTTAGATGTAAATATATACAGAATCTTAATCCTCAAAACTATAATGTAACCAACATAAGATCTACATGAGATAAATAAAATTAACATTACCCATCATAAACTAGAGTAAAGTACAATTTATGGGTTCTGAGACCATTGGCCTTCTAGTCTTCTCATTCCTGCATATAGTTAGGCCTCTTTTTCTAAATTATACTCACTGGAAATTAATTCCACCTTTTCCAAAAATGTATTTCCTGTAACATAAAGTGGAGCTGAGTTAACGTATTCATGCCCAGCTTGGATGTAGCTACACCCAGCAGGTCAATGTGCACAACTGGATTCAGACCACATGGCACATTGAAATCTGACAAGAATAATACAAATCACAATGTTTTCTTCAAAGATATCCACACAAGTTAAAACTTAAATGTATGAAAAGGTATTCATGATGATATTAAATTGTTCAATACATTAGGACTCATTTTAGATAATGGATATTTATGATATTAACTAAAGCTACATAAGAAAGAAAAAATGACAGTTTTAAAACATCTTCAGGAGTACAAATGTTATAAGTATACAAAGAGTTAACATACACCAAGGACATTTGCTCAACTATTTTCATAGCAGCTTTTATTCGTAATAGCCAGAATCTGGAAACAACCTAGACATCCCTCAACCAAAGAAAGAATAAAGAAACTGGTATGTTTACACAATGGAATGCTATTCAGCTATTAAAAACAACCAAATCTTGAAATTTGCAGGCAAATGGATAGAACTAGAAAAGATCATCCTATATGAGGTAACCCATACCCAGAAAGACATGCCTGCTATATACTCACTTATAAGGGGTTATTAGCCCAACATAGATGTCCACCCAGCAGGAGATCATAGGGACAGATGTTGGGATTCCCTGCTGGACCCTGGGTGGAGTTCTGAGAGTTGTATGGAAGAATGAGGGATGGAAGGACCAGGAAGGTTCAAGGGCCCCACAACGAGAACATCAAGGCCAGAAGATCTGGACCCAGGGTGTCCTGCACAAACTGTTGCACCAATCAAGAACAATGCATGCAGTGAACCTAGACCTGATGTTCATAAATGGCCAATGGAAAGTTCATTCTCCAAGATTGTGGGGGGAGTGGGGACTGCCTCTGACATGAATTCTGATGCCCCAATTTGATAACTTCCCCTTGGTGTGGAGGCTCAGCAGCACACAGAGGAAGGAGAAGCAGGATATCTAGATGAGAGCTGATAGGCTGTGGTCATATGGTGGGGGAAGAGGTCCCCTTCTCTCAGAGGTCTAGGAAAGGGGAAAGAGGAAGAGATAGGGATGGTGGGAATGGGAAGATACAAGTGAGGGGACAACAATCCGTATGTAACCAGAATAAATTATAATAAAGTTTTAAACTAGACTGACTAATAATGGAGAGCAATGCAATAATAAGAGTGGTACCCAACATGATTGATAGGTACACTGTGTTTATTTCTGAAAATGTCATATTTATCACCTTATTGGTGTTTTCTCAAATGGGCAATGGCTCATTAGGAAGGGAACTTACTGTTTCAGATTATTTTTTACTATAATTTTACTAAAATTACTTTTATCTTACAAAAACTCAGGCTTGTAGGCTTATATAAAACAAAAGACAATTTTATATTACAATATATTATTGTCATAACAATTGTAAAATATTCCAATTCTAACTATGGGTCAGTGTCCTCAGATATTAAAGTATAAACATGAAAGAAAATAGTGTTATTTAAATATGTTGCCTTTTGTGTGGTATACTTATGACAAATAGCTGATGAGAAAAATCGGTATTTTAAGACATGAATTAAACAGAGAGTTTGCATGATAAATGTTTTTTTTCAAGTATGGTCACTAAGCTATGAATTCAAGTTCATGGAGATTCCTCAAATTAAATTTGTGACATTGTACTCATCCTATACAGCCCTCTATAATATCCAACTGCCCTTAGTCTCTCAGGTCTCAAATATGCATATTATCAGTGTCTATGGGCCCTTTGATGTAAAAGTCATCAAGGTTTACCATCCAGTCATCCATATGCCTACCAATCTATATACCTAATATATGCTAACTAAGAGTACAGTGCCATTAAGATATAAATATTAAGGAAGTAAATGACCAACATTATTCTCCAAAGTGAGAAAAAAGACTTGGGAGAGATAGGCGCAAAGAGTAGATTAACAAATGCAAATGTTTAGAATATGCTTTATAGAAGCACAAAAAGTGAAATGAACTTCTATGGGAAGGCAGTATTCATTAAAGTCCTAGTGTAATATTTTCTTGTACATGTCCAGATTAACTTTTCTCTGGACTTCTACTCACAAAAATCAGCCTGAATGCTATCATAAGATTTTAGTTCCACTCCAGTCTAGCAAAACCTGCTTGGTCATCTGTTGGCAAATTGATCCAGCTGGAAAAAAAAGTTAGGTTACAATGCCATTTCCCAGAATAATTTGAGCTGTGGTCTTGTACAAATATGCCTTAAGTGGGGTCGTGTTTGCTTTCTTGGCCTACGAATGCTTATTTTCATCAGGAGGTAGTCATAAGTAATTATTGGTCTTATACAGAGAAAAAATTAGGCAGAACTCAGGGACATCTCTCTTTTGCTCTATCTTTCATCCATAGGTAAGGAGATAGGAGCTGAAAAGAAAGAAAGGGAGACATAGGAACTTAGAGGGAGGATAGAACAAAAGCTAGATGATTGAACCTACTCCTTAACTCAAGGCCTGAATTGTTACTCATAATGAAGGTTATGTCTAAGTCATTGGTATAGAAGTTAGTATATTGATACAAAACATGGGTATGTCAGATACTTGTCAGATTCTAGCACAGACCTCTAATACAGTAGCTGGTTTCAGTAAGACTGATTTCTCTAGCATATGGATTACCAGTAGAGAGAGATACCATTTGTCAAATAGTATGACTCAGAATGCAGTACCATCTTTTTTCATTAATTAATTTATTTATTCATTTTACAGCTTTTTGCATCCCTCGCCCTCCTCTCCTCCCAGTCCCATCTTCATATCCACCTCCTCCCATCTCCCTCCCCTTCTCAGAGTAAGGAAGCCCCTGCAGTGGGTACCAACCCACTTGCACATCAACATCAAGTTGCAACTGGACTAAGCACATCTTCTCTCACCATGGCCAAAGTAACCTAGCTATGAGAAATGGGTCCTAAGGTAGACAACAGAGCAGAGAGAGGTACTATACACTTGTTAGGGGACCCACATGCAGAATAAGCTGAACATCTGCTACATATGTATAGGAGTGCTAGGTACAGCCCATGCATGCTCTTTGGTTGGGGTTCAGTCTCTGTGAGGCCCTATGGGCCCAGAATAATTTAATCTGTAAGTCTGTAAGTTTTCTTGTGGTGTCTTTGACTCATCTGACTCCCTCAATCCCTCCCGTGAAACTTTCACAAGACTTCCCAAGCTCTGCCTATTATTGAGCTGTGGGTCTCTGAATTTGTTTCCATCAGCTGCTTTATGAAGCCTCTCAGAATACAGTTATTCTAGGCTCCTGTCTGCAAGGACAGCAGGATATCATTAACAGTGTCAGGGGATGGCTCTCTCCCATGTGTTGGTCTCAAGTTGGGCCAGGCAGTGGTTGGGCATTCCCTCAATCTCTGCTCCATCTTTATCCCTACACTTCTTGTAGTCAGGGAAAATTTTGAGTCAAGGTTTATGTGAATGAATTGATGTCCCCCTCACTCCATCGGAAGACCTGCCTGGCTACAGAAGCTGGCCACGTCAGGCTCCATATGCCCTGCTGCTAGGAGTCACAGCTAGGGCCACCCACTTAAACTCCCAAGAGCCTCCCCTGTCCAAGAGTTGCCTCTTCACCAATTTATGTTCTCTCTCCAAGTCCTCTCCTTCTTCCTTCTCCCAGATCTCCCCACACCTGGTCCTCATTCTGGCTCCCCTTCCCACACCCTCTTCTACCCAGATCCCTCCCTCCATCCACATTGGATGTTTAATTTATTTCCCCTTCTGAGTGATATTCAAGCATCCTCTCCTTGTTACTTAGCATCTTTGGGTCTATGGATTCTAGCACAATTATCCTGTACTTTACAGCTAATATCCACTTATAAGTGAGTATGCGCCATGTGTGTCCTTCTGAGTCTGGGTTACCTCACTAGGATGATCTTTCCTAATTCTATTTGCCTGCAAATGTCATGATGTCCTTGTTTTTAATAGCTGAATAGTATACCCCATTTTATTGATCCATTCTTTGGTTGAAGGACATCTAGATTGTCTCTAGTGTATGAATAAGGCTTCTATAAACATAGTTAATAATGTCTCCTCATGGTATGGTAGAACATCTTTTCAGTATATGTGTAGAAGTGATGTAGCTGGGTCTTTTTTGTTGTTGTTGTGATTCATCAAGATATTTACCATAATTTTTTATTTTTGTTAATTCATTCATATTACATCTCAATTGTTATCCCATGCCTTGTATCCTCCCATTCCTCCCTCCTTCTTGTTTTCCCCCTATTCCCTTCCCCATGACTGTGACTGAGGGGGACCTCCTCCCCCTGTATATGCTCATAGGGTATCAAGTCTCTTCTTGGTAGCCTGCTATCCTTCCTATAAGTGCCACCAAGCCTCCCCGTCAAGGGGACGTGGTCAAATATGGGGCATCAGAGTTCATGTGAAAGTCAGACCCCACTCTCCACTCAACTGTGGAGAATGCCCTGTCCATTGGATAGATCTGGGTAGAGGTTCAATGTTTACAGCACATATAGTTCTTGGTTGGTGCCATAGTTTCAGCAGAACCCCTGGACCCAGATCTGCCCATCATAATGTTTTTCTTGTAGGTTTCTAGGACCCTTTGGATCCTTCTATTTCCCCATTCTCCCATGATTCTCTCACCTAAAGTCCCAATAGTATGTCCTCCCCTCTATCCCACTTTCCTGATAAGGGAAGATTTTCATGGGACATGCCCCTTGGTCTAGTGTCCACATATAAGTGCATCTTTCTGCTTCTGGGTTAACTCACTCATTATGATAATTTCTAGCTCAATCCATTTGTCCACAAATTTCAAGATTTCATTGTTTTTAATAGCTGAGTAGTACTCCTTAGTGTAAATGTACCACAGTTTCTTTATTCATTCTTCTACTGAGGGACACTTAGGCTGTTTCCATGTTCTGGCTATTATGAGTAAGGCTGCTATGAATATGGTTGAGCATATGTCCTTGTTGTGTGGTGGAGCATCTTCTGGGTATAGTCCAAGGAATGGAATAGCTGGGTATTAAGCAAGCCCTATTCCCAGTTTTCTGAGATAACACCAGATAGATTTCCAAAGTGATTGTACAAGTTTGCATTCCCACCAGCACTGAAGGGTGTTCCCCTTTCTCCACATCCTCTCCAGCATGTGCTGTCACTTGAGTTTTTTATCTTAGTCATTCTGATGTGTACCCCAAACTTGATTAGGTTATTTGGTTTGTTGCTGTTTAATTTCTTGAGTTCTTTTTATATTTTGAATATTAGTCCTCTGTCAGATGTAGGGTAGGTGAAGATCCTTTCCCATTCTGTAGTCTGCTGTTTTGTCCTATTGACAGTGTCCTTTGTCTTACAGAAGAAATTCAGTGTCAAGGGGTCCCATTTACTATTGATCTTAATGCCTGATCTTTTGGTGTTCTTTAGAGGATGTTGTCTCCTGCATCACTGCATTCAAATCTATGCCATTTCTCTTCTATTAGATTTAGTCCATCCAGTTTTATGTTGATGTTTTTAATCCACTTAAACTTGAGTTTTGTGCAGGGTGATAAATATGGATCTATTTATTTAGTCTACAGCAGACATCCAGTAATAAAAACATCATTTGTTGAAGATGTTTTCTCCCCATTCTATGGTTTTGAGTTCTCTTTAAAAGTCAGGTACCTGTAGGTGTTTGGGTTTATTTCTGCATCTTTTATTTGATTCCATTGATCAACCTGTCTATTTTTATGCCAATACCATGCAGTTTTTATTACTATTGCCTTGTAGTAAAGCTTGAGATCAGGGATGGTGATATCTCTAGAAGTTCTTTTATTGTACAGGATTATTTTAGCTATGCTGGATTTTCTTATTTTTCCATATGAAGTTGAGAGTGCTTTTTCAAGGTCTATAAAGAATTGTGTTGGTATTTTGATGGGATTGCATTGAATGTGTAGATTGCTTTTAATAAGATGGGCATTTTTACTATGTTAATGCTACAGATCCATGAGCATAGGAGACCTTTCATCTTCTGATATCTTCCTCACTTTCTTCAGAGACTTGAAGTTCTTGTCATACAGGTCTTTCACTCACTTGGCTAGAGATACACCAAGATAATTTATATTATTTGTGGCTATTGTTAAGGGAGTCATTTACCTAATTTCTTTAACAGCCCATTTATCACTTGTATAAAGAAAGGCTACTGGTTTTTAAAGTTAATTTTGTTTGCTGTAGGAGTTCTCTGGTAGAATTTTGGGGGCCATTTATGTATATCACATCTGTGCATAGCAATATTTTGACTTCTTCCATTCCAATTTGTATCCCCTTGGTCTCCTTCAGTTCTCTTATTACTCTAGCTAAAACATAAAGTACCATACTGAATAGATCTGGAGAGAGTGGACAGCCTTATCTTGTCCCTGATTTGAATGGAATTTTTTTTTTAGTTTTCTGTTCATTTAATATGATGTAGGCTATTGGCTTGCTTTATACTGCCTTTATTTTGTTTAGGACTGTGCTTGTTTTCCTAATCTCTGCAAGTCTTTTTAACATGAAGGGGTGTTGGATTTTGTCAAAGGATTTTCCAGCCTGTAATGAGATGATCAGATGGTGTTTCTCTTTAAGTTTGTTTATATGATTGAGTACATTGATGAAATTTTGTATATTGTACCATCCCTGCATCTCTGGGACGAAGTATACTTGATCATGGTGGATAATGTTTTTGATATGGTTTTGGCTTGAGTTTGTGATTATTTTATTGAGTATTTCTGCATCAATGTTCATGAGGGAAATTGGTCTGAAGTTCTCTTTCTTTGTTGAGTCTTTGTATTGTTTAGATATCAGGGTGATTTTTGCCTTACAGAATGAGTTTGACAACATTTCTTCTGTTTTCTATTTTGCGGAAGTTTGAGCAATATTGTTATTAGCTCTTCTTTGAAAGTTTGGTGGGATTCTGTACTAAAAGTATCTGGCCTTAGGTTTGGGGGAGGTTGTTATTTGGTTGGTTGGTTGGTTTGCTGGTTAGAGTTTTGTTTGTTTGGTTGGTTGGATGTTTGGTTGGGATATTTTAATTATTTTTTTTATTTCCTTAGGCATTGTAGGACTATTTAAACTGTTTACCTGATCTTGATTTAATTTTGATAGTGGTATCTATCAAGAAAATCAATCATTAAAAACAAGGACATCATAAAATTTGTAGGCAAATGGATGGAAAACATAATCCTGATTAAAGTAACCCATACCCAGAAGGACATGTTTCTTTTATGAATATGGGTATCTTGGTATTTGGGGCATAGCTGTTTAGAATTGAGATGTCATCTTGGATTTTTCCTTTCATTAGGATGAAATGTCTTTCCTCATCTCTTTTGATCAATTTTGTTTGAATGTCTATTTTCTTAGACATTAGAATGGCTACTCCAGCATGCTTCATGGATCAGTTTGCTCAGTAAACCTTCTTCCAGCCATTTTTTCTGAGGTAATGTCTATCCTTGTTGCTAAAGTATGTTGCTTGTTTGCAGATGATAGCCTGATCCTATTTTCACGTGCATCTGTTAGCCTGTGTCTTTTTATTGTGGTGGTGGGAGGAAGAGAGATGAGGAGAAGGGGAGATGATTCCTTCTTTGGGTTTGCTGGTGTGAGGCTATTTATTTCCCATGTTTTATTGGGTGTAGTTAACCTCCTTGGGTTGGAATTTTCCTTCTATTATCTTCTGTAGGGCAGGATTTGTGGATAGATATAATTTTAAGATGGTTTTGTCATGGAATATCTTGTTTTCTCCATCTATGGTGATTAAAATTTTGGCTAGGTATAGTACACTGGACTGACATCTGTGGTCTCTTAGAGTTTGCAATACATCTGCCCCAGACCCATCTAGCTTTTAGAGTCTCTGTGGGGAAGCCAAGTGTAATTCAAATAGGTCTCCCTTTATATGTTACTTGGCCTTTTTCCCTTGCAGCTTTTAAAATTCTTTCTTTGTTCTGTACATTTAGTGTTTAGTATTATGTGGCAGGAGGATTGCTTCTCTGGTCCAATGTAGTTGGTGTTCTATCATCTTCTTGCATGTTTATAGGAATCTCTTTCTTTGGGTTGGGGAAGTTTTCTTCTATAACTTTGTTGAAAATATTTTTCTGGGCTTTGGATCTGAGAGTGTTCTTTTTCTTCTATTACTAATATTCTTACATTTGGTCTTTTCTTAGTGTATGAGGTTTCTTGTATGTTTTGTGTTAAGAACTTTTTTGACTTAATATTTTTTGACCAGCGTATTAATTTCTTCAATTGTGTCTTCTATTCCTGGGATTCTCTCTTCCATCTCTTGTATCCTGTTGGTGATTCTTGTGTCTGTAGTTCCTGTTGTCTTCCCTAGGTTTTCCATCTTCAGGATTCCCTCAGTTTGTGTTTTCTTTATCGCTTCTATTTCCATTTTCAGATCCTGAACTGTTTTATTTATTACCATCGCCTATTTGATTGTATTTTCTTGTATTCTTAAGGGTCTTATTAATTTCCTCTTTAAAAGCCTCTGTCTTCTTTATAAGATTGGAGTTGAGGTCATCTTCTTGTGCTTTGGCTGTGTTAAGATATCCAGAGCTTGCTGTAGTGGGATAGATGAACTCTAGAGGTACCATATTGACATACCCTCGTTAACTGTGTTCTTAAGCTTCCCTTTAGGCATTTGATTGTCACTGGTGTTGGTTGGATGTTCCTAATGCTGGCAAGACTCCTTGGGAGGCAGGCAGAGCCTGGAATGACAATGGGGCTCAGGCAATAGCCAGATGCTCACCTATGCTGGCTGTGCCTAGATGGATCTAAATGTTCTTATGGTCTCTCAGGAAGGGTGGCAGAGCTGCAGGCATGACAGTGGAGCTTAGGGTACAGAGCTCAGCTAAGCTGTGCTGGCTGCACCACTGGAGGACTAGGCAGGCAGGCAATTGATTGAGGGGGATTTTGGGAAAACAGAATGTGAAATGGTTTAATAGAGAATCTTTAGCAAATTGCAATCCAATCTTGAGCAAAGAATGATATTTGAGGTACCCGTAGAGTCTGACACCCTTTATGCTCAAGTCTCAAAATCTAGCCCTCTCAAACTCTCTCATGAGCTTTCTGTCCAGGGCCACTTCTTTTTGAATATTTTCTTCTTTGTTTGTCTTTTCACAAAATTTCTAAATTTGTTTTGGAGTCTTCTCTCTATCACATCAACTATTCCCCCCTCTTAATCTTAGTTAAATATGGGGTATCTGAAAAAATCTCTGTTGAAGAGACACCATTACTTTCCCTACTCTGGTGGCACAAGTATCAGTATATTCTCCTTGATACTCATTCCATTTCTGAATTATTTATTGGCCATCTTCATGACAAAGCATTTATATTAGCATTATTTGGTACCACAGGTACCATTCTCCTTGGAGTCATACTGAGCAATAATTTTCTTCTCCTCACATATTTGGAACTTTTCCCAGGTCCTAATATTTTCTCCAACTCAAGCCCTTTGTCCTGCTACAGAATAAATAGTGGAACTCACTGTGTAGAGAGCTATTAATGTGGTGTGAAAATGCTTAGAATATTACATGTCCTCAGAGGACCTATTTCCCCCTGTCATTCACTTGAGAACCCTGCTACAGTATTTTGAGTAAGATGATAGCTACATACAGAACATCCCAACTCCCTGAATTTCACAAATGAGATATTGTTTAGTTTTCTATTATCTCTATCAATTTTAATAATATGATTATTATTTTTCCTTTGCTAGGGAATGAGTCTTAGGCCCAATAACATTGGACTATATCACTAGCACAAAATGCCTGTCTGAAAAACTGGGGGAATATTGATATTGATTTTGAACCATCTAATCTAATACTTTGTAGAGGAATGGAAAGAATGGATTTTGACAGAGTTTCTATACTTTTAATAGAATTGGATATATTAAATCTCTCTCTCTCTCTCTCTCTCTCTCTCTCTCTCTCTCTCTCTCTCTCTCTCCCTCTCTCTCTCTCTCCCTCTCTCTCATGTCTTTAGTAGTACTATTTCCTTCTACTTTACCTCTACTCACTCCTCTTCATTTCCCTATCCTCTATCTTTCTTCTTCTTACCCTTCTTTCCCTCATCTCTCTCTTCTCTTCAGCCCCACCCACTTTAAGTTAAGCATATTGAGTTTTGTTTGTTTTGCTTTGTTTTTTTTTTTTACAACAGGTTTGTCATTAGAAAGCAGGTGCTGTGAAAACCGCCACTAATTCAAAGCCAAAATGTGGAAGGAAAAGACTCACATCAACATGGTCTTCATTTGACATGTAGACTCCAGCAAGTCCACCACAACCAGCCACCTGATCTACAAATGCGGTGAAATCGACAAGTGAACTGTTAAAAAGTTTGAAATGGAGGCAGCAAGATAGGAAAAGCCTCCTTCAAGTATGCTTGGGTATTGGATAAACTGAAGGCTAAGTATGAGTATGGTATCACTATTGACATCTCCCTGTGGAAATTTGAGACCAGCAAATACTATGTGACTATCATTGATGCCCCAGGACACAGAAACTTCATCAAAAACATGACTACAGGCACATCTCAGGCTGATTGTGCTGTCTTATTCATTGCTGCTGGTGCTGGTTAATTTGAGGCTGATGTCTCCAAGAACAGGCACACCAGTGATCATGCCCTTCTTGCTTACACCCTGGGAGTGAAACAGCTGATTGTTGGTGTCAACAAAATGTATTACACTGAGCCACCCTATAGCCAGAAGAGATACAAGGAAATTGTTAAGGAAGCCAGCACCTACATTAAGAAAATTGGCTACAACCTGACACAGTAGCATTTGTGCCAATTTCTGGTTGGAATGGTGACAACATGCTGGAGCCAAGTACCAATATGCTTTGGTTCAAGGGATTGAAAGTCGCCTACAAAGATGGCAGTGACAGTAGCACCACACTGCTGGAAGCTTTGGATTGTATCCTGCCATCAAGTCATCCAACTGACAAGCCTCTGCAACTTCCTCTTCAGGATATCTGTAAAATTGGTGGTATTGGCACTGTCCCTGTGGGCTGAGTGGAAACTGGTGTTCTTAAACCTGCCATGGGGGTTACCCTTGCTCCAGTGTCACAACATAAGTCAAGTCTGTTGAAATACACCATGAAGCACTGAGTGAAGCTCTTCCTGGGGACAATGTGGCCTTCAGTGTAAAGAACATGTCCATCAAACATGTTAGATGTGGCAATGTAGCTGGTGATAGTAAAAATGACCCACCAATGGAAGCAGCTGGATTCACTGCTCAGGTGATTATCCTGAACGATCCAGGCCAAATTAGTGCTGGAAATGATGTTATCAAAGCTGTGGACAAAAAGGCTGCTGGAGCTGCCCAGAAAGCTCAGAATTCTAAATGAATATTATCCCTAACACTTGCCACCCCAGTCTTAATCAGTGGTGGAAGAAAGGTCTCTGAACTGTTTGTCTCAATTGTCAATTTAAGTTTAATACTAAATGACTGGTTAGTGACAACAATGCATCATAAAACCTTCAGAAGGAAAGGAGAATGTTTTGTGGACCATTGTGTGTGTGTGTGTGTGTGTGTGTGTGTGTGTGTGTGTGTGTGTGTGAGTTTTAAGTTATTAATTTTCAAAACTAGTATTTTTTTAATGGAAACAACTTGACCAAAAATCTGTCACAGAATTTTGAGACCCTTTAAAAGTTTAATGAGAAAAAAATTAAAATTACAGCTAAAAAACATGATTAGTATCTGTTTCTACATATACAATATATACACATATATTAAATATTTCTTGGCATTTTAATGTCCCATTGAGTTTTGCAGCAAGAAGACTGAAACTGGACTAGAACTTTTGAGGGGAAAACCTGATTATATTGCCTATGCCTTTCCTCAGGGCTGCCTGCATGTCTTTGTTCCTTAGACTGTAAATGATGGGGTTGAGCAGAGGTGTCAGAACCGTGTATGTCACTGCCAACAGTGTGTCATCCCTGAAAGAGTCACTGTTCTTGGGCCTCAGATAGACAAAGCAAGCAAATCCATAATGGATGAACACCACGGTGAAGTGGGATGAGCACGTTGAAAAGGTCTTATACCTTCCTTTGGCAGAGGGCATCTTCACAACTACTCTCACAATGAAGACATAAGAAACCATGATCAAAATAAAACTACCCACCAACGTAAAGGCAGTGAATGCAAGGAGAATCATTTTCTGGTAAAAGGTGTAATTACAGGCAAGTGAGACCACAGGCTCTATATCACAAAAAAAGTGTTGAATGATGTTGGAGTTGCAAAAAGTCAAGGTGAATATTATGGTAACAATACACAGAGAGACTGAGAAGCCAAGCACAGCAGAGGCCATGATGAACTGAAGGCAGATCTTATGGGTCATCAGGAGCGGATAATGCAGGGGGTTGTGGATAGCGGTGTAACGATCATAGGACATGGCAGTCAAGATGAAGCAGTTATTGCCTCCCAAGCCAAAGAAGAAAAACATCTGGATAGCACACTCAGGGAGAGAGATGGTCTTGCTCTCTGACAGCAAGTCTACTAACATGCGGGGCAGGATCACCATAGTGGTGCAGGTTTCTGAAAGAGACAGGGCAAAGAGGAAGAAGTACATGGGAGAGTGAAGGCTGCGATTCAGCTTGATGGCCACCATGATGGATGCATTGGCTAAGACGATGGTCATATGGGAGAGGAGAATCACAATGAAGAGTAGATTCTGCAGTTCGGGAAAACTGGAAAATCCCCACAGAACAAACATAGTCACTGTGCTGTGATTGGCCATTCTCCTGGTGGCAGTGATTTTGCCCAAGAGTAGATGTGTGCTTAAAGAGAAGCCTAAGCGATGACTGTGGGAACTTCTGCACTGATGTCACCAGGATTTGAATTAAGGTCACTGGAGTTAACAAACTTAATAACCTTAAAGAGAGACCCGTATGCAGGGTGCTGAGGACAAAGTTTGGGGTCTAAGTGATGAAAATATTTCCAGTATGTAGATCTGTTCAAAACCATAAAATGGGCTTACGTGGCTTCTTGGGTTCTAGTCATAAAACTGCTCTTGATATTTGTGTTTCTCAATCAGGATCTGCATGAGAGGAAAAATATGTACAAAATTGCTTTGATCTCACCACCCGGACTTTGTGAATTTATATTTTTCCAGTCCATTTTTATATGATTATATTCTGGATTGATGAAAGGATAAAACAATCCATTTGCTTATGTTATATTTTCATGTTAAAATTATTACTATTCATTTTTTCATACTGTAGATGTCATAATTTACAGACTTTGTTCTCAAAAATCTTGAAATGATTATACATAACAGAGAAATAAAAAATCACCAAGATTTTAAATCTTAGCTGTAATAAACTCATCTTAAAATATCTATGCAATTAGCTTTATTAGCTGTGTTCTAGATATTTTATTTTCAAATATATATGCACACACAGAGAAACAAAGAAACAAGCTATGTTTCATACAGATGAGTGCACTTTCAACATATTGTAGGCTATGGGGGGAGTTACTAAAGATTTTATTTTTTATACAGCAAGAACCACAAAACAATCAGAGATTATACAAATGTTACATTCATGGTGTTTGTATTTGGCAACCTTGCAGAAAACATCTTTCCTAACTTGGTGAGTCTCAAATTTTGAATGTAAACCAATATCTATCATGTCTAATCTCTATCAATTTAAAACATCAATCTAGACCTAAAATTGTCTTATCCCCTAAACAACCAAGCTTAATTAAAAAGAGGAAACTATAAATGTGCTTGTGAGAATTTATATGTTTTCAGAACAAAAGAACCTGACGCTGAAGATGGATAAGACCTGACAGGATTCATTCCTCTCAGCATGCTATTTAGGATAATTAAATAATACAAGCTAATTGTTGCTTGATCAAATCATGGCCATGTCAATTACTAGTCTATTTTTATCATGAGAATATACATCCTAGGTTTAACAGATAGATATGGTCCTATAGAAAGAGAAGGTAAAATAGTTAGATAAGGTCTTCAAAACCTCATAGACATTCAGAATATGACGCTGAAAGATACTTTTAATATTTTAAAGATTCTTTCACAACAAGACAGGTTAACTCCTGGCAACAACCAGCCTACCTCAAGAAGATGGTAAGCATCAAAGTACCTCCTTATGAAAATGGCTTCAAATTCATCAAACCAGCCACTGGGAAAAATGTCCTCATTTCTTCCACAGACAGAATTCTGCCTAAAAATAGACAAGCTTGGATACAGGCAGAGTCAATGGCCAAATTCTGCCAAGACAGGGTAAGCAAGTCTTCAGTATATCCTGTCTCACAAGTATGTCTGTCAGTTATAGTGGACCAGAAGGTTGAAGTTGATACTACATTATAGAAAGTTTCAGGTGACTGTTCAGGCACCAAACTGTCTCTGTCATTTTTTCTTTTTGGAAGTTGCTAACCTGCACTTCTGGTTTACTCAGTTAAGTTTTATTTCTTCTCAATTCTCTGATGAGGTTGAAGACCAGATAGTTTAGTCTTTTTAATTATGCTTATGTTATTTAAAGTGGACTTATGACTTGTAAAAATGCTTTGGAGAGATTAATGAAAATTTCCAAAAGATATTTGATACTGTTCTCAGCTATGTTCAATGTAAACCTAAGTTCCTTACCATTCTCTGGTTCCAAACAGTAATTGTATTAGTCAGGGCTCTCTCAATGACCAGAACTAATAAACTAAGCCATGTACGTTAAAATGGGATTTCTTAGAGTGGCTTGTTGGACGTGAGCTGGCTAGTTCAACAGTAGCCTTCTAGTGTTGTAAAGTCCAGGAATCTGATAGCTGTTCAGTCTATGGAGTTGGATGTCTTAGCTGGTCATCAGTCTCTTTTGGAATCACAGAGAAGTGGGATCTGACATCACAGAAAATGCCTTAGCAGCAGGAAAGGTGAACTTGTTGGTGAGGCTGAGGGTAAGCAGGCAAAATTTGCTTTGCCCATGTCCTTTCATATAACCTGCAACCAGAAGGTGTAGCCCAGACTTAGGATGGGTTGTCCCACCCCAAATGAAAAAATCCCTCACAAGTGTGCCCAGCTGCTTGGGTGTTAGTTGATTCTGAATGTGGTCAAGTTGACAATTAAAATTAGCCATCACAGTGACAATTTTGAAAATAAGATGAAATAAACAAAATTGCCAGGTTATTTCAGCTTGTTTTAAATATGTAATAATGTCACTACATTGATAGTTCATAGTGAGACAGTTCTTAGCACAAATAAATGACTTTGAAGTTCTTCAGATCACTACATTGGAATTACCTAGTGTTGAAGTGATTTTGAAAACATTGTTTCAAGTTAGACGGTCAAATTCAGTCATAAAGTTTGATCAACAATTTCTTCCAGCTGGTATACTTCAGTGGTCTTACAGCAGAGACCTGAAGGAAACAATTTAAATTTCTAAGATCAGTTTTCACAGCATATTTCTAACTCATTTGTTTATTAATTTTTCACTTCATGCAGAACTTGATGGGCAAGAATGACATGAGGAGTCTGCATACAGTTTTGCCTGTTCCTATGCTTTTCCATATCAAATCTACCATCATGTTACATTTCTTCTGCGTAGGAACTGTTGCCTCCACGCTTTCTGTGTTGGTTATCTTCCCATAACTGGGACTCAAATACTGAAGGGAACACTCAAATGGAGGGACTGTTTGTTTGGCTCATAGTTTCAGTCTGTGATTTTCTGACTCCATTGCTTAGGGCCTGAGGTGATGGTGAAGTAGAAGCGTATGCAAGAGGAAGTGGCTCTTTTCATGGAAACATAGAGGGAATGCCTGTGCTTATCAACTTCACTTCACTTTGTCTCTCTTATTCCATCCGTGTGTTCAGACTGTGGGATGATCTCATGCACATTTCAATCTTAATCAATGCTCTAAGGAAAATCCCCTTAGACATAACCAGTGGTGTGCTCGGCTAGTCTCTTAGTTCCTTCTAACTTTTATTGACTATTTCTATTCTTCAGTCTTCTGTGTCTTCACAGATACCCTAAAAGATATGTGCTACTACAGTGGTTTTCTTGCGACAAGGAAACTCTAGCTCAGACAGGGACTTAGTCCACATTTAGTCAGTGCACCTGTGCGGCCTGTTTACAGCAAGGCAAAGAAAATCTGGAGAACCTCTGCTTGTCTATTTGACCTGAAAGTTTCCCAAAATGCAAAGGTTCAAACATGAGTTTAGGTTCTTGCCTGTCCATGATAATTTCCTGCTTCCAAGTTCCCATATGCAGGTATCCCTGATACACAGACATCACTCTCTTGAAAACACCAAGAATTTGTAAGGGATATGAGTACAACTTCTTTCTTGATTTTCTACTCACCTGCAATGTACTTTCTAAGCAGACCTATCAATGTTACTTGCTCCAGGGGAGCCTCCTAAACCTCTTTGCCTGTGTTAATCATTTCTTTTAGGTGTTTAAAACACTTTATATATGTTAGATTTAAAGGTATATAGGTGTGGGTGTAAAATAAGCTTAACTTTATCATTGTTAGGAAGTGACTCTTAAAAATGCTGTGTCTGAATCCTAGAATATCAACCCGATGAATACAGGTTTGATGACAACTAGTTCAGTGGTAGTAGGGAAAAGCCTTGTGCTCTCCAGAAACTTTTCCACACGTAATGCTTGTGTGCATATGCTAATCTCTTTCCAACACAGTCTTTAGTAGACTTGTAACTGCTTCATTGGGCAGTTGGCAGTTCTCCCGATGACCTCAGGGCCCTACACACTCAGCAGTCAGCACTGTGAATGGTGTTTAGGTGCTTCACTCCTTCCTAATTAACTGCATTTATGAGTGGTGAACAAACTAACAAGGTAACACAAATATCAACTACAGGAGTGGATGCTTGCAGCCTAGGAGAAAGAAGTTATCTCTGCATTTCTAGGCACTACCCCCAATTAATGGAGTCACCAGATGCGCACAAATGGGCTTTTATAAAGGACATGTCAGAGTTGCTAAAATTTGTGAAAAAAAAATCTCCCCTCATACTCAGTATAACTTCTTGGTGTTTTCAAGAGAGTGGTATCCGAGTATCAAGGTCTGTGCAGTTTTCCCAGACTTCATCAGTGACTTTGGTTGATGGTCTCATGGGTACTTTTGATACTTTTAATGTACATGATGGTAAATTCCCCAATCTATTGCCACAAAGTGGAAGAATGTCAGCGTGCTACCATTTCAATCCTCCTTTACCCTTGGCTGCCACTATAGAATAAGATACTTACAATATTGTAACAACTGATATTTTCTCCTCTGTATCTTACCCAGGCTTCATTTGGCTTTTCTCATCCCATTCTCTGCTTTCAGTCCATCTCTTCCCTGTGCACTTTTCTTGGCTTCATCTGTATAAAGAATAAGAAAGCATCATCATTAAATTTTAAGGTCATCTGTGCTAACATTTACCTACTATCTTCTACCAAGCAATAAGCAGCCATGAACACTTGATTACGAAAAACCCAAGCAGTTGTTCACTGTAAGGAATGATTTTTTTTTTAATCATACATTTCCACCTTCTCAAGGAGAGTCACTCTCCACTCTCTTAAAATCGTGAAGTAATTAAAATGTCTGGAGACATCTCTCACTTTGGCTTTCTGAAGTTCTTTCTGAGATTTTGTACATCAAATAATACAGAAAGTAGAGTGAAGCTATTTTCCCACTTTGATCTGTGACAATTATCTGAAATTAGAGCCTCTTATAATTTAAGGTGGTGTCTTCTGCATTCCTTAAGGGTGGGGCTTAGAACACTGAAGTTTTAATGAGAGTCCTGGGGCCACTGGAGATGATTATCATGAGACTGCTTTAGATACTAGAAATTATGTGTTTATGGGGCTTTCATCCAATGTCCTGTCCACAAGTGCCTTCTAACTTTTGACATGCTTATTGTTGTTTCTATGAATATCTGGAAGTGGCTAGAGATAAAGTTGTTAAAATATCTTGGGTCGCATTTGGTTCTGTGGGGCACATTTACCTCTTGCCAAACACCACTTATCTTATGACTTGGGAACTTTGCCAAGTCCTCCAGTCTTCTGCTACTGTATTAACATGGTAAAGAAATGAGCGTTGTGATATTATTTCAAGGGGAAACATAAGCCCAGGCCAGAAGAGATGGAATAAGTAGTATAACCTGTGCCATTCATTTCTCATAAGGCAACTTTATTTAGAATATGTTGTTTGCAGAGAATATTCATTTTCATACAAATCCCTGCAGAGATATTTATATTACCTGCAAATGAGTACTAAATGCCAACCTCAGTATCAGGTTCTTTAACATTCATGCTACTACCACATCTTGTTTTGGAATTTAAAAAATAACAAGTTGGTTTAATTGCAAACTTCAGTTATACATATTAGGAAATTGTTTTACTTGAACCCCTTTTTTTAAAAAAAGTAATAATTTCACCAAATCCAGAATACTGGCAGTGTAGAAGTCTTATGAAAATGTTGAAGCTGAGATCAAAGGCGCAATATCAGCATATTTAGGACAGTGCTCACAAGACATTAGGAGCTGCTCTAAAGTGTTACCTAAGTATGTTCTACAACCCCTATTGGTGATATAATCAGGAACAAAGCCTTTGATAATATACTGATACACAACTTCCAATAGTGTCTGCAAACGGTAACACATTCTGAACCACAAATTACAGAAATTAGTCACAACGGTGCAAATGATCCATCGAGAAAGCAGTCCACCTAACAATGACAGATTTCCTTGTATAGGAAACACTTCACAAAGTTTCATTACTGTGAAGACGATTTCCCCCTTGTCCAAACTGCACAAATGAAGAGTTTTTCCTTACTGCAGGAAACAAACTGTAACTAACAGTGCATTTGGGGGGGGGAATAAATGACTATTAGTGACTAGTTGAGTATGGTCAGGTTAATACATAAATACATTAGAAACACAGAAGTCCATATTAGTGGAAAAATCCAAGTTTCTCACATATCCATTCTTCAATTATGTCTTCAGTGTTTCTTATTTCAAATACCTTGGCTGGCTCAGCTGTCTGGACTAGATTGTTCTTTCTCTCAGCATACATCATCTGCTGCTCAAGCTTTCATCCAATGGGATCATTTTCCTTCCAGCTGTTAGGACTCCATTGCCTTAAGATTTCCTGGGCCCCTTTAGTAATGTAAGTCAGAGGGGATGAGAGCTCCATAAGAAGACCAACATAACCAACTAACCTTGGCCCATGGGGACCTCCTGAGACTGAAGGGGTAACCGAAGAGCACGCGTGGATTGGGCCCAGGCCCCCTACACATATGTAACTGATGGGCAGCGTGGTCTTCATGGAGGGTCCCCTAGCAACTAGAGCAGGGACTGTTTCTGAAATGGACACTGTTGCCTGCAATTGAATCACTTCCCCCTAATGGGATGCCTTGTCTGGCCTCAGCAGAAGAGGATGCACTTATTCTTGGTGAGACTTGATGTGGTGAAGTGGCTTGATTCAAGGATGAGGTACACTCACCAGTTCTTTTTTACTTCATTTATTTATTTACTTTACATTCTGTTCAAACCTCCATCCTCCTAACCTCCAAGTCCCATCCTCCCTTCCTCCCTCCTCCCCATCCAGGTGATAAGGGGGACCACCTTCCAGTCTAACCCAGCCCGTCAAGTTGCATCAAGATGGAGCATGTCTTCTTCCACTATGAGCTGGCAGAGCAATCCCACCAGGGGAAAGTGATCAAAAAGCTGACAACAGAGTCCATTTCAGAGACATCCTCACTCCTCTTACTAGAAGACCCACATGAAGCCTAAGCTGCTCATCTCCTATATCTTTGTAGGGCACCTAGGTCCTGTCCATGCATGGGCTATGGTTGGTGCTTCAGTCTTAGCAAGGCCCTCTGGGCCCTAGTTAGATGGCTCTATTGGTCTTCTTATTGTACTTCTATCACCTCCAGGTCCTTTTGTCCTTCTGTCACTTTTCCACAAGACTCTGTACACACAACTGAGTGTTTGTCTGTGAGTCTCAGCATCTGTTTCGAAGTGCTGCTGTGTAGAGCCGCTTCAGAGCACAACTCCGCTAGACTCCTGTCTGCAAGCATAGCATAGTATGGTTAGTAGTGTCAGGGGCTGCCTTTTTTTCCCATGGAGTGGGTCTTGGGTTGGACCAGGAACTGGTAGGAGATTCCCTCAATCTCTTTTCCATCTTTATCAATGCACATCTTCTAGGCAGGGTAAATTGGGAGTCAAAGTTTTTGTGGGTGGGTTTTTGTTCCTTTTCCTCTACTAGAACACTTGTCTAGTTGGAGGGTGTCCTTTTCAGGCTCTATAGCCCTTGCTACTACGAGTCTCTGCTAGAGTTCCTTCCATATACTCTCTGACTTAGGTCTCCAGCTTGTTGCAGAGATGCCCACACACACTCTCTTTTCTCTACAGACCTTCTGCTCTCCTGCTCCAGCTCTCCTCAGGTCTAATCTCCACCCTCATAACCCTCTTCACTCCCTCTCCTACCCTGTTCCCTCTCTTCAAAACACTACCTCTGTCTATTCTATTTCCTGTTCTGCCTGAGATTTAAGCATCCTGCCTTGCATGCTCCTTGGTACATACCGTCTTTGTGTCTGTGCACTGTAGTATGTTTATCCTGTACTATAGGGCTAAAATCTTAATATGAACATAGGCCATGTATGTCTTTCTAGGTCTGGGTTACCTCACCCAGGATGATCTTTTCTAGTTCAATTCATTTGCCTGCACATTTCATGATTTCTTTGTTCTTAATAGCTGAAATAGTATTCCATTGTGTAAATGTAGCAGAGTTTCCTTATCCATTCTTCGGTTGAGGGACATTGAGGTTGTACCCAGATTCTGCCTATTACAAATAAAGATGCTATGACCATAGTTAAGTGTCCTTGTTGTGTGCTGAAGCATATTTTGAGTTTATATCCAGGAGTAGTAAGCTGGGTCTTGATGTAGAGCTATTCTAAATTTTCTCTCAACAATAAAGGTTTGTTCCCCTTGCTCCAAATCCTTGCCATCATATGCCGTTACTTGAGATTTTATCCTTGACATTCTGACATGTGTAAGATAAAATCTCAGAGTCATTTTGATTTGCATTTTTCTGATGACTAAGGACATTTATCATTTCTCTAAGAGCTTCTCAGCCATATGAGATTCCTATGTTGATAATTCTGTTTAGCTCTGTGCCCCATTTTTAATTAGGTTGTTTTGTTCATTATTGTTTAATTTTTTGAGTTCTAGATATATATTGGATATTAGCTCTTTGTTGGGTACAGGGATGGTGAAGACTTTTTTCCAATCTTTAGACTGTCATTTCACTCTATTGACTCTGTTGACAGGGTCTTTTGCCTTACAGAAGAATTTTAGTTTCAAGATGCCCCATTTATTAATTGTTGATCTTAGAGCCTGAGCTGTTAGTGCTCTTCTCAGAAAGTTGTCTCTTGTACCAATGATTTCAAGGCTCTTCCTCCTTTTCTCTTCTGATAGATTTAGTGTATCTGGTATTAGTTTGAGGTTATTGATAAACTTAGACTTGAATTTTGTGCAGGGTGATAAATATGGATCTATTTGTATTTTTCTCCATGTAGACCTCCAATTAGACCAGCACTATTTGTTGAAGCTGTTATCTTTTTTCCATTGTATTGTTTGGTTCTTCTGTCAAAAATCAAATTTCTGTAGGTGTGTGAGTTTATTTCTGGGTCTTTGATTCTGTTCCACTGGCCAACCCTAGCCTATTTCTCTGCGCGTACCATGCAGTTTTTATTACTATTGCTCAGTAATATAGCTTGAAGTCTGGGACTGAGATACTTCCAAAGTTCTACTAGTTTACCTATTCTGGACCTTTTTCCATATGAAGTTGAGAATTGTTCTTTCAAAGTCTGTAAGGATTTGTGTTGGTATTTTGATGGGGAATATATGAAATCTGTACATTGTTTTCAGTAAGATTACCATTTTTACTATGTTAATCATACAAACCCATGAGTATGGGAAATCTTTTCATCTTCTGTTGTCTTCTTCAATTATTTTCTTCAGAGACTTGAAATTTTGTCATATATGTCTTTGCCTTGCTCATTTATAGTTACACCAAGATACTTTATAGTATTTATGGCTATTGTGAAGGGTATAATTTTTTCTAAGCCCATTTGTCATTTGTATACTGTAGTGCTACAGATTTTTTTTAATTAATCTTGTATCCATCCACTTTGCTGAAGGTGTTGTATCAGCTGTAGGAGTTCTCTGGTAGAACTTTTTAAAAAATTATCTCTGGTGGAATTTTTGGGGTCATATATGCATACTATCATATCATCTGCAAATAATGATATTTTGACTTCTTCCTTTCTGGTTTGTATCCTTTTGGTCTCCTTTAGTTGTCTTATTATTCTAGCTAGAACTTCAAGTACTATACTGAAGAGATATGGAGAGAGTGGGCAGCCTTGTCTTGGCCCTGATTTTAGTGGGATTACTTCGAGTTTCATTCCATTTAATTTGATGTTGGCTATCAGCTTGCCATATATGGCCTGTATTATGTTTATGTATGGGCCTTATATCCCTAATCTTTCCAAAACTTCATAATGAAAGGGTGTTGGATTATTTTTCAAAGGCTTTTTCTGCATCTAATGAGATCGTCATGTGATTTTTTTCTTTTCATATATTAAACCACCCCTGCATGCCTGCATGAAACATACTTGGTCATGGTGGTTGATATTTTTATGCATTCTTGGTTTCGGTTTATATGTATTGTCTTGAGTACTTTTTCATCAATGTTTATAAAGAAATTTGGTCTGAAATTCTCTTTCTTTGTAGAATCATTGTGTGCTTTGGTATCAGGGTAACTGTGACTTCATAGAAGGAGTTTGGTAATGTTCCTTTTGTTTTTATTTTGTAAAATAGTTTGAGGAGTATTGTTATTAACTCTTTTTTTTTATGTCTAGCCCTGGGATTTTTTTGTTTTGTTTTGTTTTGTTTTGGAGACTTTTGATGACTGTTATACAACTGTTTAAACTGTTTACCTGATCTTGATTTAACTTTGGGATGTGAAATCTATGAAGAAAATCATATATTTCATATATTGTAAAAGTAGAAGCTTTTGCAATAAGACCTAATGAATTTTTTTATTACCTCAGTGTCTGTTGTTACGTTCACCATTTCATTTCTGATTTTGTTAATTTGGATATTCTCCCTCTGTCTTTTAGTTAGTTTGACTAAGAGATTCTCTATTTTGTTGATTTTTCTCAAAGAATCAATTCTTGGTTTCACTGACTTTTTGTATTGTTCTCTTTGTTTCTACTTCATTGATTTCATCCCTGAATTTGATGATTTCCTGTTGTCTACTCCTCTTTGATGTGTTTGCTTCTTTTTGTTCTAGAGTTTTCAAGTGTGCTGTTAAGTTGCTAGTACAGGATCTCTCTAATTTCTTTATGAAGGTGCTTAGTGGTATGTATGAACTTGCCTTTTAGCACTGTTTTCATTGTGTCTCATAAGTTTTGGTATGTTGTGTTTTCATTTTCAATGAATTCTAGGCAGTCTTTAATTTCTTTATTTAATCCCTTACCCAGTTGTCATTGAGTAGGGAGTTGTTCAGTTTCCCTCAGTTTGTAGGTTATCCGTTATATAAGTTTTTGTTGAATTACAGCTTTAAGCCATGACGATCTGATAAGATACAGGATTTTTTTCAATCTTCTTGTATCTATTGAGGCTCATTTCATGTCTGAGTATATGGTCAATTTTGTAGTAGCTTCTGTGAGGTGTTGGGAAGAAGCTACACTATTTTGTTTGGGTGAAATGTTCTGTAGACATCTGTTAGATCCTTTGATTCAAGACATCCATTTGTTTCATTATTTCTCCACTTAGTTTCTGTCTTAATTATCTGTCCATTGGTGACAATGGGGTGGCAAAGTCTCTGGGGCTTGATCTGTTATTTAAGCTTTAGTAATGTTTCTTTTATGAATGTGGGTGA